>NW_024962262.1:51228844-51350440 GCF_019238085.1 Lagopus leucura | reverse complement strand
TAAGCCTGGCTTGTTGTCAGATAAATCATGCCCGAAGGGAATCCAAAAGTTAGTGCACTGCTTACAAGGGTAAGAATTCTTTAATGAATGTGCTTACTTGAAGTATACGCTGTTAAGAGGTCTATATATTATTTCCTTTATTGCCTTCTAGATTCTTAGTCTTACAAAGTTCAATTATCTTTTCAGAACAAACCCATTCAGGAGGTGGAAATGTGCTAGTTATGCAGTGGGTCATTTTGCCTTTGTGTAGACAACAGCACGGAAGTGTGCTTTGTTGCTCAGACTGACTCTTTTAAAAAGAAAAATAATGTTTTCTACTCATACACTTATTGGAGTTAGGGGAAGAGGAGTAAGACAACATGTAATAAAGACAAGAGGATACCAGAGGAGTATTTAAATTCATTCTGCACAGATTCAGCATTTCCTTTGCAGAAATACAGGTTACTAGTCATTTACTAACCTCCTCATGCCTGCACGCTTGGTCCAGCCTTGGTTTTTCCTGTCAAAATAACAATCTCTTTTATAGCTTTGTCAAATAGGGTTATTTTTTTCCAGTTCTTGATGTTAGAAAAGGAGTCATTCTTTGCATTTAATGAAATGCATGGTAAAGCATAAAATCATGCTGAAGAGCAAAACTCACACAATACAGCCATTGACAAGGTCAGCTCAATGTCAACAACTTAAACGAAATAAAAATTGGTTAGCTGAGGAATTACAAGTAAATAATTGCAGAGTATATACTGCACCACTCTCAAAAAAATTGTATATTTTCTCTTCAAAGATGAGGGGATATGACATTACACTATTTCATGTGCTTCCAACATTTATTTTTTGAAGAACCTAAAGTAAAGGCCCTCAGCATGCCTGAAGTTACCGGGTGCTATAAGTAGATGTACAGCAAGGAAAAATTAGATACAATTTTTTGACTTTAAAAATTTGAAGTGATGAGATGTCTGATATCTTGGTTGATAGGGTTAGTGAAAGAATAATGAATTGAATCATATAAGCATGTGAATCACAGAATCACAGAATGGTTGAAGTTGGAGGGGACTTCTGCGTCCATCTGGTCGAATTCCTCTGCTCAAGCAGGAAGCTGAGAACATAGATGCACTACTGCACACCTGGGAAGAGGCAGAATGAAAATGTAGTTAAAGGAAAGACAGCTAGTAAGCATTTGGGGAGGGGGAGGAAGGGGGGGAGAGGAAGCAAGCAATGCCAGGGTTTTGTGGTACCCATCATGTAGAGTTCACCTGATTTGGATAGACAGGAATAGTCTTGTACCCTGGACTCTGAAGCAGCCAATTTTCCCAGAGGTTCATGGCTGTGTTGTTGCTGTGATGCCACTTACAGCTGGTGTAGCAGGAAAAACATCCAGCTGTTCTCCCTGCTGCGCTCTTTATCCAAGATAAAGCACAAATTCTGTGTACAAGCTCATAAGACATTTCTATATAAATGCAAAAATAAGTTTAATGTATAAAAGATGCATTTTTTTTGTGAAAATCTATACCTTTCCACATACCTTTTTGTCATAAGTTTAGATAAAATAAAACCACAAACAATGCAAACTATAAAACTACATGCCAAAATCATTTTATATTTTCATCACCTAAATAATACCATAACAAACGATCATAAAGTGGAGGAGCTTATAGAAAAATGCTGTATGCTGTAGAAGGGATTAGAAGGAGCCTGGTTTTCCTTTGAAATGGAAAATATGTTTACTCTAATTAATTCATCATCAGAGGCCAGCAGAAGAAAAGAAACTCAACATTTGCACAATACAACTGCAGTAAGAAGAAAGCAGAGCTCAAATAGAACTTCTATTTCTAGAAAGGAAAAAAAAAAAAAAAGCTTAAAAAACCTAAAACAGGTGGATTAGAGCATTTCTTTGCTAATGGGTACATTTCTTTATACCCAAACAGTTCCTTCTGTCAAGACACATTGGCATTTGCTCAATCTCTTGGCTAAAAACAATGTTACACGGAACCATAGGTAACACATTAGCTGGAACTCACACAAATGGCTCTTCTGGATTTGTATGCTGTGGCCTTATGACCTCCACTTTGGCCATTGGGTCTCTGTTTACCTAGAACATGTTAGTATGTTAGTTATCCCTTATTCCTTAGCTCTGAGTTTTTATGCTGACACAAACTGATTTATCGTAAAAGCTGGGAACCATTTTCCTTGTTCCTTGGAGATGCAGAGGGCTCTGAGGGCTCTGAGGCTGTGCCTGTGTACCCAGCCTGCACACCCTCCCTGACTTCAGGAGGCACAGGGGGATCTGTGCTAGGAAATATCCCACTGGCTTAGGCTGGTGAAGGCCATAGGCCAAATAAAGTTAACTACAGCAAAGTCTCGATCCAATTACCTCCTCAGAGATGGTGCAGAAGGACTTTATGTATGTTAATAGACAATATTGTTAAGTGTTAATGATGCTTTACAGAGAATTCTACATATTCTCATGTTGTGCTGCATTGCAGATTAAAGATTGAAGTCTCTTTAAAGTGTTTATTTCAGATAAGATGTGAACTTGGGACAACACTGACAAACACATCCTTCAGGGAATTTTTTGACCAGTATGACCAGTTTCCTTCTTACTGTAGGATTCAGCTTACGCAAGTTACGTCACAAACACTTCAGCATCTCTATGCCATCACTTGGTTATCTTCTGAATGGCTGATCCAGAAACTTAATCATCTGCTACATGGAAACTCATCTCTCACATCCACTTTATTTTTTCCCTGATAAATTGCACCATATACTTGGCTTTAATAGGCCTTATTCCTCCATTATAAATTGTAGTCACTCCCCTGGTCACATCAGGTAAACATCTCTCCCACCAGTATCATAACTCTGTCTCTTCAATCTCTTCCCCTGCCTTCATCCCCTTCTATAAGATTTTCCTCTTCCTACATTTCCATCTCCTAGAATTTACATGCAGGGCATTTATCAGACATCCTCTTTCCCTGGTATCTTTCTCTTGGTAAAACATAGCCAATCCTCTGTTGCACAAATTTTATAACAGAGGAAAGGGGTGTCGGTGAGGTGAGCATAGGAGGTATCAGGGTAAGGCAGGTCCCTGCAGGCACTGGCTGCAGCACAACAGGTTAGAATCCAGCCATGGGTAAAGAGAGTAAGGGTTATTCAACCTGAATCATTCAGCCCCACGGAGGTCAGGATATTGGTAAGTGCAGGATGGAATCAGGTACACAGGAAGCAGATCATGAGCGTCCTATCAATTGGTCATCTTGTTGCCCTTAACAGTCTGTTTTTACTGTAAACATCTACTCTGCCTTCTCCCACTGCTTTGGCAGGGGGGTTGGACTCGATGATCTCAGGAGGTCCCTTCCAACCCCTACAATTCTGTGATTCTGTGATTCTGTGACTACGCGAAAAAAAGCAGAAAACAACTCTGACCTACAAGGAACACAAGGATGAATTGTTTAGGACTTTCCTATTCTGTGCTCCCTGTTTCATGACCATTCTGGCTGCTATATCTTCTTTTTAATATCTACAATAACTACAGTGTTATTCATCATATGATTGGATTCTCTCACAGTGTCTAACATTACTTATATATTCCACAAAAGAGCTGTGCCACAGAATTCTTCTGTCTACCACTGTACATAAATCATACCTGATTCTGGAAACACAGTTTTCCTTTCTTCTCTTAGCAGTATACTATTTTTATTACAGAATTTAAATCTAAATGACAAAGGGCCTTGATCTTCCATCCTACATGTGTTCTTATACCATTAATGCTCTTACTTTTGTTTGACATGGCAGCAGTCTTTTTTGTATTTTTATTGAGGTTGATTCAATATTCACTGGACAAGAGACAGATGTTACAACATGTTCCCAGGGCAGCCAGACTTTCTGAACCTGTGCCACATACACAAATCTTCACCTAATAGGCAACTGTACTGTCATCTTCTATTCTGCTTTCCTACACGTTCCAAAATGAAAACAGCAAACATCCTGCTTTTGACTTCTGATTATCTACCACCCTCTGAAAGTACTGGGATTTCCCATTTCCAGATCTTCACCAGACCCTGTTGACAAGCGTGTTCACATAATTAATCATGCAGCCAAGAAGCTGTCCCACAGAAAACAAAGCTGCCACATTTCAGCCACCAACTGGGAGATCATTTCTAACTGAAACATTGCATTTGCCCAGTCATTCCATACAGGTGGACTTAGAAGCTGTGTTCATCTTTAGTTTGAGACTTTAATACTAAAATGCTTGCATTCCAAAGAAAATCCACACTATTGATGAGATGGCAGCATTAAAAACTTCTCTGTTATAAAACAGAAAAGAACCATCTCACATTCGTTTAACTTCTATTTAGCAGGAATCATAGCTTTGTTGCAATATCACCAGTTACTGTGAAAATACAAATCCATCACCCAGCTCTACTTTCAGCAAAGAGATCTTGTAGTATTCCCACAACAGAAGCAGAACTTAGCACCTGTCAAGTCACAGCAACAGCCTCTGTGTGATGAGCATTATCTGTTTTAAATAGTCAGTAAAGTGTCCCATTCAATCTTGCAAACAATTATCTACTGAATTACTCTTCAAGCAGTGGTGAGAGCACATGTGAAAATGCATGGGCAGGATGGAAATAGTCTTGGGGTGGCAGAGGCCCTTGTCCCTGACTTCTATTCTGAAATCTCAGTATAATTCTAATTTCCTGGTGAGTGCTGAACAAATTTTTTTCACATCATGACAAGCCAAGCAATCCTGGTGACAAATGTCATTCTGGAGGACACTGTAACAGTGAAAGCATCAGGTCTATTGAAAGTAGGGTACCCCAGTTAATTATGCTGGATATAATAATTTTTCTTGCTCTTCTCTGATAGTCTTTCATTTGTTGCAGCAAGAAGAGGACATATTTTACAATATACTGGTTAGCAAGCAGTCACACTGAATTGTGCTTAACCCAAAAGACAATTTAATCTGCTCTGCAGAAACTTGAGCTCCCCCTGGCACACAGAAAGATGTAATTTTTACTATAGCAGGGGCCACACACTCCTTCTTCGGGCTATCCTTTTGCTGTAGGGCTTTGGTGACAGGCCAAGAACACTGTACAGCTGGTCTAGCACTCTGCAACCACAGGAGACTGCCCAGAATCAAATGTTTGGTAGAAATGCATAGAACTATAGAAATCTAAGAACAATTCCTACATTTTCATGCAATTATTGTTACAAGAAAATTCCAGTTTTGTAAGACTATATCACCTGATAATTGTCTTATTAATCTTGTCTTATTAATGTGGAAGGCAGGAGTCTTGGTTAAGGTGAATATTCAGAATAAAGAGCATGCTAGAAAGGGTATTCATTTCAGCTTATTTTCTCCCACAAGGAAAGAATTCGTGCCTGCTATGTATTTATGTCACTTGTTAACCACAGAGTTACTGGGATTGGATTAACCTTGGCTCTGATTCTGTTTGCAGGAGAAACTGAATGTCTTTAGTGCTTATCTCATCTTCTGCATCTTTCCATAAAGTACTCAGTTCTAACTCTAACAAAATCCTCACTGCTTCTCACTTATAATGATCTGCCTTTCAGATGGAGAAACTGTGAAAGTGTATTGTTATTTGTAGGATATTTTAAATAGTAGACCATGTTTTTAACAAGTGAGAAAATGTCACCCGAATATAAATATAAAAGGAAGTGCATTGCCTACTGAGTTTCTCTTTGTATTTATTCAGTGCTTTAGTGATGATGAAATGAGCATTTTTGTCTAATTTTCCATATGGAAAACAGAAATATTTTGAAACATCTTAAGATACATAGATGGTGATTTGGAAGAAATAGGATTTTTTAATAGTGAAAGAAAAATATCTGAACTCAGATCTACATTGCAGTTGATCTTGTTCATCTTGGAAAAAAGGATGTTCTGGGGAGACCTCATTGCAGCCTTCCAGTACTTGAAGGGAACTTACAAGAGGAGGAGGACCAACTTTTTATACAGTCTGATAGTGACAGGAGAAGAGGGAATGGCTTTACACTAAAAGAGGGGAAATTTATGTTAAATGCTAGGAATAAATTATTTTCTAAGAATGTGGTGAGGTGCTGGCAAAGCTGCCCAGAGCAGATGTGATGCCCCATCCCTGGAGGCACTCAAGGCCAGATTGGATGGGGCCCTGGGCAGCCTGAGCTGGTGGAGGGCAGCCCTGCCCATGGCAGGGGGTTGGAACTAGGTGATCATCTCCAATCTAAGCCTTTCCATGATTCTATGATTATTATTATTATTATTATTATTTTCCAGAGAACAGACTGCATTGGATTTGCAGAAGGAAGATGAAATTTTGCAATCTTCATCAATGTATGGTCTAGACCAGATATGTTTGGAGTAAATCTGGAATAAATCTGTCCTGGTTGGATTAAAATAAGTATTTTTTTTCTTAGTCTTAGCATTTTGCAAATACATTCATACTATACAACTGTGTGTACAAGTCTGATGCTGTTTATTTGAATTTATTTTCGGTCTTATGAATAGAAAGATTAAGCTCCCGTCGGTTCAGGATGAAAAATGGCTTTCTCTGTGCCATCTTTATTTCTACATTATAATATAAAGACTGGGGATTCTATAAAAAAGTCTATAAATAAGTCATCAAGAAGAGATAGGGTTTGCTCTGCCTTCCTTCCTCATAATGTTGATTACAAAAGCTGTTGCTTTTTTAGGTGTTATGGGAAGTTTTGCATGTTCTCTTATTTCTTTGTTTCTTGTCCAGTTATGAATCATTATTGCACAGCTCAGTAGGACTTCAGAAATTGCCCAGGAAGTAAAAATATTAATTTTTAAGTGAAATTCAGAACCCTTGCCTTCTCACTTTTACCTTTTATGCAGGATGTGCATTTCCCTGTTCCATTTAGTCCACATAGTTTAGTGACAATTTAGTTCAATGAATGCTGGGGGGTGCTGCTTGCAAGTGGGGAAAATGCTGTAGGGCATTTTGGGAGGCAGCGTTGCCTTCTGCTATGTGTGGAATTCACTTGGAGCAGGAATATGGCAGGATGCGGGGAAGCAACAGACTTACTTGCTATTCAAGCTTTAATGAAATAGAGATGCAGATATTTAAAATCCCAGCAAAAAGAGCAAAAAATCCATATTTTTAAGCTTATCTTCTTGTTTCACATTCCATTAAAACCTGTCATATTTGTTTTAATAGATCTTCTGCTACTTACTGCCTGGAGGTTGTTTATGTCTTCTTGGTAGTATGCTAATTGTTAAATCATTACTGCTTGGGATATCATCTTTTGATCTCGATAGTTCTCGATATTTATGTGTTAATACTATATTCTGGGGAAAAAAAAATACTGAAAATCTGTCATTAGCTATTTTCTCAAAATTTGTCTTTTCCTGATGTTTTATAAGACTATGATGTTATTACCATTATAAGTATAGAATTCTGTGCTCAGTAATACTATATGAATAGGAGCAGACTAACTGCACTGCCACCTTCAATTTTTTGTGGAGGATTCAAGTGAGAGGTGATATGATAACTGAATTCTCTTATTTCAGATTTCCTATTTCTTTTTTGTGTAATAATGTATGATGGGCGAAGATGAAAGAATGCAGCTGTTGATGACTTAGGCTCTACAGGAGCAGGAAGGGAACTTTAATGCCTCATTCCTGACAAATCTGTGGTTCCTTAAAGCCAGTTCTCTTCAACACTTAAAAAAATTGGAGTGGATAGCCCATCTAGTAAAACCCGATGGAGGAAAGATAAAAAACAGAAAGAAAAAAAAGGATTCTAAATCTTTTATGGTTAAAATTCATAATTTGAATCTGTGGGGTAATTCGTACCATCAGATGTGTATGTGCAGGGCAGAGAGGAGTTTCCACCTACAGGACAAAAGCTTTCTTCTGTTACTGCTTCAAGGATGAAAGCTCAGTCATTCTGGTTTTGCTTTGAGGAAGAAGTCTCTGTCCTTTTGCAGTGAACATGATCTGTTTTGAAGAAAGAATTCACACTGATATTCAAACAATAATTAAGACTCCTGTGAGGCTTAAGAATAAACAAGTACAATTGCTCTTATTCTATGGATAGGAAAACTAAACTGCAGAGAAGCTGTAGGATTTGCTTAGAGTTGCATGCAAATTTAAGTACAACCAGGCACTTGCCTCATAATCTCTTTCCTTAATAACTGGACCTCATATCCTTTCTAAGTAAGAGTTGAGTGAAAAACATTGCCTGAGGGATGATGTGTCGACCCAAAAGATTCTACGGAGATGTGTGTGCCCAGTAAGTCATGCGTGACTGTAATTTTTTCTTGAAACCCTAAAAAACTCTGAAGTCATGGTGTAATTTATAATATAGATTTATATCTAAAGAATTTTTATTTTTGAAGGAGGATTTTTTTCTTTATAATAAGTAAATTCAGGCACGAATAATGGAGGTGTGCTATAATGATTTCAAAGAAGGTACATACAAATAAATTTATAGTGGTCAAAAAAAATTCACTGCCTTTCATCACCACACAAAACAACACCAAGCATGACATTGCAATTTATCAGATGCTGATTGCCTATTTGTTTTACACAACAAAAGGTATTATTTCATGCTCACAGCCAGTAGTGATGTCTCTGAAGTTCAGCTTCCATAAAATTGCCTATGAACTTACTGGCTCAGATATCTTGTCCCATGAAAATCTCTTCCAGCAAATATTCATATTAGAGATTTGCTTTGAACAATGGCCTATTAACTCTAAACATGTAAGCAATTTTCAGGAATTTCCTGAGCAGTTAACATGGTGGGATCAACCTGACTGCACTGAAGGTGCAGTAAGGTGATAATGCCTGACCTTCCTTGTTTGGATGCAGAGCACTTTCTGAAAATTTATAACCAGTACAACTTATACAAATTTATAACCAGTACAACTTATTCCTTATTCCACAAAGTCCTGCAAGAAGCTGCTCCTTTTCCTCTCCCAAGTGAAGTACTGCTAGACTAGCTCCTGGAAATCTTTACATCCCTCCTATGTCAACCACTAATGGTTAGTCCTGAATGCATATCCTTTTTATCCTCTCCCAGCAAGATGAAAGCACAGAGGAATTATTTGAATAATAGAGAGAGAGAGTGAATCAGAAAAGTGAAGATGAGCACACAGAGATGAGAGATGAGAATCATCTTGAAGGCACTGGGTTTCAGAATGGCTAGTACAACTTCAGTGGGATACATTTTGAGGAACTGCAATTCCAGATGTGTTCACCAACAGCTTTATCAGTTTCATACAACATCTGGACAGTGCTAGTCCCCAAGATTGTCTTCCTTCTTTATCTCCTATTGAAAGGAAAAAAATCTCTTCTGATGATCTGGCTAGAGAAGCTGCATTTTTCATTTCCTGGATAGTCTCATTGCTTTTTTTCTGGTGGCTTTCATCAACAACTTCACAGGGTACAAAATTTCACTTTTTTAAGTTTTCTAAGTTTAGGACAAGTCTTGTCACCCAGTTGGCCAACTTCAAGCATCTTTCTGATTGGAAGTGGCAGGAAAAAAAGAGTTGCCAGTCTACAGGGAATGCCACTTAAAAAAGAATATAAAAGTTTTTGAGCTCAGTCAAGCTAAAGCTCCTATCTTCACCTGCCTTTTCTTACAAAAACAGCAGTTCTGAGAAAAAACAAAAGAAAATTACTGAATCAGTGATGGTTCCTAAAAGAAAAATGCTGCCTGAACAACTATGTTTTCCCTCACTGGAGACACCCTGGCAGCTCCACCTGGAGCCACTGACCATGGGAGCTTGTTGCTGCAACCCAGGGCTCTCTTGCTTTGCTTTGCAGTGTTCAGCAGAGACCAGATGAAGTCATTGGTGAATAATGTTCAGCTGTGCTCATAGTAACAGCTTTATAAGCTGTTGCTTTGGAAGTTGTTTTAATGATATATCTGTTTTGCCAACAGAAGTCTGCATCACCTCTGATATATGGTACAATAGCAGGGTAAGTGAAGAAATCGGAAGGAAATAAAGCTCCTTTGTACTTTTGGCTACTGTTCCTCTCTGCAATCAACAGGAGACTTGTCATGACTTCAAAGGGAGCAGAAACAGGCCCTCTATTTGAAGTTTAGTTTGCAAGCTTCTGAAGAGCGCTTCAACAGCTCAAATACGAGATGAAAATTGAAGGGTTTAAACCTTTAATTAAAAAGAAAATCAACAACCAAAAAAACTCAGCTTTAAAGCCATAAAGAAAAGCTTCAGCTCTGAAGAATAAGGTTTGAAAACCCTTCAGGGGTAAATTATTGTAATTGTTCGCCTTGCACCAACGAGCAGTCACTTTCATTGGGGAGAAAAATACAAAGCAAACAAAAGGAAGAACTGTTCAGCTTGATTGTGTTGATTCATCATCATTTAACAATGAAAAGAGAAAGGAGGAAAAGAAAAATGAAATATCCTAGTTGCTGCAAGGCAGTTCTACTGCTGACTTCATCTTCTTTAGATCAGTGTGAAGAAAGCTGAGAGTGACTTGAAGTGCCCTGGTGAGGGCTCCTCTGAAATAAGCAGGTGGCCCTGCAGAGAAAAAGAAGAGAGAGCAATTTCTTCTTGCTTTTTGTTATCACCAGCAAGCTCCAGCACACTGCAGCAGTAGCATACAGAAGTGACACTATGGCTCTCCTGCTCTGCACCCAGACTGGTGGCTGAGGAATCACAGAATCACAGAATCACAGAATGACCCGGGTTGGAAGGGACCTCAAGGATCATGTAGTTCCAACCCCCCTGCCTAGCAGGGCCACCAAACATACACATTTAGATCAGGTTGCCCAGGACCCCGTCCAACCTGGCCTTGAACACGTCCAAGGACGGGGCATCCACAACCTCCCTGGGCAGCCTGTTCCAGGGCCTAACCACTCTCCTAGTAAAGAACTTCCCCCTAACATCCAACCTAAATCTTCCCTCCTTCAACTTGGATCCATTTCCCCTAGTCCTGCTGTTGTCAGCCCTTTTGAAGAGTTTACTCCCCTCCTGGGTGTAGGTTCCCTTCAGGTATTGATAGGCTGCAATGAGGTCACCCTGCAGCCTTCTCTTCTCCAGGCTGAACAAGCCCAACTCCCTCAGCCTGTACTCATAGGGGAGGTGCTCCAGCCCCCTGATCATCTTAGTCGCCCTCCTCTGGACCCTTTCCAAAATCTCTATGTCAATGTAGGAAGTAATGGTTGTCTCGTTCCAGATTTTCCTTCTCAGTTGTACCCAATGCGGCCTGAGCAAGGGACCAGATAAATGATGAGTGTTTGATAGATTCTACATATTTGCTTTGCCTTTATCTTCTTAGATGTTGCTGTATGTGTTTTACATGGGGAAAGTTAAAAACATTCCATTGGGAGAAAGGGTTGATTTCACTGAGGTGCTTAAAAGCATTGGCTTTGGCAGTCTAGAGAAAGTATCTTATCTGACAGGCAAATCCATTCATAAAAGCTAATAGAGAAGTGATAAACAGAAATGAGGTAATAAAGCAATTACTGTAACTATTTCTAGATCCTTTGCGTTTATTTAAGGGCACATCTAATCATTTCATAGACCACTGGTGTGCTTAAGATATATGGAGACAAGAGAGGGAAAAATTATGATACATATGTCAGCCTACAAAATATACAGTAGTCAATATATATGTTAATCAGTGAAAACACTACTACAGTGAATCTGAAAATAAACCTTTACAAATCATTTTTCACTATTCTGGAGCAATGTGTCACAGCTTCCAGCATTTCAGATTGTTAATACATGACAGATGAAGTGTCAGTGTGTGATCAGTAGTAGAGGAGAGTAATGGTTGGGTTAAATAAAATCTGAACCACCTCTCTTCACACAAAATGAGCCCAGCTACTGACTATCTGAGGAAGATCGAGGACATATGAGACACTCATCTTCTGTCATCCCCTATCACACTATCCATAATGAACCAGACTCCATCTACTCTACACGATTCCATCCTCTTCTTCTTTAAAAAGCTCATTCCCCTGCACTTCCCTTTCTTCTTGGTAGGGGTTTGAGACAATATTCTCCTAAAACTTCAGCGCCCAAGTTGCACTGTGAACATGCTTGTGTTCACCTGAGCACCTAAATTTTAAATGGTATAACCAGGAAAGAGAGACTATACCACACATGACTAAGGGCAAATGCATTATCTGGTCCTAAGGATTCTGGTCCTAAGTTGCCTTAAAGTGATGTCACCTTGTTCCATCAGTGCTAGAGTCTGGAACTGCATGAATGACCAAATCTCAGTCCTTTGAAGTATTGGGAGAACACTATTGACTCAGCTGTTTTTTTTTGAGCCCACTCTTTTATACTGCTGATTTAGTCTTTTATTAGTAAGTAAATCTTATCCCATCTTGGTCTAAAGTACTTTATTCTCTCCCTGGGTCAGACTAATACATTTAAAAATGCTTCTGCTCTGTGATCAGACTACTAAGTTTTATATAACCACTTCCTGAAAGCATCTTGGTTTCTGCTGTTTTCTTGAGAATTTTGAGTAAGTACCATAAAACACATTGCTTTTCTGTCAATGAATGCATATATTTCTCTATCTACAATATTAAAGCTACTGTCACAGTATAATTTCCTTGCCATCTTTGAAAGTGACATAAATATTCAGTATTTTCAGGTATATGGAAGCCTATCCTGCAGAAGAAACACTTAAGCACATTTAGATATGTCAAAATTAATCATATTAGTGACTTTCATAAATGATGACGTGAATAGGGCATATCTTCAGAGAATTTTTCCTGTATTAAAAGCCTTGGTGTGTTTATTTTTGGCTTTAGAGTGGCCTTTTGTATAGTTGAATTCCTATCCCATTAGGACTACCATAAATAATGTTTTCCCCTATGGAATATAAATAGTATGTTTTTACTGCTAGTGCTGAAGCCATTCTACACATAAGTCTCATCTTCTTTAACCTCTGGATTTTGATTCTGACAGAATTATAATTTCTCCTTGTGATGTCTGTCTATCTTTTAGCCACTTCCAGATGCACTAAAGTTACCATCTCCAAACATTGTTGACCAACACCTTAGCTTGCAAAAGACAGCAGAACCCTATATGCCTGATCAGAGATATGAAGGGATGGTGCCTTCTGTGCCCACACAGTTATATAACAGTCATGTTGTCTGTTTTTCACCCATTTAGCCTTTTCTCATTCATCTCTTTCACTCTTCCAGATTTTTGTTTTTTGAATTGCTTTTTCCATTTCTTCACTGTCTTAAAACGTACACTTAAATCTCTCCAAAGTGCATGAGTCACCAGCCACTTTTGTCTTTCCTAAATTTAGAAGGATTACCTCTACATCATATTAAACCTCCTCTTCATTTATTATAACAAACCAATTAAATAAAGCACCATGTCAAACAATTCCTATTGCTGTTTCAAGTTGTATGCAGTTCATTCCTACTTGACTTTAATTTGGTTCTGGCTTTTCTTCAATTAAAGTTAATGAAGCAAACATCTAATTCTGCTTCCTTTTAAGCTTTTCATTGTATTTCTGTTGTACTTGTTTTAACATAATTAACACAATAGACCTAACAGTATCTCCAGTCTCATTTGAAAAAAAAAAAAAAGGTATTCTTTAGCACAACTTCTTTAGCGCAACTGTACACCATGAGCAGTGACATTCAGCCTTCATGCCTTACAACCCATTCAGTGAATAAACTCAGACAACAGCATTAAACCTCACTGAAAAGCAAAGTTTTCACTAGTTAGCTCCTTGCTCTTTCTAAAGTTGTCTGGAAGTTTTCCAACAAATATCCCTCTAAGAAAGGTTTGTATTAGGTTTCAGACTTTTTTAATCTCATGGTTTTTCATTAAAATGAGAACACAAAAATTGAATTTTTCATCTCACTTTTTTTCATCATTTTTTCAGTAAAATACAGAAGAAAATGGCAAAAAAAGAAAAAGGTGGAAAACAAAATAGCTTCTGTGAAATAATAACTGAATATTTTTATCTGTATAAGCAGATGGTTTTTAGACCTGTGGAATAAAAGAGCAGAACATCCACAATCATTTTCCTCTGCATTTTTTACTGTATCTAAGAGTTTCCTTTGAACCTTAGGCAATAAAGAGGCATACTTTGTAATCCAATGTATTAATTAATTCTCGTTTGCCTATAAATGGTTTAATTTAGAATAATGTATATCACTGAGACTTTTCTAAATGAAAATTAATTTTGTTATGTAAGAAAAACTCATACCGTGGTCAAAATGAACTGAAAGATAGGGCAGGTGTTATTGTGAAGTTACTCCATTTTCACTGGAAATGGTTATGCCTAGAAAGTCAAGAATAGATTTCGTCAGGAAAATCAACCTATCCTTAAGTCTGTGATGATACATTTTTCCTTTTGAAGAAAAGCTTTTTGACTAAATGGCATATGATCGTAGAAAGGGATTTAGAAGGAAAACACAGCACGTTCAAATTAAACTGTTGCCCTCAAAAATGAAGAAGAATGCCAAGTTCACCAAATTAGCTGCTGTCTTGGAGAGAAGGTAATTAGCCTGCCAGTGACTGCCTAAACCAAAACCACCCTGAGAAGTAGGGCCTTGTAGCCCATGGTCAGCACACTGCTCACTCCTTTACTTTTGGGACTGATTCTGACAACTGCACAGCCTTGTTCTCTGCAGTGTAGATGTGTAGGTGCACTACTTAGCTTGCAGATGGCTTGGAAACACTACCACAGTGCTTTTCTAGACTAGACAGGTATGTACCAAACTACCTCTAGAGCTACTCTCCTTTTGAAATAAATATGTAATTTGCCCTGAGAGTAATGTTGTGGTTTTTTTCTTCAAACTACAACAAATGCAAAAAGCACAATAACACTATTTGAAAGAAAAATTCTCAGAAATAAAATACTGTTTTTCAGCATAGTCACCACCATTAGCTATGCATTTTCACCAACGATCAACAGTGCCTGCATGCCACACTTGTAAAAATCTGTGTGAACTGAGGTGATCCACTGTCACTGTTGCTACTGCTGAAACACAGCACCCACTGCCTCACTGTGCTAACATCCACTGATTGGTCTCCATCAACATTCAACAAGCATCAATGAATGTCAGTGGGTGCCATTTTTTCCACGTGGAGGAGTTCAGTGACACACTTTTTTCGTGTTCACTTTCATGTCGGATGGCATTTTGTCAGACTGCCCCTCTGCAACCATCTGTTGCGTGGCAACATGTAAAGGAATGTTGGTGGTGAGGTTCAGCCTCTACGGCCATACCACCATCCTCCACCTCTGCAGTCGTGGGCCTACATAAGAACATAGGAAGCATTACCTTTGGAGCAGCCTTCACTTTCAGCCATCTCACTTTCTTCCCAGAGATGTAATATAATACTACAACTCCAGTGATCCTTGGTTCACTTTAAAATATATAGAGTCCTGATTTTTAACAAAGCTTTCAGAAAATGCATCACTTGAAAAAAAAAAAAAAAAAAAAAAAAGGATGTTAAAACAGAAAGGCAGAATATATGTTGCGTACCTCAGTGGAAGTATTTCTACTGTAATGTATCTTCCACAACAAAGTAATGGCATGGCTGTTGGGCTACTTCACTGACTACTATGTATTTCCTGTTTGTTCTTCAATGCAGGCCTTGACAATATTCAAAGCTTTTTCTCAAATTTTGTGTTTTGTCTAGGAAAGAGAGCCTTATGGTATATCCCCAAGGAAATCCGAGATTACATTTCCCACAGCCCACCCAACCGCTCCATACTCTGCTTAAGGATCCAGATTCCCTTCATTACCACAATAACAACAGGACCAAACAAGCAAAATAACTTCATGTTAATATGTTAACAGCTCCATCTACCAACTATTGAATCATAGAATCATAGAATCATAGAATGGCCTGGGTTGAAAAGGACCACAATGATCATCTAGTTTCAAATCCCCCTGCTATGTGTGAGGTCACCAACCACCAGACCAGGCTGCCCAGAACCACATCCAGCCTGGCATTGAATGCCTCCAGGGATGGGGCATCCAAAGCCTCCTTGGGCAACCTGTTCCAGTGTGTCACCACCTTCTGAGTAAAAAACTTCCTCCTAATATCTAATCTGAACCCTCCCTTTCTCAGTTTAAAACCATTCCCCTTTGTCCTGTCACTATCAAGTGGATCTGAAACATCTAGAAGTAACTCTAAATAAGTGCTGCAAAATTCTAAAGATTTCAGAAACTTGAAAATGGGTGTAACACATGGGAAGGGAGGCTTCTGACAGGTTCTGTCCTAGTCAGGCTTCACCACAAGTGTCCTTGTCCAGACAGATGTCTCCTGCTGTGCTTATGCTGTCAATACATGTCAAGACTGTGATTTCCCTTTGTCTTATTTGCAGACTGAGGATGCATGAGTAAATGTGTTTTTTCTTTATTTTCTAGTCACCTGAGTTTCTCATACAACTTAACTGCCTTGTGTCCCCTTACTAGCACAGCAGAAAATAGCATTAAGGTCTGAGAGCTGGAGTTGTTAAAAACGTCTGAGCCCAATTGTTCAGTTTGTTCTTGTCTGTTCTGAAATACATAATTTTCAGGAAAGAGGCAGAATGTTCCCTTCTTATGATAAACAAAGGACAAATAGGAGAACTGTCTGTCTCCATCTGAGCTTTCCTTGTCTGACAAGGAAGCAAGAGCCACAGAGTGTACGAACAAATTCAGAAATATAAACTATTCTTCACTCTTTTATAATAGACTATCCACTGGCTTTAGCATATGGCCAGGATATCACACAGAACAACAGTTTCTTATTATAGATTAGGAACAGCACTGAGCCAACTGCAGTTTCAAATCCATCTGCCCACATAAAAACAGTTTCTCACTGGGATCTTCCTTCTAATGCTGAATTATTTCTACCCACAAACCCCTTCTTCCCATATGACTTAAGAAACAATAGGTCTTTTAAAAAGCAAAATTCAAAGCAACTGACATCTCCCCCACCTTGTGTTCCTACACTGGCCTGGCATCAAGAGCGAAGCCCATCAGAGTTCTAGCTCTCCTGGATCCTGTCAGGAGAACTTTACAATGAATATTGCCATTGTATTGATTCAGTATTTTGTGAATATCGATATGCAATCAGATTTACCAGACCAGACTCCAGGACCTGTGCAGAGCCCCACTCTACTCTCTGAATTCTGCATCAGAGCAAAGGTCAGAGGCTTTCCCTGGACTGGTGTCCATGGGGCCATTTTCTAGTTTTCCATTCTTCTCTATCCAGGACTTCCATTTTTAAGGAAGGAATTTTTATGATAGTTTTTTATTGATAGTGTTGGAATATTTTTTTCTCCAGTCTGACTGCTTTTCATGCCTTTTCCTAGCTTCCATTATTCCCAGTCTGCTGATTTTCCTACTCAGGATTTTTTAATGCATAATACAACAACAACAACAAAAGGCAAAAGAAAATGAAAAATCTACAATCTTTTCAGTCTCCCTTATCATCTTGAAACTGGGTATTTTTGTTTTCGACCTTAATTTGTCCTCAGCTGGAATGCTCCTTTTCCAAACTGTCTGATGAAAATATTGTCCATTGCTGAAAAAGGTATATGAGAAGCCAGCCTGACAAGAGTGCTCTCACTGTTGCATTTTGAATTCAGCACAGCAGAATGCTGCAGCATACTTCCAAAGGCTCACTGGAGTCCAGCTTTCATCTCCCTTGCCTGAGCTGTGTATTGGTTTAACTGCACACAATTCTATGATGTTACACTGATTTAAAATTGGGGTGACAGACTGGAGAATCAGGTCTGCATTGGTTTTACTTTTGCTAAGACGCATCTTTTTCTAACTCCATCTTGAGCATTCAGGATTGTTCCTAGCTATTCTCCTATATTATTTTCTTCCATTTAGAGCCTGTCTCTGAAGTAGCAGAAGCAGGATACCTTGAACAACAGTCAATCATATCCGAGCTCCTGCAGCATAGCTATTTAGAATTTTGCCTATGGTATACCACCCCGAGAATGGACAAAAGCCTTTGGGACAGGCGAGAAAATGGATTTGCATAAACTGAAGTGCTGTATGTGTTCTAGCTAAGCAGCTAGTGGAAAATTGAGATTGAAATCCAAGAGTATATTAACAGGTTAGCTGTCTATGTAAATCATAGCTGATACCTATTTACTTAAGATTATCTCTTAAAAAATCCTTAGACTTACGAAAAAAAATGTTAGAGATGAACGAGGTGTTCAGAGTTCTTCTGGGTAATTATAGCATTGTTGAGATACACATCACAGATGCATAAAAGAAGGATGTGATTTATGTTTTCCATTAGCTGATGAAATACTTCTTGGGCACTGACAAGAAAATATGGACTAAATAGTCAGACTGTGTCTCCTGTAACAGTGATTTTCTTAAGGTTAAATTCTGCTGATATGTTGGGAGCCATAAGAAAATCTCAAAGCTGATCATTCTGGCATGCATTCAGGTAGAAAAATCATTCAGGACACCATAGCATTCTCACATGTGCCAAGCATTGCTTTTCTTGCATCAAATGCAACAAACATATGGTTTGCAGAAGAAACCTGAAGGCTTCTGTCTGGTGTGTTCTTCCCTACTGAATACACTTAGAGCTTTCCTAGCCACATCCAGCCAGGTATACAGCCTTTTTCAGCTGTTAGTCATTTCACTAACCCAGAAATAGCCAACTTATAGCCAGTATAATTCCATGAGATCATTCCGGCTTTGTTTTTTTTAATCTAGTGTTCTTATCTAATAAGAAATATTGAAAACTATGTTTTGTTGAAAAAAGGTTAATTATAGCAATGATTAATTTTTCTCCATATTGGCAACATAACATGATACATTAGTCAATGCATGGGGCAAAGCACAAAACAAAGAATGTTGTACAGGAGCTGGTTGGTTCTTCTCAATTCAGATTTAATGTGTTGCTCTCAGCCTCTCCTGCATTGGTCTAAAGAATTAGTTCATATTTTACAAAAGATATCATCCTTCTGAGATTTGAAGACCTTTTCTTTTCTCTTCTGTCCCCTACTGTAAGAGTTGAAATGCAGAAGCTTTGTGGTAATCACTCAGACTTAAGCTACATTTACACATCTTCAAAGCAAGGTAACAAAGAAAAACAACCTAGGCTTCTTTATTTTGCCTCAAAATAATGGAAAACATGATAATTTTAGCTGTATTTACCGAAGAAACAACCATGTGTCGTGTGTATGTCAGGCCATTCCTTTCCCTGGTAAATACTTGACTGAAATTACCCATAGTAAAGAGGGAAAAGAGACTTTTCCTTTAGGGAAAAAGGCCAGAGAAATATTTTATTCCAAAGAATGTGAGAAAATAAGCTGTCCTTAGACTGGTGTCAGTTATGTTCAGTGTGTCATTAGACAGACATACATTAATTTATTTACAGCAAGGATTTATATAACAAAGAGAGTAGTTTGCAGAAATCTGCTGTTCAGAAACTTCAACAGTAGAGTCATCAGAAAATGAACTTAGATAATTGTACATGAATGGCAAACACCAGGTTTAACTAAGAGCAAATAAAATTTGTTAGATATTAGGAGGTATTTTTTCACTCAGAGGGTGGTGACACACTGGAACAGGTTGCCCAAGGAGGCTGTGGATGCCCCATCCTTGGAGGCATTCAAGGCCAGGCTGGATGTGACTCTGGGCAGCCTGGTCTGGTGGTTGGCGACCCTGCACATAGCAGGGTCTTAGGCTATATATACATTTTGAAAAAAAATCCCAATTTTCTCCAAAAGGCTAATGTAAGGAATGGTTTGTTTATTTACAAATCAGAGTACACAGAGCCATGCTTCAGAAACACAATTTACCTTGCACAGCAATATCACAACCATTTTGACCTGCTTTTCAATATTGTCCAGAAAATCCACTCAGTTACACTCTTTTTGCTGCCCATTTACTGATCCAATTAGTAATTTTTAGACATTCATCCCTTCTGTGGCTAGCTCTAGTCATTAATGAAAAAATTGACAGAATAAGAAATTGACAATTATTGATCTGGCCAAAGGCTAACATGACCTTTTCATAGATATGTATAACGTAGTACTGGAGAACTGTGAATGTCAGCCTTCTGCAAAATAAAGACAATTATATTCTGCAAGATATATACTCTTGTCCATTTGTTTTAATGGGAGATGTGAAAGAATAATAGCAGAGCATATGATTTTCATCTAAGTTCTTATATTGTTTGTGTGATTCACTTCCCTCAATTTTTTTTTTTTTTTCCTGGTGAAGCATGGGGCAGCTCACTGCCTCACCATCTGCAGAGCAGAGCTGCTTGAGGGAAGACCTTCACCCAACTCTCCTCCCAGACCAACCTCAGCCTTGTTTTACGTTTTGATTCCTCTTTGTGTCTCTACATGTTCTGTTTGCTTGGAAACCACTGCTGAATGGCTTCACATGATTTAGGAAAACTTTTCTTTATTACTCTTCCTTCACCTTTCTTATATTGGAATGTCTTAAGTACTGCAAGTAATTCTTTTAAACTTTCATTCTTGTTATCATCTTTAATGTGTTTCTTAGGCTGTTCTCTATTCTTACAAGTAACACACTTGCTTTTTTGTTTTCCTTTTCTTTCATCTTTATCCTTCTGTGTAACTTTCAGCATCACAACTCAGTAACATCCTTCCAATGCAATGTAACTGAAAAAGTCATCACAGCCAGAGCCTGGGAAAAGGGCTTTGCCTACAGATACAGTGCAAAAATCATAAAGAGTCTGTACTCCTGAAGGTACCACAGGAGCATAAATAAGGCCTACTACCTACATCTGTGCCATCTTGTTGCTGTTGTTGAATAAGGAGGAGTTACAAGGCTCTCCCTGTCTTTTCTGCTGGGAATCAAGAAACATGATACAGCCTTACCCAATTAACACTGTAGAAAGATCAAAAACTAAAGTAGGTGGCAGACCCATTTCAAGAGCCAAAATGAGGGCAGACAAAAGGCTCTTTCGTCTTTCCGAAATCTTAACTGGCAAAAGGACAATTCACAAATTACAATTAGCTACAATTTTCCTTTTAAGAAAACCAGATGTTTTTTGTGTTTTTGTGTTATCATTACTGGAACAGTTCAGCATAAGATCTTGTAATATAATTCATTAATTCCTTGGACAGGGTTCGTATTTTCAAATGCCCAGAGTGCTTATTTGACTCTTTGGAACTCGTGAATCTATACTCCCATTTCCTAGAATTTCTCTGGGTTAAATCTGAATTCTTAAGATTATACTCTGCTAGTAAGTTTCAGAATCTTAAAGACATTCTATTAATTGACTAAAAAGTATTTGAAAATGTTGATTAGTTTATTCTGGATTACTGGCCATTTAACATGTCTTAGATAATTTGGATCAAATGAACAAATTTGTTGACAGCCATGCAGATAACTGCCAATTTGAATGGCCATGGAAATATTTCTGGTTGAGATCAAGATTAGTGACTGCCACTGACTCCCTTGAAGGAGTCTCATATTCATTTGTCATCTGTGCTCTTTCCTTGTCATCTCAGCCTGAACCTGACATTTCTCCACACCCAGGCACAGATCACACTTCAACATTCTATAGGTACAACTACTGAAGTGTCTGCAGATCAAAAGTCTTACAGAAAGGTGCAGAAAACATCTGTGTGCTGTGAAGCAAGTCGGAGTTAGAACTCCCTCTTTTAATGAGTACCAAATTAAACCAATACAATCATTAAAGCAATTGTATATCTTATAGGTGTTTTATATACCACTCCAGGAAAAATACAAGTGTTTGCTGAAGCTTCAGTATGCTTGGAATTCAGCTTTAGATCAAAAAGAATATAGTTTGAAAAACTGAGCTGCTGGTGCTCAAACCAGAATCGCTCAATATGACTACCGAGACCATATCCTTTTCTGGAGGAAGCTATGGATTCAAGTTGTAACACAGAACAAAGAGATTTCCAGATATTATATTTCTCAGACATTGAGTTATGCCGTCATGTTTCTCATTCTTCCCGCTCTTCCTCCATAAACTAGAAGAAAGCCAGGGAAGATGTGATCTTTTCTGCTTTCCATGGGAAGCCATACATGTCTTGCACTGCTGCAGAGGTACAGGGAACAGACTTGCTCTTCATGCAGCAGAAATGTCTTTCCCATTGTCATCTGAAAAGCTCTAATTTCTACCAGTCCAAGGTATTTTATCACTGCATCACCTCCCTCTCTTGGAAACAATGTTTTTAATGTTAGATACATAATATGTTCAAAGTGCGCTATTTATCATAAATTCAGCTTTGTAAAGTTGTGTATTGACACCAGTATGGAATTGATGATCTCTTCAATAATCTGAGAAGACCCAATGATCCAGGCGTTATCCTGACCATGTCCTCAGGTCCTCTTACTTCTCTTACTTTGTCCAGCAATGTCTTAAAAGCAGGGAAACGTTTACATCTCAATGTCCCATATGCTGGAGAAGGAGGGAGAGGGAGGGAAAGCATTTATTTAGCTCCCTTTATTCCCATGAGAACAACTAATCACGTGGGAGTAGAACAACAAGTTCTGCTAGGCACACAGAATCTGCTTATGAGACATTTCTGCATACTCTTGAGGTTTCATTAGCTTTAAGTGGATTTTTTCCACTCCTCCAGATCATTGTTATTTCAAAACCAAATTTATTCAAACTAGGGAAAGGCACATCTCTTCAAGTATGCCAACTTCAAGCTCCAGCACAAAATGTACTGTACATATTTTTTTATTAGTTCAATGATTAAAATGTGCATCAGTTATAGGAATTTACAGTAAAATCTTTCTTTCCATGCTGTAGGCAATGCTAATAATTAGTGTGATTTCTGTCATACTTCTAAGATACTGCTGAACCTGAAATTGTTGTGGATAAAGATTTTTTTCTATACCAGCTATATTGCAGAAATAACCGGTTCTGTGTTCATTATGGGATCATCTAGGGAGAGAGAAACACAATAGCTACCCCCAATGGCAACTACATTAACTGCTGTTTTTATAAAGAAAATTGCTGTTGTCTTAAGAGGAGCCAAACAAGCAAGGTCAAGCTTTAACACTTCAGCCAGGATTAACAATTATTTTTTCATGAAGATAAATCCATTTTTTAACTGGTTTCAAAGTCAGCAACCTTTCCCTTCCACAATTCAAAACTTCCTTGCAATTTATCTTTAATTGCACAACAATGTTATTGTTTTGGTTGGTGTTCTTTCTTCTGCAAATAGTGTACTTGACCAGTGTAAAGAACCTTGGCTTAGCAGCTATTCTTTTACTTTATGATTTCTTATGTTTGATATTTCTACTTCATTGTGGTCACAAAAGAAGCTTTCAGGCTATGAATCCTGAGAGGCACGGCTGTATCGCATTCTGCATTTGCAACAAAAAACAGACTGATGCTGAATACAAGCTGCCTCCATATCTGTAGAATATAACGTTAGCTTTTATACAAGCAAACAAAGAAGGGTTTAAAAACTTTTTTACCCAGTATTTGATTTCAGAATTTTAGTAGGACATGCATTTGCTTCATTGGGAAGTCACAAAATTAAATGAATGCTTAGCATATATTCTGAGATTATGATCTCAGAAAAAATAGCAAAATCTCAATTCACATTTAGACACTTACTGGGAATTTGGGTGAAAATCCTACAAAAATTAATAAATGAAGTGAAAGAATTTCTACATTTTTTCTTTATGATACCTTAACTTGGATTGTACAGTGTATAGCTGTGTTTTCTAGTCACGTTTCCCACTGATACAGAGGAAAATTGATCAATGGTGTGCAGCATGCTTATAAATTTGCAGAGTAGATATAACAACACATCACAAAACTCAGTAGGTAACTGCTTCCAGTCGCTTGTTGCCTGAATAGTTCTGCTGCACGATTTTCCATTTATTTACTCATTCAAAATGAGGGTGATGTCCCTTCCATACACATTAGAGGAGTTGATCCTTCTCTCAAGGAGAAAAGATTTCAAGGATTTAAAAATACAGAGTAGGTATGAGGGGATCAGCGATGAAGAGTAGAGAGGAACTCTGCTCTGTCTGCAGGAGCCATCTGTATCCACCAAGGCAAGCTTCTGTTCCCAGCACAGGTTTGAAATTTGGGAGCTGTTTTAACCCAAAACACACTGATCTCTGTCATCATACCACTTTTTAACATCAGTAGAGGGAAAATAAACCCTAAAAAAGTCACAATTTGTTTTTCCCATTTCACTGTTTTAGAAGAAACTCAGCCAGACTGCCAAGAAAACCAAACAACAAAGAATGAATGAGCACAAGTCGTGCCAACACATTCCTCTCTCTTCATCTGGATAGACCTAAGGGGGCAACAATGCCACTGCTAAAATCACCTGCTTTCTTTTCCAATTTGTGCCAGGTCTCCATCACTGCTTTTGGAAACAAGACACCCTCATGAATTGTAGAATCATAGAATCACAAGGTTGGAAACGACCTATAAGATCATCTAGTCCAACCATTCTCCTCTTACCACTGCCTCTAAACCACATCCCATAACTCCTCATCCAGATGCCTCTAGAACACTGCAAGTGATGGTGATTCCACCACCTTCCTGGGCAGCCATTCCAGTGCCTGACCACTCTCTGAGAGAAAAAGTTCATCCTTATGTCTAACCTATACCTCCTCTGATACAACTTGTGGTCATTTCCTTGGGTCCTGTTTGTTGCTTGGGAGAAGAGGCCAAATCCCTCCTCACCACAGCCTCCCTTCAGGAAGTTGTAGAGTGCAATGAGCTCTCTCCTGAGCCTCCTCTTCACCAGAGTAAACAAAGGATACCTCACTCAAGTCTGTCTATCTCACAGCAGATCTCTCTACATCCAACCTACCATTTTTGTTCAAGGGCTGTCACTGCTCTTCAGTGTAAAAGCTAAAGCACAGCTAAAAATTCACCAGGTGGAAAAGTGAAGACCAGAGTTAATTGCTTCTTAGCAAAGATGTTTTTAGCAAAAACTCTGAAGATTGCATTATCCAACCATGTGTAAGAGCCTCTCAGATCAAATTTCGCAATTGAAGTTATGCTAAAACTCAATCTGCTGATTGCAGTTTGCTTGAAGGACTGTTAAAGGTCACTGAAAGGTGTCAACTTAGCTATTTCTGGAATGCACGCTTTAAAACACACATCCACCATCGGGCAAAATCATAGCTGAAAGACACCAAACATGACAAGTTTTCACCATCAATTCCTACTGAGAATCTTAGAGATAATAGGGTTTCAATTTGCCCATGCACTGCAAGGCACTGTTGCACAGAATTATCAGGGTTCTCACAGAGAATCATCAATCACCAGTGCTAGCAGAAACATTGCCAAGGGTGTCTGCTCCTCAATGTCCTCGTGAGTAAAAGGAGCAACTTGATTCTGTTGATCACATGTGCGCTCTTCACGTGGACAGGAGGTTTTCAGCAGTGTTCATCATTTAGCAAGAAAAATGAAGAAACTGTTTAGCAGAAACTCTGCTAAGTCTGACAAGGCCTTCAATTCAGGGCAGTCAGGGGTTGTCGTTTCCTTAGCTTGGCAAGCACAGTTTGGCTTCAGGCTCTGTCAGACCCTAGGTACTGCAACTAGTGGGGAAAAAAATGAAAGCAACTTTCTGAAGGGGAGTTGGCTGAGTTTTCATTTCTGCTTTTATATATATATAGGCTGATATCTTTCCAGTAAAGTTGCCAGTGCCTGCACAGCAAAATGGCTACAACTTTCAGAGGAACAGAAGAGACTCTGAGCTCACCCCACAAAGGTTTTCTAGCAAAGGCATGGTAGTTCTAAGTCCCTGTCATTGCTCTTTCCCTACTACAGTACTCACACAAGTACTGAGTTTAGAGAATTAGTTCTGATTAACAAAAATGGCCCATTCTTGCACTTGCTCAAGTTAAGGGCAGGATTATCACTGACTCCAACTGAGACAGGAGTCCTCTGACTCGTCAAGCTTAAACATCAGATTATACATGCAGCTGTAGCATACTGATTGTGTCTAGCCTATCTGCTGACACGGGGGACAGAGCAACCAGATGAGCAATGGATATTCCATTGGTACGCTCCGGATTTAGCTCTTTTTCTGCTTTTAATTCCTTGCCCAACTCAAGGTTCACACTAGAAATCAAAGGCATATTGTTTCATTTTTCTGCAACCCCTCATGTTTGCAACCTAAAACTTCTAGGGACTCAGACTGTGCCCTTTTCACTGACACCTGCCCAGTAGATTCAGTTGCCACTGCAGTACTAAGCCAGTGTGCTGAGCCCAGGCTGGGAAATTGCAGGATTTGGGGCACACTGCATCTGCCCACACTGGCTAAGACCAAATATATTCTCTCGCATTATGGCACTCCATGGGCATGCCTGGGCTTTACAGGTTGGTTCCATACTTTGAAGAGCTGACAATTACACTGGGCTTTACATAGCGGGATCACAACAGGTAGTAGCAAAGCTGAAAAAGGAGTTTAGAGGCACAGAAGATAATGAGATGGGGTTGGTGAGTGTCCATAGATGTAAGTGTTTGGAAGAGCTTGCAGGCAAACCTGTGTGAGAGTTGTTTTGATTTTTTTCAATAGAGAAGAGAGGCTGATTTTCCTGTGCTCCTCATTCAGGAGTACATTAAGTTCTCCTTGGTAAATCTGTAGATGGTTCATTCTTAGTCACTTAATTCATTCACTTACAAAGGCAATTAATTCACAGACACCACCATATCCTTCAGGCTACTTTGTAGCATGAAACTGCCACCCCTACCAAAGCAGTCCAATAAGCAAAAACATCTCTCTGAACTGTTTTAAGGTTGGGATGGGGATAGCAGCAAAAACCTGAGTCAGCCCCACACACTGCCTGCTCAGTCAGCCTCGTTTGATTACTTTGCATGTGTGCCTGCTTGCTGCAGGACACAGCACCTCGCTCTGTCTAGCCAGCCAGCACTCAGAACAAATTACTCACAGGCAGCAGCTCCTGGCAAAGTCACCTTCCTGCTGCAGATCTCTCAGGTGGGGAACACTGCACAACAGCTGCAGCTTGTGAGGGAACTCTCCACAGCCTCTCATTCCACCAAGGAACCTGTGGGTGTCTACAGGGCAACGATCCTACTCAGATATGATCTGCACAATGGCTCAACCATGAACCATGCCCTGGTTTGTTTAAGGATAAGAAAGGCCATTGTGGCCTTGTGGTTTGATTTTGTACATATCACAGAGGGAACAAAAAAGCTTTTCTCTAAGCTCTTCCTACAGTATAAGAAGAGGGAGGCTCATGTAGATGGCTGTAGACAGACTCCTTCTGTACCTGATTCATTCAGTCTCCTCTGATCCTAATGAGAGCCCAGGGAGATTAGCCCCACAAAGATAATAGCCTTTGCAAAGATTTCTTAAGCAACCTTTGATGCCAATTACTAAGCTCAGGAACTCATTGAACTGAACATCCATTTCAGAAAGGCATCTGTTCCTGGATTAAAAGCACCACAGATAGAATCATCTGATGTCTGTCTCATCCAGATGCCCTCACTTCCCTTTCTAGTCTCTGTAGGTTAATAGGATATGCAAAATATTCTGGAAAAATGGTACCCTTAAGTGTCTATATTTCTTTCCTTGCACCAAAAGGAACTTATGGGTACAGGTGAATACAAGGATGAGCACCACTTCTTCTCTCTTTTCATTTTCATTTTGATATTTATTCTCTTGCTTTTTTTTCTTGTAGATTTTTCCTGGTTGTCAGAGAGTTACCAACAAGATAAATTCTTGCTTCCAATAAGAGAAAACAGAGAAGCTTCTACCCTGTGTATCTGTGCAGAAAAGCTCATAAACATGAATATCATGTCCTAGAGATTCAGAAATGTATAAGCAAGTTAAAAATGTCTAATTTATTTAAAAAAATAAGTTTCATGATTTTCAGACCTTCCTAATGTTTGAGATATTAATGTTGACAACTCTGTAAAGAATAGATTCCAGCACAAAACGGAAGGCACTTTTTTATAATCTTAATGCGGAATTATTAAATATATGTATATATATATATCTGAAACCTTTGTCAAAATTTTATAAACAAGATGAACAACTCAGGAGAAATATCTCATATTTGAGATGTCTGTTCACAACATTCCATTGTCTTCAAATAAAGCCTGCAAGGCCTGATAGGAGAGTAGGAGTAGCAAGGCACTTCTATCATCAGCCCTGATAGAGGGAAATGAGAAATACAAGGCTTTGTTAACATTTCTAGGAGTAACTCCAGCTTTGATGTCTTAACATCAACTGGAAGAAAGAAATTAAGTTTGGGCTGAGAAGAAGATTGTCTAGAAGCCATTGGCTAGACTGCTCTTTCATCTGACATCTTTCCAGTCCCACTCTATCTGGAGTTCTCAGTTTTCTCTTTCTCTTAACACTAACCCTAACACTAAAATAGGCCTAACTGGAGGTTAAGTTTAAGTGAAGTCACAAATCCAATCCCTAGTCCAAGAAGATCTTCTAGACGAGTGTTTGGTTTTTTATTTCCAGATGTTTTTTTCCTGCTGCAGCTACACTCTAGCTTCTTGCTAGGCTGGAGCTGTAGGCTTTCTCTTTTTCTGAATCTGAGCACTAAGAGCCCTACTTGAAGGCTTAGGCTGGATCACAAAGTTGTAACCCAGATAAAAAAAAAAACCTCTCGTAAGCAAGTTCTATTCTAGCCAACCGTTCCTATTGATAAACTCTTTCCAGTCCACTCCACCTGGAGTTTTGGCTGTCTTTCTCTTAACCTAAACACACCATAACCAAAATCCTAAAACAATCAGGTAGACTGGCCTCTTTCAAACCTATACTTCCTCCTATTCGATTCCCTGTCTCATTTTCACTCTACCATTTCTGTGCAGAAAGGTAGTATTACTTCCACAAAGAAGCTGTGAAAGTAAACTGAATTATGGCCAGGCTCAAGTTCATATTTCATTCCCTTCACAATAGTCAATCATCTGCTATCTGTTACTGGTCCTCCTCCTAGTACATAGACCCCAAAGGAAACACCCAGCTTTAGTAGATCTCCTTGTGTGTCTCCTTCATGGTTTCTTGTGTGAGTTCAGCCTCCAAGGTTTAAGCTCCAGCTGAGTAGGGCAAATACCAGAAGATCTCTATAGCAGATGCCCAGAGTGTCTGAGCCCAGACTTTAAGGCAATGGGCCTCTCACCAATCAGTTAGGCTGAACAGCTGACCCAAATTGGCTAGGAGGGTATTCCACAGCATGCAATGACATATTCAACTGTAAAACAGATGGGTGGGTGGTTTGTAGAAGGCAGCCATTGCTTGGAGATTGGCCAAGAATTAATTTGCTTCTGGGAGACAGTGAGTGACTGCATTTGAATCACTTCTTTTTTTTTTCTTTTTTTTTTTTTTCTTTTTCCCCACTTACTAAGCTGTCTTTATCTCAACCTAGAAATTTTCTGACTTTTGTTCTTCAGATTCTATCACCGATTCAGTTGTGCAGACAAGTGAATAAGCAGCTGTGCAGTGCTTGGGCTGCCTAATGGGGTTAAACCAACACTAATTAGCATCCCTTTGAGGCAGGTAAAAACACAGTTGACACATCGCCCCTACCTCCAGTGATACTTTTAGTCCTCTAAAAGCCTTCAGAAATTGTCAAAAAGTAAAAAAATTCTGGTTTGCATCTGTTCACATACTGCTGTTAAATGCAGGAATGTCACCTCAGATTCAAATAACGAAATCTACCACACAAAACGTGAATATCTGCAGAACATGAATTCAGAGATGTACAAATAGTGTTCACTGTCTGCTGCTCACTGGCAAATTTGAGTATACAAAATTGAATAAATACTTCTAAAATATTCCAGTTATATCACATGGATCACTGTCTACATTACATGAATTAAGCACAAGAGCAGAGAAACTCCGGCATGATTGCATCCAAGGAAAATTTGTACCCTAGTTAAGGGCTTAAGTATTATAGCTAGACTGTGACAATGTCATAATACCAATGGAGGTTGCCAGGGAAGAAAATATCAGTAGTAGATAGGTGGATGGATAAATGGGTAGGATAAAAAGGATAAAAAGAATGCCATTAGGTAAGGTGCAGAATAGAAACGTCTGACAGGTATGCTACAAATCCACAGAAAATACTGCTCTCTGAGATGGAAAGAGTGTCCAGAGATGCGGCTGATGCTCTGCCCCTGGAGACTTTCAAGGCCAGGCTGGGCCAGGCTCTGAGCAACCTAATCTAGCTGTGGATGTCCCTGATCATGCAGGGGAGTTAGGGTAGATGATGGCCTTTGACGATCTCTTCCAAATCTAAGGATTCTATGATTCCATGACTGGAACGGCTGGCCCTATTCAACAATGAGAAACTTGGAGAAAAGGAAGGTAATCAGTGCACCATTCCTTCCCTGTGCCATTTTGAGACCAACTTGTAGGCACTCCGAAGTCCCTCCTGCATATAAAGCAGAGTCAGTAATGCCACACATGGCATGGGGGAATCCTGAATTACATGAAGATGTCAAGTATGAAGTATGATGAAGATGTCCTGGCTTGCTCCTAACCTCATTACTCTGTGCTTTGAGTCCCTCTAGTGGATAAGTGTCGGCATGGTCTTGGTGATGGTGGATTCTTCTCTTGGCCTCACAGTAGACTTCATGGGGAAACCAAGCAAATCTCTTTGCCTGTCTTCCCTGTTTACAGCTACAAATTGTTCAGTAGTGAAACCCTCCACTGCACCTTGCTTTGATCCTTTTGCTGAAATGCAGGATCCAGAAATGCATCATCTAGGCCAGGCATTTATGGCAGATGATGGGGCCCTGGCTAGGGACGTAACTGGCCAAACAGACCTTGAGAAATGTACAGAATTCAGAGCTGCCTGGAGGGTGGCTGCAGGCATGGGACAGCAAGCTGGCAACTGGGCCCCCTGGGGAACACAGAGCAGCAGGCAGTTTAGGGAGCTTGGGAATAGTATTGAAGATCATTAGGAGGGAAGCAGAGGCTGTAAAAGGAGTGGTGTGTTCAAGGCATAAAATGCATAGAACATTAAGGCCAGGGGTTTGTTTCTTCCACCTCAGCTTCCAGACTGAGCACCACACAATAAAGACAGGTTTGCATTTAGTTTGCATTTACTGAGAGCTGAACAGAGATGCCTTATTCATTTTCATCTTGACCCCCTATATCTAAACTTCATAATTTACATGGCACCTTAGCTGTCACCGCGAATGACCATATAAAATTTTCCAGTCTTTTGGTTTGGTTTTTGTTTGTTTGTTTCTCCTTGATAGTGGCTGATGCTACTGTAGCAGATGGACACAGCAACAGCAACATCTAGTGGCAAGTGAGAGAGCTGCACCCACATCAGAGAGGATTTAACATCAATTGATTTAAACAAATAACGGACAACAAGTAGCAGGGAGATCCCTGATGGGTAATTAGATGCTCCACAACTTCATGCTGCCTCACAGCTGCTATTCCCTGGGGTCTAAGAACTGTCACTCGTTTAGAGAATCTGTACTCCTAACAGTCATCAGGCTAGACTGTGAAGTTCTCTTTTTCCCAAGTTAATCTGCCTTTTAAGGGGAAGACAACTCTATTTTTCTTAACATCTTCCCCCAGACCTTCCTTGTATCTTGGTTCTCCATGGATCTGGCCTCTTGGATACCACCTTATCTTCAATTGATCACTTAATGCCAAAACCACCGGTCCTATCACAACAAAAGCCAGGTGGGTCTTGTGTTCCTCTAAGTCCACTTTCTCATCCAAACACCCTCTCTTTTTGCAAGAGGCACATCTGCTACAGTTGAAATGGCACATAACGCAAGGCCAGTATGTGTTTCTGTGCAGCTCCTGAATAGAGAAAAATTGTCTTTGTAAACAAGTTTCCTTCTGAATTCTGGCACTTGTGGGATACTCACATCCAGAAATTCAGTGCTTAACTCCTAAGGAGGATTTGGAAAGAGTGTATTTTTTCCTCCAATAACAGATTGCATTGTTGCCCCTGCAAGTGTACAGGTATTGACTGCTGTTCCAATGTGTCTTACAAACTATAGCAAAAAAAGAAGAAATATTTCATTTGCTAGGAGTTTTTTTACTTCCCAATTCAGGTGCCATTGTCTGTTCCCCTTAGGACAGAATCACAAGTTTGGAAGTGACCAATAACAAAGAGTTAGAATTCACTACATCAGTCTCCAGGGAACATGAGTTCAACAGAGCTCAGTACAGTTATCAGTTTTATACTACAAGAAAGGAAACAGCAGAAATTAAGAACTGTCTTTGTCAGGTACTGTGTTAAAATTGGAGAGAATGGAACAAAGACCTGAAGCAAAACCAGCATACGGAGCAGTAAGAATAAGCTCTCCATGCTACTTTTCTTTTCTAGGCAATTCCTTCTGGAACAGGTATTAATTTATTTTTCCCATACTCAGATGCACAACCCAAATGTGCTCAGATATCAGTGATTCTCCTAACAATGTACCAGCCTACAGAAACATTCACTGCCTTAAGTAAAAATATGGCAGCTTACCATATTTTCCTCCCCAGAACAGAATCAGAGTTTTCCAGTTCTCCCAACTCAAACCTCCCTGAAGCCATCTGTCCCAAGGAGCTCACTATATTCTGCTGCTGCTCCTTTCCTTCTGTCTGCACCAATACAAAACCAGCCATTTCATTCCCCTTCATCTCCATGTTCCTCGACATGTTCTTCCCCTGTCCCCTTGATTCATTCCTTTTCATGCTTCTGGACCTTTCCCTAAATACAGTGTTACCCTTGAACCTCACATTAAGTTTTCCACATTAATTCCCCCAAGTCAACTAAAGAATGCTGTGTTATTTTCAAATACCATATTACCTGCAGGGAACAGAATGAACAGGCTGGATATACATAACACCAAACAGTCCCATGGTGTTTGCTCTCTCTCGTCAAATCCCTGTTAATTTTATTTCTCAGATACAGAGATCTGGATTAACCTCTTCAGGACATCCTCTAGTGGACCCCATAGAGTGCCATCATTTGGCATTGTCCTCCTCAAAGCCTGTTTGCTGGCATTTGTGTACCTCACTATGATTTCTTATATTTTTGTTTCTTGCCTTTATCTTTCAGGCTGAATAGTCCTTAACCAGCTATTTAAATCCAAGTATCCTTACATTGCACATACATATATATACTTAGCACTCAAAGTATCCTAATATATACAATTCAGAAACAGCATACACTTCCTGTCATAACATCCTCCTGCATTACCAGAATACTAGATCTGAACATAATGAAACTACAGCAAACTCCAAAGTATAGAAATGCTTTGAGCTCTTCATCCTCAGCAACATACCCTGGCATCCGTGCAGCTTGCATTTGCAAGACGTGTCTTCTCTAAAGGAAAAAGCTGGGCAATGAGTTTCAAGAACACAACTACATTAATAATAGACATCTCCTCATACTGTCCCCATTCCGAGTATAATGCATGATGATAGTTTCTATTTAGGATCTTCGGTCTGCATAGACACTAAACATAATCCTGCAGAGCTCAATCATTTGCCCAGATCTAGGCCCATTCGCACTGAACCCTCTGCAACTATTTCGTTTCCTCAGGCCTATTCCAAAGACAGTTCCACAGGAAAAGAAATCACTAAAACTTCTCATAAAGTCCCTGTTTTCTAACAGATGGAAGACATTCACAAACCTCACGTTTGAGGGCTTGGTATTGCTACCTGGAATAAAAAAGGCTAAGTTACCTGAATTTGGCATGAATTCATGGATAAGCTTAATATTTCTGGAGGAGTTACTTGCTCTGAGGATTTCCTGAATTTTCAGGTTGTTCTTCCCTTATCCCTGTGCTGTATCGCCAGGGCTGCCAAGCCTGCAGTCAGGATAAATGGAGACTCCAGCTTTCCAAATGCCAGGTTAGGGGAGTGGAACACAACACAGAGGTGTGCAGAACACCAAACCTCTTGTAAAGCATGGTTTTCACTTCAGTGTGACCGTATGATTAAATCACAAGATACATTACACTAAATACATTCATTTTGCACAACAATAAATGTAACTTTTGTATCAGAGTCATTCTTCACAGACATGGGTAGCTGCAGAATTTTTTCTAAAACAGAAACACTGTGACCACATGCTTTTAAAATTAATCAGTTTGCTCTATAATAACAAATGAACTTCTCTAACAAACTGGCTTACACAGTGTTTTGCTTATTATATATGCCCATAGCTGGGGAACCAGCTGTTTCCACCAGCTGGTATTTCCTGTCTTCTCAAGAGCATTATTTTATCAATTGTTATTTTAAAACACCCACTAGAGAACAAATGCTATGGTTTTCTCAGCCACAATGCTGTTAAGGTATGCTTTATGGCACACGATCTTCCCATTTACAGGTTATCACAGAGGATATTTCATCCTTAATGGAACTGCCTCTTTTTCTTGGAAATAATAAAATCTGCATATCAGCATGTGACATGAAAGAGATAGCATTCCAGTCAGCACCTTTCTTTTTGTATCAAGTTTGACGTTCATAGGCCTTTAATGCATAGAAATAATTCACTTCTGTGCTCTCCTAAAACCTCTACCATTTCATATTGCTGTATGGAAGCTTTTACCACATCATTGATAATCATAGAGATTGTTCCAAACATGTATGATTTACAATAAGGTGTTTTTTGAAGGGTGAAATTAGAGTGCATAAATGTACATTATCTATAGAGAAAAACACACACGTGCTTCTAGAAGCATGAGCAGCCCAGGACACGTGGTGGACAGACCCAGCCGTGCTTCCCAAAGACCCTTGGCTACCAGCAAATCCTTTACAAACCAGGGGCATCTGTCTTCAATCAACTTAATGCTTTCCAGGGTCTTTGTTATGATGTGGAATTTAGGTGCGGGATAATAGGCAGCAAGAGACATCTATCAAGCTTTTTTCACACTGCAGTTTCTCAAAATGTACTGATACCAACCACTGTAGATCAGAAGCAGAACCTTGCAAAGTTAACAGAAGTGCAATTTAACACCAATGGGCAACTGAGCTCCACCACGCTGCTCTCTTTTTTGTCCTTCTTAAATGGGGAGAAAACATGGTTTACAAAGATCATGTATTGAGATAAGGGCAGGAAGATGGCTCACAAGTTTCCACTCTCATTGACCTCTGTGCCTGCAGGGCCACTTCTCTCCCACCTCTCACCCCTCTTTCCCAGCTGCTGTAGCACAGCAGTGTTCCCTTCCTTAAATCCACTCTCCCAGAGCACACCCAGCATTGCTCACGGTGCAGCTCTGGCAGCAGTGGGTTCATTTGCAGCTGCTCTGCTCTGACATGGGGCAATGCTGGACTCTGCTCACAGAAGCCACCCCTGCAGCTCCTCTGCTACCAAAAGCTTGCTATGTAAGCTCCATGCACTGAACCACTAGGCACCACTGTTATAGATGAAGTAACACCTCCCTGATACAGTCAGGAAACCACCTCATTTGCTCTTAGTGAAACCTTACAAGCTGAATTATCGCCACAGAAAAAGGAAAGACTACTTCAGAAGATAAAATAAATTAAAACAACAAAAACACCGCGTTTAACATTGTTATACGCGTATCTCTTAATTTTGATCGTATTTCATGATTATCCTTTCACTGTCACCTCATGTCTAAACACCAACCAGAAGAGCAGCAGCCCTACTCAGGAGGAGGGAGACGCTGTGTGGCATTTCTGTCCCACCAGAGTGACAATGGGGCAGGAGAACTCACCCAGCCCTACTGGCCACAGCCATCTCAGCCTGGGAATTGCATTTCCTGCCCGATGCATTCAAGACACTCCTTGTTTTGCTCTTGCTGATTTACCCCAGTTTTGGCCAAGTTTCATTCATTACTCCTAAGTCATATTGGGAGCTAGGAAATTCATCTCAGCCTACATGGCTAGAAACCCCATAAGAGGAGGAAAGAACCCTGTTGACAAGAGCCATCCATATCAAACAGAAAATCTCCTGCTGTAGTACTATGAAAGAGCCTTGAATTTGGGAACTGCTTGTGTTATGTATCCATCAACTAAAGGACAAAAGGCTGTTGCTTGGAAAACTCCACCTTACTGCTTTGTTCCTGTATGATCTTTGTCAACATTATAATATCCAACAACAAGCAAAAAAACAGCTGCAAGACCTGAATATAACAAGGTGCTGCTAGAAATTCCTACTGGAGCATGGAAGCCATAGAGAACAGGTTTTTTATTTGCCTGCATATAGCGAAGTAGTTGCTATATATAAAAATTCCTGCAAAGAAAAGTTCTCTTTGGTATCTGCCATCAAGATGAACAGGAGCCCTGCCTAGAGTGGCTGCTCCTCACAAAAGCAATCCCCTCATGAGCAAAGGAAGCAACTTGGTCCTTCTGAGCATGTGTTCTTCCTCATGTGGAGAGAAGGTTGTCTTCACAGTCTGTCTGTTAGTAAAAGGAGAAAAAAGTAAAAGGAAGGGAAGGGAAGAGGCTCTGATGAGACCAGCTATAGCTTTGGTCAAGGCGGGTCTTAAGCTGGGCCCTTCTGTGGCACTGATTTGTTTAATATGAATAAGGCAACTCTCTATTCTTGATTCTGGAAGCAAAGAGTAGATGAACAAAGGACAAAAGCACACAGAAGAGAGACTCGGAAGGAAGAGGAAGTTGAACAAATCATGGTGGAAAGGACAGGGGTCAGAAACAGTAGGAAAATCAAAACTGAGTAGAAATAGCTCAAAGGAAACGGCAAGTCCTATAACTACATTACTTTGTAGTTTTAAAGCTCCACATCTCTAAAGATGAATATAGATTTTCATTTAACAAATTCAGCATACTGCCGTTATCATTATCAATACTCATGTGCATTTTTTTCCCCCCTCAGGTAAAAGGCAGGATTACCATTGACATCAGCCATGAGGAATTCTAACTCAAAGTTGTAGGATGCACCATTTTACATGCAGCAGCACATCAACCACGATTGTCCTATCTACTGATGCTGGTAACGGTGCAGCCATGTGAGCAACAGGGAGCATGTGAACAGGGACTTTATTGGGGAAAAAAAGCATATGAAAGAAAGCATATGCTGGACTTTCTGATTCCCCAGCATACATCATTGGCCATTTTTGCTGTGCTCCTCATTCAAGAATATTAACATTAATTTCTCCTTGGTAAAAACTGTAGATGGTTTATTCTTAGTCACTTAATTCACTTACAAAGGCAATTAATTCACAGATACCACCATAGCATGAAACTGCCACCCTTACCAAAGCGGTCCAATAAGCAAAAACATCTCTCTGAACTGTTTTAAGGTTGGGATGGGGATAGCAGCAAAGACCTGAGTCAGCCCCACACACTGCCCACTGGCTGCTCAGTCAGCCTTGTTTGATTACTTTGCACGTGTGCCTGCTTGCTGCAGGACACAGCACCTCGCTCTGTCTAGCCAGCCAGCACTCAGAACAAATTACTCACAGGCAGCAGCTCCTGGCAAAGTCACCTTCCTGCTGCAGATCTCCCAGGAGCTCCTACGAAGAGCATCTCAGTCTCCAGGTAAATATGTGACAAACAAGTGTTCATGTTGCATCAACAGAATGACCCACCTTTTCCAAATGATTCTCACTCCAGCAGTCTGTATTTCTGCTTCCAAAAACTGGGTGGGTTATTGCAGATAGTGCTTGACCAAATTATTTTGCTGAATGTCTCCTGATAATTCTTGAAGACTTACCAAGTATGTAGCTAAACGCTAAGGCTGCACCATTCTACCTCCCAGCTGCAACAGAATGGCTTGAGTTGGAAAGGCCTTCAAGGATCATAAAGATCCTATACCACTCCCACCCCTCCTGCCACAGGCAGAGCTGCCAGTTGCTATCTCAAGTACTCGATCAGATTGCCCAGGGCTTCTCACAAAATCAAACAATACAATGAACTGTTGAAAACCATGCTGAAAGAAATGGGTGAGTAAGATGATAAAAATAATGGCAATAATATTCAGGGAATCTGATGATGTGGTTACTGTTCAGGAGGTTAAAAAAAAAAAAAAATTAGAAAAAAAAAAAATCACAGAAATGGAGAAGCATCCAGTCTAGCCTTGAATACCTCCAGGAGCAGAGCAAACACAACCTCTACAGGCAACCTGCTTCAGTACCTCACCATTCCCTCAGTAACGTCACCAGGCTTAGCTAATCATCAAGTTAGACTACAAAATTTTCTCTCTCAACTTCAACACAAATCCAGAAGAAATTTAAAAATAAATCATTTTACATGCTAAAAATCACCAAACCTCAAAGAGATTTTCTCTGGAAACTCAGACAAGATAAACCACAAGGATATAATATAGTAATCTTATACTACTTTGGTTCCAAGGAATAAAAAAAGCATATAACACAGCTCAGTACAGTGGTCAGTTTTATTATGTTGGAATCCACAAATGAAAATTCAGCTTCGCTTTTGTCAGGTACTCTGTTAAAATAAAAATAAAAAAGAAGAAATATATGTAAAGTGGTTAGCAGCAACACTGCACATTTCTTTCATGGGTAATTTACTGTGGAACAGATGTCAAATTCTCTCTTGCTATTCAGATTCAAAGGCAAGCCCTAGTCAGGCTGCTGAATTCACAACCTATCCACACTGAAAGTGTATTATTAATGATTCTCCTGATAATCAGCTAACAGAGAAGTTGACTTCCTTCAATAAAAACTACATCTATAATAGCCTTCTACGAAAAGAATATCACATTTGTCCACGTGTACTTAGTAATACAGAATGAAAGACACTATCATTTCCTCCCCAGAACAGCATCATAGATTTTTCCAGTTCTCCTGACTCGGACGTCCCTGAAGCCAGCTGCCCCAAGGAGCTCGCTGTACTCAGCTGCTGTTCGTTCCTTTCCTTCTGTCTGCACCAACATGTTCAATGAATACAGCTGGGTTTCCACAGGTCCGCTTCTGTCTCCTCTCAGGAGTGATTCAACCAGTAGCACTCCACCACCTGGTTGAACAAAGAGTGTTATGAAAACCCTGCGAAGATGGGATGTTTTTCAATTGAGTTGTTAGACCAGATCCTATTCTGTTCTTTCCAGAAGCAGCAGCCTCTCAGTTAAGTCTTGTTTTTTCATCACAGAGGACAAGAAGGGAGCAAAGTCATTGGAGCATCACACTTTTTGGCTACCCCGTTGCTGAAGCTGTGTGATCCATATAACTAATGGGTGGGAGTCTCCCTTTCTTTTCCCCAAAGCTCATACCTACCAGGTCTGCAGGCCTTATAAACTTCTGCCAGCAGCTGCCCACATTTTTCATCATTCCAATCATGCAGTATCTTTGATAAAATGTAGAGGTCAGCTTCAGGGATTGAATCTTTAAAAAAATCTCCTGTAAAGCAAAATACGTGTTCCACACAAAACTCCTGAAACAAAGAGGAGGTTCAGCAAGTATCTTTTGTTCTCTTAAGATCTAAGGACTCTGGGTTTGACCCATGACCCACATCAGACCTCAACAGACTAACCCACTAAAATGGAGCTACACCATAAATCCATCAGGAGAAAACACATGTTTGCACCTCCTAACACTAGTTACACAGTCATGCCTTTTACTCAGCATCTGGTGTACTGCATTTACTGCATTCATATCTTTCTATTCACAGCTTACTTTCTCATCAGCACTCCTAGTTCTTCACATCACTATACATATACAGCCTTTCCCCTGTTTCTTCATCTTTGCTTTAACATATTTCTTCCCTTCTTCAAAAGCTTCTTTCTTTTCTCATAACTTTAAGCAATACTAAGTCCTTTCAATAAAGATTTCTGAAGACATTAAACACAAGATGTCCCTAAACACATTTTCATCACAGATGGTACAAAGGCTATTTGAGGACCGGATAAGAGTAACATGGGTTAGCTCATCCACATTCAAAGCCTGAAATATGACAGCAGTCTAGCAATCACAACCAGGGAGGGAAAACCCTTGCTCAGAGCAGGGGAGGTGTTCCATGCATCTGCTAGAAGGCCTATACAGGAGATGAGGGAATGTAAGTGAGCTTGCAACACAGCATGGCAGTTGTTAAAAAGCTGTGACGATACAACCCTGACAGATTTGCTTTTGGGAGTGCTTAAAGATATTTAAGCTGCTCTGCACACCAACTTTGGCTGTCAATACTTTCACGTTGTCTGGATAAGTGACTAATTCAAGGCAGTGTTGAACAAGAGCACTTTTGGTCACCAGTCTCCCCAGTGAGCAACCAGCCATAGGCAACCCATGCCCACCACAACCCTGCAGGCCTACATCGCCCCACCACTGCTAGCACCTTCCCACAGAGATGTCTGCACCTACCTTCATGGAAGGCAATCCGTCGCTCCTCTGGGGGAACCAATCGCTCTTTGGCCACTTGTACAACTTTGGGCAGGTCATAAACTGTGACTGTGCAATTTGGATACAAGAAAACACATTCTTGGGCCAGAGCTCCTCCACCACCTTTGTGGAGAGAAAAGTAGATCAGTGCTGAAACAAAACCACCTTGTTCTGCACACCTACTGTAAAGCAACATCAGCAGTGGTGCATCCAGCTCTATGGCACCTGATGGCGTATGTTTGTCCTCAAGCGCCATAGAAAAGGAAGAGGAAGGACGGGAGTGGCCATTCCAGCCTGCAGGGTCAGCTCCAGCTCTTACAGCCCTTACACAGCACCTCAGCCAGTGGTGGGTCACAAAAGGTGGGAAGTGAAAAACAGAGCTGCCAAGTGAGGGATGGAGCAGTAAGGTAACCTAACAGGTTCCATAAATCTCAGCAGTGCTCAGCAGCAATGGGGAAAGAGAGTGCAGGCATAATGGCACATCAATATAATAGCAATGACTGTAGAAGAAAGAGTCTCTGGCACTGGAAGAACATATCAAGCAAGGAAATACAAAATAGCAAATCTGACATGTAATCGAGATGAGCCACTATACGCACATATGAGAATCCACAGACAAAAACTTGAGCTTCCTAATACACCAATCTAATATTTTTAAAAAACACATTCAGAATGAGAAAACATCCCTCTGTTGCTGACAAGATTAAGATATACCCTTCTTTCCATTGCTTTGCCCATCATATAAAATAGAAGATGCTCTTCTGTATTTTTTTAATTTGCCTTCCTCAAGCTTGGAAAAATAATTCAGAGGCTTTTTGAAAAAGATCTGCTGATGCTCACCTCCCAGGTCATAAATCTGTGTGAAAGGAGAAAGGTCAAATGCAGTAAGTACATCTCTGCCACATATACTCCAGATTGAGTTCTGGCCAGCCAAGAATTTCAGCATTTCTTCTTCTGATCTAGTAACAGACACAGCATACAGAAACGTAACTTAGAAATGTAACTCATAGTATTCTTAGTGACTCTTTATCATAGAATTCTTACTAAGAAATTTAGCTTAAGCATTGATATCTCATTTTATTTGCAACCAATATCTTCCCTTTGCACATAAACCTAGCTTGAGACTTATCCAGCAAAAAGGAATAGGTAGGCACTGATGCACTTGAATTGGGAATTAAATATAGCAAAGTCAATGAGTGCACTACTGCTAGTTCTTGTACTTCAGGGAGACCTGAGATTTCTTTTTCATAATAGGAAATCATACATTCCTATTCAAAATATCCAAGTGTTCCAGTAATGGATATTGCTGAGAAGGGAAAACTCTGCATGATGTTTTTAATGAATTGAATTCTCACATCACAATATTAAAACTCAATCATAATTAAAAACAAATTTTGCCTACCACAAGAAATATATTTATATTAATATACTAATACCTGTACATGGCTCCAAAGAGGTCTTCAGATGAAATGCCAAAAGCTCTTTCATATTGATTTCTTCCTTCTCTAAAATAGCAATAAAAAAAAAAAAAAAAAACACATTAGCATATTAGCATGGATTCCTTCTTTACTGCAAACACACACAGGAGCTGAGGTTAGTAGACAGACTATATGTCTCTGTGCCATGGATGTAATGACATCCCTGCCTGCCACTCCCAAAAGGTGGCGAAATATTTCAACAAGAATGTCTTGTTCTCCATGGAACTACATTTGAGGCAGAGGTGCAAAACTGGTGTGATGATCACCAGTCACCACCTTCGTGCATAGCCAGTTTGTTCGTTTGTTGCAGACTAGAATAAGTGAGACTCCATGCCCTACAGTGAGCTACTCTATTATGCCTTTGCAATACAAGTATCCTTAGTCATTGCTAATCAACATTTATTTTGATGTCTCCAAAAATAAAAGCAACTGCAATGAACAAGTTGTCTCCCAAATACCAAAACACACAGAGGTCCTTTCTAGGTCTACTCTAGGGAGGAGATAGGAGGAGAAATGGACAAACATGCAGTAGCAACAGCAGTAGTTTTTTTTTTTTTTTTATTTTCTCAGAACTATCCAACATCTTCTGTGCCCCTTCTAGGGACGCTAAGAAGAGAAACACAAATGTAGCAAAGTAGCCTGCAGCACCCACATCCTCCTCCTCACCTCACAGCATCAGTCAGGTAGTGCCAGCACAAGTAGACGGTATTGGAGTAATACATCATAATATGATACTGAGACTTGGGACTTGACTTCGTAAGGTAGATATTGGAAATTTCTGTGTTTCTGTAGAAGGCTAAGAGGCGAAATAAGTACATTTACTAACATATATGATATCATCTTGCCAAGCCCATTGTACAGCATGATATATATACACATTATCAGAACATATCTGTACATCCCAACAGAGAAACATGTTGCTTCTACACTTAGTTCTTCCAAAGGTAATGCGTAGCACAGTATTCTGGGGGTGGTGAGGGCTGATGAAACCTGCACTGTCCCATTCAGCATGGGTAAACACTATCTACCTGTGTTTCCTTCAGAGTCAAACATCTCAGGAACAGTAAGAGGAACATTTCGTAAGGTTCATTATTTATCTACATGCTTCTGCTGTCAGAATAATTTCCCTGAACTCCTAGAGCACCTGCTGTAAGCCTGAAACGGGGCAAGAAAACACAACCACACCAGGACTCAAACATTTCAAAGTTCATCATCACTAGCTGTCTGATGGGCACAGCCTTTTCTGATTACATGGACTCAAAGACTTCAGCGCAAGATGGAATTCCTCTCACTTCTCAGTTCAGACCAGAAACCTAACAAGCTCCTTTCACACAGTGGTAAAACTTCCAAAGAAAACAAATGTGCTTTTAAGTTGCCTTCACATTTTGTTTTAAAACTTAAAATCATGACCACACATCAGACTTCTCTGGAGACAAGCTCTGTAGTGATAGTTATCTTGTACAAGATCATTTAAAGCTCTTGCACAAAGAAGTTTAAAGATAAAGGAAACCCCAAGAGAGAGTTTCTGTATGTCTCCAATCATGCTGACATTTCCTGCTTCTCTTTCAGATGATCTCTTCTTTAAGCTATGGTAACCAGCCTAAGACTAGGTATCACCTTTCCTCACACTTGACCTCAGTTTCAAAATCATGAGAACTTTAAGAGTTTTCATTTCTTCCTTCTACCCTTTAAAGGGTGCAAAGAAGATGGAGCCAGGCTCTCTTTCATGATGCCCAGTACCAGGACAAGAGGCAGTGGGCACAAACAAGAATAAGGGAAGTCTGAACACCAGACAGTACTTCTGTGTTGTGTGGGTGAAAAAGCACAGGCTCCCAGAGGCTGTAGAATCTCCTCCTTGGAGATCTCCAATAGCTGCCTGGACATTGATCTGGCCACCCTGCTCTGGGTGGCCCTGCTGGAAAGGAGTTGGACCAGATGAACCCAGAGGTCCCCGTCAATCTCAACCATTCTGTGATTCCCCTTCATCTTCCTTCTTTACCTCCTTCTCGTCTCAGCTCTACTGCCAAAAGCTTCAATCCCACACAGGCATCCAGAAGTCTTTCCATCCCCATGATGCTTGTACCCAAGCGTGCAGCAATGACATCTAAAGATAGAGGTTGTCCTGACTCCAGCAGAAGATCAAACACTCCTAACTCACAGGCAGTGAACATAACCTGGAAGTGAGAGGAAGGGCTCAGGTGAAAGTACCAAAGTTAACTTCATTTCCAAGTTGCTTTGTTGGAGAAAATATACACATAATAAAATATCTTTTTACCTGAAAAAAAAATTATTTCATATGCACAAGTCCAGCTGAATATTCTCTAAGCACTGATAATGCCATAGATTCCTTATAGTGCCACCTTATTTTTATGTTTACTAGCCAAACCAAACAGTTTTTTTTCAGACTTACAAAGTTCATGCTTAAGGGCCATTCTTCAGTTGTAAATGTTCTTGATTTTAGCTTTGTTTCAGAACACATTTACAAGTCTCACTTGTTTGGTTGCCTTTTTTTTTTTTTTTTTTTTGGCTTGGAGAACTTAAGCAAAGGTAAGACTGTGAGTTTGTTGGCTTTATGTTTTGTTGGTTTGGTCTTATTCAGAGGAGGGGGTCATTCTTTTTTTCTTTCTTTTTTTTTTCCCCTCCCCTTTCAACTAATTATTTAACATATGCTATAGGGAAGGGGTGGATATCCCACTCTGTAGACCCTCTTTGAGTAATGCCCACACACGACTGATTAATTTTCAGGTACCAAAGTCCATAGCTACAGCAGAGTCTCCAGGGAAGGGAGTTTTGTCTCAACCGAGACGGCAGCCTTATTCAGGCCAACAAAAATGCACTGTCTTCTCAAAAAGAGTGAAGGTGTGTGTATAAGCTTTAGAGAGAAGCCTTAAGACAGACATACACAACTACACATAACAAGAAAAATATCCTTCTCTAGCTATAAACAGTCAAATTTGTAAGTAACAGATAACATATTTCATTGGCCACCTGAAAGCCCCACAAAACCTGCGTAATGTCATCAGCTCATTGGACTACTGATATCTACGGTGATTTGATAATGTCCAAGGGAAGCTACTCTTACCCTCAGAAAGAACAGCATGGCTTAACCAAAGTTGAGACTGTTTCTCAAAAACACCATATTGCTTTTAATTTTGAAAGTGCTGGGCAATCTTATTTCTCACCAAGCAGAAAGGTCTGTCGTCATCTATTTTTTCCTCTCTTCACTAAGTGTTCTGCACTTCTGGAGCCTTTGGATTCAGCAGCATTTACAGACTTCTGAAGTGTATTCTTTTTGTTACCATGTTGGCTAGAGGTGCAGCAGAAGACAGTAGGAAAGATAACTAGAGTTGTAAATGGAGAGAAAACCTCCACTGCATTGGAAGACGGGATTTTTCTGCCTATGTCCACACACAAAGGCAAACATCAGCAAGTGTTAAGGAAATTACAACTATTCATTCTAACCTTGTGCCATGATCAGATGCTGTCTGGAAAAAATAGCTTTAAAGAAGACCATCCTTTTAAAGTCAAAAAGTGACAAAAAATGGAAGTTACCAAAAATTGCCTTCTGCAAAATATAAATCAAAAAATCATGTGAGAAGAAAGGAAACTCTCTCAGAACATATCTGAAAAATCTCACCATTTGTTGGGTATGAAAAGGGAAAAGGCAGAAACACAAGGCAGTCTTCTGGCTCTCAAACTCCAAACAAAAAAAAAAAAAAAAAAAAGAGAAATCCCATGATGTAAGGAGCCTTGCTCATTTGAGGCAGACAACAAGTTCTCAGCTATAAAGCACTGTGCTTTCAAAGCCTCCAGCAGCGACAAGATCTGCTCATCCTAAGGTCAGTGGGATCTCAATAAACATTAACTCTAACCTGAGGAGCCAAAGTTCTCAAACTTTTGTCTTCTCAAATTTCCTTCACAGCTAGATGAGGAGATAGGATAGTTTCCTATGAGACAATTTTCTTTCTAAAGGTTTAGATTAAGGAACTAAGGTGAGATCCTTGAGTATTTCTTTCACTTTGCTTTTAAGATTTCTATCCAAGACTGATTTATGGTTCTTACCTTTGAGACTAAAAATCCATTGCTGTATTGAAAGATGATTTGAGGATAGTCAAGGTCTTCTGTGGAGTCCATCTTCCTTTAGTACTGAGGCACAGGTTCTCTGCTCCTCTTAATTTAAATAAGCTTCTTTCCACTAGGCACAGCACATCAGCTGATCCACTTAATCTCATTGCTTCTGAGAAACACTTTGGTTAACAAACACATAAGCTAAGTTATTTACCTTCAACAGTTTTTTTAAGGCAGCCTCAACTATTTCTTTGCATCTTTCATAATCAAGAACCAGGCTAAGAAGTGTTGGTGCAGATTAAAGCAAATACCATTGGTTCAGTGGTCAATTAACATGACGGTATTTCAGAAACAACTGAAAGTTGAAGATGTCTGAGGAAAAAACGAGCTCTGAAGATCACACTACAGAGCAGATATGAGGAACCTGAACTCAGTATAATGCACCAGTTCATAAACCAAACCCAAGTCTTATCCTAGGCTTCTTCAAAAGCAGCTCTATCCCATCACACTGATGTCTTGATGCTGAGAGACATTCCTAGTACAGGAAGCCCAATGAAATGGGACCAGAGGACAGAAGACAACTTGGTGGCATGCTTCTTCAGAAGTGAAACTGGGACATTCTCATGGGTTATGAGTGGAGGAGCATCCACTCAGTTCAGAAAGGTCTAGACATCCTCCTAGCCAAGCCAAGCATCTCTGACCTTCCCAGTTTCACTCATCCATCAATCATCATGAGCTAGGAGACACACACAATCTTTACCTTGACACCACTGAAACAGGGACCTGTTCAGATTAGAATAGCATGACATCAAGGCTTAGCCATACAATTTAAAGAATGGCATAACTACTGCAAAGCATGCAGGAGGGGACCAGAGAAGTGCTGTGACAAGCACAAGTCCACAGACTGCCATGAAGCACACTCCATAGGCTATCCATAGGCACAGAAACAGCAAGACCAAGGAGAGGCTACAAGAGCCTGTCTGCTGTCCTGCTTTGTCACAGTGATCAATTTGTTCTGACAGTTGTCACGCAAGCAAAGTCTACCAAAAAAAAAACAAAAAAAAACACACACCCCTAAACTTACTCCTCATGTTTTCCTTTATTTTGCAGGTGACCATGAGATGACCTCCAAATGACAGACGTGGAATAGATGTCATCATCATCAGCCCCACTGTTCATTACACCAGCTTGTAAATGCTGGTCATCATGCCCTCAGCATTTTGTAAAAGCAGGCCCTTTCTAGAAAGGAAAGAATCACAGTTTTTATATTACACATTTAGTGACCCTTCAATCAATAAGATTAAATCAGACCTGACTTGGGTGATATGGCCATGGCAACATGCTACAAAATAATGCTTTTCCAGTTGTAGTTTTTTTCCGTGCTTCAGCAGTAAGGTTAACAGTCAAAACCTGAGCAATACAATGCAGCTCAACACTTTGTGTACTTTATCTCACTGCATCTTTAAAAAGGTGCACTTACAGTACTGTCCCAACATAAAATTTTGATGTTCTCCTTTTCCTAGGAATTAGGGTTCTATTTATCTGCAACTGCAGAAGGCCAGTTCAGTGCTTTTCCTTCGATCCTACCTCATTTTTAGAAGAAACAGGCCAATTCAGTTTCCTATACTTTCCTTTTTGCCACTCTGAGGATGCAGCAAAACTTTAATAACTGAAAGTTTCCTTTTGACAATCCATATTTTCTATTATGTTCCTTTCATTATAGCCAGAAAATACTGTATTTGTTTTAGCCAGTAATAAAACAGTGAAATATAACTAGCTAACTGTAACTAACTCTTGAAGTAGTTATCAGCCTTTTTCCCTTCTGTACACAATGCAAAAACCATCTATGTTTCCTATATTCTATCAACACAAGGTGTACTGCATTACCAACGCGTTTCTGCCAGACATAAAAAAGCTACAGCTCACCCAAACTGTACAAACAGAGTTCACCATCCTGGACAACACAGCCTGCAATTACAGTGTTATGGCCTTGCCTGATGTGTCTGTACAGATTAGATTCTGCTGGTTTTGTATTGTGAATGCTGCAGATCAAACCATACATCCTTGCCCGCGACTGTAAAATGTGAGCTGATGTATACAACAAGAGGTGGCTTCTTTGAAGGAAAACTAGACAACAGATTCCAATAACACAGCTACACTTAAAAAAAAAAAAAAAAAGAGCATCTTCCCCAGCTATCCCCACACCCCAAAAGATATTGACTAATCACAGCTATCATTTAGGTAATGCATATTGGAATTGTGATTCTGCAAATTTCATTCACTTCACCAAATCTAAAACCGTTCTCCCCTATTCCTCAGACCCATTCTAAAGACAGTTCTACAGGAAAAGAAAACGCTTAAAACATCTCAATTCTCGTAGTTCTAACTAAATAACAAAATGGTTATGTGCATGGCTGATAGAGCCTAGCAATGAGCCATAGATCCACTCCACTTGAGGCAAAGTTGTAGGTACAAGAGGCTCTGGTTATAAAACAGCCACACAGTCGATTAAACCACCTGGAGTTCTTTTTCAATTGACTAAATGCATCTGTCAAGGACACCAGATGCAATCATCTAATGGGATTACTACCAGCAGAGAGATATAGGGGAGGAGGGTTACGGATAACTCACATCAGATTGATCTAGAGCCACATGTACTGTGTTGCTGTATCCAAGTAAACTTTACTGGGGCTTAAAGCCTAAGCCCCTTGTAAGCTAAAAATGCATTCATGGAGATGAACTTGCAGTGGATTTCTGCCTCTGAAAACCCCATCAAGGTTTTTGTCATAGTACTTAGATCACACTCAGGCTAAAGCTGATACTTTATCTTCAGGTTTCTGCTCTGGTAATAAATTCATCTTTGCACTACAGACAAACATGACAAAAACAAAACACCATTTTTGTATAATGCTTAAAAGAAATTCTTAATGAATAAAGCATATTTCAAGTGAAATTAATGTGCCTGCTGGTGAGAAATAACAGCTGACAGTATTTTCATGCATACAACTTTCTTTATGAGCAATAAGTCTCGGGGACACGACAACACCATCAAGCTTCTGTAACACTACCATGGAAACAACTGCTCTCACTAACATTCAGCCTCTGAACATACTGAGCTTATTGTCAGGAGTCTGTTGGCCTGGAAGTTCATTAAGATAATAGATGGTGCTTGTTAGCAAAGGACGCTAACAAGCCAAGACAGTATCATACTTTTTCTTTGTCAGAACATTCAGCTTCAATGAAACTTTCTTCTTTTTCACTTCTTGTTCTTCTCATGTTTGGCTACCAGTTTTGAAAACAGCTAGTTTTAGTTTTTCCTGTTTACATCACATACAGTACTGGCAGACATTTGTAGCGGGCAGGAAATCCTGTATACCCAGCTCAGTCTCTTTCCCCTTTCTCAGCAGGAACTCTGATTGAGAACATATTTGAAGCCATAAGCAATCTGTTACTTCCAAACTGAGCTTCAGTGACAAGTCTCCCCATGGCTTGACATAGGTAAGCACCCCTCTTATCACCTGCTGACACATCTCAAATGCTTGTTACAGCCTTATGCTCTTTGTGATCAACATTCAGGGCAGACAGCAAAAGGGAAAGACACTGACAGTCCTTCCCTTTCCTGGTTAAGGTAGACAGTAGCAGACACTCCTACTAGTACTTCCTAGGAGATTACTCAGGCATATTCCCATAGTCATGCACAGAATTGCAGGGAAGATCTATCCCTGCAAGATGATAAATACTTGCTTGGGCACTTGCTGCTGGACAGGTTGAGACTTCTGGGCTGAAGACTGCCCAGAGAACCCCCACACCATCAACCCTTTTCTTTGTCCTACAAATAATCGTTTCAAGGATGGCACTCCTGAGCATCCCACCCAGACCAGGTGGAACTCACTTTACAGCTGCCACCAGTGCACATGTGACTAGATTAGTTATCAACTGAAGAACATTCCAAACAGCTTTATACTTTCAGAAGTTGTACCTGTACCTATGGCAAAACCAATCTACAGATTTATTGTTAGGTAGCAGAAGATGCTGTTGGGGCCATACAGCGTGAAAGAGGAAAATTGGTACAGTGTGCTTTCTGTATTATGATTAGGAAAACAAAACAAAACAAAACAAACAAACAAAAAAAAAGGCCATGCATTACAGGCCTTCAGTCTTCCGATTAGGTACAACAGAAAAATACTGGTACACTTCCTTTTGATACCAGTAAAGTGACACTTACACATAAGAACATAAGACAGCAATGGGATAGCTTCCACATACCCCATACTGAAGGAAGAATTGCAACCCGTTTGCAGCCTTAAACACACTCTAGAGACAGCTCTGTAAATTTATTGTGATGCTGCAAGAGAGACTGTGCAATTAACATGCTTGTCAGGCTGGAGAAGGACCACGTCAATATAAACTTAATGAAATTAAGTACGGGGGGTTGGACTCGATGATCTCTGGAGGTCCCTTCCAACCCCTACAATTCTGTGATTCTGTGAAATGACTGTTGCATCCAGATTATAACCAAACCTCAAAGGCAGCATATCAGACATAGGCAATGCATATATTTTCTTTTAATCATAATTTAAAAAAGATTTAACCTGTATAACAATACAAGATAACAGAGGTTGTTTCTCCTTACCCATTTATAAATTAAGGCACATACCAAACTACTCAGTTTAACTGTTGCCTTAACTAATACCCCTGCTTAACTAATACCCCTGCTCTTAAACATGAGCAGCTGCAAGTCTCTTACACAGTGTGTTCAAAACTGCCTTAAAGCTGACACCTGTGATGTCCAGACTGCACTGATCAGTCATCAACTACACAATCCCATATTTGCTATGTTGGAAGCCAGTGTTAAAATTACCATTTACTCTTAACAGTTTTCAAGACGCTATTTTCACATGACATTTGAAGCGTTTTATTAGCACAACCTAATCATCCATATCCCTTTATTTTATGTCACTGAATAGCTTACTCTACAAAGGCAGACTCAGTTAGAAGAAATACGGATATAGTCATGGTTTTAGTAACCACTTCTTACTCATCCCGATTACTTCTGGCAGTAAGACTTGCCCATTATCAAAATTACCACGGCAACCAGTAAGCAGACGAAAAGCCTCACAAGAGACTGAAGGGCTTGGAACATTCCTGTGTATAGGAAGTAGTTTCTGTTGAATAAGCTACTCTTCCAGCCATATTTCAGATAAAAACACTGATATCAATCTCTATTTCCAGTCACTTTGCAAGGGAAATAAATAGGAACACTAACAAATGGGATAATACATGTATAACTTTGATGCAATGAAGCAAAAGTAATGCATATCTCACGGCAAGTGAAAGCAAGGAGTAAGAGTCAGATAACCATTGGTACATAATTCTCATAGCCCAATTTCAGGAGTTAAAACATGCAAATAGATACCTTTGCAGAAATTCTCACAGTTGGATTTCTAGCAGCTAAATGCCTGAGAGTAAAGTTAACAGAGTAGCCTTACGTGTTAGTCAGTATCTGTCCAATATTCACCATATCAATATAAATTCAGTACTTCAAAAGCATTTTGGGATGTCTTTGATAATTATTAGCTGTTAACTCTTAATGAATGTTAAAGAAGGTAAAGACCAACTAATTTTTTCAGCTCCTCAAAGTCAGTCCTGCAAATACAAGCAGACAATCAGCATCACAATGTTCTTCCAGAAGAGAGTAAAATATCAGTGACTGTAATATGTAATCTTCTAGAAGCCATTATAAAGCCTGCTGGTATTCCAGATTCTTTCATTTGAAACACAAAGACCTCTAAAATGCACTTGGTAGAGATACAATGACATATAATCAATACAGAACAAGTGATTACTATCAAAAATAATGTTCTCCATGTTATCGCACCACCGAGGTTTTTGAAGTATTACAAGCACATACCTCAACAATAAGAAAAAAATTTTAATAGATGGTATTGGGCAGAGCAGAACATAATTATAGCTGCGTTCGTATCAAAAGATTACAGTCTCAACAAGTTTCTTTGCAGTTCAAAGACATCATCAATGCTGAATTTGGGAACCAATAGCACAAACATGGTGGCGCCCACTACAGTTCCACGGTACATCCACACTTATCACAGAATAGAAAAATATCTGAACAGGTTTTAAACTGACTGCCTTGTGGGTGCTGTTGGTTACTTGCAGTACAAAAGCATTCAGCTATAGGCATCATTATCAAGGCCATATAGAGTGAAATAGACTAGAACATGCCAAGTCCTGGGTTACCAACAGATAGAACAGATGGAGTAGACAAAGAAGTTGGTCTATAAAGAAGTACCACTGTACCATGCCAGTCATTCAGCTGACAAAAAATTATCTTGCAGTCCCAGGTACCATAGGATGGCATTATTATTTTTTTTTGTTTTGGAGTCCATGTCACTGTGCATCTCACTATGTAACTGAATAACAACAACCAAGCACCATCAACCTGCTCACTGCTATGAATGAAGTTAACGTTAGCCCAGCCAGACCCAGGTTACAAGGAAACAGGATGCAATATTCATTTCAGTGGATTCAGCACCGGAAAGACTTTGGAGAGCTTTGAAGCAAAACATGCATCTGAAACAATACCTCAAAGTGTTAATACTAGATGAAATTCTGCAGTGAGCATATTTATTGGGCAACTTTAAGCAGCAGTTTTAAGAGGCTGTGATTGGGTCGAGCTGGCTGAAAGACCACTACCTTCATATTCTCTCCTGACATTTAAAGTAAGCATTTGCAAGTAGCTTCAAAGCACTTTTAGGCTTTTAATCAACTGAATACTTTATGTTACTGTACTTTTTGTATGTTGTATGAAGACAGTGCTCAATATGGTGTGTCAGGCTAAACAATCAAAGCCTGACAGATGAACATCCTTCCCCTTGCCTCTGTCAGCCCCTAATTGCTCTGACCTCAGACACTGCATTGGACATCAGGGGAACTTAACCTGAATTTAATCACTTCAGGCTGGGATATCAAGCCTACTCTTGGTGCCTTCTTTAGAGCGAAAAGCCAAACCACCTATCCAGCACTGCTTTCTTTTGTATCGAGAAATAATATCTCTTGGATTTTCCTAATATGAACACTTTTTGATGACTGCCACTGCCTTAAGCGCTTTCATATCTGGCAATAACACAGTGCATTAACAGCCTGAAGACCTCCTGAAAGTAGCACTACATACTAGCATTACATATATTACATATATGTAATTACATATATTAATTGCCAAGATCCTGACATAAATCCCAGTGGAAATCCACAGGATACATTGTGGAAATACTAAACTAGTAAGAATCCTAACCCTGAGCTCAAAAACATTGGTATTGACAGCCTTAGGTCAACTCCTTACAGAACTGCAGATGGAATCACAGTTGTTTTTTTTTCCCCTTCCCTCAAATATGACGTTACCATGGATAGCACATCAGTTATTTGATAGCAGGCTAAAGAGAGTCACAGAGGTTTACAAACAGGCATTCCATCAAAACTTGCAATCAACATTATAGTGGGTTTCAGCCAAACTGTTACAAAATATAAGTTTATCTTCAACTAGATAGATTTCTAATACTTCAGCAAAGACTGTAGAAAATTAACTCATCAACAAAAGCATCTGCTCAGAATTCAGGAGACTGGTGGTATTGAGATGACTAGATAAATCAGTCTGTGGATTCAAGGAGAGAAACAAAGAGGCACTCCCCACATCAGGGTAGGGAAAACTGCACCCCAGGAGCACACATCCTGCTGAATTAACAGTGGATGCAGCTGTAAATGACAGGACTGGCAAGACAAGCAGCTAAGCCTCATTATTCAAATGTTTGTTTGTTTTAAACAAAATGATTCTCATACAACAATTCTGCAGATATTAACATACTGACACATGAAAACAGCGACTTCAGTTCACTGGAAACAGGTTTCTCTTTAATTTTACCATAAAAAGGCAAAATAAACTCTTTCACTGTAACGTTATAGCTTTTCATATTCCTGAGCTCCATTTTAGAAGCAAATGTAGTCTTAAATGCATTTAACAAGAGACACTGCAGCCTTACTTTCCAACACCACAAGTAAAAATAATTTAGCAAGAAGGCCCCTTTTTCAAAAGACAATGGCTAGCTCTGTACGTACCTGAAAAAACGCTTCAAGTGGCTCTAACATCACCCGAAGTAATTAAAAGCCAAGTATGTCAACAAGGCAACAAAACAACTTTTCCACCTTTTTACCACTGCTTTTTACTTCCTACACCAGTGTGCCTTTCTTACATGGAAAGTATTACTACACAAAGGGCATCACATACCAGAATAGCTTGGGCAACAAAGCCTGGCACTATACAGATGTACGAAGGAATCACAGCAGTTTAAAAGATTTCCTGCATATCTTAATAGTCAGTTTTAAGAATCATAAGAAAGTCTTGTTATCTGTCTCAATCAGGAAAAATTCTATTTTGTTAAACATGATTTCATTAAGTACACCAGAAAGCATTTTAGATAAATCTGTAGGTCAAAGCTTGTCACAACTGGAGTTCCTGTAACTGGCACATACATAAGAGAGGAAAAAGTAAATCAGCTGAAATTACAATTTAGAAAACTGAAAAAAAAAAAAAAAAAAAAAAAAAAAAAAAAAAAAAAAAAAAAAAAATCGAGAAAGCAGGTTGGCTTTTAGCACAGTAGGAATTCAAATACGAGCAGTACAACTACATTGTGGTAGAAACCTAGAAAGAGACAACAAAGCACAACAGAACTTCGAAAAATCAGGCATCTATTTTAGGGACTAGATGCAAGTTATGCATTGGTTGAATCAGAAGTGTTTTCTTATAGCAGTCACACCAGTGAGGTCTCATTTACGACTTTCTGGCCCTTGTGTCCAACCACAGCCTTTTCAAACAGTCGGGGCCTCCATTACCCACTCCAAGTACTCCTTTGCTTACTCAGTGATCTCCTCCGGTACCTTCGTTTCCTGCTTGAGCTTCTGCGACTACGGCTTTTTTCTCTTCTGTCTCGTTTACGTTCACTACTGTGAGTTCTTCTATAATGTGAACGTCTGGGGCTTACACTTCTTCGACGAGGACTATGACTTCGTTGAGGACTGTAACTTCTGCTAGAGTGTCTATAATACCTCCTTTCCCTCCTCCTTCTTTCATCCTGGTAACTCGCATCTCTTCTGTGCCTGGTTCTCTCTCGCTTACCCTTACTCTCATCAGTGTTTATGCTGCTACATGAACGGCTCTTTCTTCTCCTTGGCTCTGTGCTTTGTTTGCTTTGCTCACAGCGCGAGTCCTTCTTGCAGGTATTCTGCTTCTGGTTATTGGCAGGAACACATGACAGTGTTGAACTTCTTTTCTCTGAACACCTCTCCGAGTCCGTGGTATGAAGTTTCTGACCTTCTTTGACATCAACTCTGTCATGAATATTGCCATTCAAATACTTGCATTGAGCATTTACATTCTCAGGGGATGGTAGTTCTCTTTGAGAGTCTGATGCCAGTTTGTCTGTAACAGCCTGTCCTGAGGTAGAAGTGATGCAGCTGGATGACACGGTGTGTGGAACATCACCAGCAATTTTCACAGTGCCAGACTGAGATGCTTCCGTTTCTTCTTTGCTTTGATGAACTGCATCCATTTTCTTGCTAAGAAGATTGTTCAGTAGTTTCTCCCTCAGTTCTTTTTCTTTTCTTTGCAACCCCAGTGCTCTTTCTTTTTCTTCTTCCACACGTCTGAGCTCAGCCTCCTGAAGCTTTCGTTTCTCCTCTAGTTGCTGAAGACGGATCTTTTCTTCATTTTGTTCTTGTTCCAAAAGCTTTACTGTCTGAAAGACAATGAAAGGGAAAGTAACAGTAAAGAAAATACTTATAGATCTGTTCATGCTTCCAAGTCGTACCATAACACATAAGCAGCAAACTGGTAAGAAAATAAAATGTCTTATGAACAGACGTTGAAGGTCCTAAAATAAAAGGATTGCTTCCTCTGCTACAGGAGAGAAAAATAAATAAATAAACAAATAAAGAATGCTGTAATAACATGCAGTTGTTGTAAGGTGAAATATCAGTATAACATTGACAAGAATTTTGTGGATTCAGTTTCAGCACTTTCACAGTGCAAAGAAGAGTTTCATCTTTATGCACCCTTAGTATGAGAAATGTAACACCCAAGCAAGAGCAACATATCAAATATTTCAAGTTGTATAATTCTCAAGCTCAACACTTGAAGGTTTCAGACAAATTTAAAACTTAATTTCTCCTACAGTTTTGTGACCTATAATTCATAAACTACTTTACAATAGATCTATTAAAAAAAAAAAAAAAAAAAAGCAGTCACATAGAAACTGATTCTCACATTGTCAATCACTTTACTGACACATGACACTAAAGAGAGATTCAAACTTTTTTTTTTTTTTAATTCCACCCCAAATGGCTTGGTGCAGTCCTCAATATTATAGACAGAAAAAAAACCTCCTATTTTATGAGTCTACTTGGCCACAAACCCCACAAGAACTACTCCTCTTTTCTCCTAGCATACAATTGACCATTTAGCCCTGTATGAGCTCTAATTCAAAAACACTACTGAGATAGACCAGCATCAAAGAACAAAGTGTGCTTTGCCACACTGCTTTTCATTCCTGCAAAAAAAATTTCAAGTGTATTACATAATACCTTAACAAAACTTTACCCAAATCTTAATCAAATACTAGTGAAAAAATAAAACCATCACCGTTAGAGACAGACTCTAACATTCAAAACTTTAATTGACAGTACTTGCTCCTGAGTATGAATCATTCTACATGTTTTTCAAACATTAAATAACGAAACCCCTTTCTCTGAAACCCGAAATAGTGGAACTGCTGAAGGCTACAGTGGAAAGAGTACCAAAACCCAAATCAGAAATGAGGAGTCTTATATCTTAGCGTCTGTTTAATTAACGTTATCATGTTTACATTCTTTTCCTAGCCTTGAGAGGACTGCCAATTAGTCTTGCAAGGACTACAGATTCAAGTTCACTTTTCCATTCACCTTTATGTGCACATTTTACCAAGGGCTCATTGCAATGTTTTGAATTTTTGATCTGAACAACAGGTTTAGTACAACCCCATGAGGAGCAGCAGCCCCCCACTCCCACCTACATCAGTTGTTCTGCCGGGTTTCTCATTAGCTTTTGCAATAAATAATAGTTACCTTTGCCCTGCTTAGCAGTTCTGCAATTAGCCTAATGGACTGAAGATTTCTCTGTGCCAACAGGAGCTTCCTTTCTTCTAACTTTATCTTCTCTTGAAGTTTCTTTTGTTCTTCAGCTTGAAGTTTCTCAAGCTGCTTTTTGTTTCGTCGAACTTCACGATCTTTCTGCTTCTGTTCTCTCTTGCGCAGTTTTTCTTCTCTTTTTCTCTCTCTCTCATATTCTTCAAGTTCTCTCTGCTTCCTAAAACGAGATTACATTTTTACCTTGTCTAGGGCAGATGCAACTTTAGACTCTGGCTACATATAAAAATATATTTCGTACTCTGAATTATTTTTTTTCTTAATATACGTTTGTTGATTACTGAATAACTGAAATAAAAAACAGTGCATTTTTTTAGCCCTTACGTGTGCTGATAAAAACAATCACCAGCTTGTCAATATTTAAAAATATGCTGATATTCAAACATAAAACATGGTTATAAGAGATTAAAAAAAAAAAACAAAACAAAACCAATTCTATAGGGACAATAATGATATATTACTGGGCAGCTAGGCATCAATCATCACAGTGAGATGAAAATTTCCAAACCAATTAACAAGTGTGTGGGTTGGTACTTTTTATTGCAGGCACCAAGGAAAAACAGTAGCTTATGCTAAAGGTTTCTGAGATCAGACTTACAATGGATTATTTTAAAGAAACTGACTATTTTGCAGGTTTGTTATGTTGAACCAAACAAAAGTATATGTGACAACCTAAATAACTTACTGAGTAAATTAATAGTTCTGCTTCAATAAGATGGTTTACATCACACTTCTAGAAACTGTTAAATAATCAAAATTAAGCAGTGAGAAATTATACCCATCAAAACAAATGGGCATAAAAAATCTGCATTAACAGTTATATTCTGAATAATTGTCATGGTGACATCTGGATTTACATCCATTTTCTTAAAATACCACTGTTCAATATGCTTTCATCTCATTCTTTTCTAGAAATAGAAAATACCAATGCTATGAGCAAACAAACTTCACAATATTTGTTACTTACAAGTAGAAGAAATGTGTTTCAAGACCCTAGAATTAAATACTTACAGAAAAAAAAAAAAGTTCAAACTATTCTTCTTCATCTCCAAGTCCCACGATCCCTGAACCTTACTACCTTGAAAGGACTACAATATTCTCACTCATTTTTAAGTGCTTTGCTTCACCTGCAGGAGTAAGTAAACTTTGCAAGTACTCAGTTGTTTTCTATTGATGCAAACAGGAATGAGTAACTGCAGTTTAGCCATACTTTACTGTTCAGGATATAACTGAGAGCCGTAAGCAGTAACTACCTTTCTTCCTCTCTTTGTTTTTCCTCAGCTTCCTTCTCCCGGCGTTTTTGTTCTTCTCTCTGCTTTTCAAGCTCTTGAAGCTTCTGCCTTTCAAGCTGACGCTTCTTAATTGATGCATCACTGAGGTGTTTTGTTGAGTCAAAAGAAACCTTTATAGAATATAAGTTAAAAGGGATGTAAGTAAACAGAGCAAACAAACAAACAAACAAAAAAAACAGAACAAAAGACAGTGTAAATACAGTCAGAAACAAAGTGTTTTTCAAAACAAACAAGCACTAAAGAACCATAAGATGATGACTGGGAAATGCCTCTGAAGGTTACTTCCTACATGCTAGAACAATGAGGTACCAATTTACACTTTTCTGTGTTTTGACAGCCAGCTGTAAACTGCATGAGGTTCAGGCCCAGGCTGTCCAATGTTTTCCAGAATAGCAAATTGAAATTTCAACTCATGTATGCCACAGCTCTAGGCAGAAATGGGCCTTAACAGAGGCTTCCCTTTGTGTGCAACCCTGCAATCCTGAAGTTCTTCTGGGGAAAATAAACAGTCCTAAAACATTTAGCATCTGGTTTAAGCAAGTGCCTGCTCACCTACCCTAGCGTAAAATTCACAAATTGAGATATATTAGGCTGTTGCTTATAGCTATAGATTTAACACAGGAAACACAACATGATGATGCTGCATACAACTGAACAGCGAGATCTGGGGAAATGCTCATCTTCTAGAATGCATGGACACAGCTTGGCCATGTCCAGCTGCACCCAAGAACACACATCGCACTCGTGGTGTCCTCAAATCCTGTGTGAAATACCACAACCTGGTCTAGTGGGCAGCACCTCTGTCCACAGCAGAGCATTTGGAAATAGATGATCTTCAACGTCGCTTCCAACCCAAACCGCCAAGTGATTTTATAACTCTGCAATACCACCCACGTGCAAGCAGGGATCTGTAACACAGGCCGCTGTATTGTGGAAGACATGAACCATGGAGCACAGAAGAAGGAATACATACCGTGCAGTGTAATTTGGTCAAACAACATAAAAACAGTGTTTCAATAAAAGTCCTGTAGAAACAGAGCTGGACAGTCTTCTGACCTCGCATGAAAGTGATCTGTCTTGACAGCACAGACACAGTCTTCTCTCTCTGCTATCAATTCCAGGACAGCTGCCAGGAAGGCATGCATACTCTTGCACAGAGAAACCAAATTTGGGAACCTCAATCCACTGCACGCAAGTGACAGTTCGAATTTCACATCCCCTTGAGAATAGGAGGGTATAGGTACAACACTGTATATGTTTCAGCTGACCAACTTTGACAACAAGATAATAACTGCCTAAATTAGAACTTAATAAATTAATATTTGCATGCTCCCAAATTACATAAATGAATACTCAAGCTTTTTCCTGAAATCTGCTTGCTCATTGGATGAATGAAAATCAAATATACTGAAATAAGCAAGCAATTCAGCCAATATACAAATACACAGACAAGTCTCCTAACATATCACAACCTCTCCTTAGGCCATACTTGCACAGATATAACGTGAAGAGACGGACAGATAATCTCCCATCAATAACTTCTAAGACAACGAGGTCACGGAGAAAGAGATCTGAAGAACTCAGCATGTAAATATTATGAATTCAATACACTGGATTCACAGAGAAATTGGCTAACATGTTGTTTCAATGTTTGAATGGCCTTTCTGTTCATGAAGTACGCTAATCACAATTAACTCAGTATTCCACAGGCCATAGAAACCACACAGCATTACTTCACAATTCTGACACTTGACAGATAGAGCTCCTTATCAACACAGGTATTAAATATAAAGGCTGTCACTCTTCCCAGAATTTCTAATTGTTAGTGTACACAGAAGAAAATGTACTTTAAAGTCAGCCTTGGCAAGTCTGAATTTGCTACAAATTATTTTTTAAATTAAAACACAAGATTTGCAAATATATATTACTTTATAAAATCCATCTAACAAGTAATGTTCCCAATATTTGGTAGTTGCTTGGCTGTTTTCGTATCAGTAAATGCTTTGTTTAGGGAAAAAAAAAGAGCGAGAGCAAAGCCTCATCCTGCTTTGTTTACAGACTAACGGCATGTTTATTCTATCACTTTCCTTTTAGAACTGCATTAGGACTGGTTCCCCAAACCGTATAGTAACGCCAGCTGTTCTCACCATACAGTAATGCCAGCTGGTAAACAATTGTAGGCTTTAGGCACTATGGAATTAACATTTATCTGTGACAACAGCTTCTCACCTTTATATTGCAAGCCACAGCCTTGCCATCATCGCCTTTAAACATCAGCTTCATCCCTCGCAGGGCATTCATGGCTTTAATGAAACCTGCATACTCCCGATACTGAACATAAGCTTCAAAATTTAAATGGCCTCCAAAGCTGAACGTGTGAAAATTTCTGCCAGTCATTTCTTCTCTGTAAGGGTCCAACATGGGTATGTCCACATTACGTATTTCTCCAAATTTCTGGAAAACTTTTGTAAGGACTTCTTCACTTGGCTTTTCTGAGCCGGAGTCCTTTGCTGCAAACCACTTACAAGGTAAGCCTTCTAGATGAATGGTATCCGGCCTTTCCCCTGGCAAAGTTTCATTCATGTCTTTTGCATCACGGAAAAACGAATCCCAGTCATGCCTGGTAGGAAAGTCAATCTTGTATTCTGCGGCACGGACTTTCAAAATGTCAGAGAAGCCACTCAGCTTGATCGTTTTGCCATCGAGGCACGCAAGGAAAGACTTGACTAAACTTTTGTTTTCAACCTCTCCTTCGAACCGGATGAAATCCATCGTGCTTTTGGAAATCCGCAGAGTGGAAAACTGATGGGTTTGCACCATCCCTTTCAGTCTTTCCATCACTTCCCAGTTCGAAATGGACTTTCCGGGTTGTTTCAGCTGAGGAAGTGCCACACTGATGGTCATTTTTGTAATGGGTTTAAGGTATAACCCACAGGGAGCACAGAGCTCTACAGCTTCTGATGTATCATGAACTATCGTTGCAGCAGCCATAACACAGAAAAAGCACAGGATGAGAAAAAATAAATAAAATAAAGATGCAAGTTTAAAGTTGCAGGCCCACAGTAGTCAAATAAAACAGCCCTTATCCGTAAACAATCCAATTCTTTGGACATTTAACCATTCCCAACCAACGTCTCCTAACACAAGAGTCAATTACCGAGCTAAAACCGAGCGGTACAAACATCTTAAATTACTTTACAACCACCAGAACCTACAAATAATTAAAACTCAGCAAGGCCTCAGAAGAAAAGGAGCCGACGGCAATCTCGGGGCACACACGAAGCCGGCTCGCGGCGACGGCTCGAAAAGCGGCTCGGCTACCCCTGCTGCAGGGAGGGAGGAAGGAACGGGAGCGACGTCAGCCCGCCCCGAACAACAAACGCACCCCAGCGGGGAGCGCTGCGAAGGCTGCCCCGTTCGCCAGCAGGAAGGCTCCTCGCGAGCTGCCTGCAACGACACAAAAACACCCCTTTATATAAAGGCCCGCAGCCCCGCCACCGGCCCTCGGCAGCCTCACCACTACGAACCACGACGGCGTCCCCGACCAGACGCCGGCGGAGGCGCGGCTCCCCGCCCCCTCCCCGCCTCACCCGTAGTCGCCGGGCCAGGCCGGGTGCCGGGTGGGCCCCGCAGGAAACGGCCGCCAACCCCGCGTGCGCCGCCACCGCCGCGCGCAGCCGCCGCAACTTCCGCTTCCTGTCCGGGAGCGATGGCGGCCTCCGCGGCGGTGGAGTGGGACAGAGCGGGTGGTGGCGCATGCGCAGCGGGCGGCGGCCGGTGGCGGTGGAAGGCGCTGTGTGGTTGCGCTGGGTGCCGTGGAGCGCTGTGTTTGCTATATCTGCGTTCTCCCTCAGAGCAAAGAATTATAGAATCGTTTGAGTTGGAAGGGACCTTTAAGGATCAAATCGTCCAACTGCCCTGCAGTGCACATGGATACCTACAGCTAGATCCAGGGTACTTAGGGCCCTGTCCAGCCTGTCCAGCCACTGAATCACAGCACTGTAGGGGTTAGAAGGGACCTCTAGAGATCAAGTCCAACACCCCGCTAGAAAGGCATCTGGACAGGTCTTCAGAAGAGACTCCACAGCCTCTCTGGGCAGCCTGTTCCAGTGCTCCATCACCCTCACAGTAAAGTTCTTATGTTTGTATGAAACCACCTCTGTTCCAGTTTCTGCCCCTTGTCCCCATGTTATATTGCTGCACGCCACCAAAAAGACTCTGCCTCCATTGACTTGATTCCTGCACTTCAGATAATTGTAAACAGTCTCCATCAGAAGAGGGGTGGCCAGCAGGGACAGGGAGGTAATTATTCCCCCCTACTCTGCTCTTGTGAAGCCTCATCTGGAGTAATGTATCCAGGTCAGGAGCCCCCAGTACAAGAAAAACAGGGAGCTGTTGGAGAGGGTCCAGAGGAGATCAGGCAGCTGGAGCACCTCCCCTATGAAGACAGGTGGAGGGAGCTGGGCTTGTTCAGCCTGGAGAGAAGAAGGCTGCAGGGTGACCTCATTGCAGCCTTTCAGTACCTAAAGGGAGCCTACAAACAGGAGGAGAGTCAACTCTTTGAAAGGGTAGATAACAGCAGGACAAGGGGAAATGGTTTTAAGTTGAGGGAGCGAAGATTTAGGTTGGATGTCAGGGGGAAATTCTTTACAGAGTGGTGAGGGGTTGGAACAGGCTGTCAATAGAGGTTTTGGATGCCCCATCCCTGGAGATGTGGAAGGCCAGATTGGATGGGGTCCTGGGCAGCCTGGTCTAGTATTAAATGTGGAGGTTGGTGGCCCTGCATGTGGTAGGGGGATTGAAACTTCATGATTCTTGAGGTCCCTTCCAACCCTGACCATTCTGTGATTCTGTGATTCTGCAAATAGTGATGAGATACCCTCAGAACCTTCTCCAGAGTGAAATGCTACAGGTCTCTCAGCCTTTTCTCATATGGGAGATTTTTTTTGCTCCAGGCCCCTAATAATCTTTGTCACCCTGTGCTAGACTCTCTCTAATAGCTCCCTGTCTTTCTTGAACTGTGGAGCCCACAACTGAACACAGCACTCCAGATGTGGCCTCACCAAGGCAGAGTAAAGGGAAAGGATCACCTTCCTCTACCTAGTGCAAGAGTTGCACTCTTTTTAATGCACTCCAGGATGCCACTGGCCTTCTTGGCCACAAGGGCACACTGCCAGCTTGTGGCTAGCCCTTTCTCCACCAGGACACCCAGGTCTTTCTTTGAAGAGCTCCTTTCCAGCAGATCATCCCCTATCCTGTACTGGTGCACACAGTTATTCCTCCATAGGTGCAAGACTATTCACTTGCTCATGTTGAACATCATCAGGTTCCTCTCTGCCCAACTCTGCAGCCTGTCCGGGTCTTGTTGAGTGGCAGCACAGCCTTCCAGTGTGTCATTCACTCTTCCCAGCTTTGTATCATCATCACACTTGCTCATCCATTCATCCAGATTGCTGACAATTGTTGAACAAGCTTGGGCTCAGGACTGACTCCTGGGAAACACCACTAGTTACAGGCCTACAACTAGACTCTGTGCCGTTCATCACAGTGCTCTGACTAAGGGGTTCGTGATTGTCCTTGAATGTCTCCAAGCATGGGGAGCACCTACAAAGGAAGACAGCCTCTAATTTACTGTTTTCTGACCTATCTTGTGGTTTTCCTGAGAATCAACTCAAAGCCAAGTTTATGAAAAAACGTCACAACCCAACAGTACAGAATTTGGCTGCATAAATGCAAGTGTCTAGTGTTATTCAGGATGCTGTGAGATATCCAGGCCACATACATGGGGCTGGACAGTCTCCAGAGGGACTGCATATTGTCAGCTGGAGGCTGTGCTGGGTGATCTGCAGTATTCTGAACAGCAAAAAGCACAGGAGATGGACAACTGAATTCAGTGCTGCCTTAGGGGCTGTGAGCTCAAGGTCATGTTTGCTTTCTACTGCTACTTCAGGAGGGCCTGAGGCTTTGCAAGTCCTGGACTGAACCTACTGCAGCTCAGCTAACAGATACATGGGTACCTCAGTGGGCTTCAGTTCCCCACACCAAGAAGATGAATCCTGCTTCTGTTTAACAAGCAGCTATCTGCATGCAGAGCCTTGAATTCATAGGTCTTAGTCTTTAACTGGATGACATTCTTGGTGCTGTCAATATCCAGGAGTTGTTTTATCAGCAGATATGTTCATGGGAAAAGGAAGGGAAATATGGAAGTTACTGATGTGTCCTAAAAAAAAAATCACTAATATATATAATAGAATCATAAAATTGTTTGAGTTGGAAGAGACTAAAAGGTGGGACGGGCCCTATATGTGAAAGTAAAAAGGCAAGAAGGCTTCACAGTGACTGAGAATAAGGGGGGTGAAGGGGAATAGAGATAGTTTACAGAAGCAAGAATGTAGAGCTTGTTAGAAAATAAGAGATGGCAGACACTGTGTCTGGGATAGTGAGGGGGATGAAGGCCATAAAGATAAGGGTTTGAGAACAGCCCAAGGACATTTGGCAGGGAGGTGATTAGATGTCCACAGGGCAAGAAGAAACTGGTTTTGGGTGGATGCCCTCCCCCCCCCTTTAAGGCCGGGAGTTTACAGAGAAAATGGTCAGAAGCCTTTGTGAGGAAAACAACAAATCTTCATCCCACGACCCACTACTACACATGTGCAAGAGGGGAGGGTCAGCATGCTAATGAACTCTTGGGGTGTAATGAATATGTATCTGAATTCCGGGAAAATGATGATGTATTAGTTTGGCCTATATCTGTAGCATGATTTTTCCTGACAGTGTGCAAGTTAGGTGGATCTATCCCCCTTGCACCTAGGTGTCTGTGCAGCCCTGAATAAACTGTACCTGCTTTGTAATCTTACTTGGGTTACAGAGTTTGATTCCGCATGTCAAGACCTTTAAAGGTCATCTAGTCAACTCCCCTGCAATGAACCACCTACAGCTACATCAGGTGCTTCACCACCCTTATTGTAAAAATGTTTTTCTTTATACCCAGTCTAAATCTCTTGTCTGTTAGTTTGAAACCATTTCCTCTTAGTCTGTCACAACAGAACTTGCTAAAGAATCTGTCCCCTACTTTCTTAGAGCACCTCCCCCCCCTTCAGTTCCTGAAAGGCTACTCTCAGGTCTCCCCGGAGCCTTCTCTTCTCCTGGCTGAATAGCCTCAGCTCTCTTAGCCTGTCCTTGTAGGAGAGGTGTTCCATCCCTGGGACTATTTTCTTGGCCCTCCTCTGGACACACTCCAATGGGTCCATGTCTCTTCTGTACTGAGGACTCCAAATCTGGATGCAGTACTCCAGGTGAGGCCTTAGTAGCACGTATTTGGGGGGCAGGATCACCTCTCTCAGCATGCTGACCATACTTCTTTTGATGCAGCTCAGGATAGAGTTACCTTTCTGGGCTTTGAAGGCACATTGCTGGCTCATGTACAGCTTACCATCCACCAGTAAATTTGCCATATATATTCACCATAATTATGCTATATATTTAAGACATGCCAAAATACTCTATCTTTTGAATGTACTTTCATTCCGCACTGGCACTCTGTAAGTGTTATGAAAAAAAAGTGCTGCAGTAGTGAACACAGGAAGCAGTTGTTCATTTCACGTTTGTTTGCTTTTTGCTTCTGTTTTACTCACTGTACAAATGCAGAAAAATATTTGATATGCCATTGATGGATTCCTTATACTTGTGTTCAGTGCAAGCAAAGGATGCAGAAGCTTCCAGCTGTGTACGAAGCACCACATGCACTGGAGAAAGCCTACCTTCACTCCCCTAGACTATCACCATCCCCTAGACTGAGGCCCCCATGTTCTCAGAGAACTTCAGTTTGAGCCCTGGGTACATAACTGCTTGTCCTCAAGTCCTGCGCTCAGTTCCCTGCTGCAGATCCCGAGCCCGCAAGCTGCTCCTGCTGCCAGCCGCTGATGCTTCCCAGTGACTCAACCACTACAGCACCTTCCTGCTCCTGTTCCAGCATTTTGAAACAGGCATCAAGTTTCACTTTGGATAAAACTCCCATCTGTTGAGAAGCTGAGACTACATTCACCCCCAGCAGCAGACTGGTGTTAACCACTGCATGGAAATAAGGATATTGAAGCACAGATGAAAACACTCACTGGTGGTCAAACAGTTCTACCAAGACCGAAACTGTTGTGCAGAGTAGCAATTTCAGATCACGGATGTTGGTAGCTGCTGGTACTGCTCTATATATTGCATGGAAATATTAAATTCATGGTTTAGTCAAGTTCCAATACAAAGACAGAATCAGGAACCACTGCTAGTATCTAGCACTTGCGAATAGTTCATGTATCATAATTTGAGAGCACCAGCACAGTCCATCATACTTCCTACCTCAGGCTTTCATCTGAGAGTGGACAAAGCAGATCCAGTAACATTCCAGGGACGTTCAACAGCAGCACAGTCAGACTCGGCATATGGCAGAGATTTTTAATCTGGTGCTTAACTACATTCCTACCCCTCGAGACTATGCCAGAAATAAATCTTCTTTATTTTAAAGGAAAAAGTGTAAATTGATGCTCTGAAAAGTTACAAAATGCTAGCACTAATGTTATTCCTGCTGTAACATCAGCCATGGACATAATAGCTTTCAAATACATTCTTTCTGATATACAGAAAGCTGAAAGAAATGTTATAAGGATTACATTTCATAATCATAGAATCATAGAATGGCCTGGGTTGAAGAGGACCACAATGATCATCTAGTTTCAACCCCCCTGCTATGTGCAGGGTCAGCAACCACGAGACCAGGCTGCCCAGAGCCACATCCAGCCTTGTTCTTGAATGAAAAACAGGCATGCAGGAAGAAGTAGCCATAATGTGCACTACTTGTGAAAGCAGCAATCAAGCACCAATGCCACAGTAATTTATGTGTGAGCTTGTCCGTATCTCAATTCATCATCCTTTTTTCATATTTTCTCCCCCTGTTATTTTGAGGAGTAAGAGTGGGGGAGCAGCATGGTGGAGCTGAGCTACCTACCCACGTGAAACCATCACAGACATACACTGTGCTACATATCCTAAAAAATATCCAATGTAACTAAAAGCTTTGTTTTCTGTTCGATACAATGGATGATCTCACTGTCTTTCTGCCTGTTAGCTTTTTTTCTTACCTACCTTTTGTAGTTACAACACCTTGAATCCCATAAAATTTCACTAGAGGGAGCTCTTGTTATTTGCAGATATGTGATATATGTATTCATTAGAAGAAAAAAAAAGTTATAAACAGCAAATAATGGGTTTTGTATTCCTGTCTTAATATAGTCATTCTTCTTTTCTTGAAAGAGGGTATAATTCTGTTAGCTACACGTGGTCTTATCTGTGTAATTCTGCTCTTCCTGAAGTGCATCGTTTTCTTGACCTTGGTCACCTGTGGTGAGGCATGCAATGTGTTACGTGAGTGTTTACATGAAATGAAACAACAGAGCAGTATAATTCCATTTCCTTTACTTCCATCTTCCTTCCTCCCCCCCAACCCTAACCCTAACCCCCATCCCCAAAAACAAAGCAAAATAAAACAAAACAAAAAAATGACAACAAAAAAAAACCCAAAGAATGAGAAAAACTCTTTTTAGTTTAAAATTTAACAGTGTCTGTTGGAAAATGATATATCTCCCATACTGATCTAAATCTCCCTAAACTTTAATGTCCAGAAATATTTCTAGAATGCATCTTTCTAGAATCAGTACAATCAGATAGAATACACAACACTCAGTTATGTTCAGTGTGTTTTCTGTTTTCTGTTGTCATTAAACACAGTAAATTTTTTTTTTGCTTACTCTCACATTGAAGGGAAAACAGTGACATTCATTGTGCAATCAGTTTATGACTGGTATTTGAAGGTGGGGGCACCAGCACAGAAGACTTGAATTAATAGATTGCATAACTGTTGAAGTGTTATTACATTGTTCTTTTCGGGCTCTAAATAACCTCTATCCACAAGGCAAAATTAAGCCCTAAAGCACATAACAGAGAAAAGCACACGGGATATGTTTTATTTCCTACGATGAGAAACAGTTAATGTTAGTTACCTTCCTCAGCAGTATATTTTCTTTAGGCAAATGGAAGAATGCCATAATGTTCAGTACTAATGCAGCCCAAATATATCTATTTTTTTAGGTGAAATGATGTTACCACAATTGTAGAACTGTGAATTTCTAAAGTGTCCTTAAGCAGATGACATTCACCCTGCCCTTCACACTTATCACCTAATACAGAAAGGCCAAAGTCATTTTAACTGATCCTGCATGAATCTCAATGGTTACAGCATTAATTCTCTGTCTCAGCAGCAGTGCCTATACCCCAGCCTTGCTTCCCAGTGCACATGTTGAGGAAAGTCAGATGAATCAATGGCAGAATGCTGGGCTGCATTACTGTCGTTGCTGCTTTTTGCTCCTGGTAATCCTTCCTCATTTTCTGGGATCTGACTTTGAAATAAGAAGTGCTAAAAAAAGGGAGGATGACTGAGCTGTATCACATTTGGTTTGCTCATAACACTGCTTTTTTTTTTCTTTTTTTTTTCTTTTTTTTTTTTTTCACACTGATGGACTGTCAGTAAATCTCAGAATGAACTTCAGGGCTTGGTACCTCTTATCAAGTGCCTTATAATAATTTTTCTTGAGCAAATACTGACCAAATACAAAGGCTCAGATTAAAACAGCTTCATAGAATGAAATAATCATCACGTGTCCCAGACCTCTGGCAAAGTTTTATTGAAGCTTGTTTCTGGCCCATAATATAGACATAGAAGTTTATACACACGAACGAGCATATATGTTTGCAAATGATATTACACATACTGATTACTTTAAGCTCCATTTGCAGCCAGTAGAGACACACAAGTGTGTGTAGGAAAAGTCCACAGTGCCTTGGTCACCCTCTGTTCCTTTCTTGACTGTGTGCTAGAATATTATACCTATGGCTCCCACGCCATCAGTGTACTCATGGGGGTAAGTAACACTTTCCTCCTGTCTCATGATAAATCTGTAGATAGAGAAACACTTTTGAAGCTTGGATTCGAAAAACAAAAGCCCTGCTAGTCAGTTATAAACTACTAAGTTATGTAGGCACTCATATGGGGCAAAATTAATAGCAGCTAACTTCCAGCCAGAGACTGAAAGCTCCCAAAAGAACTGGGGTGTTGAACTTACTGCAAAGAAGCAGATATTCAGAACTCAGATGTTCTTGGACAAATTGCAGTGCATATCAAGCAGCCTGCACCTGGGAAACTTTCATCAAGCTCCTGGTGAGAGTTCTGGCCTCACAGTTAAGCAACACTTTTTAAATTACAGGTTAATTTGGGAAATTCATTCCATTACAGCTATTTGTTAGTTTCCTATCTCAACCTCCTTTGATAGTAGCTACAGCCAGATCAGGCTGGTAATTGTAATGCTAGCAGTGTGGAGCACAAAAATTTAATTAGCTACCAGAATAAGAGATCTTGCAAAGTTCCTCACACACTTTCTAATTGTAGGTCTTTCCATGAAAATCATGGGAAGAACTAAGTCATTAACGAGACTATATACACTGATAGGGGCCAGGGTTTTGGGGAAGGCAGCTACAACATTCTCTCTGATTTTGGAAATTGAGAATCAAAGATTAGTGAATAAAAATCCATAGAAGAGACAATATCTTTGTGAGTTGTCTCTGTTAAAGAAATTTACAGGAATTAAGATAAATTAAATCAAAGATTGTAAGAGAAGGAAAAGATTTAATTTAGGGAAAAGCAGCTTCCCTGGACTGCCCAGGGAGGTGGTGGACTCACTGACCCTGAAGGCGTTCAAAGACAATTTAGATGTTGTGTAGAGTGACATGGTTACTAAGAACTATTGGTGATAGGTGGACAATTGGATGATCTTGGAAGTCTTTTCCAACTTTGGTAATTCTATAATTCTGTGATTTTGCATATTTTTGGCCTGTGCAATCACATTTTCTCATAGAAGCAATCAGCAATGCTGTCTACAAGAAAAGGTACTGTGAGGGCTTTAAAGAAATATCATGCAGCTATGGCCATCAAAAACGTTGTTTTAGTGTCTGTGTGTTAACAGCCTGAAGAGTCCCACTGGGAGCAACATCTCTAGTGACCTTTCTTGTCCAAGGGTCCAGAAGCCCAGGCCAAGTATCAGCTATGTTGTAGGCAGTCCTGTCTTCTGTTCTGGCGTGCTGAGTGGCTTCCTGCACTAACCTCAGGCTTGGTGCCTTACCCTGTCTGTTGTCACCAGACACTCAGAGGAGCCTGTCTATCTCACCAGCTGTCCCTGCCTGTGTGCTGCAGGACAGTGCCCTGAGTGGTGGTGATGCTCTCCTACTTGTGCTGGCTCCTTTTGGCTAGTGGACTAGCCCTGATCTTGCTGTTCCCAAGCAACTGCTGGCAAACTTCTATCTAAGCTCTACAGAGTTGGATGGAAGTAGTGAGCTGAAGATGTGTTGAATCTGTGTTGAGAAGAGCATGAAGAAGTGATTGCTAAACACTTGTCTTTGATAGCAAATTCACAGACTACTTCCTCTTCAGCTGTTGTGATTTGGTTTTTGATATATTGCCCACATGTAGGTGGTCAATAAGTGATAAGCTAAAAAAGGATTTAGCAGTCTTCTTCAGTGCCAGTGTAACAAGATTTTAAAAGAATTAAAAGGATCTTCTGTTCAATTTCTTCTTTTTCTATTGTTGCATATTCAAATGTCTTCAGTTTCACTTATAACTTTCAGTAACCAGCCCCAAAAACATAGGAATTTCACTCTGGGTTCTCCTAAATTGCTGATTTCTATGCTTAAAGTGGTAGCTTTGATTCTGGTCCTTGTTTGCAACAGATTCTCTCGTGACTTGGGGCAAATAGGCCCCTATCAGAGCATCGGTTCTTACTGACCTTATCATCCAGTGTAGCGCTGACAGATGTTAAGCAGAGATTTTATTTTTGCATTTTATTTTGAAGTGTATAATCAACACAAGCATCACTATGATAGATGAAAAATATAATGGCTAACTTTTTTAATGATCCCCATGAAAAGTAAATGAAACCATTTTTGCAAAGTTCTTATGATGGAGCATATGAAGCCTGTGGAGGGATAGCTACTTGACAAAGGGCACGTAAACATGGTACAGCTCGCTGATCAGGAGTTGGAGAGTTACAGAACCCAGCTTGCCTAAATTGTTAACATAGCAAGGACACAGGACATGGTGGTTACAAAGAAACAGAAGCAACAGAAGCTGTTAGAAATGAGAAACAGGCATAAAGTGGGAGGGATTGGCATTCAGATCTAAGCGCCAATGATGAGCTCGCTTTTGCACTATGTATGAGGATTATTAAGACATGTATAAAAGAGAATCTTCGGTAATCAATAAACGAGACTTGCTGATCACTCATATTGAGTGCTATGTTCTTCTTGTTAACAAAAATGGTGGAGAATGTGGGCAAATATTCTGCGCACCACGGGTAACAACTTAAAGGGTTCGGTTCCTAGCAGCGAGGAAGACTAATAAGAGCGCCCGAAGAAAAGACGCTCCGAGTCCCAGGCGACCTCACAGGAGAGTCCTGGCCAACACATGCTGCCAAGACCTTGCAAGGCTGCAACAGCGCGCGCTGACAAATTGAGGAGATGGAAAGGCAAGCGGCATATGATCTGTTTACTTGCTTTTTAGAAAAGTGTCAGGTTAAGGGAATTGACCCCGGTAAGGACCTCTCAGGGCTCCTAGCATACGGGGAGGCTAAAGGTTGCTTTCTTAATCCGCATACAGTTCATGAGGTGGGGGAGTGGAGGAAACTTGGTGATTTATTGTGGGAGGCGGTGTTAGAGGAGGATAAAACAGCCAAAAAATTAGCAAAACAGTGGCAGGTGGTGATTAATGCTTTACAACAGTATCATGCTGAGCAAAAGGCAGCAAAACGGGTGACTGATGCCCTGGAGAAGGTAGGGGCAGCAAGCCCTGAAACCCTGTCGTACCCTACCCCCCCTGCTACTAACACTATCTTAATAAGGGCACCTGAGTTGCCATCCATAATGCCATCAGCTCCGCTCATTTCCGCAGATCTGTCAAATTCCTCAGAAAAGGAGGGGGTTGGGGCGGAACCCGTTTCAGGAGCAGAATCAAAACTTGCGTCGGAGATAGCTAAGGAGAGGTGGGAGGTATGGAATCGCCTGGCTAGGGAAGTGCTCATGGCTGGGGATCGTGAGTCAGCAGACGCATTGCTTGAGGTAGCCTGTTCCATGGTATACAATTATGTGGGAGGGGATGTGCAAGCGACTATTAATGCTTTAGATTGGAAGTGGCCAACACAATTACGTTCTATAGTTAGTGAATTTGGTATACATGGGGAACCAACTAGACAGATGTTAGATTACCTATGGGGAACTCAAATTTTATTGCCGGGAGATATTCGAGTATTATGAGATTGATTCTTACCCAACATCAAAGCCTGTTATTTTCCTCTCATTGGAAAGGGCTTTGTCAGGCGAGTGTTAATGTTCAACGCCAACCGGGTGATCCATTACACGGTGTGACACTGCAGGAATTGATGGGACTGGAGAATTTCTCACAGCTAGAGGCTCAGGCATTGTTAGGTCCGGACAAGCTGCGTGAGGCGATGCGATTAGCCAGAGCTGCCTTAAATAGGGTGAAAGCTCCGGGTGGTATTCCAACTTACATGGGTATTAAGCAGGGTCGAGAAGAGCCGTTCAGTTTGTTTATTGATAGAGTGGCAGGGGCCATTGAGCAAGCCGGAGTTCCAGACTACATGCGAGGGGCATTATTAAAGCAGTGTGCATTGCAAAATTCAAATCAGGCAACACGAGGAGTGCTGGTTACACTGCCAGGTACATGGACAATAGAGGAAGCTTTAGAGCGAATGTCTCATGTCCCGGTAGGCCCACAGGCTATGCTGGTACAGGCAGTGAAAGAATTAGGGAGTGCCTTGAAAGAACAGGCTGCCGCGACCCAGAGTCAAGTAATGGCTGCTCTTGCATCCTTGAAAATGTCTGCAACGAAGCCGGCAGGCTCAACTCCGCCTCAAATCAAATGCTTTAGATGTGGAGGTCATGGCCATATCTGCAGAGGGTGCACTGTAAGTCAAGTGTGGTGCTGCTTCTGTAAAACTAACACGCACAGCAACATGGCATGCTGCAGAAATCAGAAGTTGGGAAACGGACGACTCAGCTCGAGGGGGCGCCGCGCTACGACACAAACAAAAGCTCCAACATCAGCAGCCTTTCCTGCACAGCAGGGGGTAGCCGCCAACTTCGACCCGCGACCACAGGAAGCCTCAGCTTGGACCTGGCAACCACAATAGACTGTACCCTGATTGACAACAAGCCTCAACAAATTCCAACCGGAATAAAGGGACCTGTCCTTATCAACATTCAGGCTACCGAAGCCTTACTCATTGGCAGATCATCCGCCAGTATGGAAGGCTTAAATGTATTGGTTGGACTAGTGGATGCTGATTATCAAGGCGAAGTCTACGTTATGGTACAGATTGTTATTCCACCGTTACATATTCCACAAGGATCATGCATAGCACAATTGATTCCTCTTTTGCAGATGAGTCAAGGCATAACACCACACGCATCCGTCCAGCAAAAAGACAAGGGTTTTGGTTCCATGGGAGGTTTAACCTTAGTGACTGTGGACTTACGCCGAAGGCCTAAACAAACTGTATGCTTGGAATATCAAGGCAAGAACATCACTTTAATGGCATTACTGGACACAGGTGTAGATTCAAGCATTGTGGACGCAGCGCACTGGCCCAAAGGATGGCCAACCTTAACTAGTAATGCAGTGGTGTCTGGAGTAGGAGGGGTTACGTTGGTGAAGAAATCATCCTTGTTGACTCTGCATATTGAGGGCAAAAGGATTACATGTACTCCATCAATCACTCTGTTACCTGAAATTGTACAATGCCCCATTGGCAGAGACGTTCTTTCTCAGCTTGGAATGGTCCTAACAACAGAGCTCCCTTTATAGATGAGGCTATTGCATGGACTTTCCCAATTCCCATCCATTGGATAACTGATGCTCCGATACAGGTGGAGCAATGGCCTTTAAAACAGGAAAGTCTTGAACAAGCCCATCATCTGGTTCATGAAGAATACTACAAGGGCATCTGTGTTTATCCACAAGTCCTTGGAATACTCCAATTTTTGTAATCAAGAAGAAATCTGGAAAGTACCGCCTATTACATGATCTACGTGCTGTGAACGATCAGATGCAGGCTATTACAGCCTGGGATGCCGAATCCTGCTGTGTTACCAGATTGGTGGCACTTGCTTGTTATTGATTTAAAGGACTGTTTCTTTACCATCAGGCTCCACGAGAACGACGCACCTCGATTTGCCTTTACACTGCTAGCTTTGAACAGGGAAGGGCCATGCCAGCGTTTTTAATGGACAGTACTTCTGCAAGGAATGCCTAATTCACCCAAGCTCTGCCAGCTATACGTAGATGCTGTACTACAACCTCTGAGAGTGGCCTGGCCGCTTACAATTATCTATCATTATATGGATGATACCTTGTTTGCACAGGAGAACCCTTTTTCACAGCAGCAACGGACTGGTATTACAAAACAGCTCGAAGAGTGGGGACTAACAGTTGCACCTGAAAAGGTGCAAGACTCCAGCCCATAGAAATATTTGGGATGGGCAGTTGAAGAGCGCCAGATCACACCCCAGAAACTGCAACTGCACCTTGAGATCAGAACTGTAAATGATGCACCCATGGCTGCTGGGTGACCTGCAATGGCTTCGACCAGTAGTTGGCATTCCCAATGAGTCTCTGGATATACTAAGACCCCTACTGAAGGGTCCAGACCCTACGCAGTCAGTATGCCCTACGCCAGAACAGCAAGCTACAATACGCGATATTGCCAACTCAATCACAAACCGTTGCGTTAGACAGCGTGACCCAACTCTCCCGATTGATCTTACTATTCTTTTGGGCATTAAGTTCTTATTAGGTGCTCTCACACAGCATTTAAAGAAAACGGGGGAGATATGGGTTTTGGAGTGGCTTGCGCCACCTTTACAACAACGGACAACTTTAAATCAGAAAATCAAGATTCTGGCACAGCTAATTAAGCGCGGCCGTACTCGAATACTGCGAGTAGCATGAGAACAACCTGGATTAATAAGGATACCCATGAAGAGAGATACCTTAGATTGGTATCTTCGAAACTCCGTTAGTCTACAGGAGGCCCTGTTGAGTGCAGGTGCACCAATACGGATTGACTCGTTATCAGACCCAAAGTTAGCCTGGAAAAGTAATCAAGGATGGATAGAAAAGCTGAAATACACTAAGCGGCCAATTAAGGATGCAGTGACTGTTTTCACGGATGCAGGAAAACGCTCCAGGACTGCAGCGGTGACTTGGATGAGAAACAAGGAATGGCATCATCAAATTTTAACAGCAGAAGTTACAGATACCCTCCAAACTTTAGAGATGTTAGCAGTAGTTTGGTCAATGGTAACCTTCCAAGAACATTTGAATATTGTTACTGACTCGCTCTATGTAGCAGGTGTAGCACAGAGGATAGAAGATGCCGATATTAAGGATGTACAAAATAGACGCCTATTTGAACAGTTATGTCAATTGTGACGCGCTGTACATCGAAGAAGTGACTCGTATTCAGTCATCCATATTCGAAGTCATCAATGGGAAATTGGACTTGGGGAGGGGAATGCTAGGGCAGACCTCCTAGTAGCAATAGGTCAACAGGCACCCTTGTCCCAACATACAAGGGCAAGAGAAATGCACGCTATATTCCAGCAATGCCCCCGAGAGGGACATTAAGGATCCAAGAGAAAGATTGCTTAAGTGCCTTTTTGTGCTCAGTCATCCATGTGTTTTTGGTAACTAGGATGCTCCCCCAGCTATGATACATCATCAAGGGAGTAAACCGAGTCAGATGAATCCAGAAATGTGGGTCTGCTATAGGGACCCAAAATCAGGATTGTGTCAGGAACCGTGTAAAGTAATTTATTTGGGTCGAGGCTATCTTTGTGTGCTTACTCCAGCAGGTCCTCTCTGGGTCCCTAGTCGCTGGATTCGTCCAGCAGTTGGCCACACTGGATGCCAAGAAGAAGTGACGCGAGCATCGCTTTCACCTGACTCTGGACCCAGTGATTCAGCCAATACTTCATTTACTTGGTCCTGAACTGGGCCCATTGGAAGACTTGAAGTCAACTGGCTGAACTCTGAGTGACTTTGCACATCATCAGACCAGCAGGAGTAGCCTATGATCCATGTATTGATTGTCAGGAACATAGTTGTAAGGCATGGGTGAAGATACATTGTGGTGAGTGTAACAAGGTCTGGTGGGCACATCAAAATAGCCTCACACAATTGTGGTGTATTAATTGTGCTCAAGGCTGGCAGAGGGGTTCAACCGTAGTGGCGGTAGCTGAGGCCCTGCAGAATTTGGCAGGCTCACCAGGACTTCAGGGTTTAGCTTTAATTGAAAGCAGGGAGACAAGGGAATTATCGGAAATTTGGTGGGAAACAAAACGGGAGGTCATACGAATTGAAGCCGAGACTGCCACTAAAATACTACAGAAATTCTGTGAATGAGATGTGTGGGTTAATCTCCCCAAACACGCATGGGTCCCAGCCCAACCCAAGACTAATGTTTGGGTAACCTTAGCAAATATGACCAAGCAGGAGGCCATCTGCCTGTCTCTGTCTTCTCCAGGAAACCCATTCTCAACCTGCTTCGTAGGATTGCCAGCGGACCCTTGGCCGTGCCCAAGCCTCACACCACTATTCACATGTAGTAATAGTGATCCTAGAAACAATGTGGATAACTGGGATCAATGGGCTCCCTATTTTCCGATATCGCCTCAGGAGCCTCAAGAAATAGAATTATTGGGATCCGTTAAGGCCGATGCATGCCTCTTCTTCAGTCACTCTAGTAGAGTTGTGACTAATAACCCCTCGACAATTGTGAACTCTAGCTTGTTAATATATCACAATGAAAGTGAGTGGTGTAATTATACGACTGCAAACATATCTGTATCTGCTAACAACCCTGTTCAATTGCCAACTGGATATTTTCTGATATGTGGTGATCATGCTTGGCCCGGAATCCCATCCAAATTAAGAAGAGGCCCTTGTACAATTGGACGGTTATCCTTATTGACACCTAATACATCTATGATCTTAAACATGTGTCGGCATTACACTCAAGGCAGGACCAAGCGTATAACTCATGCATTTACTTGGGAGTGCCGTGATGATGTGTACTTTTGGAATTTAGAAACTATAATCTCTGTCTCTATCTTGGCTCCCTGGGGCTCTGCAATATGTGATAACGTTAATTTGAATAGGTTAGGGTGCTGGCTAGCAAAACACACTAATGCAACTTCAATGGCAATTTCTAATCTGTTGCTTGGTGTTGATTCTGTAAGACATGCGACATTGCAAAATAGAGCGGCAATAGATTTTTTACTACTTGCTTAAGGCCATGGTTGTGACAAATTCGAAGGCATGTGTTGCATGAACCTTTCGGATCACTCAGTGTCTATTCATAAACAGCTTTCTGAGTTGACTAGGTTAACCGGACAATTGCGAGTAGAATCCGGATTAGGTTTGGATGGGTGGCTTAAATCATTAGGTCTGACTCCTTGGCTATGCTCAATTGTAAAAGCAGTCATTATGGTAGCAGTGGTGATAATGCTGATAGTTCTGCTATTACCTTGCTTTTGTATGTGCTTGCAAACCATGGTACAAAGAATGATTAGCAATATGTTTAAGGAAACAATGTCAGTCCCTAAAGAAAACGGGGGAATGGTACAGCTCGCTGATCAGGAGTTGGAGAGTTACAGAACCCAGCTTGCCTAAATTGTTAACGTAGCAAGGACACAGGACATGGTGGTTACAAAGAAACAGAAGAATAACCGTAGGAATGAGAAACAGGCATAAAGTGGGAGGGATTGGCATTCAGATCTAAGCACCAGTGATGAGCTCGCTTTTGCACTATGTATGAGGATTATTAAGACATGTATAAAAGAGAATCTTCAGTAATCACTAAACAAGACTTGCTGATCACTCATATTGAGTGCCATGTTCTCCTTGTTACCACAGAAGCCAACAAGTCCTGCAGCAGTAATAGACTGAAGCCTATCAATTGTTAATGGCTAACTGCCTTTCTCATTACTGGCAGGTCACTGAAGAAAAGTACAAGTGCTAGAAAAAAATACCTGAATAAGAAATGATATTGTTAGAAAGTGGCAGAATATCTAAAAGTCAGTGGAAATAAGACTTTGTTTTATTGACATCAGCTTCAGATATAGCATAGTTTGACTTGACCTGCACCAGAGGAAAATCTGACACATCATCCCCATGCAGGATTTTCATACCGTCAGTATGTAGATATTCACGTCAGTCTTTGGAGTTTTCATTATTCTGTCTGCAGGACTCACAGAATCACTGCAGGTAAGACATTATTCCTGAGTGGTGTTTCCGAAGCAGTTTATTCTATTCTGAACTGAATACCTTTTTTTTTTCCTTTTCACTATTTTTCTATTTAACCTATACTTTCCCATTCTGTTTGCAGGAACACTCTAGGTGTGATGGAAAGAGGGATGGAAGGGGAAGAAAATTACAGGTTGCCTTACATTTCATACTGTGGGCAGAATAGATATGACATGAAAACACAGTTAGAGATATAAAGCAACATTTTTTCTGGAAGGGGGGGCGAAGAATAAAATACTTTTTATCAAGTAGTTTTACTTTAAAGCAATGAAATCTAACTTAACCGTGTATTTTTTTATCTACACAAGCTACAGCCTGATTAGTTTCTCTCTTCTAATTTGCTATGAAATAATCCATAAAGTAGCCTTTGAAAAAAAAAGTTATTTAGGTTAGTGCAAGGGGACCTAAATATGAGTTGCAAGACGACCTAGTTATGAGTCATAGAAAGGGAAAACGTCACTATTGCAAGATCCTTTGACCTACAAAAGGGGAAGTCACAATGGCAGACAGATTGTTTTGTTCAGAAGACTTTGCAGGAAACAGTACTGTCTGGGTAATGCTGCAAAACCTAAGAAATTTGTGCCTGTAGATTCAGTTGGCCATTTTAGCCTGTACTGATGAATATGGGTGGTATAATAAATAAGTATCTCCACTATATTTCAGTGATATCTCTGGTTCACAAGCTTGCTTAGCTTCTAGCATGCTTGCTATCCTTTTAGAAAGCCTTTGCAAACTGAGCTAAAGGCTGGATTTTCTCGTATTTCCTTCTGGTTATGTATTTAAAACTTTTGTATATATGTTGCTCACTGTATATATATAGATTATGGTATTGTGTTAAATTGACTATTAATTAAGTACTGATCAGTGCTAGTAAGAATCATACAATATAATCTTGTAAATTATCATGCTAATAAACCATAAATTGTTGTTAAAAGTAGAGCCATGTATAAATCAATCCACAGCATAAAGCCATTCTGGCTAAAGGGAGTAAGCACAGTGATACTTAAATTTTGAGTGTGAAGCAATTTGGAACTGAACTTGGTGAGGGATGTTAGAAGCAACAAGAAGGGATTCTATGCATACATTGGACAGAAGAGGTAGACCAGGAAGAGCACACCTCCTTTGGTAAATGAGAAAGGAGAACTGACTATGATGGATATAGAGAAGGGTGAGATATTAAATGAGTTTTTGCCTCAGTCTTCACAGGCAGTCAGGATTCCTGTATTTTTCATATCCCTGAAGCTTGCATTCTTGAGCTGCTAGGTGGGAATTGGGGGAGTAAATCCCCCCCACTCTAAGGGAAGAGCAAGTCCAAGACGGCCTCATGAAACTGAATGTAAACAAGTCTATGGGGCTGGATGACGTGCATCCCAGGATCCTAAAGGAGCTGGCTGATGTGGTTTCCAAGTCACTCTCCATCACATTTGAAAAGCCATAGCTGTCAAGTGAAGTCTCCAGGGACTGGAAAAAAGGAACATCGCTCCCATTTGCAAGAAAGGGAGAAAGTAGGACTCAGGGAACTGCGGGATGGTGAATCTCACCTCTGTGCCTGGGCAGATAATGGAACAGATCCTCCTAAAAGACATAGAAGGCACATGAGGGATGAGTGGGTGATCCAGAGAGCCAGCATGGCTTTACCAAGGGAAGGTCATGCCTGACTAATCTCGTGGCCTTCCATGATAGAGTGATAGCATTGGAAAAAAGGAAGGTAACCGATGTCATCTACCCGGACTTATGCAAGGCCGGACTTATGCAAGGTGCTCCCACACCACATCCTTTTCTCTAAATTGGAGAGATATAGATTTGAGGGGCAGACTATTCAGTAGATAAGGAATTGGTTGGAAGGCTGCAGACAGAGGATTGTGGTGAATGGCACTTTGTCTTAGTGGAGGCTTGTGACAAGTGGTGTCTCCCAGGGATCTGTCTTGGAACCAGTGCTTTTCAGCATCTTCATCAATAGCATTGATGACGGGCTCAAGGGCACCCTTAGCAAATTTGGAGATGACAACAAGCTGAGTGGTGCGATTGACATGTTAGAAGGAAGGGATACCATCCAGAGGGATCTCAACAAAGTCGAAAGGTGTGAACCTAATGACATTCACCATAGCAAAGTGCAAGGTTTTACACTTGTGTTGGAGTAATCCCAGATAAGTATACAGACTGGGAGAAGAACTCCTTGAGAGTAGTCCTACAGAGAAGGACCTGGGAGGTCCTGGTGGATGAAAAACTGAACAGTGTGCTCTTGCAGCTGGGAAGGCCAATGATAACCTGGGCTCCACAAAAGAGGGCCAACATGGACAGAGAGGGGATTGTCCCTCTCTACTCTGCCCTCATAAGGCCCAACCTGGAGTAATGCATCCAGGCCAGATTTACTGACCTCTAGGCACAAATCTATGATATTCTACAGCCCAAGTGATGCTGAAGTCAAAGCTGTTGTAATGCTACCTGTAAGAAGTACTTAGGCAAATCTTCAGTTGAATAAATAATATATTTAAATTATTTCCACATCACCTTCATCTCTTATTCAGGTACTTCATTTTCAATCAAATACAGGCATTCTGAAGTAGTTCCTATGAATGCTCCCCCATGCAAAACATCTACTCTAAACCCACTGATTCTATCTGTGCTAGACAAAGCTCGTTCTACCATGCCTTCTCCTTCCGCTAAATGCTGGCTGACTGTGGTAATTACTTCCCCAGCCAGGCTCAGAATATTAATTTCAGTCAGTGAAGTTTTCAGAATCTCTGTTAGAAGTGTCCTCCATTTGAGAAGTTATCAGCTGCACCTATCTATTTTGCCCCTCTCATGGAGAGTAGATATCACACAGCAGAGACAGGAAGAAATGCTTGTACCTCAGCTTCTCCGTTTCACAGCCCAACTTGTTTAACTGCACAGGAGCCATTTTTTTTCTCCATCTCTTTTTCACCACTTAGCTGTGCAGGAAAACTGCTGCACGTTTTAACTTTATGCTTTCATAGAATCGTAGAATTGTTTGGGTTGGAAGGGACCTTGTAGATCCTCTAGTTCCAATCTCCCATTCTATATGCAGGGACACCTCTGACTGCAGCAAATTGCTCAAATTGCACATCCAGCCTGGCCTTGAATACCTCTGGGGCATCCAGAACTAAAGCAAAGAAAATTAGGCTCTCACAGCAACATGTGAAAATAACTTTTTCCAACTTATAATACAAGAAATAGAAGACAATACACAAAGAATTCATAAATGTCAAAATTACGAAATTTATGTTTATGGTCATTGATCAAGGAAGAAAATGAATGTTTGGAAAAAGGTATTCACAAAGAAGGTGATTAAGCCCTGGCACTGGCTCCCCAGGGCAGTGGTTGCAGCCCCAAACTGCTGGAGCTTGAGAAGAATTCAAACATCGCCCCCAGACATAGAGTCTGAATTTTGGGTGGTCCTGTGTGCAGCCAGAAGCTTGACTCAGTGATCCTTGTGAGTCCCTTCTAACTCAGAATATTCTGTTATTCTGTGGTTCTAATATTCAAAACTGAAGTTTCACCTTGAAGATCCTAAGAGAACAGAGTAATAGAGAAAAAATCTAGTATCACTTAAAAGTGAGAAACTACATTTCAAAAAGGGTCTTGAATAGTGCTGTGCATTGACACTGGCATAAACAGTGACCAAATGAAAGAGGAGTACCTTCAAGTGAAGCACCTTTTTTCTGTTTTTTTGTTTTTTTGTTTTTTTTTTTTACTTGTATGTTCCATACTTTTAGGTAAATCAAGTTTGTATTAGAGCAAATTCTTCTTCCAATCACTGTTTTTACCTTGCAAATTGTTGTCAGAATCAATACACCTAAAAGTAGTACTGAGGTAAATATTCTTTCTAAATAACTCTGAATATTTACTGTTTTCAGTCATCATGCTCTCTGACTTCTATTTCTTGGAAAGCCCCAGCTTCCTTCTCACTTCTGAATCTTCTCAACTCTGACGCTTTCTGGTTGTTGTATTTCCTATTAGCATGACCGAAGCCAAGCTAGATGTATATAAAGTTTTTCATTAGTACTAATATCACTTAAGCTGCTGTGTATCTTACTATCCCAGCTTATTTTTGCTGCTAACTTATATGGCTTAATATACAAAGTGCTCTTCAAGGATCTCACAGTAAATGATAGGACTGCTAGGTAGTGAAGGAATAGCTGAAGTAATAATTTCTTTCAACATCCCAGCTGTTGATGGCTGAAGAGGCCATCAGACTGTTTCCAGTCTCAGAAGAGTGTACCAGCTAAGAGAGATTCTTTCATGATATGATTATCGTGAAGCACTATAGCTAATGATAAAAATGTCTCTGGTTTACTGGAAAACAAACACAATATCTGCCTTTTCGGAAGAATTTCTAACATAGGAATTGATTGTTTTCATCACATTTTTTTCCCCTGTTCATTTGAGGAGGGGGAATGAGAGAGCAGCATGTTGGAGCTTAGATGTGATCAATGTGGAACCACCACAGGGACACAAGAATTCAGTTAGAGGATCTTTCAGCCACCATTAGCATTACCTAATCAGAGATCAGAGAATCATCTATGTTGGAAGAGACCTTCAAGATCATTAAGTCCAGTCGTCAACCTGACCTACCAAGTCCCACCACTAAACGATGTCTCTTAGTGTCACATCACATCCACACATCTCTTAAATGCCTATAGGGATGAAGACTCCACTACTTCCCTATGCAGCCTGTTTCAATGCTTGACCACCTGCTCCATGAAGAAACTCTTCCTAATTGCTTATCTAATCATCTCCTGGCACAACATGAGACTATTTCATGCCATGCTAGCACTTGACAGCAAAGAAAAGAGACTAGCACCCTACTTACTCCAACCTCCTAATGTGATGTGTATATGAATTGTCTCCAAAACAGGATGCACACATCTTAGGGGGTGTGAAAGACAATTTTTGGACTAGAGGAAGAAAATGTTTTCATACTACCAGTAACGTAAGAAATATATTTTAAAATAGTGCTTATTTCATCTTTTTCTCATCCTTCTTATGTTCCTTTTTTGGTGTGTGTTTGTTTTAGAATGTAAACAATATGTTAATACAGTAGTATATGTTAATACAGTAGTATATATGCACATTTATTTATAAATGTATACATTTATTTGCCCTCTTCCTTTATTTTTCCTGATAAGTGTGTGTAATCAAAAATGTTTAGAGACCACTTCTGTATGTTACATTGGAGCCATCTTGCCCTGAATGTCCATTTGGACAACTGCAGCAGAACATTCTCATTTGGGAGTCTCGAGTAAGTAGCGCAGTTGAAACAGATTGCCTGTATTTTCCACTGTGTAAAAAGAAACTCGTGGGAGAATGGCAGAGACATGTCAGGTTGATAATTTGGAAACAAGCACATTGCTTCCCTTATATCTATGCTCATCTTCTACTTGGATTGCACTTAATATTTTAAGAAATTGCTTATAAATTTCCAATTTTTAAATAGGAAGTGAATATATGTTAGAATGTCAATATTACAAAGCCATATGCATGTTCTGGAAAAAAAAAAATCTCTGATGACTGCAGTGTTTGTGATGAAAGGTGAGTGAAACAGCCACACAGTGCTCCATGAGTAATGAATGTATTTTCCAAAAAAAGGATTTCAAATCGGGGAAAAAAGTATGTATCCTTTTAGCAAATATTCTAAAATAGCTTTGTCAGTTATTAAAAGATAAGAAAAAGGGAAGTAGGATTTACAGTATAGCATAAGTATTTTTTGTCAGCACACGGCAGAATTGCATTCAACTAGAAGAGACTGAAGAAATTTAATGTGTGTTAAAAAACCAGGTAAGAAAGTAATTTATTTATTAAGAATGTATAAAGTCACTGAGAGCAGAAGAAGCTCTCTTCTGACACCATTGGAGTGATGGGATTTGTCTTTGTAGTCTGAAAAGATTGAGTTTGTCCAGGCTTGAGAAGAAAAGTGCAAAGAGGATTTAATCAGTGATGAGAAGGAAGGAAAGTGGTCATTCTCTGTGTCCAGCATGGTTAAGACGAGGAGTCCTAGGCTCCAGGCTAAAGATTCACAGAAAATTATTTCTTTTTTTTTCTAATTTTATGGTGGCACTTGAACAAATTAGCTGAGGAAATTACACTTCCCATCATAATTTCTAAGCAAATATTAGATAAACATTTTATGTCTGAAATTTAGCTGATTCTTCCACTGGGGAAGGATATGAACAAATGAGATCCCCTCGAATCCAATTTGCTTTGTGAAACTGTGATTTTTATTTCTTACACTGCATTTTATGTTATATAAACCTAAATCCAGCTTTTGGTCTACTTTTGCTTTGTCTGTCAGTGAGACAAATTCTTCTCCAAATCCATAATATTGAAACCCATATAATGCACATTTGATTTATAGATTCCCCGAAGACCTATGGAACGAAACTTGTGTGCTTCTATTTTTTTCTGTACTAACTGTATAATTAGGTAAAACTATGTTGAACTAAGTACTGTATCAAGACATTTTATTGAAAGTGTCTCTAAGGAATTTTCATCTGACCATGTTTAAATGAAGGTTTGTAAAACTTCACTGTTTAAGGAAATAGCACAGCTTTGAGTATTTTTATTTAGTCAACTATATATTTAGCTCTTGCTTAGTTATTTATTTCTACTATCTGATTTTATAATGCCAAATATTTTAATACATATATCCATAACAGGGCAAAGGTAGCACTTGCAGAATTGCTTAAGTCATTTAAAATCCCAAGTCAGAGTTGTTCTTCTGAAGTCACTTAGGCAGAAGCAAACATTTTATTTAGCACTCCCTTTCAAAGGCACGGTAGTGTGTAATTCAGACAAGTTTCAACAGCAGAAATGAGTAGGATGGAGACAGGATAATGATTAAAACCAAAGGGTGGATTGTTGCTTAGTCTATTTTACTTCTGCTTCATGGGTTTGTTGCTGGAGGGGGACGATTCCTCTTCATCTGCGTGCATATGTATTCATTGAGCCTCTGAGAGGGGAAGTGAAACCAAAGCAGTGAGGGCTGAGGGATGCTGGTGGGAGAGTGGGGCAGAAGATGGTCACCTGTGCTGGTGCTGATGCTCCATGGACAGCTTTGAAGCACGGGGAGAAAATGGGCTCCCCTGCAGAAGGTTTTGCCCTTAACAAACCTCTGTGGCATTAGATGCTATGAGGAGGTTACTGTACATTTTTGCAAAGCTGGTGAAGATGTTATTAAAAAAATACTCTGTCTTTTGGGGTTTTCTGTATTTAAAGCATGTGAACGCTCAAGTTGGCAATACAGAGAACTCTTCAAATATTTCAGGTAAAGACCATCCATTATAATGAGGCAAAGGATTCTTCTGCTCTTTCTCCAACAGGAAAAGGCTTTTAGAGAAGTGCTTGAGGGTGTTTCTTTCATTTTGTTTTGTTTTGTTTTTCTGCAGAAGAGTTAGTATGAAACAGTCTGGTTTCTGTCTTCACTGTTTTCCTCACAAGGCAATTACTTGACAGCTTAGAGTAAACCATAGGGAGCCATTGGAAAAGTACAGTGTTTCCTAATGCTTTCTTTCTATAGGACTGTTTCAAGAAGGCTGGCATGTTAGGTAACAGAATTCACTTCTGCAGAAAGTCCCATTAGAGAATTAAAGCAGGGCCTGAAATCTTATAGCTTTTCCTCTCTACTTGTTGGGTGTGATGCCATAGCCGCAGAGATCAACATCAATCTGATACCTGTGCCTCTCTACTGAAAAGATAACACCAAGTGGAAAATGTCCAAAATACTGACTTTCTGTTCAGTTGTTCTCTTTTGATTATATGCTTGCATATTCACACACATACGCATTGTAGCTGTGATCTGATTTTCTATATGTTTCGTGCTTTAGCCTTTATTTAGGATATTATTTGAACTTACAAAGCCAAATATGCACACAAATTCAGTGAGCAGTTGGGAAGTGAGCAGAAGAGCACTCATTTTGCTTTCACTCTCCCATAAGTGATATGCCAGGGCTTGGCACTGTACGCCTGGCCCCAGGGAGGGAGCTGGGAGCTGAGGGTGACCATGAGCCCTGTGGGGCCATGCCATCTCAACCAAGGCCCATCCTAAAGCACACTGTGAGGGACCAGGACTGAATGGATCCCATTTATGGCTCTCAGGGCTCTGGAGCACAGGGCCTGCAATATGAAAAGCTTTACGGTCTGGCAGAAGCCAGAGTGTGGACGACCTGAGGAACCCATGCCAGGCATGGAGGCTTCAGGTATTTGGCACAATGGGTCTGTGCAGCAGGCAATGGGTATGAATGGTCAGTTCAGTCCCTGAGGGTTTGCCGCAACAAACATAAAACTGTTAGTATCATCAACCTCTAGGAGCAGGGACAGTATCCATACCCTGCCTCATCTGAGGAAACAACCTGATTTCTTGGAATCTCTGGTTTGCATGAGATTAATATATATATATATAAATATATATATGTGTGTATGTCTGCGTGTGTACTTTTGTTCTGACTCAGACCAAAACTGAAACACAAAAGTACCTGAAGTTCCCAGAAATCTCAGAATTCTGTCTAATCAGCTCTGGAAGAAGACTGTCCGTCACTCTTTTATTTCTTCGAAAAAAAGTACTGACTTCAGATTTTTTAGGAAGCACATTGTTTACTTGTGACTGTGGCTGGTAAAGAAAAACTTCAGTAAGTAGAGAGAGGACTCTGTGGATGAAATGATGTAGAACAGGTCAAAATAGTGAGTGTTTAGAATATCATCTTTGTTTCCATTTACTTTGTAGCTCCTCAAAGATAGTTATTTTTGTAGCAGTATGGACATTCAGCTCTCAGGAGGGAACACGGGCAACCAATTTTTAATTGTGTTTCTTTGAAAGCAGCGATTACACCATAACAGAAATGTAGTTGATAACAGTTGGAATGTTTGTATTTCAGTATGAAGTTTCAATGAGCTACTTGCTACTGTAGTGTAATAAAAATACTGCTAAGGATAGTACTGACATGAGCATGCAAATGAGCTTCGTGTCATTTGTTTTAGACAGTAGAGTCTTTCTAGGGAATGATATATCTGATGTTAAATACAGGTAAAAGATGCAATGTGAACAATGTAAAGCTTTTTCACTTTTCATATGCATCATAGGGACTGTTTGAAGAACTGCTGTTAGTAGTTTTTTTGTTTGTTTGTTTGTTTGTTTGTTTGTTTTATTTATCACTACTTGATCATTCACAGGTAAGTGTAGGGATGTGATCTGGACTACATCGTCTGTACAAGATCTAAGTTGAGAAACTGGTTTGTATACTCCTGATTCCATTTAAATGGCTTTTACTTTCGTTTGCGCCACAAAGGGAGATGAGTTTAGCTTCAGCTGGAGATAACAAAGTAAAAATCAAGAATGTCTTGTTTCTGGTGAGATCCTGTTGGGAGAAAACATAGCTTTGCTGTCAGTATAGTGAAGTTTAATTTCTGGATTGAAAATGTAACCCAGTCTTGCCATAAAATGAAAGCCAGTAGGCTTGGCTTCTGTTCTTCTGTGCTGCTCTTCTACGGAAACTGTTCTTCTACCTACACAGCTCACTATGATAAAAAGTTCAAGAAGTTGGTTGAGCACTGAGCTTTTCAAATTGTTGTGTGTACTTACTTGAATTAGATTGGACTAGGTTCTGTGCCAGTGAAGCTCTTCAGAAATTAGATGGCTTGAAATTTTAATCTGGTGGATGTTACACTGATTTGGTAGTAAATCAAGGTCCTGGCTTTAATTTATAGGCAAGTAGTGTGAGCTAGAGGTCAAGGAACCCATTGTTGAAGAACAAAATGTTGAAAACTAAAGCACATCCCTGCGATTAATAATTTGTAATTCAGTGCTTCCTTTTTTTTCTGCCTACTTGTGCAGGTGATACAAAGCCCATTTTACAAAATCTGTTTGTAAAACAGCTGAGAAACCATTCACGGTCCTTACTAGTGAAGAACACCTAGCAAAAGGAAATAGAAAATCTACTTTTTGTCTTGCATTGTATTTATCAAGTAAAAGTTCATTGTAAAATCAGCACAAAGCCGTGCCATTGAAAAGATTTCTGACACTTGGTCTGAGTTAGAGCAAAAGATGTCCCCTTCTTCAGAGGTGTTTCAGGTGTTTTATTACTGTCACAAGAAGAGTAATATTGGAATGAGTTCCAGTTCCTCGAAAATGAACAACTGAGACTTTCAACAGGTGCCATTTCTTCAGCTTCAAGAATCCAAAATTGACCCAGCACCATCTCTCTTGCTGTGATCTTGCTCAAGCTGACGCAGCTCTCCTTTTGTCCTCAAGACTCAGGCATATCTGTCAAAGGATCTGTCATGCCTATCATAAAGCCCAGTTGTCCGCACTGTGCTCCAGGACTGAAAGCTCATCCCAAGAGCTTTGAGAAAGTTTCAGATGTTTTGCTTCCAAAAACGTTTAAGCTTTAAAGTCTTTTGAATTGTGATGCAAGGCTATCTAGGCAATGCTATCAAGGCTCAACAATTATTTCCTAGCTCTCTCATTTACATCAAGAAAAAACACCATACAGCCCCCAAACCTCAAAAGTGGGATATACAAAGGCACCTTTCTTGCTTTTTTCCCTATACTGCTCTTTGTATCTCCTGCCTCTAAAAGGGACAGATTTTCTGTCTGCTTGTGACTTCTCAGCCCTGTGGCTGACCTCTATCCAGAAGGTGATGAGTCAGGCACATTAGGTATCTTGGCAGGAATTAGTCAAATGGAAAAGGAACAAATGCTCAATACACATGAGTAAACTGACCTCCTTAGAGAGTTCTTAGTCTGGAGATTGAAGGGGCTGAGGAATGAAGATAACTGTCTTTTCAACAGAATATGGTTTGGTAGTCAAAGAGCAAACTTCCTCACAGTTTTTATGCAGAAAGACAGACATTTTAGTGCAATTATCCACAAGTCCAATATTCAAAACCACTTCTTAAATTGTCATTTAATGTTTAATAAAAGTTCACTTTCTCCTTGTCTTTTCTTGCTGACCTGGTAATTTAGCTAGTGGCCTACAACTCTATGCTGCAGCTGCAACATCTTTCAGATGAGGATTCACCTACATTTGAATCAGAAGCATAACTCCTCTCATACCCATGCAGTTGCTGGGGATTCCTACACCTAGTCAAATGATGAATGGCTGGTGATGCTGGATTAGTCTTTTCCCTAGACAGAGTTTTGTGTGTGGATAAATAGAACTGTTTCAGGTTCACTCAAACTCCTTACTTAAATTGGATTACTTAGTTCCTTTGAATTACATTTTCAACTTTCCTCCCCTCACCTTTTCTTCTCCTAAGAGAAAGATTCTTCTCTCTATAATTCCAGGAAAAAAAGAAAAAAAAAAAGAAAAAAAAAAAAAAGAAGATCTGAGACCTAGTGAATGATATGCAGAAAATATATACTTCAATAATTTATCTTTCAAACATTCTTTTGGTATTTGCCCCATTTAGGATTTCTAGGTGCTTGGGACTGGCAGTAGTAAGTTCAGCTAAAAGTTTAAATAATTTAATTACAGTGTTACTTTTTTTGCTGCCATGGTATCCTACTGATATTGTATATCCATCACATTCACTTTGAAAGATCCCTATGTGCAGCTAACAATATCCCACACTTTATTTGCTAGAGCAATCAGCTGTTACAGCTGCAAATACTACTATCTTGCACTTAAGTTTTCAGCTTATCTAATTTTACACCGATGGAAATGAAAGAGTTATTTCTCTTTATGAGAAATGGAAAAAGCTTTTTCTTCTTGATGTTATCAAGTTTCATCTCAGCTTCACTCTGAAATAATTTAGTTTCAGATTGTGAGTACACCAAAGATAGCATTGGGAAGCTGCATGCAGAATACATGCTCAGCAATTATAGTAATACATTTAATGCACTAAAAAACCATTAAGTGAGATTTTGCCTTTCCAAAGTAAGTCACAGAGGTTGGGATTCAGCTCACATACATTAAGCCATCTAAAATGCAGGTGTCCGGACTAATCTTGTAAATCAGAGAGAAATTAACACTTCTAGAAAGAGATTCCATTGTACCCTATAACAGAGAGATGGGATGGCTGTGAATCTCCTCAGCAACACAAATCTAGTCAACAAGGTTCAGCAACTTCAACATAGGTAATGAGATTCTCATCCACAAAGCTGTTCTAGTGGCAGTTGATTATCACTTGAGCTTTAAAACCAGCCTTATCTAGCCTGACAGTGTAAAGGAAGATGGAAAGATATTTTAGCTAACAATAGGTGGAGGTAGCCACTGTCTGCAGCTGCAACTAAGAGAAGTTGTTCGCTGCTAATCTGACCATTTTGCAGAAGTATCCAAGCCTGGTACAAGTGGCAACAACAGAGAAGCTCTACTGGTTCTTGGGACGAGTGTCAGGTCAGCCTGGCTCTCCTGCTGCTTCTGTTCCCTTTGTGGGACAGAAACTGTCTGGTTTTAGCAGGAGAAGGAGAATGTTTTTGATGCAAGCTTTTGGGAAGGAACATCACAGATCATCGCAAAACTGGGAGATCTGGGGACATTTGCAGGTGAGGAGAATTCCACTTGCACGTGGGACTAACGTTTTGGCGTTTCAGGCTCATGAAAGTGATGCCTTTATACATGAGAGGATGGTGTTGTAAATCAAGGCTTCTAGATGTGAGACTAAGAAAATCAGCTTACCAAAGAATTAAATTCAAATGCATTCAATGAGCTCAATGAGTTACAATTACTGATGCACTACTGCTAATTTTTATCCTGTTTGCTTGAATTCTTTCTCATTTATATGTTTTGCTATTCCCTAATAGCTCCTCACTAGGGAATGCAAACTAACAGTGTCATAAAACTGCTGATTTAGAAAACACATTTCATTTTTCCCTATTGTTACAAAACACAATACATGAAGCAGAAACCTACAGGAAGAATCTCTTATCATTTCCAGCCACAGACTCATTAAAGACTCAGCATCTCATATTTGCAGCTGTATTTCCACGATCAGAAATTACAAACAAGTCACCGCACATGAGATTGCTCCTCATCTCTGTATGTGGGAGTCAAAAAAGGAAGGTGAATAACATTCCCCATATCTGAGGTGAAGCAGGAACAATCTGCAGGATAGGAAGTCTGGTGTAAATCAGGTCAAGCTGTGGGAACCAGGGAAGCACAAAATATTTTGATATTCTGGAGTCAGACCTGTGCTCAAATACTTCAAAATTCACCTGCCATCTTGCTGCCACCATAACTTCAAACATTAAAGCCCTTAAATTTCCCACCAAGGCCTTAAGATTAAATATACTTCAAAATCAGCTCAGGGAGAAAAACAGACAAAAGTTTGCTTCGAGTCCTAGTGGAGGCCTTTTCTTTCTATGAAGTCATAGGACTGGACTAAATAGGAAACAAAGAACTCCTGCAAATCAATGCAGGGGGTTAGGTTTCTTTTGTTCGTTTGTTTGCTTACTTGCTTGTTTAATTTGTCTTTTCTCATTTCACTGCTATCTGATTTTTAGGAGTTTCTTCAGTATACTATACTATACTGTACTGATCATTAAGGACTAAGGAAAATGCTGCTGATGATGTTTTTGGACTAAATTTTTACTCCCTGTCAGCCAGATACGCTTCGTGTATCTCTGCCACTGGATTCAGTCTCTTTAAAGATAGGCCAAGTCATGTGAGACTTGAGAAGTCAGAGAGATCCAGCACGCTATCCCACTCAACTGGAAGGGCTATTTGTGTTCTCAGTGTCTCTACCAGTGCCACACAAATATACTGAGATATACCCCAGAAGGTCTTCAGGTTCACATGCTCACACCTGGCTGTATATTACTGTTCTGCCCCACTGACTAAAGTGGAAGAGACTCACAGGTTGCTCTGAAAGTAATGCCTCCTAGTTATAGTCATGGAAAGTACAACTGATACAAAAAACACTATTTGATAGAACAAATTACCATCTGTTGCATGGCAATATAACATAACGGAATGTTGATGGGAAAGTTCAACTTCTACTGCCATAGTACCAACACCTGCCTCTGACATCATGGGTCGACATAATAAAACAGAAGGCAATACTTTCAGAGCAACCCTTAGCATCTGGCTGCTCTGTTGAGGTCTATAATATTTGTACCTAACAGCACACAGACTGTTGGAGTTTCAGTGACCATCAACTGCTTGAGAACATCTGTGTTTTTCACTTCAAGTGCTTCACATTACTGCAGAAGTCAGCAGGACACACTGTTACCTCCACCCTCCCAAACCCTCCCATAGCACTCATACTGCTTCACACCTCGCTGGTTTGGCAATAGCAGAAGGTGCAGCAGGTGTGAAACCAGACCTTCTGAGGTGCTGAGTGGGTCCTTCAGGCAGAGAATGGGGAAGAGAAAGGGGAAATCCCACATTACTCACAAGGAGGAAGCCCAGGGAGGAAGGGCAGGACATTCACCGCTTTTTTCTCGGGGAAGGTGCATTTCCTCCCCTCAGCTCCTCTCACACTTCCTTTCTGCTTGCTGTAATGAGCAGCAAGTAGTCATCCACACCTTCAGGCTGGCCACATAAAGTGGCAAGGCAGAGGCACCCTCCAGAAACAAGAACTGGGAATTAGGCTGGGTGGCCTACAAATAGAGATGCAATCTAAATATGTAAAGCACACTGTAAACAGAATCTTGTAAGCAAGAACTGGACTTAATGCAGGGGTGACAAAAGAAGATGTGCCTGGGGTAAGAGAGAGGACTAATAATTGAGGGGGGTAAAAATATACACTAATGGAAACATTTATTCATTGCAACAGCTATGCTGAAAAACTAAGAGAGCTCCTTTTGCTGTTGCATTATGTAGAAATACCTATTTGCTATTACAACTGGGAGACATACTAAACACTGCAGAAAATAACCTGCAAAGCACAAGCCTCCCTTTTCACATTGTCATCTGAGTCCAGGAAATAGCTGCCTTCTTGGCCCCACTCTCTCACCTTGTGGCTGCTGTCTTTTGTGGAAACTGGCAGTGCTCCATTTCTGCCAGCTGCCAGCAGTAGCCTTGAACACTGTGCCAGAGCTACCACTGTTTGTGACAATCCTATGAGATGCATGGTATAACTCTGCTGAGGCACATCTTCAAATGTTGGCTTCCACTTATAAGGATGAACATCATTTTTTTGGTGCGAGAATGCCCAGCAGTACCTGGCTTTGATGTGTTGCCCTATCTGTGTTTTCTTGAGAAACACTGCTTGCCTTAGAGACAGAGCTGTGGGGTGACAACATTTTAGGGTGACATTGCTGCAACTTACAGGTCTTCTTTGTGCTTTTTCCTCACTGTCAATGGCATCACAATTATTCAAACACTTGTTGCTAAAAACTTCTTACTCTGCTCCTTCACTGGTGAAACCAAGCAGTGCAACAGAGCTTTCAAATCAGTTTTGTGTAAGATTTTTATGAAGTGTTGTATTCTCAAGATAGTACTAGCAGTAATCCAGCTGGCATACATTGCCAAATTGAAATGTTTGTTTGTGGTTATATAAGCTTTTGCTGATATCAAATGGTCTCTGCTGTGGATTTGATCCTCCTGTTATTATTGTGTTGCGAAGAGTTTCAACAAAAGGCACGAATGAAGACCTGCAGATACACTCCTGAGGTATGCAATGGAAATGAAGATATGCTAGGAACTTCCTGAGAGGAGAATTTCAGAATTGAAAATGCATTTAATCTGTAATAGACACATATTAGTTTTATTTGGGACTTGAAAATACTGCTCTGTTAGAGCTTAGACTGAAAAAAAAAAAAAACCCCAACCAAAAAACAACCAAAACAACACAAAAAAGCACATACTGCTGTCAGTCACAACATGATTGCAACTTCTTTGGGAGACACTTCTTGACACTAGACACAGCTCAACTGGAAAAGCAAGAAAGGGGCTGATCAGACAGGGAATCAGAATGTTGTAGCGTAGGAATGGGCCCAAGTTAAAAATGTGAGTTGCACATTCGTGCAGGGGCCCTGCACCCTGCTGGACCACATCTTTTGAACTTAAAGAAATTCTTCTAAAGCTTCTTTCCTGTTTGCACCGTTAAAGGAAATGGCAGAAGACAATACAATAAACATTCAGTCATAAGGCAAAGGAATATCTGGACTGAGATCAGTGTTCAGTGTTACTTGGGTCAAGGGTAAAGTGCTGATGAATCGACAGAGTCTGCAGTTAAATGGATGGCAAGAAGACTCAGATTAGCTTTAGTCTGTCTACGTAAGCTCGATTTCCTCTTTGCATTTAGTTTTTGCATTGTTGGTACATGCAGTGTTGACACGTTATATGTACATTTTCTAATGGTGTCAAGGCTCTTGTTGTCCATTTATGGCCACAGCCCATCACGTAAAATGGCTCCTAATGTCTGAAACACACAGCAGAGCTCAGCACAGCTAAAAAACAGCCTGGCAGGGTCCTGGTGCTCCTCTCCCTCTCGCACTGGCACGGCAACCCCACTAGCTGCCCACAGCTTGGCCCTGGTCTCTCCCTGCTGCTGAGGCGAGCTGGCTGTGACAGCAGCTGTGCTCACTGGGACCTGAGAGTTGCCACAGTTGCAGCATGTGAGCCAGCAGGCTTTCACTTGAGGCTGCTGCTCCTCTGGAGAGCTGCAGCTGAGAGGACACCTGGCCTGGCAAGAGGCCAGCATACTTCTCCTCCCCCAGCTGTCCGTCACTAATGTAATGGCTTCCTGGCGGTCCTGCTTCCTTCCTCACTTCTTTCCCCTCCCCACAGAGCTTGCTGCAATGCCAAGCCTTCTGCGCAGACATTCAATAGTGGCTCTGGCCTGTGGAGAGGTGGCTTGCATGGCATGGTCTGCCCTCCAGAACCAGGTGCTGCTCTATGATCTCTGTCTCCTCCTCTCCCCAGCCATGACCTGCTTGAGGAGAGCCAATGCACCATCTGAGCTCTTCCTCAAACCTTCTCCAAGAACCTTCCCAGCACTGAGCAGGAGAGTTTTGCGAGCTCAACCCTGCAAGTAAACACAATGTGAACTTAATGAATGAAGCTGTAGCCATATGGGAAGGGCAGTCCATATGGAAGAATCACAGAATCACAGAATGGCCAGGGTTGGAAGGGACCTCAAGGATCATGAATCTCCAACCCCCTGCCACATGCAGGGCCACCAACCTCCACATTTAATACTAACCAGGCTGCCCAGGGCCCCATCCAACCTGGCCTTGAACACCTCCAGGGACGGGGCATCCACAACCTCTCTGGGCAGCCTGTTCCAGCACCTCACCACTCTCTCTGTACAGAACTTCCCCCTGACATCCAACCTAAATCTTCCCTCCCTCAACTTCAAACCATTTCCCCTTGTCCTGCTGTTATCTACCCTTTGAAAGAGTTGATTCCCCTCCTGTCTGTAGGCTCCCTTTAGGTACTGAAAGGCTGCAATGAGGTCACCCGCAGCCTTCTTTTCTCCAGGCTGAACAAGCCCAGCTCCCTCAGAACCTTGGCAGCTGTGACAACACTACTCCTGCCTTAGCAAAACTAGGAACAACATCTGACCCTCACTTTTTTATACAGTGGTCTGCAGGAATGATTACAAGATTACAAGTATTGGCTGACGCTTTTGTTGTAGAACTGGGATCCAGATTTCTGATTTGGGCTGCAATATCAAGCCCTTTGGAAATACACACCACCTAACCTTGCTTACTTTCTCATTCTGAATCTTTCTGTATCTTGTTAAAAGGATTTCTTAGCAAATTTGTGGCTGGAAAAAGCAAAAGCTTTTCTGGCTGTAAATGCCATACAATTAAAATTTAATAAGGTGTAAGATCATTTGTTCTATTTTTTCACCTTTTCTTTTTTTCTTAAAAAGAAAAAAATAACGGTCTTCTGTTGAGACAGTGATAACACCTTTAAGCAATGGTGCATGATAAATCAAGAAACTGGGTGGAGTGCTTCCTTCCTGTTATCCGTTTGTGATCAGTGAGAAGTGAGAAACAAGTAGGACATCTTACTTACTTACTTACAATGTATGAAAAACAAACTTTCTGCACTAAAAAGCCGAGGCTCTCCCACCAAGTTTTAGCTCTGGGCCAGATCCTGAGTCCTTTTAAATGCCTGTGGGACTGTCTCCCTGCTTTTCTTCTTTTCTCTCCCAGCAATTCTTCTTTTGTCTTTCCCTCTTGCTCAGAAGGCAGGCTTCTTTCTTGCACACGAATCACGCCCAGTGTTGAGATGTAAGTCAACATGTCATTGGAAGTTTTTTGGTGGCAGTAAAGACTTGAAAGCATCTGCTCATGTAGACACAGCAGAATCTATTTTCCCAGTAACTATGTGGTGCAAAAAGCAGACAGAAAGAAATAAAAAACAAAAGGTATCTTACTACTCTGTATAAACCACCTCTTGTTTCAAAACACTCTGTTCTGGAGTTGCTGGGTGCTCCAAATTATCTACTCAGTGTATTCCATTTGTCACATCCAACATCTGGGCAACAAAGACCAAGAAAAATGACCTCCAAGCGTGTAAAACATAACTGAAACATGCCAGTTGTTAAAAACAAAAACAAACCAAACAAATTCAAAGCATTAAAACCCTATTAGTTTTAACCACTATAAAATGTGATTCTGTAAGGTGCATGTGGGAACCTTATCAGGAAATGGCCATTTCCTATCTGTTTTGTCCAAGATTTGTGGTTACAAGGAATTAAGAAGATGGGCAGCCTGAGGAAAGTCCTTCCCACTTGTTCTTCCTTCCTATATCTAGCAGCTTAATCAACAAACAGGCTGGCAGGAAGCATTGTTTTCCTTCCAGTCTATCAACCTCTCAGTCAGCTGCCTGGGTTGCTTAAGGTGAGGAAAGAAACAAGACTTGTTTGTGGTTATGGCAGCCAAACTTTCTTGATGACCACCAGCAGAAGCTTTTCTAAAAACTGCATGTGTCTAATAACATAGCTTTTTACTACAGCCTTGCTCCTACTGAACTCAGTTGGTTTGTTCTTAAGGATCTCCAGCAGTGCTCCCTGAAATTGAGACCCAGGAATATACCCAACTGGGAAGACCTCAGCTGAAGTGATCTTAGTGGCTTTACCTGGAAACTGTGGAGTAGAAGACCAAGACAAAGCCCAGTTTTGGGGCAACACTCAATGGTCTCAGCTGTAAGAGTGTAGAAGGACCACCAGCCTGCTGCCTTCTACAGTACCACAGAAACCTCTCTCTCAAGCTGACACACTCTTTGGGAGGGATTCAGAGAAATGGATAGGTGACTGCTTAATCAGAGAGCATCCCATCTATCTAAACTTGAGGGTCTGGTTCTAAAAGGTGCTTGGAAAATGGCAACAAGTGAGTACATTATCTTCCAACCCAAAGCAGCTGAGCTACTAATGATTCTGCTTGCCCCTGCCTCAACAGAATAAAGTAACCCTACGGATTAAGGTCTGCATCTTATCTCTTCCCAGCTCTCTTCCTACAGAAATAACCTGTGAGGTCCAGTCCTTAGGCTGGAATTTAAATATATCTTTAATAAAGAAAAATGACAAAAAATTACATTATTTTATATGGCTGATGGGAAAATACTTCCAATCATTGAATAAAAAGGAAGGAATTTTTATCCCTGCTTTTTCTGTTCCCTTCCCACCTCTTTTCTATTTAGTGTGCTCAGTGGCTCCTTTACTCTGCCAGAGAAAAGTAAGGGAGAGACATATAGGAATCATACCCTGAAATAGCAAAAATAGGAAGAGGAAGTTGCTTTAGCGTTACTGTCAGGATTATCAAACTGAAATCTGCCTAGTGGGGGGTTAGTCAGGCCAGCAATTAGTCAGCAGTTTTCTAAATGATTTCAAAAGCACTTATTAGTTTTCCTGAAGATGAGTAAATTAAAGTTAAGGCTGTAATTTGTGCTATGCAGGTGGTTTTCTTCACTGTCAGGTCATGTACTGTTACACTTCATAGCTGTCTGCAGTGGAGGCATTCCTGTGCAACTCCGCTGATCATACTGTTGCAAGGAAAACCTTTCACCAGAATAAATTTCTCTATGATTTCATCTTATATTCTCACAGAGGGGACTGTGGTACCTCTAACACCACAATGTGATTTGGTTGTACCAGACGCTCTTCAAGTCATAGACAAGTCATAGAGTTGTCAATGGCAAGGAGACAGAGTGGAAAAACATGGGCCAAAAACGTGATCTCTGTGAAGTCAGAGGGATCCTTATGCAAGATTTCGTGTGCAGTCTGTGCTGTAGCTGGTTGTGCTATTGTGAGATTTCTGTGAATCAGGGCCATGGATTCATCATGCATTAGATGCATGCTGTGAGGCCATCAGCAGAGCAGGGAGAAGCTTAAATCTTAAGAATGCCAAACCCACCCATTTGTGGAAAGGGCTGTCAAAGGGCTTAAAATCCTCCTGTATGCTAAAGAACCAGAGATAAACATTTCAAGAATTTTCAGCGAATCAAGCATTTTCTTTTGAGCCGATGAAAACTTTATTTTCAGCTTAAATGCATCTTTTTTGTTCCCAATTTTTTTTTTTTTTTTCCCAAAGCAGTTGATGCTAAACTCATACAGGTGCTGTGAGATGGCAGCCACAGAACTGCCAGCAGAGGTCTGATGGATCAATTTCAGCTGCAAGGGACTGGAGTACCTGTTGCTGCTCAGTCCAAGCATCGTTTGCCTCCCAGAAACAGTCACCAGGCTGCAGATTCATTAACATTTTACACAGTATATAGCAGGAAAGGCATATTATACAGCTGAACTTGTAATTTCATGCATTCCACAGTGCTTCTGATGAGCCTTGGTTCTCAGCTCTGGTTTTCTGTCATTCCTGATTTACAAGCTGTGCCTCCTGTCTATTCCTACCAAATAGCTCTTTCTTCTTTTCCCTGCTCTTCTGCTTTGTCCTCTCCCTTGCACATCATAGACTATTCACTCCCCTTTGCCATCTATTATCACTCTCCCTCTCTATTGCAGTTTTTTTCACATATCTTACTTGCAATAGTCTCACTCACTTGTCCCCATTCATCTTCCACAAAGCAATGGAAATCTTGCTCAAGCTGCATGAAAAAATGTATAGCAAGAGTCTCATTTAGAGAATGTCTCCATCTTTGCATTGAAACCAGGGGACATGCACTAGTATGCCTGGAGTAAAGGTTATGGGTCTCAAAGTTCAGTTCTGGGTGTAGCCAGAACACTCATCTCAGTGTAAGAAGCAACAAGTATCACTAGATGTGGTAGAACAGATGTCGTTGGAGAGGTCCTGGCCCTAAATTGCAATACAGTGTCTAAAAAGCACCATGAAGAAATGCAACGCTCTTTTCAAGCAAAGACTTACATTATATACTATTACTCTTGCTACTAAATTGGGCAGTACTCATTTCCTATGACATTTTTTTTTTTGTGAAAAAAAAGTCAGTTTGAAAGCACTGAAATGAGTCATTTTATCTTTGAGAGTTTTTCACCCTTTATTTTTCCCTTGGGCAGAATTGCATGAACCTTCAGCTTGGAGAATGAATAACAAGAAGTTGAAATGTTTTGACCCTGTGAAAGTCTTACAGTTGGATATGGAAGCAGTTCATATGGCCTCTCCCAAGACAAAGTTAGACAGTTATATCTCCCACCATTCCATTCCATCATGTATCTAGTACATCTGGATGATGAATCCAGCTTTAGAAATAATTGGTCAAGGCTGTCCACTTATCTCATGGAGAGTGAGAGTTTCTTTTTCCTGGATAGCTCCATATAAAGTGGCACAATAGCAGTAAAATGATGGCCAGTCATAGCTGACATCTGGACTTCCATCAGATGTGTAAGGGCACCATAGCACAGCCAGCTCAATAGCATGGGCAAAAAAAAGTCACTGGGAGGATGAGGGCTGAAATAATGCATTCTGCCTTTCTCATTGCAGGCCATCATGTCTCAATTATGAGCTCTGGAGGGGGGTGGGGTGCTAGGGAGTGTGGAGACACAAGGATGAAGGAGATGCCTCCTTTTTCTTGACTGGGGTCACCTACCATCCCTCCATCTCCTTGAAGAACTTACCTTGCAACAGAGCAGTTAATGCTATGGCAATCTTGCCTTACTAGTACAGACAAAGTGTCTGAGTTCTGGCAGCTTGCACAGACCTCCTAGCAAAGGATGACAAAGAAGTAAAAGTTTACCAAAAACATGGTTCTCCTTCTTTTCCTTCCTCTCTGCTGTGATGCAGAAGGACATCACAGATCCTCTTTCATCCTCTCTGTTCTGTTTGCTGTTCTCTCACAGTTCTGGGACTTCTTCTGTCAGCTCTTGCCACCTTCTGTCACTTCTCCATCCCTTCCAGCTCCTTCTTTCTGTACAGGTTTACCTTTCCATTGACTCAATCCCAGTGCAAAGGACTTCCTCCTCCAGGTAGCTCATCCTCCACCACGCTGTTCACACTCCCATATTGCTGTGCTTACAAACCTGCCCCCCACACCTTGAACCCTCTCTTTGCCTCCCAATACATGTAGAATCATAGAATTCTAGAATTGTTTGAGTTGGAAGAGACCCTAAAAGTTCATCTAATTCAACTCCTCTGCAATGAACAGAGACATCCACAGCTAGATCAGGTTGCTCAGAGCCTTGTCCAGCCTGACCTTAAATGACTTCAGGAATGGGCCACCCACAACCTCTATGAACAACCTGTTCCACTGATTCCCCATCCTTATTGTAAAAAAGCTTCTTTCATGTATGCAGCCTATATCTCCCCTCTTTCAATTTGGAACTATTTGTCCTTGTCCTATCATAGCAGACCCTGCTAAAGAGTATGCCCCCTTCTTACTCAAAGCCCCCTTTAGATACTGAAAGGCCACTATCAAATCTCTCTGGAGCCTTCTTTTCTCCAGGCTGAACAGTCCCTCACAGGGGACAGTTGTTATGCTGTGTTGAGATGGGGTCAGGAAAGCCAAGGCACAAATGGAACTGGACTAGGTCCCTCTGGATGGCATCCTGTCCCTCAGGCATGTTGACCACACCATGCAGCTTGGTGTCATTCACAAACTTGCTGAGGGTGCACTCAATCCCACTATCGATGCCACTGATGAAGACATTAAACAGTTTTTGTTCCAGTACAGACCCCTTCTCCTTGTCCATTGTTATCGGATTGCCTGTATTATTCACTTGAGGCAGGGTATGCCCTTCTGGATTTTCCTTTTCTAGTTTGTATACTTGTAGAATCCCTTCTTGTTATTCTTTGCACCTTTTGCCAAGTCCAGTTTCAGACCAGGAGCATCGCTATACTGTCCCTGTTTTCACCACCTATGCATTTTCTTCTTGTTCTCCAGTTTGACCAGCGGGTTGCAGTGCAGCCATACTGCCCTCTCGCCTTCCTTTCCTGACTTCCTACACCTGGGAATGTAGAGCTCTTGTTCCCTATGGAAAGTTCACTTAAACATCTGCCAACTCTGCTCCCTCCCTTGTCCTTGAGGGCAGTTTCCCAGGGAGTTTTGTTGTCTAGCTCCCTGAACAGCTTGCAGCTGACAATAGCCACACTCCAGCCATGGGAATCATCCCAATAGGTCTTGTTGATGGCAAGTATGCCATAGGTTTCTAGAACTAGGCCTTCAGGAAGAGTGGGGTGTCAGTTTGCCTTTCTCATATTTGTTGATACCACAGCTAGCATCCTGCTACATGCTCCAGTTGTCAGGTCTCCCTCTCTTTATGTTGACTGCCAGGTTGTGTCTGTCAGGGGGATGCAAAATACTGTACATTTGTTGCTCTGGGAATGAATAAACACATTTAGCCTTAGTGCAGCTCCCCAGTATTTCTTTTTGCTCTATTTTTGTGTAAGATTTTGTTACGCCTTGTGGCCGGGGAGCCTTCAGTGCCTTGAACAAATCAAATCCCCTTTCACGTATTCTTCTTCTGGGCGCCAGAGCCAGAGGCACATTCAGGTCACCCTCATGACTGGTGCAGATTCACTCCAGAGGAAACTCACTGCAATGTCTGTATAATTAGAAGCTTTCTAACATCATTAAAAAATAATAATCATCATTAATAGAGTCTTCTTAAATGTCTTTCAGGAACAAAAATCACACCCCTGTCTCCCAGGAGAATATAGTCAAAGTGTAGATTCATACCAACAGTGGAAGGAACACAAATATTCATAAACCGAGATGGCTCCAGGGCAGGCTTGCAAGATGAACTCTTGACCTTACTTAGCTCAGTAAGGTGACTATGGGCTTGCAGAGAGCTGCAAATTCACCCAAAGAAAATTGATCTATAAAAATCTACAGCATCACTCATAGTCATTTTGAAAGACGTGATCAATTTTCAGAGTAATGATTTCGTAGCAACTAATTACTTGCTCAGGAAATCTGAACATGGACAAATGGGTTCTCTCAAGTAGCCTATCTTGAAACAATAATAATAGTAATTATAGTAATAATAATTGTAACACTCATTATAACGTTCTATACAGTTATAACATTATATACAGTGGTCCTATAATAGTGGGTCCTATAATATCCTATAGGACCACTGTATTTCATATTTTTTTTTACCAAAAGTATATACTGATTATTTTTTTTCTGAAAATACCTTTGAGAATTTGTAGAGGGGAAATTTTAAAAAATGCAGTGAATAAGAGTTGTAAAATTCGAGATATTTTGCACCTTTAGGGATCAAAAAGTAGAAATGGAGCTCTATTTCTAACCTGCTATGTTTAAAATGAAAGAAGACTTTTTAAAAAATAACTGAGGACCAGATTTAATTAATTTTTAGGATGTCTCATTCAGTATTTTTTGCATACTTTGAGGTTGTGAGACTGAAACTCCTTCCTGTTTACCTGCAGGCCCATGGTGAGAAGTGGGTCTGACAGCTGACATGGACAAACAGTTAATTCAGTTTTTTAATGTGAAAGTGGAGGATTCAAGGCAAGAGGAACTTCAGTCTGTTCTGCAGCCACATTAAATATAAAAGTCTCAGATGCTTCTGCATATGAAGCAATATAATAAATAGCCCTAGCTTGAGGAATCACCTGCTTACAATGAAAACCATGACTATCCTCATCACCTTTGGGGCAAGGTGTGAAAGAATTAACACTGAAGGCAGATCACACTCCTTGGTGCCTCATGGGAGCATGCATCATGAATTGCTACTACTGGAGATAATGCTTGTGAAGGATTTTATTTGTTTATTTTAGAAAGCAATTTCAATACAAATTATGCAAATGTATATATATATCAAAAGGAAATCTTACTCACTGTTAAAACTCTCAGATAAAGAATCCTATATGTTCCTGTTTCTCATCATTGCCTATAACCAAGATGCCTGAGATGGCTAGCTCTGATGTAGATATCCGGAGTGTGAGTGTCCAGGACCTGGTGAGACAATCCTACCCCTTCCTGTTCTCTGGGGGAGGAAGCCCCAGAGTGTGTCTGCCTGTCTGGAGGAACCTCAGTCCTGTCCAACACACATACAGAAGAACCCCATTTCTTGAAACCCACCCCCCATCAAGAGCTGGACAAGGTTTAGCTCTGATAGTTGTTACTGAAGTGATTGATGTCATTTGTATAGTGCATCTCCCATGGAAAATTTCTGGAGCAGTCTCGCTGATACTTCAAGTCTGTTTGATCTGTTCAACTTTAGTGAGAGAAATTGACTAGATCCATCCCTGTTATTTCTGTGGGCACTAGATATGTTTTATGCAGAATATTATTCATCATTGGAGCAGCTTTCAAATCTGTGTTTCATCCTCCTCATTAGCCCTCCTCCTTGTGCAAACAGGAAGGTGTGAGCATCTGATGCAAGAGAGGGGGAGAGCCTTCTCCTTCCCACTAGAGGAAATGCTGCAGTTTGCAGGCTCAGGTATTGCTGTGTGAGGTGCACAAAATATAGATTTAGCTCTTCTCAAAGAACAAAAACCTGAACCAATCTGTCTGAGTGCTTTAGCTATGAAACTGTCATGCAAAAGTGTATGCTGATGACATTTCTATTCTCTCTTCCTCTACCAACGCCCCAAATGCAGGGAATGACACTTCTCTCCCCCATAGTGTTTTTAAACAAAACCTACACATGCCTACGTGAGGAGACTTCAGAGCTGAGGAAAAGGCATGCATGTGTGTCCAGGACTTGCTTTCTAAATCGTAAGAAAAGGAGAAGGGTTCTGTGTTACCATCCATATTGTTAGAAATGTTTTCTTCCTTGGGCTGCAGCTTTCAGGTGAGGGGAATACATTCCAGGGTCCTGATTGCCACCCAGACTTGGAAGGAGAAATCCCAAGTGCCACCTCATCTTCAGCGTGGGAGTACCCCAATGATGGTGAGTATTCCTGGAAGGACTGTCCCTTACTAGCTCCCAGGCCAGTGGTTTTATGTAATGCTCAGACTCAGAAATGCCTTTCACCTGAGCAGGTACATACAGCCAAGGGAGTAGGGCTCATGCAGCAGAAGGTTTTTACGTACAGAAGACCTAACTTCTGGTGTTGCAGTATGCCCAACTTTCACATAGAGACCCTGTGTGCATAAAAGTATCTCAGACCATATGCACACCAAATGCATGTCCAGACTGCAATGGACACTGCTCTCTAAATAACAGCATTTTCTAGTTTTTGTTTTTTGTTTTTTGTCTTGCTCTGCTGGGTGACACAGCACAAGTCATGCTGAGAATATTGCTCTAAGCTTCTAAAACTGAGAGTTAGCTGCTTAAGACATTACTTAGTCATTTCCACATCTCATCACATAAGCTTCACACAACAGTAAAGTGTACTTTGTTACAGTTATGCAGAAGATGCTGCAAATTCTCTCTTCCATGGAGGTGATCAGAGACATCTTCTCTAGACACCTGCATGTTCTCACTGTGAAACAGAAATCAAGTGTAGAGCATGGCATTAGTTACCAAGTTGCAGTGGAGGGGAGGATGGATTTTTTTGCTGTACTTGAAAAAGTGAAGACAGTGAGGAAGGAGTTAATCGTTACAAAATACGGAGGTCATTTCCTGAGCCCTGTGGTTGGATGAATGCAAACTTTCAACTATTTCTAATTCTTCTCTGGCATTTAAGAGGCTTTCAATGTGCACTGTGCATCTCAAATCAGGTAAGGACTACAGCTTTTCATTTCTTGTTGGTTTTTTTTTTTTTTTCAAAATTGATTTTTAGTGGAGTTAAACTCAGCCAAGGCTGATTTTCTCACCCTCCTATTATTTTCATCCAAAGGGAGAACAAAGTTCCTTGCATCTAAGAAGTGCATGTGTGTCTTTGTCCCAGATGACTGTGAGCATTAGTAATAATGTAAATACTGTGTAGGTTAGTAAGAGAGAAACAGCAATGAAGAAGTTAGGCTACTATCTGTCAGAAGACAGAATGATTACAGCAAATACTGCAGTAAAAGAGAAAGAAGACTCTTACCGCTAGTTTTGAGGAGTTCTCTCTGCAACTGTGATCAAAATAAGGAGTTACCAGGTGCATGGTTTGCTTTAGTACAGAAGGCAGTAAAAATCTTAATGTTTCTTCAGTGCTTTTTTTTTTAAAGGAGGAAGAGTGAGCTGCTACATGCTCTTAGAAAAAAAAAAAAAACAAAAAACAAAAAACAAAGTTTGGACTAGTTTGATTTGTAAAACTTTATCTGGTAACTATCTTCAGCTATTGCAGAGTCACATATTATAGTCATCCTGAGATTGTTCCTGAGGTTTGCAGCAACTGAATGTACACACAGAAGCATATCATAAGAAGATGTAGTTTTATCAGAGTCTTCTGATGCACGAAAACTACGCTCAGACAGAGTGGCACCAGAAGGAAGTCTCGTAACAGAGTGCACTCTTGCATACTGCATTTGTTGTCTCTTAATAGATGGGAAGAGACTATTTGTGTGAAGGGGTTTTTTTTTAATAGTTTAGACACAAACATAAAATAGCCTGTGTAAGGCAGTTATTGTAAATGAGTGCTGTCACTGGGTCGCTGCAGAAGGTGACATGCTGAGAGGATCACCGAGTGAAGTAATGGACTGGAGAATCAGTTCTTTGGCATTTACTTTTTTAAAATAATTCTTTTTGCTTGTAATCAGTTTTCATGTTTGGATATCAGCTCCTTGACTGTATTCAGTGCCTGATATAAATGATTTTTGGATTTTATGCGTAATGGTTAGGACAATCCAACCACTGTAGCTTCTGAAAGTATTTGTTTGCTTCAGAAACGTAAGTTCCATCAAATTTTGGACTTCATTCCTAAGTGATCTGCAGCCTTCAAACTCTGTAATAAAGTTTACCCTTAAAATATCCTGTGAAACAGAGATATTTTGTCACTGAAATCAAATGAACCCAACCCCAGGTGAGACAATCGTCACTTCTATTAATGATGATTATTATTTTTTTATAATATAAGAAAGCTTCTAATTATACTGGCATTGCAGGTGACACCAGGTTTGTGTTGTGGTTTTCCCAGAATATATGATCTGATCAAGAATCCCAGTTCTTCCATTGCAAACAGCCGTAGGTTAGTTTAGACACAACCAGGAGGATGTCATCATGCTGCTAGGGAAGAGGCTACAGCGTGGAGAGAAGCATTTTCATCAGCTCAGTTGTATCTGAATATCACTGCTAAGCAGTTTGAGGTTCCTTACAGTTGTGCAGGACCTTAGCTGGTAAATACTTGTAATCTATGATGCATACTGAAACACATCACTACTAATACTGCACACTGCTAGATGAAAGCTGGCTAAGGTATGCCTACCATGGTCACATTTCACAGTTACTGCGTAGACATAGCTTGAGTGAAAATACACAGCAGCTTTGTGGGAGGAAAACGAACTGAACACAGGCATTGCTTGTCACCAGAGAGCAGATTCCCTGCTGCTTCTGCCTCCAGATTTTAGCATCACTTCAGGTACATTTATTGAAAATGTTTTATTCCCCTTTTGCACTGTGGGTTTGAGTTCCACTCATCTGTCTGTGCAGATAATTTTGCTCTCACTAATGGCTGTGTAAGTGCAGAAAATAGGGCGTCAGCTTAGATGTTTTTAAATGTTTACTCTCAGCATTCTCTTTGACCTTCAGCATCTTTCGCATGGGAATAGAGTGTACCCCTCAGCTGTCTGTCAGAAGCAGGCCTACATTGCATGTAGTGCCATAACAGGATGGAAAATAAACAGCGTTAGTTTACCTTTTATGGTAAATGTAGTCACCTCCATTATCTGCTGGCTTCTTGTTGAGTGGCTGGAGGAGAGAAACCCAGAGTGCCACAATCTAGCCTCAAGAGGTTACCGTGTGGTGGACTTTCTATCCTGCTTGAAAGTGAAGAGACACCAGGACCATTTCTCAAGGCATTTAAGTGATGCAGTAGTTTAAGTGATGCTGTAGCCTTACAATTCTACTTCATATTTACATAGTTTCCATGTTAAAACTGGTTTTGAAGCAGAAGTCCAAGGTGCTTTACCATTGACAACTAATGTTTGCAAAGCATCCAAATAGACAACTGACATTTTTTATATCAGATGCTCTTACTTTTTCAGAGTATATAATAATCTTCAAAATTGATCTTTTTCTTGGGGAAAAAAAAAAAAAAAGATTTTGTAGAAATAGGACACACTTGATTTGTACCTCAAGATTTTCCAGATAAAATTAGTTCATTTTATAAGTAAACATTGTTGGGACTATGCTTTAGGCTCATTTTCTCTTAGAGACAGATCTTCATATTCTGGTTAAAACTGGAAAGAAAAGTTGGTGTTCTGCTTGGGATGACTATTTATTTACATACAGAAAACCTGAGAGTGACTTTTAAGTGAACCGTTGGGGTCATGATTGTTAGATAATTTTAGGACAGGTAGTCATAGAATCATAGAATCATAGATTAGAATCATAGAATAGCTTGGGTTGAAGGGACCTCAAGGATCATGAAGCTCCAACCCCTCTACCGCAGGCAGGGCCACCAACCTCCACATTTAATACTAGACCAGGTTGCCCAGGGTAATATAATCCATTTTATGTCTACGTTTACTTGCTGAGAAATATGCACTGAGAAATATCCCACCGGCTTAACACGTGGAATTTGGTAATGTCAATTTGATCTGTTCCCTCTTTATACATTTTTCATAAGAGGCCTTCAGTTCTGACTGAAATTTTCCATTGCTAGTCTTATTTCTCAGTGTTGCACTGAAATATAAGTATGTTGAGTGTCTAACTAAGGCGAAGAACACAGTGAGAGAGCTTGTATACGCTTCATGTAGTAGCTCCTCTTTTCAAATGAATACTAGCCATCAGAGAACTTAAAGGAGAGATTTTCTCAGAATCAGAGATTGATGAGGAACCAAGAGTTCTCCAAGCCAGCGCACACACCTCTGAGCCGTTTTCATAAGGAGTGGTATGTTTTTGTCATATTTTTACACCACTGCATGAAGAATTCATGCTCAACAGCTGGTGAATTGAAGTAACTTTACCATCAGGTCTTTGCTCTTGCAGTTCCTTTTTAGGTCTTGAAATAACACGAGATGTTATGTACCAGTATGGTCATGATGAAGCAACTAGGTACACCTGATTCATATCACACCTCTCTCAATAAGAAAATACAAACTTACCAAAAAGCATGTGCCCTTTTATCTTCCCTTCTTCAGATATGCATATGATGTATCTTTAGCAATCAAGCATAGATAGCTATACAGCTAATAAACTGTGTTTTATGAGAGGCAGTGTCATTAGTGCTTGCCACCTGCCACTAATTGGCATCTTTAAACATTTTTTAGTAACAACTGATTTTTAAAAGTTTTTCCTTTGGTCCTTTCTACAGCTCTTACTCAGAGAGGAAATTTGACCTGCTACAGCACGGAAACATCAGCAGTGACCATGGCGAGACAAATTCCTTAGGGAGCTGCCTGTAAGTCTGATCAACACTTAAGATGAAAAGTGCTGCATATTCTTTGACAGGATGTTACATGCAGAGTTTAGCTATATAAGGCAATTTCTGAGGCAATAAGGGAATATTCAGGAACACAAGTTTCTGCCGTGAGCAGCAGGTGAGTAAGCACAAAGAAAGGAATTACCTTGTAAAGATTGTTTTGTTGTTGTTTTTTTTTTCACCATATGTTCTCAAAGATACGGTTAGTTGTTGAGATTCTTTGAACTGTGCCAAATGAAATCCTGTTATCCCAGAATCCTGGGTATACTAAGTAGACCCCATTTCTGTGCTGTAGTGATTCTGCAGCTGAAGTTGGGAAAAGGAATCTTTTGTGCTTTTATTATTTCTCCTTGTGACAGTTGGCAGTGGGGGGAGCAAAGGGAAATCCTCCTGGAGTACGGGGCAAGAGGTAGGATAGGAGATCATGGATAAGCAGGAATAGAAATGCTGAGAGAAAGAAAAAAAAATACAGGAGGAAAGCTAGCAATCCAGAATTGAGGGAGATGAGGATGGATGTATCTGGATAGCAGCTAATGGGGAGAAGGAAAAACTCACTCTGGATTACATGCTACATGTAAGTAGGTTGTAGAGGACAGAAAGATGTGATCCTCTTAGCTCATTTCTTGAAATACTCAAAAAGAAGAGGAGAAGGGAAGGGAAGGGAAGGGAAGGGAAGGGAAGGGAAGGGAAGGGAAAGGAAAAAAAGAAATATCCATGTCACAGAAACCTAAAAGGGAACTTCCAAGGCAAAGTAGGTTTGCCTGCACCCTCTAGTGGTCTAAACAGGAATGACATTTTTCACTTGACATCTTCAGTAAAACTACCATTTGTTGGAATTTGTCAAACTTTGTTCCTCAGCCAATCTGAGACATCTGTAACAACTGTTCCCAGCCTCTGAAACAGGATGGCTACATCCAAACTCCTTTTTCTGGAATGATCTTTAGTCTATGATAACTCCTAAAGTTAAGAGAGTATTAATTTGTGTGAATCAAAACTGTAACAAAATTATAATCATAGAAGCATAGAATATCACAAGGTGGAAGATGCCCACAGGAATCATTGAGTCCAACTCGATGTGCGCAGGACCACCTAAAAAACAAATCCTGTGCCTGGGAGCAATTTCCAGACTCTCCTTGAACTCTAGCAGCTCGGGGCCGTGCCCACAGCCCTGTGCATCCCGTTCCCCGCCCACCGCCCTGTGGTGCAGCCCCTTTCCCTGACCCCCAGCTGCCCTCCCCTGACAGCTCCATGCCGTTCCCTGTCGCTGTCACACAGAGCAGAGCTCAGCGCTGCCCCTCCGCTCCCTATGAGGAGCTACAGCTGCCATCAGGCCTCCCCTCAGCTCCTCTGCTCTGTGCTGAGCACAACGAGGGGCCTCAGCTGCTTCTCATATATCCTGCTGTCCGGACCCTACACCATCTTGATAAATCTCCTTTTGACACTCTCCAATAGTTTTATGTCCATATTCTCATATGTGGTCCCCAAACCAGCACTCAGTGCTCAGCACAGTGGGAGTGGGACATCCCCACTCCTCGCTGGGTGTCAGTGCTGGACTGCTGATGTCAGCTTGCCATCAGCCACAATCCCCTGACCAGGTAACCCTGACCAGGGTTACCCGGTCCCAGATGCAGAGTCTGGCACTCACTTTTGTTAAAGAGGTTGGTGGTGGCTCAGCTCTTTAATCAGTATGTAACCACACAAGGAAGTGAATTTAATGGCCTGAGCCCAAGTTTTGACAGTTTGATTTACCAATATTGACTTAGATTCAGTGTAGTAGCAACTTCTTTGTGTATATGGAAGATGGTACAGTCCTCAATCATATAAGTACAGATAAAACAGAAGAACACTTCATCACACAAAAAATCAATCAGTCACTCATTTAGAGGGAAACTAAAGCATGTAAAAGCCCTTACATGATTGCTGCTGAAGGACACATGCTGACTGGAGGTAGGACTGCAGGAAGAAATGGGAGTAACCTTGTGATTTGATGCTTGAGTGATGTTCTGGGAAATCAGATTCTGTCAGTGATTCTGCCTGAAAATCTTGGGTGATGCTGAGAGTAAGTGGATGCATAAAAATACCTGAAATTAAGCTGAGATAAAACTTTATAGCTTCAGCCCAAGTGGAGACAATTCTCACTCAGTCACTGACTACAGTCCCTGATAGTCACTTCTTATATCATAACATAGCAGTACTTAGGATACTTAAGGGCAAGTACAGAGCAGATATCCATTTGCAATTACAGGGCAACAGGTTTTGACAGGACTGAGAGAGCTGGCCATGTGCCAGGAAGGAGCATGGTTGAAGTATGTAATTAAAATTGTTTTTTTCTTATAAATACAAATGCTTTCTTTTTAAGTACATGTAATTCTTTTTCTAGGGCATTTTCCTAGGATAAAGATGCGACACATTCAATGCTCCCTTTGGAAAGAATTAAAAACCTTGACCATTTCCTTCCTTAAAAGTATACAAACTACCACACTCAGGGCTGATTTGCACTTAACCAGTTGAAATTGCAACCTTGATAAATGAGGAAACAGTGGTCATTGGACAAAAGAGGAGCAGATGCCTGAAATATGGTTCAGCTAGAAGACAAAATAGCTGATCTCTAATTTGGTTTTCTGAAATACTGTTTCACATTCAGTAGTCATTGGATAATCCCAGTCTAAAGAGTAGCGATCAGACTATGACCAATCTTTTATGGATAACTTCCCCAGTGTTTTAGACTAGAGAATCCCATGCCCTCCTGCACGGTGCTTTCATCTTTCCCTATGCAGTCACGTCAATATATTTTTTATTGCGCATCTTTTACATGAAATACAGGCTGTACACAGCCATTTCATGGTTAAAGCAATCTCTTGCTCAGATAACCATTTCCATGGTGAGACATGGTAGGCAACCTGGGGCTCTGTTTCCTGACCATAACCGCTAGTGTGTCATTTAGAAAGTGAAGGAAGTGTTTCTTTTCTGTCAGTCATCTTAAAAGACTATAACAAATAATAATCATTTTCCAGAAATAAAAGGAAACAGATAATCTTTAAAAAAAAGTATTTACAAATAGGTTGAAGGCTTAGGTGTTCAAGTAATCTTCCTAAAGAAGAGAGGGTATTCTGGGAAACTCCTCAAGATTTTGTTCCAAGTTTTCATATAGTCTGTTTGGTGCGAACTAAATCAGTCTGAGGGCTGAGTTCATGCTATTCCTCATCATCTTACTATTTTGCATCCCATTCTGAGACAAGTAAATCACAGAAACAAAGAATCACATGTCAGGGATTGGAAGGGACCTCAAAAGATCATCTAGTCCAATCCCCCTTAGCAGGAGCACCTAGATAAGGTCACACAGGAACACATGTCTCCAGAGAATGTCTCCAGGGAAGAAGACCCCACAAGCTCTCTGGGCAGCCTGTTCCAATGTTCTGTTACCCTTACTATGAAAAAGTTTTTTTCTCTTATCAAATTTTCATTGATACCTTAATGTTTGTGATTCTCATCTCATAGAGCATGAAGTCTTTTTTCATATCTGCTTTCAAGGGGTTAAGCTTTCAGAAAAAGCCACCAATTCAGAGTTCCTCATTTTCTAATATGTACTCAAAGACACCTGGGTCTGACTTGAAGAAGTATTGAGCACTTACAGATCTGAATATAGTCTACAGAAGAGTAATGTCAAATGCTCAGAGAATTGAAGACTTAGGCAACTCAGGTTCTCTATTGCTTACTTTCCTGTCTGCAATACAGAGTCAAATAATTTTCATAATAGAGAAAGGCTGAAGATAAAAACTTTGCAGTTCTTTTTGAAGCACTTTTCATCAACATTGCAGGCTACAGAAATACCCACTAATAAATTATTTATTTGGCATTCAGAACAAGAGGTTGAACAGTGCACTTAACATAGGGTCTAGTTGTCATTCACTGAATAGTGAGAAGAACAGTCTAAAGCTTTCTGGTGGTTTACTTTGCTTTTGGAATACTGCTAGGAGAGCACTGGTTCCAGTACAAATCTTATGGAAACAGGCAGGCTTAAACTTGTCCATTTTGCATCCAGCTGAATTGTTAAGTTTCTTGGCACTTGAGCTGTTTGCCTCTCTTCAGCTTGTTGATTTCCAGCTTTTCCCTAGTTTGATCGTTACACTACAAAGCAATCAGGGGAACCTGCTGACAAGATTTGGGCTCCCACATTCTTCAGTAGTTTATCCATCCATTAGAGCAATAACTTGCCTGAGCTATAAGAGCACTCCTTGACAACAAAGGAAAAGATATGTTCATAAGAGATACCTTCCCCTCCCCTCAATTTCAGGTCACAGCACAACTGATGATTTCAGTTATTCAGTATTTAAATAATCAGTGCAATGATCAGGGGTATTGTGGTCATTAGAAATACATATCAGTAAAAAAGTTTGCAGATTTTTCACAACTGCAGCTAACACAAGTTGGCTGCCAAGATTAAATCCTTCAGTTAAGCTAAACTCTTCTTTATACCTGCATGCAATGTTGCTTCATGAGCCTAAATTGTAGATAATATCAGTTGCCCTTTCTTGGTCCATTGATGCCATCACTCCATTGTTGAAGGCCCCTGAATTGGTCAGGCACAATCTGCCCATGGTAAAACATGCTGGCTGTCTCAGCTCACCTTGCCTCATATGTGACTTAAAATAGCTTCCAGCAGTATGTATTAGGTGAACTCCCAGACACAGAGGTTAGACTTACTGGTCTGAAGTTCCCAGGGTTCTCCTTTCCCACTTTTCTTAAAAAGGGGAATGATGTTTCCCTTTTTCCAGTCACTGGAGACTTCACCTGATAGCATGAATTTTCAAATATTGTGGAGAGTGGCAACCACATCAGCCAGTTCCTTCAGGACCCTGGAGTCCATGTTGTCCATCCTTGTAGACTTCTACACTATTCAGCCTCATGAGGTGGTTTCTGACTTGCTCTGCTCTTACAGTGGGAGGGATTTTTCTGATCCCCACCTAGATGTTCAGGGATGTGAGAGGTGTGGGAATCAGACTGCCACTGAAGACACAGGGAAAGAACTCACTGAGTACCTCAGCCAGTTCTCCTTTCTCATTTATCAAAGAGGGTATAGTGTCTTCTGTCTCTTCTGTCTGGAACAATGCAACAAAAATGCAGAATTGAGCCAGGCAACTTATTTCTCTGTTGAAAGCCTTTCTCACTTTCTGGTCACCATGCTAGGATGGGATATATGGACAGGATGTATGCTACAGAGCAATAGAACAAGTTGCCCAGAGTGGTTGTGGGAGATAGACTATCTCTTCCTTGGAGATAGTCAGTGACCACCTAGACATGGTCCTGCTCCCTTTATCAGTGGAGTTGAACCACATGGACCCAGAAGTCCGTTACAATCTTATCCATTCTGTGATTCTATGATTCTCAAGGAGTTTCACAAGAGAAAAGTCAACTTCTGAGGACCTACTAAGATCTTGGGGGATTCATTAGCTGACTGAGTGGGATTATAGTATGGAATACTTGTCATGAACTTTGATCTAGAGAAAAGGCATTTGGACTTCTTCAAAAGAAGGAAAGGCAAGTACATTTAATTGAAGCTGCTGAAGCTTTCAATAGACAGTGCCAGCAATCCATCCAATATGGGACTGGTTTGCAATATCATGATCATCAAGAGGTAAACTAGATGCACAAGCCAAGGAGGTACAGCTGCAGAGGAAGCACAATCTCAGAGGGTAGAGATGGGCATTTGTGGCTGATAGTCATAGCACAGTAGTCAGGCCTCTGCAAATTCATAGGCCTAAACAACTTGTTGGCATTTGCTCCAACCTGCTCCAACCTCACAGTACAAGAGAAAAGATTTCCTCACAAGCTGAATTATCAAAATGTACTCTTAATTCTAACACTGAAAAAAAAAGAGGCTTTAGAAGCTGAAATCCTCTGTTGTTTTCACTGCAAGTGCTTAAATTCAAGACTGAGATCTTCCTTAGCTTAGAAGCAAGGTCTGAAGTGATCCACAGCTGTGGAGGGGGAAGATTACTTTGAAAGCTGTATCATTCTGAGAACCCAATATGCTATAAATAGTCTAAGCATTTGCTGAGGACTTACCAGAGTAAATCCTAGTAAATCCTGCAGCTAGTAGAAAGGTGGTGATGCCATGTACCTTTTAATCCTGTTGATGCTGGGAGTACTCTCTACAGACTAAAGATGTTGAACTAATCTGGTTGGAACCAAACATTTTTGCACAGATTAGCCACCATGCTATAATCATTTTTCTACAACGTATCTTTATTCCTGAAGCTGAATTTGTTCCAGTTTGCATGGTGCAACTGAGTTATAATGTAAATAGTTGAGAATGAAAAAGTGTAGTATTTTGCATTGTGCTTAAACGGAGACGTCCCAGTTTATATGTTTTATATAAAGTGACAGAAAATCTTACTGGTTCATGGGTGCTGTAGATCCAAACGTTACCTCTCTGAAGACAAAGAAAGAAAAGAGGAAAGAAATAAAGAAAGAAAGGAAAGAAAGGAAAGAAAGGAGGAAAGAAGGAAAGAAAAAACTGTAAAAGTTATCATTTCATTTACAGCTAGAATACAAACAGCAGTGGCATGGAGTTGGCACATGATATGACCTAAAAATAGGAGTTGAGTATGAACACATGTTCAGCCTAAAAAGTAGTCAGTCTTGTGATTAGTGTGACCATTTCAAAATATTTCCTGTTGTGATTGAAAAACCTTTAAAAAGAAAGGATGGGTTTTATCTGAGCAATTTCTAGGTGTCTTCTCTTTCTCTTAGTCTTGGAAAAAAATATGGTTTTCTTCTATGTTAAATCATCAGACAAATAAAACTAGATTACAAACCATGCTTTTTGCATAGTGTAGTTTATAGCACTCTTAACAGAGTGCTCTAAAGCCTATCAGTCTGTATGCAAATGACTTTAATGTGTACCTTATAGAATGCCTTAGAGGTAACATCTAAAGAGATGGTGTGGGACGGTGAGTAGTTTTGAAGTGAGGAAACCGCTTTTTAAATTCAGTTTTTGTGTTTGCTACTTTTTGAATTTTTTTTTTAAGGAGATTCAGAGAACTGAAAGAGGAACCCGCACTGAGCAGCACGTCCTAACTTGTAAAACATTTTCCCCACATCATGTGATGAAAAAAATTTTATCACTGCTCTCTTACCGTTGCTATCTGAGAGGTTCAAGCACTACGGCTCTTCTCACCTCACCTCTGGTTCTAGAAGGGGCTACAAGAATTTACTTTGCCTTTGTAGACTCTTTTAGGAGTATATCATTCAGAAACTTTACTAAAGAAGGAAATCAATTTATTTTAAAGCTTAAAACTCTGCTTTACATTTCTTCCTCTCTATGTGTATTTATGACTGTGAGTCAGAGCAAGAGACTGAAACATACACAGGAAAAAAATAAGGACACTAAAACATCTCTCCTGAAATCTATATTGCCTTTATATTTTTGAGATGAGAATCTCCCTGAGATATTTAAAATAAAAGGGACCTGGATCTGTTTCCTTTAGTCCATGAATGACTTCCAGAACGGTGGCTTTTTCCATCATTTGGCTGCCTACCGGCAGTAAAAGCCCTGTGGGTGGTGATGCTTAGTGACTACCACAGGCATCAGTGACTCCACCTCATACACCCCACCAGGTCTCCCTGCCGTGTGGACAGACCCTGTTCTGTTCATAATGACAGTGGGGCTGGGCCGCCCTGTGGGAAAATATGGTGATGGTCCTGCTTCTCTGACCATGGATCCCAAAACAGAGATGGGAACAAAGTTGTAAGAAAAATTAAACAACCTCCACGTTTTTCAAGAGAAGCAGAAAAGTTGTTGGTGCTGGTCTTCTTGAATGCAACTGCAATGGGCAGGAGAGCAGGCTGTGAGAGCACAGTCCTGTCTTTGCTTCCACAAAGCAGAGAGCATCCTCAAGGTTTCAGAAGAGAAGACCACTGAGAGGATTGTGGGAAGGTTTCAGCCTCTGTCAAACCACCAGCAAGGGATCTCCCAGGAGCAATTCTCCTTTGAGACTTATGCCTCTATAGCAGAGGCACAACAGAAAAAGGGAACCAAAACCTTTTGATAGGGAAGCCCTCACGAGAGTTCAGGTTTCAAGCTTGAACTTTTCTTCTAACAAGTCTCATTTCTCATCAGTTATTTCCATGTATTCTGCATTTCTTTGGGGACAGCAACCTGTACTTTAGTGCTATAATAATACTGATAAATTAGACAGCTCCAGTGAGAGCTTTTGGTCACTGGAACTCTGCATCAGTAGCTGACAGCAGTGCTGCCTGGTGCAGGTTTGGGTTGTTAGGTCTCTCCTCCCCACTGGTTCCCTGGTGTTGTGCAGTGGCTGTCTCAGGCCTGGAATGTTCTGATTAGGCTGCATGCCATCACACAATGGAGAAAGCATGTCAGCATGGCACAGGCTGGCACTGGCAAGGTGACCTCAACAGCAGAGGTTGGCCCTGAAACTCAGGGGAGGAGCCTGATCTCAGGTCAGGGCTTCTGCTGCTGAGCAGGACCAGGACAATGGTAGAAGCCTAGGTCACCAGATGCGCTATTGACATTATATTCTACTTATTTTGGTATTTAACTCTTCAAAAGTCTGCATCACATGTTGATGCAGCTGAACTGTTTGTTGGATGTGACACAGAGTTTCCTGCAATACAATCATACTAATCCTTTAGCAGACCAGCCTATACTGGCAGCACCGTGTCAGTGTTTGTCCTGGCCATACAGTTTTTGGAGGTTACGTCTTTCCATCAGATTCATCTGATAGCTAAATGTCAGATTCTCAGCCATAAAACAGGGCGATCACTCCCATCAATTTTACACTCTTTGCATATCTGTAGAAATAGCTCCTGGGGATAGGAAGGCCCTACACAGGGATCAGGAAAGGTTGGATCGCTACACTGAGGCCAATGGGGTGAGGTCCAACAAGACCAAGTGCTGGGTCCTGCACTTTGGCCACAACAGCACCAGGCAATGCTACAGGCTTAGGGCAGAGTGACTGGAAGACGGTGTGGATGAAAAGGACCTGGGAGTTGGCTGACTCTCAGCTGAACTTGAGCCAGGAGCGTGTCCAGGTGACCAGGAAGGACAATGGCATCCTGACTTAGATCAGAAACAGTGCAGCCAGAAGGAGCAGGGAAGTGATCATCTCTCTGTACCCAGCCATGGTGAGGCTGCACCTCGAGTGCTTTGTGCAGTTTTGGGCCCCTCACTACAAGAAAGACATTGAGGCCCTGAAGCATGTGCAGAGAAGGGCAGGGAAGCTGTGAGGGGTCTTGAGCACAAATCTTATGGGAAGTGGCTGAGCGAACTGAGATTGTTCAGTCTGGAGAAAAGGCTCAGGGGAAACTTCATCGCTCTCTACAATAACCCTGAAAGAAGGCTTTGGTGAGGTGGGGTCAGTCTCTTCTCCCAGCAAAGAGTGACAGGACAAGAGGGAATGGCCTCAAGTTGAGCCAAGGGAGATTCAGGTTGAATATTAGGAAAAATTTCTTCTCTGAAAGAGTGGTGCGGCTCTGGAGTGTGCTGCTCATGGAGGTGGTTGATTCACCATCCCTGGAGGCATTCAAGAAACTTTTAAATGTTGTACTAAGAGACATGGTTTAGTGAAGAAATATTGGTGATATGTGGACGATTGGACTAGATGAACTTGGAGATCTTTTACAACCTTGGTCATCTTTGATTCTACAGTAAAAATCTTGGGTTTGTTATGATTGTTATACGTGATCTACTTCAAACACTGCAGAAGCTGTTTGTCCAGTTCCTTCCTGGATTTTATTAATATCTTTTCCTGTCCTTTAAGAATATAGAGGATTTAATAACATTCCCACCCCCAATGTGTGTGTCATCCTGAACCACATGCTTTTCTGTGCCAAATGGCTTTCTTTAGTCTTCAGTTTAAAAACTGTAACCTTAACTTTTAGCAGCAGAAACTTTGATTGTTTCGGTTTAGGTTGAACTGTTTTTCCTGTATAGGCTCCAACTGTGCCAAACTTTTCCTTTACTCTTAGTATATTTGTATCACTTATTATACGTCAATTTTCAGTCGTACATTGGCACTCCAAGCATTCAGTAATATTTTAAAGAATGTCACTTGGAGGTCTGTGGTGGTACTGATAACTCACATTTTGCTTCCAAAGAGTTATCTCCTACTGCTCTGTTGCTGTTATTGACTTACTGGATCATAATCATGCTAGTTTTCAGAACACTTCAGTTTGTTTTTAGATATCCCATGAATTTCAGTATCTTACTCTTCAACACACAGTTTTCACCCAAACTGAAATAAATATCTATAAAGTACATGATCATCAGTCCATGGTATAATTTCCAGATGTATTTTATTTCTTTTTTATTGGGTGATGTTTTAACCTGTGCTACTGAAAGAGCTCCCATCTGCAGGAATTTTTTCTCCAGTTTGCTTTCCCTTTTTCCTGTAAATGCCTGTTCTCTTCAGAAAGTCAGAGACTTGCATGTCTGTTATGGGACTCCTTTATGGTGTGCTTGTGCTTTTCTTCTGCGTATTTATTTCTCGGCCAGATTATGACCTTCATTTTATTGTATCAGTAGGTTTCAGCAGGGCAGCAGTTTATTTTCCCCTTCATTTTCATCTCTTTAGGTGAAGAGCATTAGTTATGCCATTTTCAAGTGTTAGAGTAAGACAGTAAGTAAGAAATTGCATTTTCTTTTGCTACACCTGAATTTTCTGTCAAGTTCCTCTCTGTTCTCTATATTTGTCCTTGTCATTGCATTTTCAAGTTATACATTAAAGTCTCATCTCACACGGAAATACAGTTTAAGACTGGCTGATCTGTGGACCCCCTTTCTTTTTCTACAGTGCTTTGGTCCTAGTGAAGCTCAAGCTTCAAATTTTATCTGACCAAGTTTTTCATTAGGACTTGGAGTTCTTGTACTGTAGGATTGCTTTCCTTTCATGGAATATCTGAAATTAACTCTATCAAGTCACCTAACTGTCATTATCGTAAAAATTGCTGTGAATATACTATTTTTTTAATACATAGGTCAATAAATAGCACCCTCCAAAGCATTTTTTTTCCTTTCTTAGTATTTCTAAAGTTTCTTAATGCCTCATACTGCAATGATCCATTTATCTCAGGGCATTTCACTAGTGGTGAGGGGAGCTCAAGTTCAATGAAAGCCAACAAGTTGTTGCAATGTGTTGCCTGTAGATGAGAATACACACTAGGCACCCCTTCCCCACGCCCAAATTTTCATTAAATTATATACCAGCACGCTTCTTGATTAAAATCAGGCTCCTTTATACTTCTCAGTGCAGAAAGGGCATGTTAGACAGGAGTATAATCAAATGTTTACCTTATTTATACATTTAAGTTAGCTAAGCGCAGTGAAGATTTGTGAGAGAGACAAAAATCTTAACTAGAACACTTGCAGCTTAGTTCAACTGATAAGATTTCAACTTTGACCCACTGTGTCACCTGCATTCGATGACTTTCAGAAGAATGAAATGGTAGCAGATGTGGTTTCAGAGTGCTATTCTTGTTGCATCTCTGTATATTAGCATGACAGCACAAGTAGTTACAAAGGAACCCAACAAGTGGAGGAGCTTTTGTTAGAAATCACAGAATTGTAGAATCATAGGATCATAGATTCGTAGAATGGCTTGGTTTGGAAGGGACCTTAAAGATCATCTAGTTCCAGCCTGCTGAACTGGAGATTATGAAATGGCAAAAAAAAACAAAAAACATTTCTTCATACTTCTGACTGGTATCAAATTGAGAAGTCAGGAAAAAAGTGGCAAGTTAGGAGAAAAAAAAAAAAAGGCAAAAAAAAATCTCTTATTTTTCATCTCTTCTGCTGTGTACTCATGTAATGCTGCTTTTAAAACTAGGTCATGCATGCTAACTGATAATGTAGTTATTTCTGAGATTTCCCTAACAGGTTTGTTTCCAGTTTCTGCACAAATGTCTTAAATTAATGCTAGAATTACACTACATTCTATTCTAAACTCCAAACTCCAAAAATCATGTCAAATTATCCTTTCAGCTACATGTACAATATGGTGGAGCAAGCTGTTTATGGACTGCAGCATATATTAAATTGATCAACAGCTAAAGATTCTCATATCCTTAATGCAACTGGAAGAGAAAGCTATGGTTCTTTTCTTTTCTTTTCTTTTCTTTTCTTTTCTTTTCTTTTCTTTT
>NW_024962262.1:51162993-51228375 GCF_019238085.1 Lagopus leucura | reverse complement strand
GGCATCTGACATGAAAGTGTGTATGGACCAAAGAGGTGTCATTGCATTCCTCCACTTGGAAACAATGGCACCCTTTGGCTCACTAAATGTTGATGGAAACCAAACAGTGGATGTGAGCACAGTGAGGCAGTGGGTGGTGCATTTCTGCAGTGCCATCAAAGATGTGAAAGATAAGCTGTGTTCCAAACGGCCACGCACAAGCTGTCAACTCCACTGGTGCAGATTTTTATGAGTTCAGCATGTATGCCCTTGTTCATCACTGACAGCAAATGTATAGCTAATAAAAAGGTAGTGATTGTGTTGAAAAAAAGTGTTTTATTGATGATAATTTGCTCTATCAAATAGTGTTATTGTGTTCTTTGCAGCTGTTGTAGTTTCCACAGAAATCATAGAATCATAGAATGGCTTGGGTTGAAAAGGACCACAATGATCATCTAGTTTCAAACCCCCTGCTACGTGCAGGGTTGCCAGCCACCAGACCAGGCTTCCCACAGCCACATCCAGCCTGGCCTTGAATGCCTCCAGGGATGGGGCATCCACAGCCTCCTTGGACAACCTGTTCCAGTGTGTCACCACCCTCTGTGTGAAAAATAAATAGGAAGCATTGCTTTTAAAGCAACCTACATATATTTGTTATAAAATGTCCATCATACCATGCATTCAGTATAAGTCTGTGACCTTTTCTGAAGATGAATGGATTCTCTCTTGGGGATCTGTCATATTGTCTATCACAAACAGCCTCTGCCAACGAAGTGTTGATTCTTTTCCTGACAGTTGAATTCAGAAGGGAAATGGTCTCAACTATATATCTGACTTTCACAATGACTGTGTGAGGTATTTACTCATAGTAGGAGGTAACTGCAGACTAAAAGACATTTGTCAATCCTGGGCATAGACAATATGCAAAGATGCAAAGTAATACAGAAAACTACATCATGTATTATTTAAATTTAGACTTTTTGAGGTTGATGTTTATAAAAAATATCAGTGTTTTGCTATAAGTCAGTACTGTTTAATAATTGTTTAGTGGCAAGCTACCTGCAGTAAGGCCCTCTGGCATGGGATCATTCCATGAGGCTCAGGACATCTGCTGAGGTGGAGTATTTTGCAAACTGATTGTCCATTGCCATACACTCTGGGTAGCCATCTGACAAAAACTGCATGAAGTCAATGTTTCCTGCCAGGAATCAGCAATTTTTCAGTTAACTGCTTGCGTGCATGCTCTTGGTCCATGCTTAAGTGCAAGACAGCATTATTTCAACAAGAAGCAAGCTACCTTGTGCTGTTGAGAAATAAGAGCATGCACATGGAGAGTGACCTTTGCTAATACTTCTTAAAATATCAGGCTTAAAAAAAATCAGGCTAACAAAGTCTGTGTGTGTAGGAAAGACTGATATATACATGATATATTCTAGCTATTAGCGTAATAATCAGAATAATTTAGATCCACTTTAGGATGCTTACTTACTCTGACTGAAATTTAGACCAGCCTGGAAAACTGATCAGTGTATGTAGTTATACAGATTTACCTGCGACTGCTCACAGCATTGTTGAAAGCTGCCTCAAAATGTAGCTATGTACAGTTAACTTTGCTAGTTAGCTAGTTCTGAGGAATCAGAACAGTACTTCCATGTGATGTTTACCCATCTCTAAACTGTGTATTTAGATTTTACACTCAGCGTGACTTTTTTTATTTCATCATGGGAGCTGCCTGCTTGCATTCCCTAAGACTGCAGAAGTACTCCCTAATAGGCAGAAGTGGTAAGATTACTTTGCTTCAGTTTTGAATAAAGCTGCTTTCATCTAGGTTGATACATCTGACAAACTCAACAAGCATTTACTACTCCATTACACTAAAGCTGGTAATGTTTCCACATTTCTTCACTTTAAAAATAGAGGTTTTCTCACCTCTAAGTGTGAAATATTTGTGGAGAGAAGACACTTGTGTTTTGCCTTGACCTAACTATTTGAGGTCAGATCCATAACCACCGCAAGATTTACTTTGACAAGGTGCACCTAAAAAAAGACTGAAATATGTCTCTGCAGGAGTTTCTAATCAGTATGGCAATTCTAAAGTCACTCTTTCAGTGTAAAAATACTTCACCTTTTGTAGTGGAGGCATACGTTTAGTTTTCTTATGTATTTTATTTGAATAATCTTCTGTGAAAAATATGAAGTTTTATTTGTTCAAAGCTAAATGACACAGAAGGTCCAGAATTTTGCAGCTAGTTGGTTGTTGTCAGTTTTGTTTGCTTGGAAATACAGATCAGTACCTGCACACACAAAGACCAGTAGCATCCTGGCGTGTATCAGAAATAGCATTGCCAGAAGGAGCAGGGAAGCAACCATGCCTCTGTACTCAGGTGGGGCTGCATCTCAAGTGCTGTATTCAGTTTTGGGCCCCTCACTAGAAGAAAGACATTGAGGCTGTAGAGCGTGTCCAGAGAAGGGCAACGAAGATGTGAGGGGTCTGGAGCACAAGTCTTATGGGAAGCAGCTGAGGGAACTGGGATTGTTCAGTCTGGAGAAGAGGAGGCTCAGGGGAGACCTTATGGCTCTTTACAATTACTTGAAGGGAGGTTGTGGTGAGGTGGGGATTGGTCTCCTCTGCCATGTAATCATCAATAGGACGAGAGGAAATGGCCTCAAGCTGCACCAGGGGAGATTCAGGTTGGATGTTAGGAAATAATTCTCCAAGAGAGTGGTCAGGCTCTGGAACAGGCTGCCTATGGAGATGGTTCAAGAAACATTTAGATGTTGTACCGAAGGACATGGTTTATTAGGAAATGGTGGTAGGCAGATGGTTGGACTGGACGATCTTGGAGGTCTTTTCCAACCTTGGTGATTCTATGGTAAGTGCACAAGTATGCTCATTTCTCAAAAGTTGTTTTTTGTTTGTTTTGTTTTTTTAAAAAAATAAGTTAAAGACTTTAATAAAGTGTGAAATAACACCTTTGTGATAAGGTGGCTACATCCTTGGCAGCATTTGATGATCTTCGCAAGTATGATACTCAGAACAAACAGAAACAAAAATCCTCAGCAAAAAGAACAGCAAAGGCCAAATACAAAGAAGTTTCTTAGAAGACAGGTTCAGATCTTGACTGAGCGAACAAAACCTTTGACTTGTTGAGGTATAGCATTGGGTGTTAAAATTTCTACAAAAGTTTATTGCAAGTGTGAGAATGAACATCCAGGGAAAGCCTTTGGCCTCATTCAGCAAAGTCAGCATTTAGCTCTGGGAACGTGATCAGCAACACACTCATTGACATTCCTCAGCTGGGTGAGCAGGAACACTTAGAGAAGTGCTTCTCTGAATTATTTCAGTGATGCTTTGGGAGCAAGAACCGAGTTGTGTTAAAAAAATAATACTTCTCATTGTTCCTCATATTAAAACCCTTTTGTCTGTCTAAACATCAAAATGTTTGTCACTTTTCTCACAACTCAAGATGTTATCCCATGCCCTTCCTTGCTATTTCTTCTTTTCGTACCCAATCTACAAAGGAAATTAACGATCTGTTTTCTACACTGGTCTAATATTCTGTTAACTCGACAGGAACTGTTAACAGTCCAACAGAGGTTGACTATCCAGAAGGAATATTACATGTAGATGATCCCTAACTTTTCACCACTTTTAGCTAAGTTTAGTTATAAGTAAACTATCCTAATCCTTTAGCTCTCATTACTGTTTTGTTAGTGATAAGCAGAGCAAGTAAAAGAACTTCAGTGTTACTGTTTGCTAAAAATGCACTATCTTGATTAAAAAAAAAATACAACAGCAAAATTTTTAGTCACATTTACTTTCATTAAAAACTTTTAATATGACTTCAAGCATTTACAGTAAAATATGTGTTTTTATTTTCATTCTGAGTATGTTTGCAACTAAGTTCAGCATTCCACGTTGGTTGATTTGTTTATTTTCCTGGAGCGTGAATCATGCTGTCCTACATACCTCAGCTAGAGTAGTGTCTTTCTAAAAATGCAAAGATTTCAAAGGATTCTTGAAACAAGGCATTTATTTTCTACTGAGCAGTGCTTTAACAGATAGTGAACCAAATTAATCAATCAGAATAAACACTAGAAGGCTTTCTGCTTAATGGCATGCTTTGAGATTTATTTTTCCAACTCAAATCACAAAACTTTTTACAAAATGGTAAATATCTTTTCAGTCAGCTTGCAGGCTTTTCAGTCTTTCTTGCAGGTGCACTTTACACAACAGGAAAAGAACAGATGAGAGAAAGGAAATACATCAGTTTTATTTAGTAATCTCCTAAAAAGAAAGTAGACATCTCTGTTGTTACTCTTCCATGACAAAGAAATAAGAGAGTTCTCTTCTCTTCTGCTGTTTTAGTCTTTGTTTCTTCGTATACTTTTTACTACTTTATTTGCCATCTTTTGTCTGCTGAAGGGAAAGAAATCACCATCCCTGACAAAAGAAGCACTAAGCAGCTTTCACCCTCAGTTATGATTACAGCTTACTGAAATTACAAGTGAACCTTTTGAGTGCTCCAAGTGAGGAAGTGTGAAAAGGAGCAAAAATATTCTCCCCAAATTTAGCAAGGGGTTAGTACTTAGTATTGAACTGAAATACACCTGTCTACTAAATGTTCCAGAAATTAGGTATTTCATAACATTTCTCTCTCTAGGCCCAAATTTTTAGGACTACCGTAAATGGCAATATGACTGTACTTTCTCATTTGAAGAATCCATATCAAGTATTTCTTTCTGTCTACCTACATGTTAATTTGTCATATTTTAGACATAGTTGTTGCCAAAATAAAACAACATCTTTCTTAAAGGATATTTATGTAACAGAATGCATGTTTACAGTTTTGAAACCAGAGGTGAGGTTTTATGTTGTAAAATTATTCTGCAGGAAATTTTCTCTTGAGTGATTCATGGAAACTCCATTGAATTATATTGTGCTAGAAGCCTGGAATTTCAGGAAAGCAGCTCATAAATGGAAGTATAATGTAATTATAATACTAAAAAACAACCAAATAACAACAAAAAGCAACAAAAAAACCCAACCAAACAACAACAACAAAAACCTTTCTTGCTTTATTTATGACATTTTCAACTAAAAGCACAAGTGACAAAGACATACTGTGGTTGCCATGGGGGAAGGACTTTATATTACCCCAAATGAGATGGAAATGTAGTACTACTAGACACAATAGTGGGGAAGCATGTTGAAATGCTGTGTTGTGAATCCAGCAGCTTAATCTATCCATTGATGTAAAAAGCAGAACATCAAAAATAGTGGTGACTCAGAGCAGGAACTGCTGGGGGCCCATGTTTCATCAGCAAGAAATTCAGGATTAATGATCCAGAAAGATTTGGCAAAAGGAAAGGCAAAGACCAAGTGGTGATTTTCTGTACTCCACATTTCCATAAGAAAACTTGCAATTCTTGTGTACCCTGCAGGCCCCCTACTCCTCTGCAGAAGGCACTAAGGAACTCCCACTGCTTGCGATGGAACTATCTCTTCTGTAGCTCCTTATGATGGACAGTTTCCTTACAGAAAACCATGCCAAGGGGACCCACCATATTTGGAGAGCTCTTGTAGGCACAAGAGCAGAGCCCAGAGCCTTACAAACCCAGTTCAAGGAGTGCCTAAATCTGGGAGGCAATTAGGTTTTACTGACAGTTCTGTCCCGTAAGTGTACAAAATCTGCCTTTAACCTTTAATGGCTCTGAATCCTAACTGTTTTTCATATTTTAGCATGCGTGTGGGTTTTCCCCTTCTTTCTTATCATTGTGTACTTTCTGAAAAAGCAAGTTTGTGTCCAGTTCTGGGCTCCCTGGTGCAAAAAAAGACAGGGGTCTCTTGGAGAGAGGGTCCAGTAGAGGGCCACAAAGATGATAAAGGGCCTGGAGCATCTCCCCTATGAGGAAAGGCTGAGTGACTTGGGTTTGTTCAGCCTTGAGAAAAGAAGACTGAGAAAGGATCTTATTAATGTTTACAAATATCTTAAGTGTGGGAGTCAAAGCGACATGGCCAACCTCTTTTCAACGGTCTGTGGGGACGGGATAAGGGGAAATGGTCATAAATTAAAGCATAGAAAGTTCTGCACCAATATGTAAGGAACTTCTTCACAGTAAGGGTGACAGAGCACTGGAATAGGCTGCCCAGGGAGGCGGTGGAGACGTCTATTTCTAAGTTATCTCCTCTGGAAATAGTCAAGACCTGCCTGGGTGCCTACCTGTGCAGCCTACTGCAGGAAGCCTGCTTTGCAGGGGATTGGACTCAATGATCTCTAGAGGTCCCTTCCAACCCCTGTGATTCTGTGATTTATTAGCTGCTTTCAGAAAATTTGTTTGTGATTATTCCTTATATAAAACTCAGTGTAACAGATATTCAACAACTTTGTGCCTGATGTGAAAATTTTAATGGAAATTTTTACCTGTACTTCAACCTCACAAATACATATGCTTCTTATAGGAATAGCATCTGGAGGTGAGGTCGCTCAGTCTCCGTGTCCAAAAGTCTTTCACTTTCACAGGCTTAACATTAAAGTTCTATAAGTACTTTGGAATAGATAAAACTTTTCTGTTTGTTTTGGGAAATGTAGGGTTGCTAGGCATGAATGGCTGTCACCTGACAAAGATTTTTAAGGCAATAATGGGTTCATGTTTACTATGCTTAGTCATGGATAGAAGAGTTTAAATAGATGGCATTACATTTATTTTTTTTTTAAGAGCTGTGTGTCAGTTAAATGCCTTTTCTAGTTCCCCTGAAAATTGAAGAGTTGGTTTAATTCTTGATACAGCTCCACTGACAAGAACAGAATTTCATCTGCAATGAATTTAGCTCAAAGTATTTTTTGCATTTGTGGTTATGTGTTCAATTTCATGTGCATGATGTACTCAGAACACATCTCTGCCTTCTTTCCAATTCCTATTTCCTTGTTATTACCTGTTTGATACTGACTCTCACTATTTCCAAATATTTTATTTATTGATCAGCTCAAGAAACTACAGAAATAGGCCCACACCAAACTTCTTACTGCCATGGCTGCGCTTGTTAAAATTTTTCAGGATTGCACTCTGTTTACTTTTAGAATTGAATATTCCTTTTTCACTTTAGTAGAAGCTTCAATTTTTTTGCCAGGTCTCAAGACTCATCAACAGTTATGTTGTGAAAGGGCTAGGAAGTTAATCAGTAAGAGCTTTGCTCAGAAATCACCATTTTTCGGCAGAATGGCTTTTGCCAACATGAGATACTTAGCACTGTGGGCCGACCACTACTCTGAGGGACAGCCACACTGCTCCAAAGTTAAGACTACTTAAGACTACACAATTACATTAAAGGTCTTATTTGACTAGATCTGAGGTTAAGTGGCACTAACTACTAGCCTCTATTGTGGCAGGAGTGTCTTGGAAAGAGATACTTGCATTAAACAGTGGAGGTGATCAGAGTCCACATGTAAAGGGATATGCTTGTACTCACTCTCTGTTCCTCTTTATTCATAAAAACACCATAGATGTATCCAAAGTTATCAGATGGCTTGGCCTGGAATCCTTGAAACGTTGTCATGGTTCTATGTTTTTTGGTTTTTGGGTTTCAGTATTCCACTACACATCATGTAGTGTATGGGGCATTACTGGTATTATAGTAAAATAAGTTTTCCTCCATAGATTGTTGCCGCTGTTCTTTTCCTCCTTGCCTTCCTTCCCATTTTTGTGGGACTGGGGTGGGGGGGCAGGGCAGAGGCCTGTTGCCCCCTGTCACGGACATAGATTGATCTAGTCAACTCCATGACAAAGGTCCATAGTCCCATTCTTCCAGAACGTGCTGCTCATCGACCATCTGCCTTTCACACCATTCATTGCCATTTCTTCAATTTTTGACTCTTGGCTTTTGTAAAATTACATCCCTGTACTACATGCATGCATCTAGCACTTTGAGATATGAGTTCCTGTTTGCAGCTGCTAAATAATGCTGCACTGTCTACAGTAAACAAGCCAATCCATAAGCTACTTGTGTCTGCCAATAAAGGTTTATAAAGGTCAGACAGTGAAAGCATGACCCTTTTTTGTAGACTGCAAAACTGAAACTCCTTTTGCAGAATTACGGGTGACACGGATAAGATATCTTTCAAAAACCGAAATGCAGCATCTGTTCTTTTAGTTAGAAGAAGGTGTGTGACTTCTTTGGCTGTTCCCTCTAGCCTTTAAAACACACAGTCTGTCCCTGGCTTTTGATTATACATGGCCTTTCTCTTACATACATACAGTTCATATCATAGATATACAAAAAATAATTGATTGCGTGTTCTCCTTTCCCCAGTTACATATTTACTTGGAATAGATTGCTGTTTCATTGGACAAAAAATAAAAACAAAAAAAAATCTCAAAAACTATTCAGTATTACAAGACAGCAAGGTCTTGGCATCCAGAGTATATAGAATGGATTTAGCTCTTGAGGAACTTACGGCATAGTGTGCTAATGCAGACATCAATTTGATTCCAGTTTGTGATTTAATCTGTGTCACAATCACATGACAATGAGGTGTGGTAATGGTAATGTATAGGCTGTAAAACTATCAGAAAGCCATTCAGCTGGGAAAAAGTAGCTATTCAAAGCTAGAAATAAATGAGACAGATAAAACAATGCAATAAGTAGAAGGGAGAAGGCAGTTCTCAGAAGATAATTTTAACTGATTCAGTTTGTTCAGGAATAATATCAAATGAAATTCAGCTTGTTAAAATTAATATTTAATTACTATATTAAGCATGTTTGCAATTTCTGCTTTGACATATTGCTTCTCTTTCTTGACATTTTCTCTCTAGATTTTCAAGCCAAGTGTTCATGATATGATCAAGCTAGCTTACAGAGAACAAGAACACTCTTTTGAATAATGGTTAAAAACGGATCCCACCTGGATGCTGAAACGCTTGCAATGCTTCAAAATAAAGCTATCTCCATCACTCTCCCAGTGGTATATACAGTGGTGGATATTATCAGTATTCCTGGCAACTTTTTCTCCCTTTGGGTGCTCTGCTGGCACATCAAACCCAAAACACCTTCTGTTATCTTCATGATCAACCTGAGCATCACGGATCTCATGCTGGCCTGCTGCATTCCCTTCCAGATTTCTTATCACATTAAGGGCAATCACTGGACCTTTGGCAAGACTCTTTGCAGCCTTGTGACTGTGATGTTCTACTCCAACATGTATTCTTCCATACTGACCATGACCTGTATCAGCATAGAGAGGTACATGGGCGTGGTATATCCCATGAAGTTGATCAAGTGGAGGAGAAAAAGATATGCCCTGGGTGCCTGCGTGGTAATGTGGATTTTCTTGCTACTAGCTTTCTACCCATTGGAAAGCACAGATCTGACCTATGAAGTGAAAGAATTGGAGATTATAACCTGTTTTGATGTCCTCAAATGGGAGATGCTGCCCAACTTCGCAGCCTGGGTAGCCTTTCTTCTCACCCTATTTGTTGTGCTCTTCCTGATTCCTTTCATTGTAACGGTTGGATGCTACATCGGCACCATTCGGAAGCTTATTCAGACATCAAGCAGATATGGTAACAGGCAGAAGACGAGATCCATATACCTGGCAATTATAGTTCTTTTGGTATTCATCACTTGCTTCGCCCCCAATAATTTTATCCTACTTGCACATATGATTGTCCGTCTGTTTTACAAAAGGAGTTTGTACCCTGCTTACAAGCTCACCTTATGCTTAAGTTGCCTCAACAACTGCATAGATCCCTTCATTTATTATTTTGCATCTAAAGAATTTTACCAGAAGTTCATGCAAGTTTTTCGCTCTAAGGTACCACTGAGTGACAGCCTGGAAGCCAGAAGAGAAAGCTTATTTTCTGGCAGGACCATGTCAGTCAGGTCGATGTCAAGTGGACCTATGGATGGCTTAGAGGGAGTGAAGATCTGTTTGCAAAGGCAAGAAAGTGTGTTCTAGCCTCAGGCAGGAAAGCACCTGTGAGTTCCATATGCAGAGGCCGATAACGTTTTGTTTTTGAATAGCTACGCTGAAAATAACTTTCTCCAGTGACAGACATCAAACCATATTCATACTGTGCATGCTACTTTAGTAAACAACTGTTTGCTGATAAGAAGTGCAAGCGCAAAAGAAACTGAGTTTATTCAAAAAACCGCTGAAGAAAAACCCAACACAGTTTTTTAAGGGTTAGCCTGGAATTAGTCCAAAGGATAAGTTTAGAACAAGAACTACATTTCAGATGTATGATTTCAAGCATTACCCAAAGCTTGACGTCCTAGATGAATGTGAAATATTGCTGTATATGAGTTAAAGCTTATGCTGACAAGGGATTTGGGGGAGTTATTTTTCTAAGCAATGTGCTTTGTTTTTTTTTTTAAATGTATTGCTATCTCTCTTGTATTTCTATAAAAGAATGAGTAAACATAGCTTGTCATTTTACCATTAATGCTTAATACATAGCCACTGTGAATTCACCACAACACTCACCCAACTGTTTATCGGAATCAAACCACATTAACCTTTGAAAAGGTTAGACTGACTCATATTGTTTACTTCAATTTTATCTTATCTTATGCTATATTTCATAGCAAAATATCTCATGCAATGAAAGAAAAGCTAAAACAAAGAGTATTTGAGACAACTTCAACTGCTGCATGGATTACATTTGCATTTTCTGAAATTATTAATTTCTCAGGATGGAGAAGGAAGTAAAAGAAGAGAAGATAACTTAATGTGTTTAAAGTAAAAACAAAACAAAAAAGAAAAAAAATACACACACACACACACAAAATCCACTGCTTACTTGCTTGGGACTATGGCATCCAAATCCAGCTCATTCAGTGTCACTTTCTTTGAGCACACCCTACACAGTTGCCTGCTCTACCCCTCTAAAGAAAAAAACAATAATAATAATTTAAAAAAGCTATCCAAGACATAGCACAGTACTTTCAGTAGTTTGGACATGTGCCTCTATTTACCTACTATGTCTGAAAAGATACACAGGCTGGGTTTTTCCTAAGAAGTCCCATCATCACAAGGCACAAAATTCAGTTATACATGTTTTGCAGGCCCACATGATAATTTAGCATGATTTTGCCTTGCTTTCAAATCCCTCTTCCATCCACTTAAAGCATTACAGCTTTCTCTCTACCAAAACTGTTTTCAACACTTTAGCAGAAACTGTTTTGTCACTCATCCTAATGTCCCCTTCTTTCTTCTTCTTCTTTTTTTTTCTTAACATGCAAATAGTTTTCTTTGTTATTTTTTCCATCTCTAGTGTGGATTTTCATTCTGTTTGATTTTGAATTTAATCTTCAAGCACTTATTGCATCCTGAAATGTGGTGAAAGGTCTCTAATGTAACTGACATCAAACAGAGCAGAAAAGGCAGAAGCTTTGCACATTGGACATCAACTGTTATATTTTGAAAAATACTGAATTGCTCCTTTTGCAATACAGAAAAGCTGCTCACAACTGACTAAAAATGTTCTTCTCTCCAACTTCACTCAACTCACCATAACACTTCATCCTTTTCTCAACCGTGCATCAAAAGCAATAGGAACGTTATCCCATGCAGGTACTTCTTCATATCAGCTGGCCTCCAGTTAGCTCAGATTAGGTAAAATTTCAGATTTTGTTAACGGGATTGTTTCTCAGAAAAGGAATATGGAAGTGAACAACATTTTGAATTTGATGGTGCATACTATGAAGCTTTGGGGGTTGTTTTAAAAGAAGAAAATAAGAAGTTACTTCAAAAATAGCCCAATGAACTGCTCTTTGACACTGGAAACATGTCCTCAAGGGACACCAGAAGGTGTAAGACTACTACCCTCCTTGTTCAGTGTATGTGAGTTTAAATGTATTTATTTGTGTGTATGTACATACATACAAGCTTATGTTGCCATTTAAGAAGTTATTGTGAAGTTCATATCTATACTGCCTTCAGTTGAGGGAAACACTGTTTCCCACAGCATTCTCCTAAAGAACCTGGCAGCCTGTGGCTTGGACATGTACACTCTTTGCTAGAATAAAGAACGGCTGCATGAACAGGCCCAGAGTGGTGGTGAATGGACTTAAATCCACCTGGTGGCTAGTCATGGGTGGTGACCCCCAGGGGTTGGCACTGTGGCCTGGTCTGCTCAATACAATACGACCTGGATGAAAGCACTGAGAGCACTCTGAGCAAGTCTGCAGATGACACCAAGCTGGGAGGAAGTGTCGATCTGCCTGGGGTAGGAAGGCCTACAGAGGGATCTGGACAGGCTGGATCACTGCACTGAGGCCAATGGGTGAGGTCCAACAAGACCAAGTGCCGGGTCCTGCACTTTGGCCACAACAGCACCAGGCAATGCTACAGGCTTAGGTCAGAGCGACTGGAAGACTGTATGGATGAAAAGGACCTGGGGGTACTGGTCAACACTCAGCTGAATATGAGCCAGAAGTGTGCCCAGGTGGCTGAGAAGACCAATAGCATCCTGGCTTCTATCAGAAATAGCATTGCCGGCAGGAGCAGGGAAGCGATCATCCTCCTGTACTCAGCCATGGTGAGGCTGCATCTCAAGTACTGTGTTCAGCCTGGGGCCCCTCACTACAAGAAAGACATCAAGGACCTGGAATGCGTCTGTGGAAGGGCAGGGAAGCTGTTGAAGGGTCTGAAGCACAATTCTAATGAGGAGCAGCTGAAGGAACTGGGATTATTCAGTCTGAAGAAGAGGAGGCTCAGGTGAGACCTTATTGCTCTCTGCAATGTGAAAGGAGCTTGCAGAGAGGTGGGGATAGGCCTCTTATTCCACATAACTACTGATAGGACAAGAGGGAATGGCTTCAAGTTGCACCAGGGGAGATTCAGGTTGGATACTGAGAAACATTTCTTCTCTGGAAGAGTGGTCAGGCACTCGAATGAGCTGCCCAGGGAGCTGGTCGAGTCACTGTCCCTGGAGCTGTTCAAGAAACGTGTAGATGTTGATTAAGGGATGTTGCTTAGTTGGGAAATATTGGTGGTAGGTGGATGGTTGGACTGAAGGATCTTGGAGGCCTTTTCCAACCTTAGTGATTCTATGATTTTATGATTTTATGATTCTAGTATGAGTTCTGGATGACATGTTTACTAGATTGCCTCTGTGGCAGTAATTTTACTGAGAAGCTATGGATATATATAAGCTCATGTTCTGTTTGTTGTTATTGTTGGGTTTGTTTCTTTATTGCTTAACAATTTAATGTCTGAATGTGCTTGAACTTGTTTATATAATAATAAATGAATAAATAAACAAACCATGAAAAGGACATGATTTAAGATTTGTTTGCACCTATCATGTGCAAGTTACTTCTCTGCTTAGAACAAGTCATGGAGATCAAGTTATTAAATAAAATGAATTGGTTTTCCATTGCTATTGACCCTTTTTTCTACATCTCTGCAACTTTTAAAGTTTCTTACTTTTCCAAGCACTCTGAAGACTGACTTTTTTTCTTTTCTCTGTATACCTGTTCATTTATTCTTCTATAATAAAGCTTATGTATAAATACTAGAGGCTGGCAATTGGATGCCCACAAGAAAAAAAATGAAGAACTCATTGTTGAAATAAATCTTGTACTATCTTTCCTCAATTATGGTGTTCTTGATAGTCTTAAAAGGAGTTGCTGAGAGCAAGATTTCAATCATGCTACTCATATGTGATATATTCTTCTGGATTACAATCATTTTAGATTACATCTTTGTGCATAAGTGTTATCTCATCAAACTCATAAAGTATAATCATGGAGAACATTATAGAGTAGAGTACATCACTGAGCTGAAATATCTTTTTAAAAGCCTTCTGACATCATTTGACAAAAAATCTGTCTGAAGTCTGGACTTCTACAGAACTCTCAGTCTTCCATGATTTGCTCGTAAGGCTTATGATTTTTTATATTTTCCTTTAAGCCTAAATAGCTGGAGATATGTTAATAGCTGAGGAGACTCTGAGGACTCTTAAAGAGTCATGTCAGCCAGGATAACTTTCTAAATTTTAGCACAAATAAAATGCCACCTGCTTGACTATCTTGGCTCATTACAATGCCCAGCAGACAGTCTTTGTTTTTCAAGAAGCTTTTTCTTCTGTAGAATTTTCAGCTATGGTGGTTCTCTTTCCACAGCTCCTGCATCAGTGTTCACATGACCTGGCTCTGTCATATCCGAATTGCCCAGGAAAATGTGCACATTATCCTTCAAGGGAGCTGCCAAGACTAATTCTCCATTGAAGCTTTTCCCAATATCTTCCACATCCTCAACTTGTTGCTGGAATACAGTTGAGGTACTAGGAAAATGGGAAAGTGTTTCATTGAGTGCGTCAAATTCAAAAGAACTCGAAGGTTTGACTCCTGCTGTATATCTTAAAGGCCTTGTCACAGGAGAAAAGGCTTTGGAGAAGTATAAACAGATTCAAGTAAGAGATGGGTGAGGGGCTGAAGAAGTAATTTCTATAGAAGCTGAGGGAAGTAAAACCATAAGTGAGAGTTTGGAAAAAGATGTAGGAAGTTTGTCTCCAACAGAAAATGTCTGTAAATAATTTTCTTCATAAACAGCCAATTACATTTTAGAAACATAGAGCCCTTTCAGTGTGAAAGTTGGAAGCAGCAGCAACACTCCAGATTCTTGCTGCAAAGAAAGGAATGTGATTAACAGATAAATAAACCACTACCTAGATACAGAGCAAACACCTCGCAGAGGAACTCAGATATCTAGAAATGTGGGCTTGTGAGGCACAAAAGGCAGAGTTCATCTGATCAGAAACTAGATATTAAGTGTTGCTCTAAGTGTCTTAGTGCATGGCAATATGCATCTTGATTGCCTGCTCCATTTCTGGAATCTACATGACAGCTGTACTTTCTGTTGGTTGTGTTCAGACATCCAGATGTTAATAAACTTTCACATTACCATGAAGCCACACCACAAAAGGAATGTTAGTATGCTGGGCCTGTTACTTTCTGCTTCTTGACATCTTTCTTCTTATTCTGCCATCTTCACGCTTCTAACAGGAGCTTGCTCATCTGATGGAAATCCATGTAGGCTTATAAGCTGGTGAAAATATTCCTGGGGACCACAGCAAATGCACAAATAGACTGCAAGTCTCTCTCACTTCCTCAAACCTTTATGGCTCCAAAAAATTCAAGACAAATATATCATGTTAAATGACTGTAGCTCTCATTTCATTGTTTACTTCTATAAAGACTGTATACAAAATTTTCACTTTGAAACTCTGCAGGGATGTGCAATGAATTTTTCTTCTTCAAAAGGATTCAGCAATGCAACACTGATGGTGCTATTTTCCCAGCTCCTGCTTACTGACCACAGGCTGACATTTTCCCCTTCCTTATACCACATTGCTTTCCATTCTGTGCAGAATGCATCAGTGTCTCACCACATTGTGATGAATAATGCAAATCAGTCAGTATGATTCTTCCTAAAATGTCAACATATTTGTAGCAAGACAACTATTTCCACATATTGCTGCTAAAACCAAGCCTTCAATGTGGTAAAAATTAAGATACAGTAGAGCAGATAAGTTTTCTTTAATTGATAAATCTGATCTGATCAAGAAGGTAGAGGACAAAAATAAACTCTGTAAGCTAACACTATTTAATCTAGATTTTACAGCTGAATTTTCATATTCAAAAAAGGTATTTGGGTTCCAGTTACTGCTGTTCATACCGTCATGCAAATTTGTTGGTGAGGCATTAAATGCTGTTACAAACAGGGTATCTTTATGATCTTATAGTTCGCATTTTGTTTATACATTAACTTTCAAGACTATCTGACATTACCTTTAGTTCTGAGTATCCCTGTATGCACACACACACACACATACAGCTACATTAGGTAATCCTTAGCTAAGTCTACCAAATGGTACTTCGAGTGCTTGTGGTGTTGGGTTTTTGTCCCTACCGGTTACAGTTGTGCACAGCTATGCGAATACAGCAAAGCCGTAGAAAAATGATGGAATCTACTGCCCTCATGTGGAGACTGGCATAGTAAACATGCAAAGATCACAAAGCGTTCTTAAACGTGGAGACTCAATTAGGAAATCACTTTCTGGACGAGCTGGAATTCCAGCTGCAATAAACGAAAATATTCCCCGCATTTTATCTTCTTTTTTTTTTTTTCTGCCTTTGCAGCATTGTCTTTCCAGTAATCACTACACTGTACAAGCAGAAGAGAAGGAAGACCTAAGAGAAATAACCTATTTGTTTTTCATACTTAGACAAATGTAGATTTGTATGTGATGTAATATTTGTGTATGTTTATAAACACAAACATATACAGTGTGCATTTTTTGCATATAGTACAGACATAATGTACACATACATTTTCTGAAAACATTTTATTAGCTTGTTTGTATGTGCTTTTGAATATAAGCAATGAAGACAAAATGGGCTTCACAATCTGATAATTTATTTTTCTCTGGAGCTTATGTAAGCATTAATAAGAATGAGACAGGGGCAGCACTGAGATTAGGTGTGGAACCTCAATTGCAGCACAAGCAGACCATGTGCTTTAAGAGAGACCCAGGAATTGGAAATAGCCCACTGCCCTACAAACATACAAAGAACTAGCAGTGTTGTCAGCAAACTCTTACCCCTCTGTCGCAGTGTCTGTAGGGTTATTCAGCACTGTCCTGTCTCCTCCCCTGAGGCCATTTGTTGGCCCCAAGAGAGAAAGTAAGCTGCAGTTCAGAGAAGTTGCTCTCAGTGGCAGATGCAGGGCTGTGGCAACAGCTGGGAAACAGCACTGCTTCTGTATCATGTAAACTGGCACATGTTGTTGTCAGGTGGAAATGAGATGGAGGGAAATACTCCTTTCATATTTCTGCCCTGTGCTGCTGCTGTGGATCTGGTAGCTCATTCTCTTGGACATCAAAGGGACACAACTTACCATTCACTGGGGTGTAGCTGTGTTCTCAGTGGGATTTTTCCAAGACTAGATTTTTCTGCCATGCAACACTTCCCCTGTGGCAGAAGGACAGAAGTTAGTTTGAAGCACTGGCGTCTGTTTTTTAATTCTTGGAAGGAACTTCCTTACACTATTTAAGTATGCTGGTGTTTCACCAAAGCTTGGATGATAATTTCTGTGTTAAAACGTGCTACGTTCGTGTTTGATTTGGTTAATTCTACTTGTCCCATCAAATGGGCATAAAGCTGCCAGAGATGGGCTGATATGTCTTTGGTACGAGATATGTTGCACTTTCTCAGATGTGAAGTTTCTTCATAGGCAAGGTATAATATTATTTGATAACTACGTGGGATAAACACCGTCAAATGAAGTATATATAAAAACATGTATATAATACACAGACACTGTATTTAACTGGAAAATAATCCTTAATGACTTCTTGTGGTTTCCCTAAAATCTCCCTATGTTCTTGTAAAACTGTTTAAGGTAAGAAGGGAATTATGTGAAGCGACCATGTATGCACACTGAGCTATTGCAGGCCTTCAAAGTTTTATAGAAGAGAACAAAGTTTTTAGACTTGAGCTGAAGAAAACTTATTTGAAATTATAATTAGGTTCTTAAAATTGAGCTATAAGAGCACAGAGCTATCAATTTCGTGCAAGAGATCTAGGGTACCCATTCTGAAAGCACTCCCTCAGTCTGGAAAAACAGCTCTTGAAAGTCTTAGGATTTTCCAAAAATCCACAAACCTAGCTGAACATGTAAACCAACCATAACAGATTGAGGACATATATGATTAGATGAGGTGGGAAAATCACTGCAACTGTACAGTTCAGAAGAAATGGCTAGATAAATATATTTGTACGTAAAAAGATTAAAAAAAAAAAATGCAGATAATGTTGAGCAATACAATTATGTCAATTTTAAGCAGAGGAGTCCCTGGAGCTGATCACTGTTTGGTGAAAGGGAATCCGTCTTTAAATCACAGATGTTCTCCCTACAGTAACAATGAACAGATACCTCTTCATGAATTGTGTAGACACACTGGACTACAACAAGAATTTCAGTGCCAGAAAGAGGCTTCTCAAAAACGTACATGTGAATGAATGAATCTGAAGTTGTCTTAGAAAAGTCAAACTGTCTTGTGAAAGATGAAATATTTCATTTCCTTCATAGCTACGCTTGTAGGATTCTCTACCTTCTTTGCAATGGAAATGTAGCAAGACACGGGGAAACGGTTTTAAGTTGAGGGAGGGAAGATTTAGGTTGGATTCAGGGGGAAGTTCTTTACAGAGAGAGTGGTGAGGTACTGGAACATGCTGCCCAAAGAGGTCGTGGATGCCCCATCCCTGGAGTTGTTCAAGGCCAGACTGGATGGGGCCCTGGGCAGCCTGGTCTAGTATTAAATGTGGAGGTTGGTGGCCCTGCCTGTGGCAGAGGGGTTGGAACTTCATGATCCTTGATTATTCCAACCTGTGCCATTCTGTGATACTGTGTATTGTTCCCCACAAAATTTGATCTTGTGCTGGTATATGTGACTCAGCTGAATAATACATTCAGGTTGAAATACAAACTCTTACTGAGATATATAAAAATGCTGGCACAAGAGTTTGATTAGCATAGTGTTCTTTAGTTCTATACATGCAGCAAGTTATTACTGCGATGGCCATAGTATAAATGCATAGGCAAAGAAGCAGAGAAATTCACAAAAAAATTGTCGAGGAGAGGTCTTTACAGTTCTGTTACTTTGCTTTTGTTCAAAATACATCAGGTATTTGAAAAAGTCAACAGTTTCATAACCAACCTTGGACAAGCTAATCTTTGACTAGCACCGTCAGCCATGGCAGAAACTTTTCTGATAACTGTTGGTGTCACCAGCTTTCACCTCGGTCACCTCACTGCAGCCTCACACTTGCTTTGCTCAGCTCTTGCAAGGCTACAATAGAGAAATTAGAAATAATTACTTATAAAATCTCTTTAAACTGTGATAGCTTACTTGATGTTTAGCGTGCTCAAAATGGGTTTTTTGAACTTTCCCACACAAGTAACATACATGGGAATAAATACAGGCATTTTAAGAGCTCCTTGCTTTTTGCCTTTTAAGCAAACTAATGCACTCGTCATGTAAGGTTGCAAAAATTCCTGTATCAGTCTCCATTTTTAGACACTGTACAGACTTTCTTGGAAAGGGCTCTATGGAAATTTCTCACGTTTCCCGTTTATTTATTTATTTCAACTGTTGTCAATTTCTTTGCGCAGGTCACAGAAGCAGTCTGTAAGTAGAATTCAGCCAGAAGAGGCAAGCCGTGGTTGTGTAACACTTGACTTCCTGGGTCTCCACAAGTAGGAGAGATCATAGGACGGCTGGGATTAGAAAGGACCTCAACTCCCACCCAGCCCCAACCCCCAGCCGTTGGCAGAGCTGCCCCCCACCCCCCATACAATCGGCTGCCCGAGCCCGCCGCGGCCTGCTGGCCGTGCCCGGCTCCGGCCCCGCCCCGCCGCTCTTATAAGGCCGCCCCGCCGCCCGCCCCTAAGGTGCGCGGAGCGGGACGTCGGGTCGTTGTTTCTGCGGCCATGGTGCTAAGCCCGGTGCTGGGGAAGCTGGTCAGTAAGCGGGTGGTGCTCGCCAGCGCCTCGCCGCGCCGTCAGGAGATCCTCACTAATGTGGTGAGTGCTGCCGAGCCGCTGTCCTTCCCTCCCCTCGGCGCGGGAGGAGGCCCGGCCCGGCTGTCGGTAGCGCGGGGCGGGCGGAGGCCGGCGCTCCTGCGGCTGCTGTATGTCTTCTGTCCCTGGGGCGAGCGCTGTGGGCGGCCGCCTGCTTATGTGTGCGGCCCCGGGAGGTGCGCTGCGGCTGCGTCGGCCTGCTCGGCGTGCTTCTACTCTCAGAGCTCTCAGCTCGTTACACGTGCGTGCGTGAGTTAACGTGACCTTCTAGATTTCGATTCTGTTCCATCTTAGCACTTCTCTAGTTCAGCGTATTTAAGTGCTCTCAATTGATGAGCAGATTAAAGTACTCTGCTAAAAGGCAGCACTGTTACTTCTGGTTAGTTAAAGAAAAGCTTAGAAGACCTTGATGCTACCTGGAGTAATTAAAAGGGTCTATCTGTTGCCCTAAATTCGTGAGATGAGTTATTACTGTTGTGGGGAGGTAAAGTAGTTACCCTTTTTCTTGCAAAGCACTTCTGAAGTATAAAGGAAGCTTTAATCCTTCCAGAGCATTTGGTCTCTGGAGGCATGTGCAAGCTGGGACAGTAGGCTGGCAGTAACATGAATATTATACCTTACTAATGAGGTTGTACCTCAAGTATTGTGTTTGTTTTGGGGCCCTTTGCAACAAGAAATCCTGGATTTGGGATCCTGGAGTGTGCCCAGAGAAGGGCAGTGTATCTGTGATGGTCTGGAGCACAAGTCTTACGGGGAGTGGCTGAGGGAACTGAGATTCCTCAGTCTGGAGAAGAGGAGGCTCAGAGGAGACCTTATTGCTCTCTCCATCTACCTGAAGGGACATTTTAGTGAGATTGGGATCGGTCTCTTCTCCTGTGTAACTAGTGATAGGATGAGATGGAATGGCCTCAAGCTGCACCAGTGAAGATTCAGGTTGGGTGTTACGAAAATTCCTTTTCCAAAAGAATGGTGAGGTGCTGAAATGGGCTGCTCAGGGAGGTAGCTGAGTCACCATCTGTGGAGGTGTCCAAGAAATGTGTGGATGTGTCACTGAGGGACACGGTTAGTGGGCATGGTGGTGAGGGGTTGATGGTTGAACTAGGTGGTATTGGAGGTCTTTTCCAACATTTATGATTCTATGATTACGAAATGTGTAATGTAACCACGCAGGGTTCTTCATAGGAAAAGTCAGAACTTAAATGTAAAGAAAGTATATGGAGATTAAGAGAAGCATAGAGGTTCACATGTGCCATGTTGTTAGCAATGTAATGACAGTTGGGTGTAGTAAACTTATGTATGTCATCTGGAGATGGGAAGTAAGTACAATGTTTTTTATAAAACCATCTACTTATTTTCTACTTACGTTTTTAATAGTGTATAACTATGGGTGGTAAAGCTCATGTAAGAACATGCAGTACTGCTGCACAAGTACTGTGAATGGATTCAGTACAAACTCTACTTACAGGAATAGACTAGCCCCAGGGTACGTAAATTTGATACTGAAAAGAGCCCTATAATATTAGAAGCATATTTTTTCCCTCTTGTAAGTGTAAAGGTAGGATGTTTTAAAGTGGGTAGAGCAGAAACTGAATTCATCACTTACCTGATGTGTCTTGGAGCAACTTTTAATGTGATTACGCTTTCCGTATTGCTTTTCTTTCTTTGTTACAGGGCCTACGCTTTGAGGTAGTTCCATCCTGGTTTAAAGAGACACTTGAAAAGTCATCTTTTGCAGCCCCTTATGAATATGCCATTGAAACAGCAAAACAGAAAGCTCTTGAAGTAGCAAACAGAATGCATGTGGTAAGTGTGGAATGTGTGTGGTAGAGGGGGGGGGGGGGGGGGGGTATAAGAAAGGACAGACTCTTTAGTAGGGTCTGTTGGGATAGGACAAAGGGAAATAGTTTCAGACTAAAAGAGGGGAGATTCAGTCTGGATCTCAGTAAGAACTGAGATAAAGGTGGTAAAGCACTGGAACAGGTTGCCCAGGGAGGTGGTGGATGCCTCATCTCTGGAGAGGTTCAAAGTCAGGCTGGACCAGGCTCTGAGCAGCCTGAAGTAATGTAGGTTTTCCTGTTTATTGCGGAAGAGTTGGACGGATGACCTTTGAGGATCCCTTCCTACTCAAATGATTCTGTGATTCTAAGTTGCCTATTTCAGCAATGAGATTTTTTGTCTTCAAGTTTTGTGTTACAGTAACTTAATTTGCATGTACTTCTTAGGTAGTCTGTGAGTGCATCTTCCCCATTAAAAGGAAAATGGATGTTTTGTCACTTGTGATAGATAGCATACTGAAATTTACTCACCTAAGCACAAGAAGGCCTAATGCCTTCATATAAAGGTTTTGTCAGGTAGATGTATTTTGCATCTTTTGTCAGCAGTGCACCTGTTCTGTCTTGGGATGAATAATTGGAAGTTCCTTACAGCGTCAGGTTTGTGACTAGCTCTTATCCAGACAGTTGGTCACTCCAGGAATTTGTTGACTGTGAATCCCATGGCTTTGATGTAGCTAAAAAAAATAATTCAATTGAACAGTTGTGACAAGAGAACTCGGAATTCATAAGAATGAAGATGCTTGGAAAGCAGAAAAAGGAGACAATCTGCTGTTCTTCTGTAAAACACTGCAGAAGAAGGCTGACATGCTCTAAAAAGAGTGAGAATCTAACAGTTTCATGTCTGTTATTCTTAAATATTATAAAATCTGTTACCAAATATGCAGTGTTGGTTGGATTTCTGCCCTTGTCTGCAACTGCTGTGTTTGAGCACATCAAGCTGTTCTTTACCAGGACCCTTTCAAGAGTCTGGCTGATGAGATCCTGTGAAGTATATTGTAATAATGTTTTATTACAACTCTGAAAGAGGAGTGTACTCGTTCAGCCTATACTGATGTCAGAAAACACTGTAAACCAACAGTGTTGCCAGATGTTACCATTATTTAAAGCAAATATTGCATGATCTTCAGTGTAAATTGTTATCCAGGTTTCTATCAACTTTTTTTCAGAGAATGATGTGAAATTAGGAGAGTGTGTATCAAACCCATGTTTGCAAACTGGCCTTTCCTGGGGCTCCCAGTACAGGAAGGACATGGAGCTCTTGGATTGGGTCCAAAGGAAGGCCACAAAGATGATCAGAGGGCTGGAGCACCTCTCCTATGAAGAAATGAGGGAACTGGGCTTGTTTAGCTTGGAAAGGAGAAGGCTCCAGGGAGACCTCATTGTGGCTTTCCAATACTTGAAGGGAGCATATAAACAGGAGGGGGAACGGCTGTTTACCAGGTTGTGTAGTGATATGACAAGGGGGAATGGTTTTAAATTGAGACAGAGGAGCTTTAGGTCATACATTAGGAGGAGGTTTATCTCTCAGAGGGTGGTGATGCACTGGAACAGGTTGCCCAAGGAGGCTGTGGATGCCCCATCCCTGGAAGCATTCAAGGCCAGGTTGGATGTGGCTCTGGGCAGCCTGGTCTGGTGGTTGGCAACCCTGCACATAGCAGGGGGGTTGGAATGAGATGATGATTGTGGTCCTTTTCAGCCCAGGCCATTCTATAATTCATTTCAAAGCAGTATGCTGGTGATAGTGTTCATTCAGATTTCTAAATGCGTTTTGAAAAAAGAGGTTTTTTCTGGAGAACAATCTCCTCCCTATAAACTTTTTTGTTTAAGAGTCAGAGTTGGAGACAAATTTCCTCTCTTGTGTTAAATAGTAGCTATTAAGGGCTGTAAGGATTCTTTGTATGCCTATACTTCTCAGTTTCTTGAACTGTGCTGTATGTGTTCCCCTGAGGAAAAGAATTGTAGCTAAAGAGAAATCATTCAGAGATCTTGACTATAAAAGCTGGTTCTAGAGGGCTTCAGGTCTACATACCTGTCCCCACTGCATAGGGTGCTTGCTGTAAAGGAAATCTAAATGCCCTTTCAAGATCAAATTAAGCCTCTGGGAGTGCAGGCAGTCTTCTGGATGTATTTGTTCATCAGTAATGTATTTGGGTGAAGTTGTAACCTGAGATTAGTCTGCTCAACTCTCCTGTTTTATTCACTTTTGTGGTGTTATAGATGATTACTATTTTGTAAACAGTGCAAAAGGAGAAAGAGAGTCATGTTTTTCAGTTCCCTGTAAAGCCCTGCCTGTAAGTCTACCTGGTGAACTAATATTTTCTTGCCTTTTTTTTTTTTTTTAAAGTATTTTATCCTTTCTACTTTTTTTTGAAACATACATTCTTTCTTTATGCCTTTTCAGAAACACCTGAGAACACCTGATATTGTTATAGGAGCAGACACTATTGTGGTAAGAGGTCTTCTGAGCTTTAGCAATGTTTTAAACCATGACGTGTGTAGAAAATACAAGCATATTTAGGCTTAAAGTTGGAGTTGGAAAATGATTTTTCACTAACCAGTTGCACCTGAGGTGAGATGTGTTTTGATGTTTTGTACATGTATTACAAAGTTATTTCTTCCTAACAAGTCAATTTTTGCTGTCTTGAGTGCTCAAAGCCTCAGTACTGTTCTTCCAGAGACAATAGTGTCTGTATCTGTTTCTTGCTCTGCTCAGTAGTCTCATTTTGAAGATGTGGCTGAAAACTTATTTTAAGTCATTATTTTGAATCCTCAGTTTCAGACAACTAAGAACACAGCACAGTATCTCCATCTTTCTGTTTCAGACTGTGGATAAGCAGATCTTGGAGAAACCAGTTGATAAGCAAGATGCATATAGGATGTTATCAAGGTTTGTAATTCTACATAAAATTCAAAATGTGTACATTTGAGTTCTTTTAATGGGAGCTGTATAAATGTTTATTGAGAAATCTCTGGCTGTATTTTTTTTCTGATGATTTTAAATATCATAAGCCCGTTTTGTCTCTGAAAATTGGGTGTGTTTTTCTCTTAGTCAAAGCTGCTTGTTCTTGCTCTTTCACTGCAGGGTGATGGGGACTTAACAAACCATTTTGTTTTCATTTTAATTTCTGGAGTGAATTATTGCAGGACTTTCTGTATGCTTCAGTTAATACTGCAGGGGAAGACAGGGAGAGAACAGGGGCAAAGAACAGAAGTAGTTTGAGGCTTGAATTTTAAAGAAGATAATTGCATGTATGAGAGAGTGATGCATGCTCATTGACACCTACATTGAACTCCTAGTACCGTGTTTCCTTTCAAGAGAAATGAACGTCTTCAGTTTAAGTTTACTATTGGATAAGCATTTGTCTAATTTGCTTCTCAGTAAGTAAGATCTAATACAGTCAGTAGTGAAATTGACTGGCTGAATGATTCAAGCTGGAAGGAACCTCTGGTAGGTCATTTTCTCCAGCCCATCTATTCAAGTAGGGTTGCATTGTGAAATAAGAAAATGTGTTAGTGTCTCAAACTGAAGCTACACTTGCAGTTTTGCTCCAACCCAGATTCTGCTTTATGGGTTTATAGTTTAATTGAGGAAATTGTTTTTTTTGTTTTTTTTTTTTTCTTCCATCGTTGCTCTCAGTGGATAGGCTGTCAGGCTTTTAAGCTTCTGCTTTTTTTTTTTTTTCCTCCTGAAGGATATTTTTCTTTTCAAATTTAATGGGGTTTTTTCTTCATTATTTTTAAAGAAACACTAACTGAATAACATAAATAAAACTAATAACATTATTTTTCAAGGATGAGATGTGATGAGTCTGCTAGTCAGTCTTGTGTTGTATGGGAAGGGAAAAAGAGGGTGCAGTACTTGATTCAGCAGTTTATAATGCAACTGAGGAGTCTGCTAGACAGAATACAAGGAGTTTGCCTGGGTCTGCAGTTTAGGTGAAGGTCTAACCTTGAGTCTGTTGGGTTTCTTTAAGTCTGTTTTAGATTACTTTTTTGCACTGGTGAGTTAAACTGAATTTTTAATCCTTTGGGGCATGTTGCTAATTTAATAGTAGTAGGGCTTTCTGTTTTGGTTCTTTACTGCATAACAGTGGCATATGTTGCTAGTAGGAGATTCTTGGAAAAGTCTGCCCAGAGACTTCTTACTACTGTTTTTGCTTAAAATGATACCAAGTTTTTCTTATAAAGAAAGTCCCATTACATACTGATGTTAATTGTGTTCTGAATGAATTGGAAAATGTTTAGGCAAGATATGTCCTCATATCCAAAGTATCAGATTAAGAATTTTTTATTCGAGGTTTCATTCTGCAATTAATCACACTGACTTCAGTGTGCGGTGTTAAGGGTGAGATGCTTCTGGCCACATCACATGGTAGCCTGGCTAATCTCTTCAAAAATCTAACTTTCATGATACTTAGGATAGTTTAATTGCTTCTATATTCCACAAACTTGATGCCTTTACAATTATTCAGCCACAGAGTGGCACTCTGGAGCCACTAGAAGAGTGGCTACCACTTCAGGCTTTCAGTGCTAGAGGCCTGCTCAGTGACCTAACTGCTTATTGGTGGTTTTCAGTGAAGGTAGCTGTAATGGTAGCATAAATGTTGACTGGCTTTTTCTTACGCATTTCAAATAGTTGCTGCTTCTGTATGGTGAATAGTCTGGCACCGCTAATTGCTTTCTCAAATTGTGAATGTTGGTGTTAGTGGGATTTTAGAGTCTTGCCATAAATCTTAATTTTTTTTTTTGTTGTGTTTTATTAATATCTTTTCACCTATATTGAACTAAGAATGTATTTGCTTATGACACTTACATCATGTTGGTGTTTTTATATGATCTGTTTCGGGATGTGGCAATATAATCATGAAGAATGCTTTTGCTTGTGACAGGTTTTATAACTGTTGCTTAATACATGATTTTCCCTGACAGGTTGAGTGGGAAGGAGCACAGCGTTTTCACAGGAGTGGTTATTATACACTGCAGCAGTAAAGGTACCTCAGTTTAGTTTGTTTTCTTTTTACTCAGTGTTTTTATGAGCAATTATTTGCATAAAGACTTCGACTTTCTCTTATATAGTCTGAATTGGTGTCTAACTCAGTGTGGGAATTACCTAATATTTAAACTAAAAGCTTGTCACAAAAGCTACCCATTTTACTGCATTCAGTTGTCATCGTCCTCTATGACAAAATACAAGCCTATAAAAATGTTCTGAGATCTATGGGACAAACTAAAAGATCAGTGTAAACTGGAGGAAATACTGTAACTGAAATTCAGACATAGCAACTGTAGGGAGCCATGTATCTGTATTTATCACATAACTTTTTCAGTGAATGATTGTTTTTTGAGCACTCTAATGTCAAAATTTGAGTGTTTAAAGGATTTCCTCTGATCGTTAATGTCAGTACTTCATTAGAGGAACTTGCATCAAAATCCTTTCTCTGAAATTTCAATGAATATGGTTTTATGTAGATAAATTCATTATAGCTTTGTTTTTATTGGAATGGTTGTTCTTAAGTCTTGTAGCAGAAATAAGGTCAGTGATCCAATAATCTTATTGATGTTTGTAGAGTAGAAACAGTAACAGCTGAAAAAGAAAATGTTTCCAAGTGGTCTGTGAGCAATCTAGGAAGAATAACGCCTTGTCTTGTTTAAGAGAAAAATCAAGTTGCATATACTGTCAGTAGCGATGCTGATGACAGCTTGTCTCATCTGGAGTTTAGAAGTTGAAGCCATGGTATATTCAGATGAATATAAACATCTGAAGTCAGCGTATTCATCAAGTGATTCAGTAGAAGAGGTGTTCAGGTTTTTTGTTTTGCTTTTTTTAGAATTCACTTTTGTTTTAGTTGATAATTATAATGTGTTGCTAAGTTTTGCATTTATGTTCCAGACAGAATTTTCATCAACACGTAGCATAGGAGGACTGGTTACTAACATTTTTCTTTAATTTCACCTGAATCGTGATGTTCTTTCAATGCTAACACCACTTGCAGTTAGTGCACTGCGGATCTTCCTTTCACCTCCTGGCGAATTTCAACTGCTGCCAGAATACAGACTAATTTGCACAGCAGTAGGAGGAGATGTGGAAGTCAGTCTTGTAGGAAAGAGTCAACTAATAACATGTAATGTGCTAGTGCATGCTCATTCTTAGAAGGCTGCTTTCTTTTGAATATATTTTGGTGCAGCCTTGCTCTGTAATCTTACTAGGTTCAGTGTACCCATGCATTATACTGTTGGAGCCCACACCCAGATATGCAGTGCTTCATAGCACACTTCGCATGTCTTACAATTACTTCTAGAAAAAGAAGGCTGAAATATCTCTTATTTATTGAGAGAGATGAAAGATCACACTGCAGATGGCACTGCTGGATGTCTGCAGTACAGATGCAGCTGCACACTCAGGCATATATATAATAGCTATAATTTTAACCATGTTGTGTTACGGATTGTTTGTTGACACTCCTAAGTTAGAAGGATGTTTGCAACCTTTGTATTTGTTGCTGGATGTATATACTAGCAATTAGTTTTGCTAACTTGAGTATATTGTACACAGGGAGAGCAAGCTGTTAGCTTACGGAGGGGAACACAGTGGTAGAAGCTCTCTCAGCTTTCAGCTTTTACTGATGTGATGAGTATGTGCAAGGGGAAATAACAAAAGAGATCATTGTCCCTCAAAACTTTTATTAGCTACTTCATGATTTATATAACTTTTTCTAAGCAAAATTCATATTCATAGGAGGTGTAAATAAACTGTTGCTCTCTAAACTGTCATTTTGATGTTACAATTTCTGTTTCTAATGAGATTTCCTCTCTGTAGATAATCAGCTAGAAACAGAAATCACTGATTTCTATGAAGAGACTAAAGTAAAATTTTCAGACCTTTCAGAAGAGCTCTTATGGGAGTACATTCATAGTGGAGAGCCCATGTAAGTAAGACTCTAAGGCTATCTAACAGTACTTCAGAATAGATCTTGGGTTATATTACTAGCATGCAGCATAAAATATTTTGCCCTGGAAATTTTGTAATAAGAAGTCTTTTGGTATTTGTATTCTGTTGTTCCACCATTGCCACCTACACAGATATTTTTTTTAAACTATTACAATTCAAGTAAATTTTTTTTTTTTTTTTTTAATGAAGACTTTGTCTTGTGTAATTTCTTAGAATTAAATAATTGCATGAGAAATTAAGAAATTGACTAATTTTTCTGCTGTTGTGCATCCTTCTTATCAAGAAAATAAGCAGCATGTAGTATTTTAAAGTTTGGTCATTGGGGACACAGACTAATTCTAAAAGTATATAGCTGAGTTAAAATATGGACAAGGAAGGAAGGAAGAGCACTATCTCAAAGTGGACTGTGTGCCCAACATCTTTCTGATGGCTGCAGAAATATGGCTGTTCACTTTAATTTTTTTTTTTTCCCCCCCCCTCTCCTTTCTTCAACCAAGCATTTTTATTTTCTGACTGGAAGATATCTTCCTATTACTTCTGTACTTCTGTAGAAATAAGGCTGGTCTACGTTAATTCTAACTAGGTTGTGATCCTCTAATGAGTTGATTTGGTTTCTGTTAGACTCTTTGAGCCAGTATTTTATTCTGTATGTTCCAAAAATTTAGAACTTGCTTTCATCAAATCTACACTAAACTGTCAGCTGTCTTGTAGCCGTGTTCTTTTGAAAGCAGTTTGTAATTCTGTACAGTCTGGAGTTAATAGATCTGAGACTGACTGACCTTTGGTTTCAAAGGTTGCTTACTTAGGCTTTCAAGTTCAGATGTTAGTCAGTGTACCTCTACCTACCTTGTTCCGTAGGCGTGAGCAGTGAAAATGTTGGTTTGCTGCATACATAACATTACGCAATGAAATTTACATAATTAACTTAAAGGCAGATTAAATTCCCAAGGTTACTTGCTGTGAAATACATGTGTGTACTAGTGCCATGATGTTAGAGCACCTTGTTGCATACAGCTCTACTTACATTTCCAAAAACCTGCGTAGAAATTAGGTAGGACTGAGTGAGATAGCACTGGATTTTGTAGTTGAATAGGACTTTGAAAAAGAGCAACTTCTTTTCCCTGATCTTCCTTTTAGATATTATTCTGACTGAGAGCTGCAAGACACATGCTATGGTTGTTTGAGACATCCCCTTAAGTTTGAGCTCCTTTTCAAGCTGATGTATGCCTAAAGACCCTTCAGCCTCTAGTGGAATAGGGGTAGGGGTCAAAATGTAACTGGGTGACTGAGTGGCAGTGTTGGTCTCAGGAATGCTTGCTGTTACTATCCTTGCCAGACAGGCCATGGACGAAGCTGGGTGACCTATGGCAGTGCAGTTTGAATGCAGTCAGGTGATATACTTACACGTAGGTGACTGTGTCACTTGGACTGGCAGAAACTTAATGATCTTAGGCTTAATCCTTATACTTAGTTATGACTTATAAATGGCAGCTTTGTGCTTAACTAGAATCCATCTCCAACTTGAGTAGACTAGTCTTTATTCCAGTCTCTGCAGTACTAGTGATTACATGTTTTGTGCAACCTTTACTGTCAAACACATTCTCAACATTAATTGATAGGTCTCAGCTTTCATTTTCTCTCCCCCAGGGACAAGGCTGGTGGATATGGAATCCAGGCCCTTGGTGGAATGTTAGTTGAGTATGTCCATGGAGACTTCTTGAATGTGGTGGGATTTCCTCTGAATCACTTCTGCAAAAAGCTAGCAGAGTTGTACTATCCACCCCTTAAACATACCATACAGCATACAAAGCATGACTCTATCCCTTCTGTGGATACTTTTGAGAGCCTAAGTGATGGAGAAAGTGACTCCTCAAGTTTCAAGGAACATAAACGTGCTAGCAAGTTGGACAGTCCCTCAGGAGTTATTTGTAACTCTGAAAACAGCTCTGGTGTCAGAACTGGTTCTGGGGTACCTTTGGAAAATCAGAATGGAGTATCAGACAGTGCAGCAAAAGTTCCACCTAAAATTCTAGACCTGATGGATGGTTTTAGAGCTTCAAAGGTAAGGAGGGGAGAAAAGTAAAACTAATTACTTTGACTGACACAGTTGCTTTGTTGGAGGTAATTTGAAATGCTTGAGATGGAATAATAGTACAAAAGAACCACTGTGCAGAGAATCTAAGATAGCTGAAACTTTTGACACAATACAGATGTATTTTTTTCGTATTAATTCTATCTACTCTATGAAACTTTAACAGCAGAGATAGTTAAAAAAATCTTCCTTTTAATTTAAAAGTGAAGAAGTCCACAGGACTGTTTTATTTTTTTCCTTTTGCCCTTGCATGTGGGGTCTTGGGTATAAATGGTTAAACTGTGCTTCTAGGATGTCTGGAAACAGTACCTATCTGCTTTCTTCCCATATGTTCCTTTTGTCATGTTGTCTAATTAAATGCAACTTATGGAAGATTGATTTATCTTTCATTAGCTACATCAATGATTCTGTCTCTGGTGCATGTTGTAATTAGAATGCTCCAAAATAACAGTAATTTCAGAAATGTATCATGCAAAAATGCATTCCATAGTGAAAGTAGAATGTTGTTGGGAAACTTCAAAAGGCTTTTAAATATAAATGTATCACTGAGGTCTTTTGTACTGAGTGCAATCAAATAGGAAAATAATCTTTTATCAACACTACTAGGAAGGCTTTTTATGTGGTTTAATTACCAAGCTTATTTTAAATATGTGCATGCTTGTCATAGTTTTTTTTTTTTCTGTTTTTTCCCCTTTTGAACTTGTAATGCTTAGTTTTAGAATTATGGGGGAGATCTTAAATTTTTATTTCCTGTTAAGGAAGTAGTTTTTTTTTTTTTTATACCCTTTTCATGTTCCAGTTGTTTATAGTATATTGCCTGGAGATTATCAGCTGGAGACACATCTATGTAACGCAGGCTACAAACTGAAGGTCACATGCTGTGAGGATCATGTGTGGAGCAGCCAAGTGTAATGGGAAATGAATAACTGGGTGTTTTAAGTGCTACCAAGTTTTCTACTCAGAGCTCCTCTGTAGTGAACAAGGTGAAGGAGAAATTGAACACTAGTCATTCTGAATAGATTACTGGTATCGAGTTGGTGATGTTTCAGGAAGAGATAAAAAAACTGCTCAAGTGACAGTGAAATGACAAACCTAAATGCAATTAAAAATAGCAGAGGAAGATACACAAGACAGTGAACAGTGGTTCAAACAGCAGAAAGTCACAGTTAAGCCTGTGAATTGGTGGCTACTCTTATTGTAGTTCTGGGCAATGCAGTTAAGTTATGATAATTAATAAAATCAGATGTTCTTGTATAGCTGGACAATAGCAGTAGGTTGTTTCAACAGTATAGCAAAGGCTGAGGGTAGGTTTGTCAAGTAAGATGTATCCACAGAGAGCAAGTTTGAAGTACTTGAATGGATGAGATAATGCTTAGCACACCTTCAAGTGCAAGATGTGGAGAATTACCAGCATTCTGTAATGGCACATTATGTTTGCTGATTGTTGTGATCTGATGGCAAATTCAGTTCTGTGCAATGAAAGTTGATGGCCACTGTAAATAGAAGCAGGAGCTTTCGTTTTCTAATAATCAGTGTAAAATCAGCACGGAATGCTGAAGTTTCGTGTTGAGCTATTGGGGATTTCTTTTCCTGAGGCCTGAAGATATTTGTATAATGCATGACTCATTGTGGATTACTTCTGTGGATTGACAAGTTTTACCACCTCTCTTTGTACTTCAAGAATATGGATAAGAGCACAAAAGCATTTAGCTTCATAAAAGCTTCCAAGGTCTGTTTCATTTTGTTTCCTGAGTGTTGTTGCTTCATAAAGCAGGCTGAAATCTCCTGCAGAGGAAGGAGGCATTGCCACCTACTTTAGTATGAACAGTTGCTGTTGCAGAACAGGAGATCAGGTTTGACCCTAATGCTAATCCAGTTCTCCAACATGTTCTGAAATTGTGTATTCTGATCTTTACTTGCTGTTGGGATATTTGTTTGCATTGTTTGTGAGCTTGGCATTACAGAATTGTAGAATGATTTATAGTCTTAATTTTTTTGAATCTCTTCATTTCTGTAACTTCCAGGTCACATTAATTAGTTCAAAAGTTGGGCAGATCTTGAAAGTCAAATGGTTGTAGTATAGATGCACTTGGATCAATACTGTGGAAGCCTGGATTCTAATAAATCCCAACTGTATGTTCTTATTAGAACAAACAACAGAGGAAATGATAGAAAGGATGAAGATAATAAAACGTTTACACGCTAACATACCTTTCTCTAAGTTATTTTTTTTATTAAATCCTTTGTATTGTATCCTTTCTTCTTGGCTGACTGATTTTTCAAGTATATCACAGTTGGCTGCAGTTGCAGTGAAGTGTCTCTGTGATTGCTGTATGTTCTTCCACTGTGCTCTACATGAATACCATTGTTTTAGGAATTTTAACATGCTTCTGAGCACTGAAACTGCAGTGTTTTATTTTCTTTGTGTTCCATGTGTGTCTTACTAAAGTGTGCATGTGGTAGAGTTGTACTTTGAAGTCTTATTCCTTTTTTTGGCCATAGTTTTTACTTCACGAAGACCAATCTTTCTATAACTGAAGCTGCTATGTTGCCTTAGTGGAACTTTACAGTTCCTTGCATTTTACGTAAATCAAATTTAAATTGATCTCTTAGGCATTGGTTCACATGTTTAAATATATTTGGCTTAATGGAACATGCATATTGCTAGGTATATGCTAAATATCTGAATAAAGAGGTGCTCTTAATACAAACTCTGTAGGCTGCATGCCAGTATATTTTGAGTTCCCTTCTCTCTCATACACCTCTGTCCCAGTTAATGTTACTTAGCAAAGCTATTAGAACACTTAGAGGGGGAAAAAAACCTGTTATAACAGTTCTTAGGAGTTGTTATTATGTTGCACTTAAATAACAGTAATTATGTAGACTAATACTTCTGGAATGTCTGTGGCAAAAGTGTAGGTCCTTTGTTTCTTGGCTGCAGTCTTTCAAATGCAAGTTTTGTGGATTTTTTTTTTTTTTCTTTCCTACATGTAGGCTCTGTTTGTAGCCTCTAAGCTGAAGGTGTTTGATTGTCTGAAAAAGAAAAGTCCTCTAAAGGCTGCAGATATTGCAGATGAGGTTGGAACTTCTGTGCATGGAACTGAAAGACTCCTTGATGCCTGTGCTGCTCTTGGGTTGCTGGAGAAAACACCACAAGGTGACTTTTTCCCATCCCTCCCATATTGTCAGTAACTTGGATTTGAGGTGGGGAGATTGTTGGGTTTTTTGTGTTCATCATTAATAGCTGGAATTGTTCTGTTTGGGAGCAGGAATTATTTAATGAACACACTAGGTCTCCGTTGAGGAAACCTTAGATTGATGTTGTGTTCAGAGAGCAAAAGCAATCATCTCCAAATTCTAGTAACTTTCATGGGCAAGTCCCAGGGAGCAGCATAAAAGTTCAGATATACCATCTAAATAAGGACCAAGCCCATTCTCCTCTGCAGCTGTGCAGAGTCACAAACTTGAGTGGAGAATTGCAGAATTTATGAGGAGGGCTCTGGAATTTAAGCACCAGCTTAAATGCTAGTACACCTAACTTGCACAGTACTTGGAAGTGTATGTAGGTGACAGTCAGCAATAGGATTAAATTTTCCAATCTGCACTATATAAATTTTCATATGTATCATTTACTTTGTAATACTTGAGAAGCTGAAATGCCAAGAAAAAGAAATAAAGGATGCTTTCAACACTGTTAAAGGACAATGTGAAGGAGAAAGCACTAAAGTGGAATGTACTGGAGAATGCTTGAATTTAAGGGAAGAAGAGGCATCATTTAAAACAGAAAAAATGCAGTCAAGAATGACAAACTTCTAATGGTCTTCCTTGAATATCAGATGCATAGTTAAAATTCTCTGGATTATAAATAAACAATGAAAATGTTCTTTGCATCCTTCAGCACCTACATTCATTTTAAAAAGAACGTCCTAAAGTGATTTTCATTCTCGAAGAATAAGGAGGCCTTTAGAAGTATTTCATAGAAATCTTTTTACAGTAAAACACCTTGTGATGCCCAAATCAGGATTTGGTGGCTCTTTAATGGCATTACAAGGTAATATGCCTTCAAATGTTAGCTGATGTCTATAAAGTGGTGGAACAAAACTGGTTACAATTGTGCTCTTCCCTTAAGGTTATAGTAATACAGATTCAGCAAATACTTATCTGGCATCTGATGGTGAATACTCGCTTCATGGCTACATTATCCACTCTAATGACCATCTTTGGCCTCTCTTTACACACCTGGAGTCTGCTGTTAAAGAGGGAAGCAGGCAGAACCATCGAGCCTTTGGAAAGAAAACGGAGGATTTATTTAATGTAATGTAAATTTTTTTTCTTTTTTCAAGACTCGTTAGCCCAGAACTTATCTAGAGGGAAGTAGAAACCGAGCTGTTGAAGAATGTTCACAAATCTCAAATGCTAGAAATGCAGTATAACTTGCTAGTTGTAGATTTCTGTTCCCTTCAATTTTAACAGTGTAGTCTTAAGGCTCTAGAAATTGTGGAGCAATCACAGAATAGTCTAGAAAACTTCAGTGCTGATAAAACTCAGACGGAAGTTCTGCCCATCCAGTTAACATGTCCTAGAACGACCTCTCAGTGTGTTTAATTAACTACTGTATGGCCTTTCTATTATACCAGGCATACATTAAATATGTATTTCTTCAATTCCACTCAATTTGGCTTGTTACTGATGTGCATCCAGTGTAACCTGTTGTGCCTGTACATTTGAAGTTGTTTTTGAAGTATCATTCTGTTAATGCAGGGGATGAATGATCCAGTCTACACAGGTCACAATGAAAGTAATGCCTCCTATTTATTTCTGTGGAAACCACAACAGATACAAAGGGCACAATAACACTATTTGATAGAGCAAATTCTCAGCTAAAAAAACAGTATTTTTAAACAGTCACCACCTTTAGCTATAAACTTTTGCTGGTGATGAACATAAGCCTGTATGCTGCACTCATAAGTCTGTGTGGCCATCTAGAATGCTGCTTGTCTTTCACATCAATTTTACCACTGCTGAAATGCACCACCCACTGCCTCACTGTGCTCAAATCCACAGTTTGGTCTCCATAAACATTCAGCAAGTGTCCATGTTGCCATTGGTGTCAAGATGCCATTTTGTCAGACTGCCCATCTGCTGACATCTGTCATGTGGCAACAACTGTTAACAGAATATTGACAGAAAAGTTCAACCTCTGCTACCATACTACTATCATCCACCTCTGATGTTATAGGCCAACCAAATAAAATAAGGGGTGTTACTTTTGGTGCAGCCTTTGTTCTATCTAAGTTTGTAGTTTTATGTATACTTCAAGCTGGCAAATGTTGCCATTAATAATTATAATCCTTGCCTTAATCTGTTTCCATCTCTGCAGCATTCCTTTCCTAATACTAGCCCAGGTGAGTCTCTTCAAACTGGGGTATCACTTAAGGTGATTCCTAACTCAGTAGTTCTAAACCTTGTAAAGCAGACTGGAGGCATAAATATTTGTGCCTGTTTAAGAAGAGTGTGGAGGAGATTTATATAAGGATTTAATCTTTAACTGCAGTACTTCAGGCTACATCTTGAGGTTCTTGATTTGTATTTAACTTCTAAGTGTTGAGGAAGCCAGTTTTCTAAAGAAAAATGTCTATACTCTTCCTGTGTAGTTAATGAATGAAGTAACAGCCTTTAAAGATTCTATGAAGTCCTTTTAGCCTAACATTGTGTCTATATTACTGATGGACAGAAGCTCCTTTAGGAATCCTTTAGAGACTGCTTTAAAAGGAACTTGGATTCTTTAAAATAACTGCTGTAGAAGTAATTCACACAGATTTAACCTACTTTAGTGTAGGTGAACTACTTTGTGTTAATCCGAATTATTGACATGAGTTTTACTAGATGATGCTGGGCAGTAGTCACTACTAGTTCAGACCTGCACTTTCTACAGTACAGTACGTATCCAAGCAGGATAGGCACTTTGTGGTACTATACATACCATAGCCTGTAGATATTCTACTTAATGATAGCTTTAAAGCAGTGTATAACCAGTGAGATTAGTATGGAAGTGAGATGTGCTTTATGCATCACTTAGAAGCCTGAGGCACAAGGCTCTAGTTCTTCATAATTTCTTAACTAATCTAAGACAAGCAGTATGATCTTTAACATTGCTGTTTTAAAATTATAGCCCAATATTCTCATGTGATAGGAAAACAATTAAAATAAATGCCAGAATTGCATGAAATCAGTTTGAGTATATCAAGAGGAAGGATCATAGATGAAAATGCAGTCTGTTTGTCTGCTTTAAAGACATACTGCTGTGGTGCAAATTCCTTAATGTGTATCTAAGGCATAGAATTGCATTAAAAACACTCCAGATTACCTCCTCTTCCTGCTATGCTACCTCAGTAGCAATCATGTAGACAGATACAATTTAATAACCCTTAGGCTAACCAAGACCAAGCTAAGTGTGTGTTCTTTGAGACATACTACAAAAGATATCTAGATGACAGTTAAAGGGTGCAAAAATGTGTTCATCACTACACTGAAGCAATTGTAACAAGCAAAGAGCTTGGATGAGCAACCAGGCAATGATAGTTTGATCTATTTTTAATTTCGAGAGTTCTCGTTAATATATTAGTGCACCAACTGCCTTGATTGAATGTAACTTTAGTTACAGTAATAAAATCTGTTTACGTTACTGTTTTTTTTTTTTAATTTCTTTTTCATTTTTAGGACTATTATCAGAGCCAGGAAGTGAAGCAGCGTTTTATGGCTGCCATGCACAGCATTGCCCACCTTACAGCAAGAGACGTGGCTACAGCATTTGATCTTTCAGAGTTTAAGACTGCTTGCGATTTAGGAGGTATGGTCTGTAGTTGAGCCTGTGTGCAAATTTAAGGGAGAAAGCTTGCTTTCAGATTCATATTTTACCACTTACGTGGGAAAATGTGCGTGTTTTCAGTTGGGTAAAATTAGCTACTGTTAATTTTTTGGTATTGTAATGTCACAATGAAGGGACTTACTGCAGTTAACTAAAAGCAAAGTTATTTAAATGGTAGATGAATGACTTCATGGTACTTGAACAATTTGAAGTGAATATGTGAGTTACGTAGTGATGCACAGCTCAACACAGAAAACAAAGTTTGTGGCTTTGCTGGTAGAATCTTCCAGTGCTGGTATGTCAGCCTTGAAACCACTGCTACAAGAAACATTTTGGACTCTCTTAGAATGGGCTGAGTACTCCTGTGGTTATGGTGTTTTTACCAATTAATATCTCAGATGACCACCAAAATGTTGAAGACCAATGATGGATGTGAAGAAACTCATTGTTAGTGTTGTTTTTTTTTTTTGTTTGCTTTTGTTTTTTATTTTACCCTGTGCTTAGTGTGGCAAAAATAAAATATTCAGGGAGAGTGTCTTGTGCAAGAAGGAAGCATCACTTAAGGTCTGAGGTATTGGATAGCATTTCAGAGTAATTAATAAAATACTGATGGCTACCTTTCTCACTTGTGCAGAGACTTTAAGAGCTCATCCATATTCACTGTCCTGGAGACTATCTGTCAAATTTCTGCTCTTGGTGCTCTGTGTATAGTAAATAATTTGTGGATAAAGAACACAAACTACAAGTCCATTCATGTTCCAGAAACAAACAAACAAACAAAAAAAAATCCCAAGCAAGAATAAAACAGCAAATACAAAAAAAAAAAAAAAAAAAAAAAAAAAAAAAAACAACCCTGAAGTAGTGCTATCAAAGGCCATACTAACAAATCTATGATAGAGTAGGGAATAATAACTATACTGGCCAAACTTTGAGGCATTGTTCTATCCATTGGAAGGTGCTCTTTATCAAATTAACTGTGGATGTTAGTACTGAAATATTAACTATTCGCCACCTCTACTTCTGACTTGATGTTTATGTCCTCTTAATGTTACATACAGACTTATCCTTAAAAATTTATGCAGATGGTGGGAGAGAAGATTTTGAGTTTCTCTAAACTTCCAACAGGTTGTACTGGAGCTCTGGCTCATGAATTAATACGAATATATCCAAATATGAAGGTCACAGTGTTTGACCTTCCAGAAGTCATTGCAAACAGCTCTTGCTTCCAACCGTCAGAACAATGCACAGCTCCAGTGACATTTGTATCAGGTAAGCGTAACATTGCCATTTATTTTGTATCTATTATCCTCCAGCAGAGGGCGGTCTCTTTTGCTGCAGAAAGTGGTGTGCTGCCTTGCTCCAACCGCAAATCTGACCTGATACAATGCAGCATTGGCTCACCCATGCTAAACAGAGGCACTGTACTTCTCAAGCCTGTAGGAACAGAACCATCAGTAGTTGGAGAGTGGCAGTAAATGAAGTGTGAATGGAAGTAGAGGCTTCTTGTATGTCTGTGTCTTTGGCTTTTCTTATTTAGGTAAGATCAATATGGTTATTACAAAAGACTTCAATCTCCTCTTGCTTTAGGCTTTCTCTCCATTTCTACATATAACAGAATTCCTACTTTTGATCTGCTCTGCTCTTACACTGATTTGTAGCTAAGGAAAGAATAGTGTATCAGTACTCCTCTTCAGGCTTCTTACTTTACCTCTGCTGAAACTTCTAGTTTCATCTTAATATTTTTATTTCCTGCTGTAGAACTATACTAACTAAAATGAAAAATACTAATTCTGCCTTTCAACAGGTGACTTTTTCACTGATGACCTTCCAGAAGCAGATCTTTACATACTTTCACGTGTTCTTCATGACTGGCCTGATGAAAAGATTCATGTACTGTTAAACAAAATATCAACTGTTTGCAGACCAGGTAGGTTTTTAATCTCTTATGATTACAGGTGCATATTAATGCACAGTCATAATCATAAGTTCATCTTACAAAATGCATATTCTTGTTCGATCATAGCAGCCTTTGCTTATATGCTTATGCTTGCATTATAGTAATGCCTCAAAAAAAAATCCAAATCTACTCATGGAATGACTTGAAATAAATCCTTACTGTAGTTGCAGATTTTTACAAGGAACTTCATCTCCTTTATCTCTACTACATTCAACCTTTTTTGAAAAGACTATCATCAAATTACTGAAGCATGCTCTTCTACCTGTACATACAAGCAAGCCAATTAAAGATGCTGCAAGTTAATCAAGGACAGGCAGTTGTTGCATGTCACTAGTGTCTAGAGTAGTGGAGTTCAGAACTACTATATGATGGGATTGCTTGAAAAATATGTAGCGTTGTGTTTTCAACTATGTTTTGATAGTATAAAAGATCAAAGGGGAAGCCCTTTAAACAAAAAGCAATGGAAAAGCCTTCCTGCTTTACTCAACTGATTCCTTAATCCAAGAGGATTAACAGTAGCTATGAAGTTTGTTTCATAGGAGAACATTCAAAACAAGATCTAGGCTTGATCTTGTTGCACAGAATCGTATGGGTAGGAAGGGACATCTGGATATCGAGTCTAGTCCCATTGCTAAAGAAGGTTCCCTACATGTAGGTCACACAGAGGTGTCCAGATGGGTTTTGAATATCTTTAGAGAGAGAGGCTCTAGAACCTCTCTGGGCAGCTTGTTTATAAACTACAAAAGAAAACTGGATGGCTGTCTTTCCTTATTTGAAGACAGGGATATGACAGGAAAGAGTTGCTTGGTTCAAGTGGTAACAAGACAGTTTAAAAATCATGTTCAGGAAGTGGTCTAAACTTCACTGAAGTAGAAACAGTACTCAAAGCTCCACCTTTCCCCTAACAACTAATAGTTTTTTCCAGGAAGAAATGATTGAAAGTAAACTTTAGTTACTGATTACCCCTGAAGCCCATTAAAACACTGTTTTGATGGGGGACCTATATGTAAATGTCCCTGAACAAAACACTAAAAATGTCAAGCTAGAAATACTACTGAAGTGCTTCTGGTTGTTCTGGAAATGCAGGAAGTGCCTTGCTAGTGGCAGAAACTGTGCTTGATGAGCAGAAGACACACCCTCCTAGAGTTGTACTGCAGTCTCTGAGTATGACTGAAGGCAAACAGAGAAGTGGCTCAGAATATAAGCAACTGCTGGAGAAATATGGATTCACAAATACGCAAATTAAGATCACAGGCAACTTACTAGATACTGTTTTGTGCTTCAAGAAGAGTCAGTCATCTCGGCATGCACAGAAATAGCATGAGATGCTGAATTGTTTTAATGTGTGCAATGTACCTATCATCAGCCAACATTTTCAGTTTAGGACCATTTTGACCCTTTATATGAAACATGGATGTTGTAAGCATTGAATAAAAGGTTAAACTCAATCCTGTACAAGCTTTAGTCTTTGGGATTGTAGTCATTGTCTTTGCTTTTCTATGGGACTTTACTGGGAAGCACTTCAAGGATGCCATTTTATGCTTTTTTTTTTAAATTTGCTCCAAAGAAAGGCAACCAAGTTCTAATTGAGTTTCTGTAGTAGTTGTAATGTCATAGGAACTTCAGTAGCTTCTAATTTCCAGGCACAGTATATACTCACACAGACTCCGCTTGAGTTGTTTCTATTGGTTCCTGTCAATTTGTTCTTTTTTGAATATTATTTTTGTATTGTTAAATGGCTATTTATACTTTGCCTCATTTGAGATGAATTTTAGGTTTTATACAGCTTTTCAAAGGTCTATGAGTAAAAATTTCTTTGTTCCAGCTTTTAATTAAAGAAATATGTTCTCCACCCTCTCAAATACTTTGTCTCTAATGTCACAACTTTTAATCGTTTTCTTTCTGATACTATAGTCATATTTACTATTTCTATTTCAAATGTCCTTTGTAGTAGAAGCATTCCTAGAGATTAAAGTTGTACTTTCAAACTAGCTTTCTCTTCTATCAGTTATTACTTTCTTGCCTGTCACATTTCTGAAGCAATAATCCTGATGAGCCAACCTCAGCAAATAGTTTGAGCAAGGTCAGGAGTTGTATCTGCCTGCTAGATTCAGTCTTGTTATTTAATCAAAGTTACTTTGCTCTTTGAACTCTTGAGTAAAGCAAATGTACTACAGTGATTCATTCAGCTCATCTAAGAGACATATAGTACAGAGTATTTCTGCTGTAGAAAACTAGGGGAATGCCAGATTTCTTCCAGACAGGGGTATGTAAATCTTAGCAGACGCTTTTTATATCATGAAATTTTGCTGATTTCATCTGTATAGATGTTTGGAGATAGGAGATGTCAAACTACTGAATGTATTTGAAGCAAGTTTATTTTCTGTAATGATACAAAGTTTGCCATTATGCTTAAAGGGTTTATATTTTAAAAGACTTATTCCAGCAATTCATTTTTGTTTCAGTTATTCATCAAGTTTATGCTATACATCAGGCTGTTAGAAGATGTTTGAGTCAGAGCACAGCACTCTTAAAGCTGGCACATTTATTACTGTCAGACTTAAATTTGTACCTCTAAGCACTGTGTACTTAATGGCTATAAAACTTGACTAGTACATGTGGCTACCACATCATCTCAGTGTACACTGTTATTTTAATGCAGCATTTTATACAGAATGAGACTTAGTTCCTTGAGTGTGGTGACTGTGGTAATATACTAACGCAGCTCTATGTTCTTTGTTTCTGTTTTGTGAAATCAGTTTTAAGATACGAATGTGAAATAACCATTTATTTAAAAACAAAACAAAATCAAAAACAACTTGTAATAAATTACTGCAGTGCGATGTGGCTAGAGGGTTCAGGATCATTTTGCTAGCTACCCTTGTCTGCCTTACAAAGGAGGCTAATACAAGCTCTACAGGAATCTGCTTCACTGAACAGTGGGTGTCCCCAGTCTATGCTCCTGGATGATCCCAAACAGAATAGGCTGCTCTGTTTTAGAAACTGTACTTTTTTTTTTTCCTCTCAAAGAGCAAGCTGCATTTTTTATCTTCCCAAGTGGCTTGCATTATTCAAACCCTCAAATTTGACTGAAGTTGTGAGATTGTGGAGAGATTGACCAAAATCATGAATCTAGACAGAGAGAATTCAGGAGTAGCAGTTCTAAAAGTATTTAGGAGGAGGTGCCTGTGAAACTGTAATAAACTTGGGCAAGTCCAGTGGAAGCAACCAGGATGGCCCAGGTGCCACAGTATGTGGCTTGCAGCTTTGATAGAAATGTGCTTCAGTCTGGTGGTTTTAGGAGAATCCTGCCTTTCACTGCCAAAGAAACGAGTACCAAAAAGACAGAGCCAGGCTCTTTCCTATGATGCACAGTCATGGAATGAGGGATGATGGACACAACTGGGAGACCATGACTGGATAACAAGCTGGAGAAAAATCATTCATTAAGTATTGGAGCAGATTGTCCAGGGAGGTTGTGGGATCTCTGTCGTTATATGTCTCAAGATCTGAGGATAAAGCTCTGAGGAAGCTGATGTGATTGTAGAGCTGCTGCTCTTCAAGCAGGAAGGCAGAACAGAATTTGCCTGTCATCCATTTCAACTCAAGCTATTCTATATTTGATATATTCCATTAATGTGAGAAATGGTAAATTCATCATTTCTCACTGATGTTCAAAAATTTTTTTTCTGGAAAAGGCTGGTATTGTTTCTGACTGGACAGGGTGGATTTAATGGTGTTACACTGAAAAGATTTCCTGAGCAGTGGGGTTAACAGGGGAATTTGGGCATAAGAATGAAGACACAAAGAATGTAGGGATGAGTTTTAGAATGCAAGTGATTTTCTGCCAATAAACCTTATAGGTTTTTTTGCTTCTCATTGGGAAGTGACATTCAGCTATGCCTTCTTGAGGGTGCTGTCTTATCCACATTCTGTGTTAACAAATAGTTCAGATGAAATCTGGTACACAGTAAATTTTTTTTTTTTTTAAGTGGAGGATCATGGGGATTTAAAGAATAATAGATGAATGAGGAGAAATTCAGAATTTGCTCACTGAGCAGTGAGGTAAGCAAGAATCCTTGAGGAGGATAGAAGGTGTAAGTTTGTAAAAGGAAAACAAAAAAAACTTGATTGACTGTCACAGTTCAGTCACTTATATTAAAATATTGACCACTTTACAGCTGTTAACCAGTATTTGTGGCTGGAAAATAAAAGGGACAGTATTGTAACTGAGCCATCCAGCATAAAATCTTTGGAAGAGGTATTGAGTGGCTGAGCCCCTTTGTGTAAGCGCTCAGTTAAATTCGGAATCTGTTAGCTGTCTACAGGATAGTGAAATTATTTCATGTGTTTAAAAAATAATTTTAAAAAATTGGGGGGACTGGCAATTTTTCTGCATCTTTTGGCTGGAAGTTATGTGTTTGCTAAACACTTATAATACAGATTAAATGATGTTCTAATTTAGAAGAACCTATTCTGAACCATCAATTTTTATCTAGAAAATCATGCCAAATTTCCTTCATCAAAACATATTTCCTGAAATGGTTGGAAGTCAACACTGTTTCTATTCCTCGTGAAGAAATTTCAATTATGTTAGTAAATTTCCATCAATTGTAGAGGTATGTTTCCACCGTGGTAATTTAGCTTACTGTGCCTGACACTTGAAGGTGTTCTTCCCAGACTGGTTGTTCTCTCCAGGTATGTTTTTTCAGATTATCCTGACGCTGTCTGTGAAAGAAAACTGCCTTTTTTTCTTTTTTTGGCTTGTTTGGTTTGCTTTTTACGAAAGTTGTAATGGATATGTTTGATAGCTAGCTGAAATACATCTGTATTAAAGTATTCGGAAATTAGGAAGATCATATGGGTGAGAGAGAATGTAGGTTCAGGTTCACCTCAGATATACCTGGCAAATCCTTTTTCTTTGTGTAGCACCTGTTCATCACAGGATACATGGCTTGAGGTTGCATTTACTGAGGTTAATAATGATATGGTGATGAAGCAGGGTATTTATTAATAAGCTTTCAGAAGGACTTTTATGACACCTGATAGTAACACAGAGGTCTCAGCTAGCAATATTATCCTCAAGTCTTAATCTTTTCTCTAAGAAGCTGCAGTCTTGTTGTAGAATCACTGAATATTCTGAGTTGGAAGTGAGCTATGAAGCTCTTCAAGTCCAACTTCTGGCTATGCACAGGACCACCCAGTATTCAATCCCTGTGTTTGAGAGTGGTGTCCAGACACTCCCTGAGCTCCAGCACTGGGGCAGTGCCCACAGCCCTGTGCATCCCGTTCCCCTGCCCTGTGGTGCAGCCCCTTTCCCTGACCCCCAGCTGCCCTCCCCTGACAGCTCCATGCCGTTCCCTCGGGCCCTGTCGCTGTCACACAGAGCAGAGCTCAGCGCTGCCCCTCCGCTCCCTATGAGGAGCTACAGCTGCCATCAGGCCTCCCCTCAGCTCCTCTGCTCTGTGCTGAGCACAACGAGGGGCCTCAGCTTTCCCTCTAATGCCTTGCCCTCCACATCCCTTACTGTCTTTGTAGCCCTCCTTTGGATGCCTTCTGATAGTTTTATGTCCTTGTATTGTGATGCTCACTACCTGCGTTGAGGTGTGGTTATGTTTAATTGTGTTCTTCATTGTTTGCTAAATGTCTGAGATGTACTGGTTGGAATGACAAAGGGGCTGTCTTCAGGGTCAGTACAAAACGCTAATCTTGTGCAGCACTTAATAGTAAGATCACTGCAGCCATTTTGATCTGAGTTGGTGGTCCTTACCTCTACTGTGCAAAGAGAAACTACTACCACATAAAATGCTAGTCTCAGAGACAAGTAAGTAAAATAGCGCATGTTTTGTCAGCAGAGCCCTCATTCATGTCTTCCCTGTCCCATTCATGGGTCCGAAGATGGAAGAAGAAGATGTGTGTGAACAAATTATTCGAGTTCTGCCCTCAACCCTTGATCGCTCCCACCAGAAATATATAAAAACAAACAAACAAAAAACCTGGCTGCTTTGTGGCTTCTGTAATGCTTGCCATCCACTGTTTGTCCCCTTGGTGTAATTTAGCAGAAATTGTCTGGTTGATAGTGGGTTAGTACTGTTGTATGCGTTTGTTTTTGAATTAGGCTGTGGCATTTTGCTGGCTGAAATGGTATTGGATGATGAGAAGAAGAACAGGAGCACAGCTTTGCTTCAGTCTTTGAACATGCTTGTGCAGACAGAGGGAAAGGAAAGAAGTGGCTCTGAATATCGAGGCTTACTGGAACAGCATGGATTCTCTAAAGTCAAAATCAAACTGACAGGAAACTTGTTAGATGTTGTTCTCTGCATTAAGGTATAGGAAAAAAATATTTAGTCATAGAATCTGGATTATATTTGATGTTTTGTAATTATACAAATGTATTCTGTTTCCCAATAATGTAAACAATAAATGTTTTGTTTTTTGAAGTTGCATTTAAAAAGGGGAAGCAATTGATTGCATTTATTTTGAACTTGAGAAGCTTTCAATGTTCAAAATAACAGTTCTTCTGGCATGATTTGATGGCAATGAAATTGTAGTCACACAACACAATACAAATCAGAAATGTGCTGTTAGCAGCTCCACACATTGACATTGCTGAGAAATCAGTTTTTCCATAGTGGATGCAAATTGAGTCCAACTTTTAGATGAGCACTCATCACTTCGTCCCTGTTTCATAAGGTTAATGCAGGTGTAGGTACAGTTTCAATACTCCAATCACAGCCTTTTTAATACCATCTTTATTTTACAATTTCTACTGTATATAAAAAAAAAACAAAAAAACAAAAAAAAAAGAAAAAAGCCATTGCCTTTTTCTACCTTGCCTATAGCTTTGCATTTTGCTTCCCTTCTTTTGTATTCTTCATATACTTTGCATTTTTTTTTTTTTTTTTTTTTCAGTATATATCTTCTGCTATTCACTGTCTCCTATTTCACAGCCTACTGTTTGACTAAAAGGAAATGTTCCAAATACAGTCTGGAGTAGTTTCTCCCTTTTTGCTCACCTCTTTTCCTCGTTGTTCCACAGCTGTCTCTGCTACTTATACAGTTAGAAACTATCAGGGCACAGCAGGATTTCAAACAGCTGGGCTTATTGCATATATAGAGACAAAGTTTAGCTTGAGATGCTAGAGCTGCCACCCATCCCTACCATAACTCTTCTGCCCTTTTACACATCCAGAACTATTTCCCAGACTGCCTTCTCTTGTCCTTTCTCCTTGATTACAGTGCTCCTTGACTGTAGGGCCTGTCTTCTTAGTAACTCAATCAGAATGGTCAAATTGCTGTAGTTGTTAGCTACAGGCTCATGTTTTCTCCGCTGAGCTACTTGCATCATGTTGGGGGCTATGGAAATAATTTGCCTAAGGAAAGAAATATACAGTTCTTCTGGCTACATTCATTTACAAAGATGTGTTGGAAGGGACATGATACCAAGTATACATTAATATACAAATGTTTCATCATTCATTGTATGTGGAAATCTGTGATAGAACTTAAAATTGCCTTGGTGAAACTGAATTTATCACTAGTGGGTTACCCTCTCTTCCCACTCCTAAACTTGCCTGTTGTGGCACAGTCTTCTACCTGTGAGAGCAAATCAGTAAAGCTTGCCATTAATAAAAGATCAAGGAGAACTACTTTCTAATTAAAAAACATTTTCAATCAATGAGATAACTTAAAAGACAATTTCAAAATCTGAGTGGAAAACAAACAAACAAACAAAAAAAAACCCTCTGCAAGAATACATCATATCTAATTGTGCTGAGGAGTATTCAGAATGACCAGAAGAATGCTGCACTAAAGCAGAAACCAGTCTTCCTCTGTTTTCACTTGCTTGCGTATCTTTGCTAAAGGGGACAAAGAAGCCCTCTTGCTTTCAGTGACTTCCCTTGGCTTTTTGCATTTGGGGACCATGGATTATGTACTGATAATTTGTAGGCATAATGGACAAGGATATTTGGAATTCACTCAAAACATTTGTGCTAGGAGTTGGGATCTTGCTCTAGTCTTGTCAGTTGCTACATAACCAAACAATCAGAAGCTTCTGCACCAGATGATTCATGTAATGCTGTAAGTCACAGATAAGTAAAGGTGTTTGATGTTACCTGGGATGCATGTGACTGCTGCTTATCTCACTGCTATTTTATAGAACTCATTAGGCATGCACCTTGTTAGCAGGTAAGCATTAACTATGTAACAAAGTCAGGAAACAGCACTGTCGTGATGGTGAAGTCAAGCTTGGAAGAACTAAAGCAGAAGCTTCTCAGGAGCATTAGAAAAGACTCCTCAGCATTCTGTGGGGTTTCTGGGAAAGGTGTTTACATAAAATTTTCACCTCTTTTTTTTTTGTTTGTTTGTTTGGGTTTTTTTTTTTTGGGGGGGGGGGGTCTTTTAATCTGTAATTGGAGGTTGGATGTGAGGTATGGGGGTGCTTTGTTTAGTTTAAGAACACCCTCCTTCATTTTAGCCCTACTTAATTTGTGAGCTCTTAAAAAAAAAGTGGATAGAATATGACATTAGATAAAGAACAGAAAAAACAACAACAAAGCAGTACAGAGACAGGGGGAAATGAATGGTGCTAAAGAAAAAATGAGATCTGCCCCAGATGCATCTGAGGTCCCAAGGTGAACAGAACAGCATAGGACAACTACTGACTGAATGGTTACGTATCAGATGCATTTTACTTTCATTTTGCAAACCAACACCACCTAAAGCACAAAGTTCTCTATTAATCAATAGAAAACTTCGTAGAGAAAAAAGTGCCAGCCTAGAGAATTACACACAAGGTATTGCGCTATGAGAGAATTAATATTTACTTATGAGGCTTTTTTTCCTTCAAAGAAGAACAGCTTTTTAAGCCACGTGTGCATGAGAACACGCGCCATGGCCTTTCATTACGCATATCCAGACTGCGGTCCTGTCACACAGCTTGTGTGTGACCTTCTGACAGTCAGCAGGGGAGTCTTTTCACTACGTCCCTATCCTGGATCAGGATATAAAGCAGCGTACAATTATTTCATCTTTCTACATGCAATAAAATGTGCAATGACACGTGACAGTCCATGAAGTGGAAGTATGCCAGGCACGTTCTGTTCTCACAACACCTGGCCTGAGTTGCTCTTTTTGACCTCCTGCACAAAATGTGTGCGTGTGAGCTGGTTTTGGACACATGCATTGCTGCTCTCTGTGGTTTAGTAATTGAGTAGTCATCTGTTTAGAAGAAAGCCTGACTTTATTTACGTTTGCAGGAAGCATCCATTAAAAGTGAAAGCAATTACAAGAGACGCAAGGGAACTCATGCCCGGCAGCTAGCACAATTTCAGACACTAGTTCAGCTATGAAATGTACAATTTTGCTTTCAGCACACGTAACACTGCCAGAAATTGCCGACGGACGGTGCGTCCGTAGGGCCGAAGCCACGCTGACAGCTGTCAGCCTGCGGAAGGGCTTCGCACATCACCGGAGGTCGAGCACTGAGCGGAGGACTGCACGTTCCCATTCTCCCTGCCAGAAGCCAAGGCTTAAGCTCTTTGACGCCAATGGCGTCCCGCAGCGGTCTCCCGAGTACGGCACGGTGCCGCTCCCCGGGCCGGGAGGAGGCGCGGCCTCTCGCCCTTCACAAAGACTCCGACGGCGCCTTCCGGCCGAGGCTGCCGCGCGACACGGGCGCTGCGACGCGGCGCCGTAACACTGGCGCCGGAGGGGCACGGCAACGACCGCAACCACCGCCCCGACGCAACTCGGCCCCGCCCACCCGCAGCCGAGGCCCCGCCCCCGAGGTGGCGCGACCAATCAGGAGCTGGGAGGTGGGGCCGGCGGGGCCCGGCATTTAGCTGTTGCGCGGCGGCGGGCCCGCCCTTTCTGCCCGAGCAGTGGCGGCGTTTCTTCTCTGGCGGTTGCGGAGTGAACATGGCGGACCAGGCCATCTCCTTCCTCAAGGACTTCCTGGCCGGCGGCGTCGCCGCCGCCATCAGCAAGACGGCGGTAGCGCCCATCGAGCGGGTTAAGCTCCTGCTGCAGGTGAGCGGCGTGGCCGGGCCCGGGAGGAGAAAGGGCGGCCGTGACCTTCGCCGGCGGCCGCCCTGAGGGCCTGAGGAGACGCGGAGGGTACGAGTTGAGGGGACAGCGGGCGGCAGCCGCGCGCGCGGAACAAAGGCCGCGCGCGCGAGGGGGCGGTTAGTGAGGTCACGTGGGCGGGGGGCGCGCGGCGCGGCGGGGAAGCCGGTTCCGCTATGCGGGGCGCGGCGGGGGCGGGGCGCGGCCGGGGGGGCGGTTCTCGGTGTCACTTCCTCGCGCGGGACGGGAGCACGCATGCGCGCCGCCATCTTGGTGACCTTCACGTGGAGCCGGCGGCAGGGCGGGGCCTGCGAGAGCGGCCCGGGCTGACCCCGCGCCCCAAGGTGACCTTCGTAACGGGCCTGGTCCTGAGCTGCGGGAGAGCTGGAGAGGCGTTTTGGACTTTTCGCTGGTTCTTAGGGTTATGCAGAGCTTCGCTAGTTCTTAGGGTTGTTTTGGGCTAGATGATCTTCTGTGTGCAGTTCAATCTTATCTGGAGGCTCTGTATGCAACCCCTTTTGTCTGTGTGTAAGATGAGGTTTTAATTTCTGAGTTTGTTCAACGTTTTGTCTATACCAAATTACAAACAAACAACAAGTTGTAGTCTTAAGGCTCAGAGTGACCCAGAGCATTGAGTTTTTTCTATTACAGCAGGCTTACTGCTGTGATGGCCTTATCTCTGTAGGCCGTCAGGCCACCAGCTCTCTGCGTAATGCTGAGAGCAGACTCAGGCCCAGTTGCAGTGAGGGCTGGCTGAAGCATAGAGCCAAAAGCATATTGGAGAGCAGTGCTGCCCATTGCTGAGGGGTTGGAGCCAGAGGGTCTTTAGGATCATTTCCAACATGAGCTATTCTGTGATTCTATGAAATGCATGTTTTTATTCACAGGTGCAACATGCAAGTAAGCAAATTGCTGCTGATAAGCAGTACAAGGGTATCATCGATTGTGTAGTGCGCATCCCAAAGGAACAAGGAGTGCTGTCCTTCTGGCGAGGAAATTTGGCAAATGTCATCAGATACTTCCCGACCCAAGCTCTCAACTTTGCCTTCAAGGATAAGTATAAGCAGGTGTTCCTAGGAGGAGTAGACAAGCACACTCAGTTCTGGAGATATTTTGCTGGCAACTTGGCTTCTGGTGGTGCGGCTGGAGCCACTTCCCTCTGCTTTGTCTACCCCTTGGATTTTGCAAGAACCCGTTTGGCAGCTGATGTCGGCAAAGCTGGTGCAGACAGAGAATTCTCTGGTCTCGGGGACTGTTTAGTCAAAATTACCAAGTCTGATGGTCTGCGTGGCTTGTATCAAGGGTTCAATGTCTCTGTCCAGGGCATCATCATCTATAGAGCTGCCTACTTTGGAATCTATGATACAGCAAAAGGTACAGTTTCAGGAGGGTATTGATAAACTTGTTTGTAGAACTGTGTTGCCTGCTTCTGCCGGTTTTTCTGCGTTGTTTTCCGTTTTTGACTTATATATTTATGTAAGTGTGGTGGAAGAGGGGTGACATTGCACAGAGAGCAACACTTCAAAGGCAAAGCTTCAGCATGCATTTATGGATCAGGCTGCTTTAGAATTTTCCTGTTACGCTTGCCTTTAGAACACAGCACTTTTTCCTAATGGAAGTAATGTGTTTTGGTAACAGTATGCAAGTACTCAAAGTTTGTGATTTCTTGCTGAGTATTTGTAGTTCTGTTAGAACAATTCAGATGTATTTAGCAGAATTTGAGCTGTTCTGTAAAGCATTTGTTTGTTAAGCTTGGCTTCTGGATGTAGAGTTAATTGATCTCTGAACTATAGGTACTGATGTATTTGATGATGTTTACTTATATAGATAAGTAGAGAATAATTAGAACACTTGTCTGAAAGGATCTTGGTACCTAAATGTTATGCATTTTGATTACTGACAAGGAAATGCTGTGTGTTTCCTTATTTATTTCTCTGTTGCTTCAGTATGCTTAATGTGTTTTAAGTGTCTTGTTGCAGCTTAAAGCATTGCTTTACAGTGCTTCATGGTAGTTTTTTGTGGTAAAGTAGCTGTTGTGCTGTAAACCGAAGGAGCATTTGCAAGCTAAAAAGCTAATGAGCTTCTTTTTTGCAGGCATGCTGCCAGATCCCAGAAACACTCACATTGTTATCAGCTGGATGATTGCACAGACAGTGACTGCTGTGGCTGGTGTGGTTTCCTATCCTTTTGACACAGTGCGGCGTAGGATGATGATGCAGTCAGGACGCAAAGGAGGTAGGCTGTTACCATATCAATATTTAAGTGCTGCTAATGGTGATCCCTTAGTGCTTATGATTTCTTACCATGTAAATCTGATTCAACTGTTCGTATGTTCTAGTAGTAGGAGGCAAGTCAAGTAGTATAAGGCTTCTGACTTGTGTTTGTGAAGAATTATGATGAGGTTGTTCGTTTGTTTGTTTGTTCTTTAATAAATTGGGTAAATGGATTGGTTGTTTGTGTTGACAAACTAAGTGTAAGCAAGTAGTTGACAGTGTAATTGTCATAAGAGCAATTAACACTCTTATTTTACGACATAACTTTTAATAATTAGGTAAGCAAGCAGGAAGATTTTTTCTGTTGCCTGAACTGGTAGTGTGTTAAAGCGAGATATGGGGCATACTGGGGGAAGCAGAACAGCAATTTTTAGAGTCACCCGAAATACAGAAGTTAAAAAAACCCCTCTTTGCTCTTTCTCTACAGCTGATATCATGTACTCTGGAACGATTGACTGCTGGCGGAAGATTGCAAGGGATGAGGGAGGAAAGGCGTTCTTCAAGGGTGCATGGTCTAATGTTCTCAGAGGCATGGGGGGTGCTTTCGTGCTCGTGCTGTACGATGAATTCAAGAAAGTCATTTAAACAGCCTAACTAAAATTGGAAATCAAGTTGAGCAGATCATGTAGAATAACTACCATTATGGACCATTGACCTTCAAGAAATTCCTGTGAGTTTTATTTATCGGAGCCAGCTGATACTTGTAGATAGGGCTGGAAACTGACATAGAGGACTGATCCATTTCACGGTAACCTGCATGAAGACACTGAATCTGGCAGTTCAGTGTGATGATTTTATCAGTGATGAAAAATCAGTGACAGTGGTTCTGGGTCCAAAGTAGCTGGGTACAATTTAGGCAGAAAGAAAAGTATGCCTGTGGATCAGTCCTCAGTTTCAAGTCCTATCTTTTAGGACCATAAAATTGTATTTGAAAATACTTGCTAACAAATCATGTTCTTTTCCACTTGTACTGAAGCACTATGTACCATTTTGCACAGCTGAACATCTAGCAATTATGTTCTTAAATTGGGGCATTCTGCTGTAGAACAATAAACATACTTATTATGTCTGTGTTGAAATTATTACATCAAAGCTTTGGGAAAGCGTCGTTTCTTTGAAAACTTGTTTCAGATAATGGTTCCTCTGATACACTTACACTGCACTGTAACAGGATGTTTGATTTTTGTTTTAGGAAAACCTGAATGTGAGAACTTTGAGGGGAAAAAAGCATGGGTTGTACTCATAGAAACCACTCCCCTTCTTTGTGCCTAATAGTGTATGATGGGCTGCTGCAAGTGGCTTTCAGCATGATTGTTAGAAATTGATTTGCAGCTTTGCATATGATGTAAAATGAGGGTTTTTCTGTTGTAGTACTACAATTACCCAAAGTTCCAAGCGCAATCAAAAAGTAATGAATGCTTTTTGCTCCTGGCAAAAGTCTTAAAGTGGAATCTATTTTTTTAAATCAATATAGGAAGCAACACATGATGTTCATGCAAAAAACCAGGAACCTGGTTAAATGCTTTTAACCTTTGAATGAGTATTGTTGCTGCTATTTGGAAGTGTTGATTACGCCACTTAAGCTTTTATCTCTAGAAGTGGCTAGAAGTAACTTTGAAAAGAAGAATTTAATCTGAAATTCATTCTGAAAAGTGAAGTCGATATGGGTATGTAACAGGGAATATGCGTGGTTCTGTGTGGCTGTAAAATAAAGGTAAAAGTAAGTCAGCCTTCAATATTGACTGAATGTCTAATTTTAAGGGTCGCTTGAAGACTAAAAACATCTCAAAAAGCAGAAATGAGAAACTAAATCTGTGCTCTTTATATGTACATAATCTTTTGTACTTTGTAATCTGCAAAGATGTAATGGGGGACCAGTAAATGAGAACAAGGTGTTCATCTTTCAGTACATTCTTACAACTCGCCCTGTATTTGTGAAAATGTCATTGTAACGAGTCACTGAAGGCTGACTGAGCTATCAGGTTTTTTTGTGTGCCTTCTGAGGTTGCTATTCAAGATGAGATATTTAAATTTGCAACATGGCTTTCGCTGGTAATTTGTACCAATGTGATGTTCCATGGCACAAGCACTGCTTTTAGCATCTTCCTGTGAATGTAAGTACATTACACAGCTACTTTGTACACAGGCTAATGGCAAATTTTATGTACCTACTGCAAGTGGTTTTTTTTGTTTGTTTGTTTTTAACCCTGTTTGGTAATGGTAGCTCTCTCGTGGTGTGGACAGGTCACTTGATGCTGAACTTTCCAATTAAGCTGCTGTTTCAGTTGTAATTCTATTGATCTGAAGGGACAGAGGAAGAATCTGCCTATATAGATATATTTCACAGGTTTATTTTCTACATCAGTGGCTTAAAAGGTAGGTATATAACGATAGAGTCCCTCACATAACCTTACTGTGAGTGCATGGTGGCTGAACTTTGTGAGGAAGAAGAAAGCATGACAATTAACTAGCAGCCCTTGAAAAGGGCAGATTTCTTTTTTTGTCCACCGCCCCTCCTCCAACAAAATTAGGTGTTAATCAGGAGAAGCAAGCAAATAAATCAATGCAAGCGTGGGTCGTTATTTAAGTGGAAATGCAACTTACCTCTGCTGTGCATTACAGCATGTACTGCTTGGTGTTTATTTTTCTAGTATGTTGCTTCCCTTAGTCATCCAGCAGCATTTTGCAATGTGATTATGCAGTGTGGGAACATAAGAGGCAAACAATAAATGAGACTTTTAAAAAAAGCATTTGTTTTCTGCCTTATTGAAGCACTTAACTGGTGAAATGTGGATCTTTTGGAAAATACTTTCAGCAGGAAAAGATTTTGAATTTGTTTAACAGAAAATACTGTATTTTCAATAGATCTGGAAACAAGATCTGCACAATTGGAAGGATGTAGACTGGTGTGATGAACTACTTAAAACCTAGTTTTACAGATTTGATTCCAAATCTTGTGATTGTTACGCTGGATTTATTGAAGTCTTTAGCTGTGCCACTGAAGTTCTTATTGGTATTGCAGAGATTCACATTGCTGTTGGAGATGCTGAGCTCATTACACGACTGACTGGCAGCCCATCTTAGTTATTTTTAGCAAGATTTTATTTTATTTTATTTTATTTTATTTTGCCATAAAGTTCACTGAATATTTTAAGAGTTTGGTATCAGGGTTACAAGGTAGAAGGGCAATTTTTAGCTACTTTCTGCTCCAGAAAATTCTTGGGAGTATATATATAAAATGTTAAGTTGGGGAAATAGCATTTTGATTTCCTGTAGCACTACTCTTAATTCAGGAAATAATTGCTCCAGCAATGAACGGAAGAAATTATACCACATTTCTGCTATGTTGTTGATGAAAGGCTTTGTCTTAGATGGTGAAGAGAACCTCAGCAACTTTTAAGCAAATCTTCATAGCGCGTGTTTTTGGAGGAGCTTGGTTGCCAGGCATTGCTTCTGAACGAAGGAAAAAGAAACATTTTTGTGGGTTTTGTTTTGTTTTGTTTTGTTTTTAGTGTGGGGAACTGGTTTCATAGGTGATACTAATTTCTAGTCCATGCTGTGAAGAACACCGTAAATAATTGGAAATTATTAGGAGGTTGTGTAATTTTTGTGTTGCATCCAAATCTGTTTTCTTTCTGGAAGATTAGGTCATCTCCTCAATCACAGTTATTTCCTCAGTACAACTTATTTGAGATAGAAGCACATTCTCTGTCTGAGAAGAGGGGAGAAAGAATAGCCTTTAACATACGATAAACTACAGGTTAATTGGTGTTCACAGAAAGCATTAAAAAATATTACATACACAGTTCCGAAGGCACCCTGGTCTTGCTATTTTCATACGTAAGAAATGTTTGCAAAGAAAGGGATGGGCAAGATGACCAAAAATTAAAGGAAGAACACTGAAATAAAGTGGGATGCTTGTAGGAATACAAATTATCTAATGAACTGAGTTGGTTGGTAGGATCTGACCCAAATCTGAAAAGAAAAGCAGGTGGTACTTTTAACATAAGCTTTAAAGAAGCAACTGTGAACACAGTACAGTGCAGTTAGGGTTATAAATCATGAGATCTTTCAGCGATCAGGAATAAGTTCTTGAGAAACGGGACAAACAGTAAATGTGAAAGGTTGTGAGAGCAAGTGGGGACAAGATGATGAAATGTAAGCTTCAGAAAGCAGAATCAGCGAAGGGATGTGTATAGTTCAAAATAGTTCATAAATGTGCTGGATTTAAGTAGTAGGAAGAGATAGCCCTGTTATTCAGTGAAGAAACTCCTTGGATAACACATTCGAACTTGATCCATTTTGAAGAATTACAGTAGTCAAGTATAAATTGTGTCTGAGAAAGGAGGTAAAATTCATTTTTAAGACTAAATCAGACAAAGGAGAGTCAGACAGGTAAGAGACCTGAAAATGATCTTCACAGCCTTGGTGTTTGTGAAATTGAACTTCTCTTGAACTCTGGCAGCTGCTGCCTGCAACTGTGCCCATGCAACAGTTCAAGAACCACATCCACCTGCTTTGTGCATCATAGAATCATAGAATCACAGAATGGCCTGGGTTGAAAAGGACCACAGTGATCATCTGGTTTCAACCCCCTGCTATGTGCAGGGTCGCCAACCACCAGACCAGGCTGCCCAGAGCCACATCCAGCCTGGCATTGAATGCCTCCAGGGATGGGGCATCCACAGCCTCCTTGGGCAACCTGTTCCAGTGTGTCATTAATCTCTGTGAAAAACCTCCTCCTAACGCCTAACCTAAACCTCCCCTGTCTCAGTTTAAAGGCATTTCCCCTTGTCCTATCGCTATCCACCCAAGTAGTCATTCTCTTTCCTGTTCATTGTCTCCTTTCAAGTACTGGAAAGCCACAATGAGGTCCCCCCAGAGCATTCTCTTCTCCAAAAATTACCAGTCTCAATCATTTTTAACTGTAAAATATGGTTGTGAATACACAGAAGATAACTGCTATACTCAGCAGTCACGTAGGACACAAACTTTGCAAAGGGCCAAATCAGTTTTTAATGGACCTGATATGGGTCTCGTATTTACACAGCATTTCTTCATGCCTGCAGCTTATGGTAGGTTGCAGTTAGTCCATATGATTGAACAGATGTACATACCTGGATATCTTCCTCAGCTGGTATATCAAATTTGCCTCTTGGTTGTGGGATAGGAGGAAATATTCTTTTTGAACTGCAATACCTTTGGATAGAAAATGGGATGGTAAATAAAATGCTAGTGGCACAACAGTAAATTTTGTGTTGAACCTTAAGAGTGCGATTTATTGCCTAATAGATCGCTAAGTGAGAAGAAGGAAAAGGCTTTGAACGTTGACTGAGGATTAACTGTTTTTACACTGCTCCATTGGGTAACTCAGCTTACTTTGTGACTGAAGCTACAGTAAATGATTTATTAAACAAGACTTAAAATAACCCACTTGACACAGATATCCTCTACCACTAAAGAAGTTTGATCAAAGTAAGGATGCATTCATCTGTATCAATTCCCTGTTGTCTGGTGCTGTGTGAAGTCAGTGATTTTAAAATAATGTGAAATGCTTTGAAATAAAGACAAAAAATGTCTTCCTTTAGGATCTGGTGGAACGATTCACTAAGTCTAACAATTTGTCCCCCCATAGTGTGCCATACTGCCATCCAAAACCATACTGCTGGTAATCTTGAATTACATCGATCAGATAGATTGATGAGATTCTTCAAGGTTGTGCAGGTAGGAGGGATGTTTCATCAGAATTCCTATGTTAAGAAGGTTGGTTTACCTCTTGCAAAGGCAGTAATGGAGCAGCGTCACTAGGATTGTTCCGAGTGCTATCAGAACTAAAATCACATAAATAAAATAATCTTTCTCTTCACCTGAAACATATCAGAGAGAAATGTCAGTGGTCTGCCAGAAAGTGTTAGCTCCGATTACACCTGAACTTCTTGAGGCATCCAAAGGATTTCCACTTGGTATCTTACAGATCTTTGTTCAAAAGCTCAGGTGCATTAAATGTACCTTGGAACATTCTGAATGTTTAAAGTGCAGAGAAAAATAAAAAATCCCGACTGTGAGGAGAACCAGAATGAAAAGTCGGGATAGAGGTGGGACTGTTAAAGGAACATCAAAGAAGCAGGGAATAGGAAGATTCAGAAGGAAGAAGAGGAATTTGAGCGTGCACTGAAGCACTGAACAGGTTGCCCAAGGAGGCTGTGGATGCTTTACCCCTGGAGGCATTCTAAACCAGGCTGGATGTGGCTCTGGGCAGCCTGGTCTGGTGGTTGCTGACCCTGCACATAGCATGGGGTTGAAACTAGATGATCATTGTGGTTCTTTTCAACTCAGACCATTCTGTGATTCTATGAATTTGAAGATTTAAGGGGACTTTCAGAACTTCTGACGGAAAACAGTTTGGGTACACCTTAGCTGCTTTCTGTGCTCCTGCTGTCTCAGTCACAGCTGCCATCACAAGCACAGTTACTCATGGACTTCCAGCATCTGTTGCCATAGGATTTGAGCACTTCATCTACATTAATAATTTCTATCCTGCTCTTTCCATGTGACTGAATGAGAATTAAGGTTTTATTCTTATCCATGAGTGTGAGAGAGAAGAGTTTGCAAACACATTAATACAGAAAAAATCCCCAAACCCATCCTAGATTACAAGAATATTTCAGTCTTACCGAACTCTATAGGGTTGCTCCATTCCCCCCACTTTCTGTTTACAGAACATCTTCTTTTTCCACGTGCTCTGATTTTCAGAATGCTTTTTTTCTCTGCGTTGTAACTTTTGAATTCGTATTTGTTTTCAGTTACCTGCGATCAGAGTTAGAAGCTGTATTTCACTCCATCGGCAACTATTAATAAAATTTGAGTTATAATTTCCTGATACAGATTCTGTAAATGCAACTTATTTTTATGACTTTGCAGGTAAAGGGTTAGATTATCTTTCCCCCAAATTTCAAACCCTGGTACCCATTAGTTCATCCTACCATTGACTGTTTTGGAATTTAAAGATGTTTTTCGGAATTTGTTGGTGCTTAAATTTATTCTGTTAAGGATATCTTGTTTTCTTTGTCACGTACATATCCTAAAAAATATAAAACAGGACAGAAAGCTGAAACTGGAGAAGCAAATCATGCAAAGACTTCTCCAAATAGAGTCTCTTCTTGTCAAATGGAATTGATGCCTTTGAGACAATCCAACACCAAGTATGGATTGCCAGGCCTTGTGGTGCTTAATGCAAAGCCTGGAGACAGTTGAGGATGCTTGCAAGGCCGAGAACTGCCCATTTGCAAGGGTTTCACTCGTTTTGAAGATCTCGAAGCTTACACATGATGCTGCCATGGGAAAATATACTCCTAATTTCTTATGTTGATGAAAAAGCTAGAGTTCCAGGGACATCTATATTCTATATTACAGTGTTTACATGATAAACAGGGCAAAAGTACAAATTTGTTGGGATAAGAATACTTACAATTACAGGAGGATCCTTTTTCTCTTCTGGGATTTTGTACTGCAAAACAAAGACAAACTCAATTTTTTGTTGTTGTTGTTTTCTTGCCAAATAATCATATATTTCTCCCTCTATTCTTCCCTGTTTTTCGCTTATAATTTCAAAGTGAAATTCAAATGGAGATTCAACCCCAGTAACATCCCAAAATATAGCACTTTATTCAGAGTTTTGTCTTCCTCTGTTTCATTTTGGTGAAGAGCTGGAACAGGCTGCCCAGAGAGGTTGTGGGTGCCCCATCCCTGGAGGTGTTCAAGGCCAGATTGGATGGGGCTCTGGGCAGCCTGGTCTAGTATTAAATGGGGAGGTTGGTGGCTCTGCATGTGGCAAAGGAGCTGGCTATTCATGATCCTTGAAGTCCCTTCCAACCCTGGCCATTCTGTGATTCTGTGATTTTAGGAAAGGAAGAAAATAAATGATGTCAGTGGCTGTGAGCTGTATTTGCTTCTATACAATGCACACTCCCATCCAGCCGGTGTATATCTGAACTATCTAAGAAAAAAAAAATCCTCTAAAGAAGCAGTTCTGGAGGCTATAACTTCACAATAGGTTGATAACACAGAGCACAAAACTGATATGAACCACAAATTTATTTTCCTTCCAATTGAACTCTGATGGACATAGAATATTAAGGTTGGAAAAGACCTCCGAGATCATCCAGTCCAACCATCCATCTACCACCAATATTTCCCCACTAAACCATGTCCTTTAGTACAACGTAGAAGGCACATGAGGGATAAGCAGGTGATCCAAGACAGCCAGCACGGCTTTACCTAGGGAAAGTGATGTCTGCCCAATCTGGTGGCCTTCTATGATTGAATGATGGCCTTGGTGGACAAAGGGAAGGTGACCGATGTCATTTACATGGAATTATGCAAGGCCTTTGACATGGTCCCACACCACATACTTATCTATAAATTGGAGAGATACGGATTTGAGGGGTAGACTTTTCGGTGGATAAGGAATTGGATGGATGGTCACAACCAGAGGGTTGCGGTGAATGGCACTATGTCCAGGTGGAGGCCAGTGACAAGTAGTGTCCCCCAGGGGTCTGTCTTGGGACTGGTGCTCTTCAACATCTTCATCAATGACATCAATAATGAGCTTAAGTGCGCCCTCCACAAGTTTGCCAATGGAACCAAGCTGAGTGGTTTGATAGACATGTTATAAGGAAGGGATACCATTCAGAGGGACCTCAACAAACTTGAAAGGTGGGTCTGTGTGAACCTAATGAGGTTCAACTTAGTGAAGTGCAAGGTTTTGCACTTGGTCAGAGTAATCCCAGACATGCACATGGACTGGGAGAAGAACTTGAGAGTAGTCCTGCAGAGAAGGACCTGGGGGTTCTGGTGGATGAAAAACTGAACATGAGCCAGCAGTGTGCTCTTGCAGCTAGGGAGGCCAGTGGCATCTGGGGCTCCATCAGAAGAGGAGTGGCCAACAGGGAGATGATTGTCCTTCTCTATTCTGCCCTCATGAGGCCCCATCTGGAGTACTGCGTCCAGGTCTGGGGCTCCTACTACAGGAAAGATGTGGAGCTGTTGGAGAGGGTCCAGAGGGCTGGAGCACCTCCCCTATGAAGACAGGCTGAGGAATCTGGGCTTGTTCAGCCTGGAGAAGAGAAGGCTATGATAAGACCTCATTGCTGCCTTCCAGTATTTAAAAGGAGCTTGTATAAAGGAGTGGAATCAACCTTTTTTTACTAGGGTAGATAGTGAAAGGACAAGGGGGAATGGTTTTAAGCTTAAGGAGGGAAGGCTTAGATTGGATGTCAGGGGGAAGTCCTTTACAGAGAGAGTGATGAGGTCCTAGAACAGGCTGCCCAGAGAGGTTGTGGATGCTCTATCCACGGAGGTGTTCATGACCAGGTTGGATGGAGCCCTGAGCAACCTGGTCTAGTACTAGACATGGAAGATGGTGGCCTTGCCTATGGCAGGGGGGTTGGAAATTGATGATCCTTGGGGTCCCTTCCAACCCAAAGCCATTCTGTGATTCTGTGATTTTTTAATCTAAACATTCCTTGAACACCTCCAGTGACACAACCACCTCCCTGGACAGCCTATTCCAGCAGCTGACCACTCTTTTGGAGAATAAATTTTCCCTAATATCCAAACTGAACTCCCCTGGCACAACTTCATGCTATGCCCTCTTGTCCTATCGCTAGTCAACAGGGAGAAGAGTCCAGCCCCCAACTTGACATCAGAGTGATTCATATTCAAAATCACTGTGAATATTTACTTACATATTCAATGCAATCAAAATTTAATTAACAAGAAAAAAAAAAAAGTATTAATGTGGACTGAAGAACCCTAACATTTTGAAATATTTAATATGAAATGCATAGGTGTTAAAATTAGCAAGCACTATCACACAGAATCACAGAATCACAGAATCACCCGGGTTGGAAGGGACCTCAAGGATCACGTAGTTCCAACCCCCCTGCCTGGCAGGGCCACCAAACATACACATTTAGATCAGGTTGCCCAGGACCCCGTCCAACCTGGCCTTGAACACGTCCAAGGACGGGGCATCCACAACCTCCCTGGGCAGCCCGTTCCAGGGCCTAACCACTCTCCTAGTAAAGAACTTCCCCCTAACATCCAACCTAAATCTTCCCTCCTTCAACTTAAAACCATTTCCCCTAGTCCTGCTGTTGTCAGCCCTTTTGAAGAGTTTACTCCCCTCCTGGGTGTAGGTTCCCTTCAGGTACTGATAGGCTGCAATGAGGTCACCCCGCAGCCTTCTCTTCTCCAGGCTGAACAAGCCCAACTCCCTCAGCCTGTCCTCATAGGGGAGGTGCTTCAGCCCCCTGATCATCTTAGTCGCCCTCCTCTGGACCCTTTCCAAAATCTCTATGTATTTCCTGTACTGAGGGCTCCACACCTGGACACAGTACTCCAGATGGGGCCTCACAAGAGCCGAGTAGAGAGGGACAATCACCTCCCTGTCCCTGCTGACCACCCCTCTCCTGATGGAGCCCAGGATCCCATTTGCCTTTCGAGCTGCCAGAGAGCACTGCTGGCTCATATTCAGTCTCTCGTCCATCAGGACCCCCAGGTCCTTCTCTGCCGAGCTGCTCTCAAGGACCACTCCTCCCAGCCTGTACAGGTGCCTGGGGTTCTTCCGGCCCAAATGCAAAACCTTGCACTTTGCCGTGTTGAACCTCATCAGGTTCACCCGAGCCCAGCTTTCCAGCCTGTCGAGGTCCCTCTGAATGGCATCCCTTCCTTCCACCGTATCAACCGCACCACTCAGCTTGGTGTCGTCAGCAAACTTGCTGAGGGTGCACTCAATTCCCTCATCGATGTCATTAATAAAGATGTTAAAGAGCACCGGTCCCAAGACAGACCCTTGGGGGACACCACTTGTTACCGGCCTCCACCTGGACTATCACCAGCAGTGGTTGCGGTAAGGATTCCAGAAAAGATGGTATCCAGGAAACATTTACATGTAATGTCAGTGGGACAGCTGGCATTATGAAAAAGGAAAATGTTATTGGAAGGAATGTCTCATTTCAGAAAATAAACCTGTTGTGTATAATGCATTATCAAGATTAGTATTTCCCCATTATTCATTGTCAGATGAGCTTTCTCGATCTAGGACATGGATGGAAATCATCAGTCTGCTGTAGACAAGGAGGGTGTTACTGAGCTGCCTTCACTTAGCCTTGTAGTGCCCCTTACAGCTGCTGCATAGTATTTTGCCTGGCCTCAGATGGCCCCTCCAGAATGTGTCTTACCTTCTGTCACCATGTGGGTATCCCTGGTACCTCCACTCACCCAGTGCCTGATTTAGTGAGTAGCAGCCCACAGAAGGGAGGTTGGAACTACATCATTTTAGAGGTCCGTTCCAACCCAAAGCATTCTATGAATCTGTGATTCTCTTATTCTATGATATATTAGTTTGAAAAAAAGTCAGAAGCAGTGTAAGCTGCAAGACTGGAGCAGTAGAACATGCCACAGCTTATCAGATAGAAGTCAATAAACCGAGAACAGAAATTTGCATGTTCTTTAGGTAGATGTGGTGCCAAATGCAAGCCAGTACATTGTTTTTACCTTAGTTTGTATGTTTATTTCATACTCAAAACAGTCTGCGTTTTCCACATGACTTAGAAGGGGTTGTTGCCATGTAATTATGCAACCTCCTGGATTGCTAGTACAGTTGGCAGTGACGTTCAGTGGAGGAGGGAGTCTTTCTGGAATGAAATGAAATTCATGATCAATAATTAGCTACAACTCACGTGTTCCTAGCAAAATGTACATGAAGCTGAGGCAACTAGTCCAGCTGTATGCTGATGGTAGAAAGAAATGTTATCTATCTGCTAAATACAGTAGGTAAAACACAGTATGAAAACTAGAGACTAAGATGCTACAACTATTGAACATCTGACCTACATCTACAAAACTTCTGGATGTCTGAAGGTGTCTCAAATGGCACTAGAGGCAAGGTTTTAGGCAACTGGATCCTGCCTGAAATCTCTATCAGAACTTAAACTTGTGGGTACTCATTTAGTTAATACAGTCTTAATTTTCCAGTTGAATCCTCCCTCTGGTTTAAGGCACAATGTCCTTGCGGTTCTCATAGAGATGTGGAATTGCTGAGGTGGAGAAATAAGCCCACAGGAAAACTGCCCTCAGAACATTTTTCACAATTATTTCTCACCTCTTCAGTTCTGAGGAGTCGTTTACACTGTTCCCCAAGCTGTTACTTCAGACACTGCCTTTGTTCATTTTAGTTAATTTCAGGAATGCTATCTTTTCAGCTAACTGGAATCAAGTTTGTACTACTGTATAGAGTCCTATAACAGCTGCACTCAGTTATTTTATTTTCTTTCTTTTTTTTCCTTCAGAGAAAAATTCCTGGCTTTTTTGTTTGTTTGTTTGTTTTCCTTTTGAGTCAGCAATAATAAAAGTGCCTACTTACCAATTGTGTATAGTTTTGTATAATTATCATAAAACTGGATCAGGAAGGCTTTGTGGGATCCATTTACCAGGAAATAAGTAGTTTTATCTTTAATTGTCACATTTTGGAATTTACATCCCACGTTTCTGTCATTTTCATCTTTAATGTAAAGTTCACATTCTGTCTGGTCATCATCTCTATAGGAAACATAATGGATATATAACAAGGAGTTTTAGTTAAATGTAGGCATAGTGATGTGTTGAGAATTCGGACTACCCAAAACTCAAGAAGACCTACTCACCTCGAGTTCTGCCAGTAGAGAAAATATTGAGTATCTCCTGGAGCATTCCTGCCTGCCTGCCAAGTGCAGTTCATGAGGGAAATGTCATAAATCACACAGGAGAAGTTCTCAATGGCTGACCCATTAATGCCTGCAAACACAGCAATGTCCATTATGAGGAAAAAATGTGTGGAACTGCTCCATGCTGGAGAATCATGGCAGCAGACAACTTTTCTGGGTTTCGGTAAGGCTTTTGGTACTGTCCCTCATGACATCATTCTGAACTAGTTGTCCAACCCTGAGGCAAACAAGTTCATACTAAACCGGGAGTTGTACAGGATCAACAGCAGAGTTCAAATGGTTGTAGTGAATGGACTATCTCTGGCTGACAGCCATTCATTGGCAGTGGTCCCTCAATTCTAGGGACATTTCTGTTCAACTTTTATATCAGTGTTCTGGAAGCTGGAGTGGAAAGTCTCCTCAGCAGATTTGCTCACAATACTGAACTGTGAGGCGCTGCTGACTTCCTGGAGGACAAAAGGCCATGCAGGGGGGTCTGGACACATTGGAGTGCTGGCCAATCATCACTGGCATGAAGTTCAGTAAAGGCAAATGCTGTGTGCTGCATCTGATACAGAGCAATGCCAGACACAGGCGCAGACTGGGAAAGGAGTGGCTGGAGGGCAGCTCAGCAGGGAGGGACTTGTGGGCTCTGGTGACAGCATCTCAGCATGCGCCAGCAGCATGCTCTGGCAGCCAAGAAGGCAAACTGCACTGTGAGGTACATTAAACACAGCATGGCCAGCTGGTCAAAAGAGGTGATTATCCCCCTCTATTTAGCACTGGTGTGGCCTCATCTCAAACTCTGCATGCATTTCTGGGCTCCACAACATAACATGGACTTTCAGAAACTTGGAAGTGCCCAGAGGAGGGCACCAAAGCTAAGAAGGCTAACGGCATGTCCTATGAGGAGAGCTGAGAGTTAGACGTAAAGTAGTCAGGGAGTGGAACTTGATTTTTGTGGGTCCTTTCCAAAGTATCCTCTCCTCTCCTCTCCTCTCCTCTCCTCTCCTCTCCTCTCCTCTC
>NW_024962262.1:51001686-51161686 GCF_019238085.1 Lagopus leucura | reverse complement strand
ATTATTGTAGTACATATTTCCAATTAAGCTTCTGCTTTGCTGTTCTAAATAAGCTGTCTCTCTGTCTCCTCCTCTCTGCAACAATCTCCTCAACTTTTCTGTTAGGATAGCATGAGTTTATAACAAAATGTGTCCTAGAGGCTTGTTCACCGAGAAATAGGTGAAGAACTTGAGACATTGAAAATCCATTACATCATTTGGAATATTCACTTTTCAGCTGAAGCTAATCTGCATCCCTCTAAATTCTCCAGGTATCTCTCTGTCTCACACCTGAGACGAAGAGTAGCTATATTCCCATTCATGCTTCAGCACAGCTGCAGTTCAGGCTATCACCTCCCTTTCTCTTGGGTGACTGAACCTCACTTCTGTGCTTCTTTTGGGAAGCTTCTTTCACATCAAATACACCCTAGCATCAGCAATAGCTTTTCATAGATTAAGATGTAGACTGCAAACAGTCACAGATTTTAAAGCCAACTGATGCAATTTTTTTTCAAGGTAAATGAAATCTGTAAGAGGTAAACAGAAAAAATGCGGTAAATTATCTCAATGAACGGAATGTTTACCTTCATTTCTCTGAGTTTGAAGTTTGCAGCCATGATACACTTGTAACTGGAGAAGTTCTTGCTGCTTTGCCAGGACAGCTCCATTCTTCTCCGGTTTAATGTCAAGTTTGAGATAGGCAATTCTTGTGTCCCTGCTGAAATGGTTACAGGATAAGTTCAAATTAGAATATGGTGCTGCTACTGTTAAATAGAGAGTATAGTATATTTCAGGCCTAAATTCACTATTACCAGCTTAATTTCAAATAACTCTAATAATGAGGAATTAAACACCATTCCTCGGACTACATAAAAATATACTTACGCCCCATACACTGAAGGTCAGCATGCAAAGGACAAAATAGCATCATGCACCAACAAATCATGCATGTGAGTCCAAGAGCGCGAAACATCTTTTCTTCTCTGTAAAGATACAATGAAGCCTTCAGGGGCAAAAAGAAAATAAAAAATTTAAACAAAAGAAAATTACATCAAAGTGCATTTTTTTTTTTTTTGCTCCAAATCTTCATTTTCTCATGACAAGAGCAAAAAAAAGCTGCTTAATTCACCCCTGGAACATATTCTTCAGAAAAGCTGAGCTGTGCTTCCGGATTTCTGGTAAAGACATTGAGATTTTGGAAAGGGTCCAGAGGAGGTCAACTAAGATGATCAGGGGGCTGGAGCACCTCCCCTATGAGGACAGGCTGAGGGAGTTGGGCTTGTTCAGCCTGGAGAAGAGAAGGCTGCGGGGTGACCTCATTGCAGCCTATCAATACCTGAAGGGAACCTACACCCAGGAGGGGAGTAAACTCCAGGAGGAGTTTACACCAGGAGGGGAGTAAAGAAGGGCTGATAACAGCAGGACTAGGGGAAATGGTTTTAAGTTGAAGGAGGGAAGATTTAGGTTGGATGTTAGGGGGAAGTTCTTTACTAGGAGAGTGGTTAGGCCCTGGAACGGGCTGCCCAGGGAGGTTGTGGATGCCCCGTCCTTGGACGTGTTTAAGGCCAGGTTGGACGGGGTCCTGGGCAACCTGATCTGAATGTGTATGTTTGGTGGCCCTGCTAGGCAGGGGGGTTGGAACTACATGATCCTTGGGGTCCCTTCCAACCCAGGTGATTCTGTGATTCTGTGATTCTGTGATTCTGTGGTAAGCACCTATTCTTTAAAAGATCTGAGTAAGCTCACTATTATACTATTATCTACTGCAAGACAGCAGTTTGAGATGGAGAGGCCACTAACTCTCGTTACTATACATCCATTCGTTGACAGCGCAGGGACCATGACTTAGGATTACTGTTCTTTATATCCTTTCAGATATTTGTCCTAACCATCAAAAAGCTAAGTGTTCTTGCTTTCTGATCCTGTGAACAGCCCTGCCAATTTTACAAGAGAATCAAAGTCACAGAATTGTTAAGGTTGAAAAAGACCTCTAAGATCATCTCAATCCATTGCCCCATTCCCACGATGCTTACTAACCACACCCCTCAGTGCCACATCCATACATTTCCTGAACATCTCCGGGATAGTATAGAATGAAGGATTAAAGTTGGAAAGACTTCTCAGATCATCAAGTCCAACCCCAATCCACCCCCACCATGCCCAGTGATCATGTCCCTCAGTGCCACATCCACATGGTTCTTGAACACCTACAGGCGCAATGACTCTACTACCTCCCTTAACAGTCTATGCCACTGCCATGTTATGTAGTGCTCCAGTTTCTGCTGCAGAATGACCATCTAGTTTGGCTTTCAATTCTTTGGTGAAGGCATCTTTTCGGAAGTGGGCAGTTTGGTTTTCAGCACTGTCAGGCTGTGGGTGACTCACTTCTTCAGGAGTGCCCTGTTAAATCAAGCATCAGCACCAAGTTTGAAGCTTGTTTCTCTTCCTGTTAGTATCTTAGCTGTGCATGGAAAACACCATGAGCTTTGACTTGTTCATGCAAAGCAGGAGGAAAAAAATCTCAGTATCTGCAAGGTCTTAGCAGGAATGAAATACTGACCTACTTTTCTTAGCACTGGCAAGTGTACAGTTTTGCTTAAAAAGAATTTGAGGCTGACTTCAAATGTTCATATAGCAAAACATTAGCAGTGTTTGAAGCAGACTTGTCCACCCCACAGCCCATGGGCCACACGCAGCCCTGGGCAGCTACTAGCGTGGTCCCACAAAATTATAAATTTTATTATTATTGTGTGATTTTTAATAACATTTTTCATGAATTCATTGAGCTTAGCTCAAGTGCCAACTGTGTAGGCAACAATGGAATGCTGTGGAGAGACGTGCAGTGCAGTGCTAGTTACACCTCTTGTGCCCTCCACACACATTAAGCTGAATTGATGTCTCGTGCATTACACTGTACACGTGTTTGTGTTGCTTGGTGAGTAAGATGCAATGATTGTCAACAATATTTCAACCCACCTACACATATGTATGTCTGTGGAAATATATGGTTGTTTTTTTTGTTACTAAGTGCCTATGTAAATTTTCTTATTTCTTATTAAACTTGGACTTGTGTTACTTCATAACATCACTCATTCACTGAGGAAGAAATATCCAACTTCTCAAAAAGCTCACAAAAATATAGAATAATTTTAGATAGATTCCTAATGAGTTTTGTGATATGTATTTGATTTGTGTTTCACAAAATCAAGGTCAATTATCACACTAGTTGTATTTTTTTTGTTGCCCTCCTTTTAATGTTTTAATTATATATACATATATATATATATGAAGTTTTGTTACACATATACATTAACTATATTATATATTGTATATGCGAACAAAGGTAAACCTAAAGGTTGGACAACCATGGCTTAAAAGCATTTCCCTAAGTTACTTCTCATTCTTTTTTTAGAGGCAAAGTGATTGTTACCATCCCTCCAAGTGTTCAAGAAATGTTTAGATGTTGTACTAAGGGACGTGGTTTAATGTAGAAATATTGTTGTTAGGTGAACAGATGGAATGGATGATCTTCAAAATCTTTTACAACCTTAATGATTCTAAGATTCTATGACTCTGTCACTTCCAGTATTATTTACTATCACCTTTTCTTCTTTCCTTTTCTGACCACATACCAGCTTAGGAAAGTTTTCCATTCAGAAAAGTGCCCTAGATACTGGAATTCCGATGAGCCTTACCACATTCCATTTGACTATGGATAACCTTAGATACAGCTGCTTTTCTATTCTCCTGAGCATGCCAAATAGAAGCATCCATCATAAACTTTATATTTCTATCAGTTTCTGACTAACCTGAATTAAATTCATTTATTTATTTTTTTAATGTGGTTCCTCGCTTTTCACCCCTTTTGATGGAGAACTGAGTGTACTAAACAATCCCATTTCTTTGGTGTAGTTTCCTGCATCCCACTATTAAACATGATGCATTTTTTCCTGTGCTTTCTTTGTTCCTTATTTCTTTTGGATCCAGAACTTGTTGAACTTTACTGTGGACATAAAGCATGAGCATGTATTCTTCATAATCAAAATTTGACGCTTCCTTACAGGACCATGTCTGTAACAATTTTGAACTAACAAATAAATTGATCCACAATTGAACTTTGACTAAAAATTACACTTAAGAAGTTGGGAAAGTGCTAAATCTGCTTCACTGATACCTAATCCAAAATTAGCAGACAGATATTTGCCTAAGTTAAAGACTCACACTTCTGAGATATGACCATTACATCAAGCTTTTTGTAAGTCATATGTTTTAAGTTTTCCCAACTTTTGTTTCTATCTTTAATGGATATACTTACAAATTTCTCATAAATGACAGAGAAAGGTGACTTCTGATTTGAGAATGCCTTTATTTTTCAATCAGACTTGTTTATCAATGTAATTATATTCTAATTTTTGTAATAATTTCATGCAGTGTTCCTGTGTTGAATCCAGCTGCTTATTACCCCTTTGCTTATTCTCCCCTTAAGGCTATTTTTGACACTATGACTCTATGTCTTAAGGAACAATTTAATAATAAACAGTACACAGCCTTTCTGGTCCTCTGAACCTATGAATTTCGTTCCATAAGCTGTAAACATCTTCCAGAACCTTATTCAGTTTTTGTATGGTATTCGGACTAGTTTTCCCCGAAGAAAAAGTATTACCTTAATGATCCTTTTCAAAGAATTCCTCAAAGGACATGAGATATCCTTTTTATAGGGCTAATTGTAGGACTATTTGGTAAACACAGGAACGTGGGGGGGGGGGGAGTGGGGAGACGCTTTGGCAGGGGGGTTGGACTCGATGATCTCTGGAGGTCCCTTCCAACCCCTACAATTCTGTGATTCTGTGATTCTGTGACACTTGCTATTTGTCTGTTAATTGCCTGTTTTTCTCCATTAACTGTTTTGGACATTTCAGAAGAACAGATTAAAATTGGTTCCATTTGTGGTTTAAGCAAAAATCCAGTCTGATCCAAGCAAGCTGGAGTTTTGAATGTGTTTGAAGGGCTTCTCACACTTCCTGGAAATGGCTCAACATGGCCAATCTGTTAGAATCTCCAGAAGTAGAGACAGGATAGGACACTGCGCTGGTGCATCAGCAGATAGAGTCTTCATGGTAGCGTGACACTTTCCTGCTTATCTCTTCAGCATCAGACTTTTCTTTCTAAGTTGTTCTGCAACAGTGAGGATGTGGCCACAGCTGCTGGGAAGTGATACTGAAGAATCTTAAATACAAGCATACAGAGGACTGGTACTGAAATGTTCTATGAGATATTGGTCTCAACAGTTATTTCACTTTCCCATGTTCTCAGTAATCTCCACAGGAATGTACACAGGAGTGTCAAGACCTCCTGTTATTCTCTACTCTTTTCCTATAACCATATTTTTCTGCATTTTACGTCCTTAGTTCAGTCACTTAGTCTTTTCTTGCTCTTTTCTTCATTCTACCCTGACTTTTGGGTGTTTGTTTTCTCTCTAAAATGTCTGCTCACCTTTCCTTTATTGTCTTTGCTTCATTCTTGTCATCTCCTTGTTTGCTCTCATGACTACCAGGCTTTCCATAGGTCCATATTACAAATTCTCTGTGTTTTCTAGTGGAAATGCTAATCTGGAGCACTGCCGAATGAGTCATCTACTGCTCAGAATAGAGATTGCTGGCATTGTTGTGTCCAGGCTCTGGGCATGTCATTGGGCTTGCTGTAGGAATAGCAGGAACTGCAAGTGTTCTTCTTCAGAAGAAATGATCTTTTTCATTGACCAGAGCACTGAAGGATTTTGCTTCCCAATGCATTTATGTTTCACAGTTGACTGACTTTTAAAGAAATTACACAAGAAATCACTGTTGTGTACTTTTTTTTTTCCCATTGCCCTAACTGAATGCACCAACAAATAGCTAGGTCTCCTGAATTTTCTCTGGGCTGCATTCAGAGCAAGGGATAGAGGAGCTGCAGAAAGACCTAATCCCTTTGCTTTATTCTTTCATTCCTTCTGCCTGGAAGTCAAGCCAGCATCACATCTCAAGGAGCCTTGTACCTCTAGGACCACTACCCTTTCCCAGACTGATCATTTGCGGACGGTTAAACTCTCTGCTCTGAACAGATCTCACTAGTGAAGGTGTCAGAAGGAAGGTGTAGTTATGCCAAAACAACTAGGAGTGTTATCTGAAGGATCACACAAACAGAAACAAAAATATGCTTGTGTAAGTAGTGTTTCCTCATGTTTTTCCTTTTTCTTTTTTTCTCTTTTCCTGGCCATCTTCACAAGTGTCTTGGCCTCTCAGCATGTAGTTATGCTGCTACATGGAGGAGAGATACAGAGGGAACTCAAGAACACAATGCCTACACTCTCACTTTTTAGTTTAGCTCTCTCCAAGGCAGATCTGCTCTTAAGCTAATCTATCCACCCAAGCTAAGTGGACATAAACTAGCTGGTGCTACTTGACCTTGGAGTCATGAAGAGTCCTAGCTTTCTTTTATTTAGTGGCATGCACATAGAGTTTATATTTAATTTTTCATTAGGAAAATCTTATCAAGGAAAACATCTAAATTACTGCTAAGCTTATTATCTAATGTTACCAGATGTATGATGTGTATTACTCAGCAACAGTGATCATATCCCTCGAAGACAGACAGTTTCACTGTGTGACAGTGAATGTGAGTATGTTTGATCTTTTGTAGCAAGGCATGGGCAAACAGTAAGCTCTGGAGTGACTTCTGTTCCAGAAGATGTTCGATGTTCCAGAAGAAAAATATGTTCACATTTAGAAGTTATAGCATATCTACAGTAGTTTTTACAGAGGCATCAATTAAATACTGACTTAAACACTTTATTTTCTTATCCTCTTTTTTCGGCATGTTCTTTTCTCTCAAGCTGTGAGTGTAGGATATTACCAGTAAAAGCCACCTGTAACCAAGATTTCTTGATTCTAACTCCTAGCTTTGCCAGTGGTTTTCTTTTCTTGAGTGGTTGTGGGAAAGTTACTGCTGCCCATAACACCCTTCAGTAAATGAAAATGTGAATTTTACTCATAGAGTGATGTGAACATAAAATGATGTTTTTACACTGCAGTCAACACTGCTTATACACTGCTTATATTTCACAGGCAAATGGAGATCACCATTAAGTGTACCAGGAGGCATATAAATAAGCATAGGAAAAATCCGGCAATATCTAACAGGCAATTAAGTATTTAGCTCATATTGATGTCTAAATGTTGCCTTCCAAGAATCAATTCAACCTCTAGATAGTTTTTTTTCATTTTTGTATATGATATAAAACTGGGAGAAATTGTTGCTGTAGCACTATACTGTTTTGCTTCAGAGGGACCTGGATGGGCTGATAAAGATCTCATGAAGTCAAAGGGAAACGTGCACCTGCTGTTCTTGTTCCTCATGGGGAGGAATAATCCCAAGCACAACTGGAAAGCAGCCATGCAAAGAGAGTCCTTGGAGTCCTGGTAGAAATGAAGCTGAACATGGGTCAGCTATGTTCCCTTGCCACAAAGAAGGTTAATTGTAAACTGAGATGCATTAGGCAAAGTATTGCCAGCACACTGAGAAAGGTGATCATTCCCCTCCACTCAGCACTAGTGAGGCCACCCCTGGAGTCCTGTGTACAGCTGTGGGATTTCCGGTACAAGAGAGACACAGATACACTGAAGTCAAGCAAACAATCACAAAAACAGTTAAAGGAGTAGAACAGCTTTCATAAAAAGGAGAGGTGGAGAGAATTGGAACTGCTCAGTTAGGAGAGAGGAAGTCTCAAGGGAACCTTATTCATTTGCATAAGGTAACTTGGGGGGAATAAGGAAGATGGAGCCAGACTTTTCTCAGTAGTGCCCGGTGACCAGACAAAAGGCAATGGGCACAAACTGAAAGAAAGGACATTCCATTAAAAGATAAGAAAACATTTTTTTCTTCAAAGGTAGATACACACTGTCACAACTACTAAGAGAGGTTGTGGAATCTTCAGTCTTGGAGATACTCCAAACTTGACAGGACACAGCCCTGTGCAACCTGCCTGTAGCTGACAGTTCTGGACAGGGAGTGGGATTCACCAGCTTCCATAGATGCCTTCCATCTATGCATGATCTTATGATTAACTTTTTTTACAACAAATAGAAATCCGAATATCCCCTAGGATGCAGAAAATGTATATATATATTTTCAGCTATTGCAAAATAAATGTCAGATAATGAAAGTCAAATAGAGCAACAGACATCATAGGTATTTCATAAACTTTGAATCCTGGAGAAAGTACAAGTATTTTGCCTGGACTTTCTAAAGCAGGAAGCTAATCCAGATTTCATAGATGTTCTAGTATAAGTGGATCTAGCTTAATCCTTAGCAAATGTTTATATTCTCACATTTTTTATATTGTGGCAAAAGAAAAAAGCAATAGATGACACAAAGACACATACCTCCTCCTGGAAAAACCCTCCTCCTCTTTTTTGTTTGATTTTGGATCAGAGCAGCAAAGGCACTTAAGCTTGCAAGTGTTTAGATCTGTCAGTTTTTTTTTTACAGTACACCACTACTTAATAGCAAATTCTGCAAACCAGAAAGTTACTCAGATTATCATTTCCCCTACAGCTTTTCAACTTCCTTAAATTTCCTAATTTGCAGATGCTAATGATTTCACATGAACTGATCACACAACTAACTCTTCCTTCCTGCTATACTGTATAAACTAAATAGTCACAGTATGCAGAATCATTATAAAGTAATGCATAAACACACAGTGGTCATGAACATATTTATAGAAGTACCCCTCTTACAAATAAAGGCATTTTCATAAATAATATGTTTTGGAAATGAATAATTGCAGTTACGTTACACTGATTTCAGTTTTATACAACTAGTAAATGCTTGAAGTTCTTACAACATGACCATTTAATTTTATCAAGACCCAAATGGCTATATGGAATGTTGAGTTTCTAAAAGGATTTGCAGTCATAAAAATATGAAAAGCTAAATCATAATGTTTGCTTTAGCTGTCAGCAACTTCAGCTGTGGCTTTAGGTCACACTGAGTATTAGCCACTTCCTACTTTGTTTTACATGATATGTGATATACATAGAAGTAGCTTGCTGTTCTTCAGCAAGACTTTTTATTTCTTGTTTTCAAGTATTCACAGACAGAATGATTTGAATTACTCTTTACCTTTCACCCCTAATATAAGCACAAGAACAGAAAAGAGAATTCCCTGAGCTTCTTAGGAGTGGGGAAGGGTCCTTAGCAGTTAGTCTGTTAGAGGAAAAATTATTTCTAACCCTGCTTTCCTTGAACCAAAATCTCTCACTTTATTATTATTTTCTTGTGTATGTGTTGAGGTCCACCAATATTGAATTACTTCACAGATATTTCAAATTCTAAATGCCTTTGTTTTTCAATCCACACTGCTCTGTCTTGCTCAACATCAGCCAAGGGTACTTCTCAAAAGGGTATATTAATATTTTCTTAAAATCTTGATTTTATGACTGAAAGAAAACTATGTAAAGATAAAGTGAGGAATACTGAGAGAAGAGTGTATGTGTTTCAGCTAAATATTCTGGTCTCTCAAGCAACATTCCTAGTGTTGACTCAGTCCTTGTCATGTTTTCAGCACCTTGGGAAGAGGATTGGCATGTTCCATTTTCCATCCTCTCTGGACTTGCTTCTCATCCTGTCTGTTTCTGGGTTTATTCTGACAGTGGGAGCTAAAATAGCTCAATGCTGTTCAATTTCTTTCTTCCCAAGATATGTTCAGGACAAGTATATCAGTACTGTTTTCTGCTGGTTGAGAACCAGCCCTGTGAGAGACTCTGGGGAGGGTTTGGGCCTGAGCATGCTCTCAATAGATGGCTTTCACCTAGGAACAGGAGAGGAGGAACAAGCACTGGAAAGGGTTGAGGAAGAGGAAGGTCTGAAGGACAGAACCTAAGAGAAGTAAGACAAGTAATTTCAGGTGAAGAAAATACGCAAATGACCAATTAAGAATTCAGAGATAATTTTAAATACTTTTAAACTTGTAAGCTTTTCTGGAAAGATAATTAATTTTGTTAAAAGGATTTGCATCCAGTAGTGGTGGCATGTTTGTGAATAAACTGAGGGTTGTCTAACAGTCTCATCTGATTAGTACTTTCAGACTATTCAAAGAGTAGCTACATTAGTCTTGACTAATGTGTTTCAAATCTCCAGTCTGGATGAATTCACTGGGGCTCTGTGTGCACTATTCTTCCCTCTCCTTAGGATATGGCTGTCTGTGCTCGCTCACTGGCTGCTCTAGGATAGTTCTGGCCAGAGAGATCATGGCCTGATGGCTCCATGGCTGTCCTCAGGTTCTGTGTACCTCCCAGGAGGACACATGGCCCTCACAGTGCCCTGGTTTATCTATGTGGACAAGACCATGACTCTGACTCCATTGATAACCAGTTTCCTTTAAGGACATCTGATCTCTTTTATGTATCCCTTCAACATGCCCCACCTTCTCCTGGGAACCATCAGATCAACTGTTTCTGAACTGACAAACTGCTTATCTTTGTGTTTATAATAAACCAGAAATGGTTTTGGTATTGTGCAATGTGCTATTCTGTGCTTTGTCAATGTGAGCAGTTGAGACTCAGGAGCACTGAGGCATGGACCATGACCTCTCCGGCTCCCCCAGGACAATCTCTTCCAGAACCAGTACTCTTGGTCCACAGGTGGTCTTCTGAACTCTTGCAGGTGGTGTTCCACAGTGTTGGTGTAGCTATTAGTAGCCAATTCATGAGTAGCTTATCATAAATAAGAGAGAGAAATTCACTCTACATGGTCTGGATGATCAATTACAATAATATCTTGGTTTAGCATTAGCATTTGCTGAGAAAAACAAACAAACAAACAAAAAACAAACACTAGGCTGATAAAAGTTTCAGAAATTTCACCAGCCTTTCATTAAAAAAAGATTAGATCACAGATGGATAATTCAACAAGTTGCCCAATGCTGTATGAAACTCTTTTGTAACAGACTAACAGTGACTAGTGTAATTCATAGAGTTTTAAGAAAAGCACAGGAAATTTTTTCACAACACTTATTTTGAAAAAGATAATATTACAAAAAAAAAAAAATAAAAAATAAAAAAAATAAAAAAGACCACACACACTAATTTTCCTTTTCTGGGCAACTTAAATTAAAAGTCATTAATGGATGAATTCAGGTTTTGTTTGGTTTTTCACCTTTTCTTCAGTCTGTGTGGCCTCTGTTTTGAGCAAATGAATTGGTCACCCAATCTGGTGTTATCTACAAACATGATCTCACCAACAAAGATGTCAAACAGGATAGACTTAAGGACAGAACCTTCTGGTACCCCAATTGTCATGGGTATTTACTCTTTTAAAAACCATACTGACTACTCCCAGTAACCTCCTTATCTCAGAAATGTGCTCAGAAACGTGCTCCAATAGGACTCCCATCATGACATTCCAAGCTGTCAGGCCCTGGGATAATCTTCAGAACTTTTTCTAAAGATGGGAGCAATACTTGCCTTTCTCTAGTCAACAAAGACCTCCTTGGTCTCCACAACCTTTTGAAGATGATACAGAATGGACTGGCCAGGTCTTATCACCCTTAAGTTCGATTCTTGTGAGAACTGCATAGATTTGAGTTTCCACATTTACTTCCTTTGGACATCCACTGTTATCTGTTCCTTTCCTCCTTGCGCCCTTTTGGTTTGGGAAGCTGGACTCCTAATATGTCTGCTTGTTTCCCTAAGTGTTACAATGTCTCACTGTTCTGCATAGAGAATGTAGTTCTAAATGACCTGCCAGCCTTTCCTGAGCTCCTTCCCTGAATAAGCTAACGTATTATTCCTTATCAAAAGAAAACAGGAAATAAGGAGTTTCTTTTGTATCTACCAGACTGTAATGCGATCTCCTAAGAGATACTGTCTTATACTTTCCTATTCAATTCCCTACAGCGAGCCATTAATGCTTCCTAGTTCATGGTTATGCTATGGTGGATTACAGTCAAACTATGCTCCTCCCTGGCATTTTTGCCCAACAGGAATGATATCATCCAAAGCTGTACAAATTAGTGTGGCCTAGCACAATGTCATCACTCTTTTTGCTTGTGACTGTGAGCATTTCTATTCTGGCTATTGCTGCGTATTGGGAGAAGTATGTGCAAATGCTATTTGTACATATGTTCAGCTCCTTCTCCTTGAGAAATTGGTCCTGTTCTTGTAATCTGAAGGAAAAATCTTCCCAGGTGAGTCTTTGACCCAGTGGCAATCATTAATTTTTTCAAATGCAGTAGTTGTACCAAGAGCTGTTTGCACCTATCTAGAGTAGAAGTTAGACAGTGTGGGGAATAGCTCCTGCCAGTGCTGGTGGTTGGACGACTCCTCGGCACTGGACAGAGTCCAGAAACAACTGTTCTCAGCACTGACTTGGCCAGGACTTGCAAACAATGTCAATGTCCTGAACAAATCCTGGGCATAGTCCAGGGATTATCTCAGACTGGGGCTAGTATGTAATGGCAGTTGGTCCTGGTGCAAGAAAACTGTCCTGGGAATATTTAATCTGATAATCAAGCATATAGCATTGTAAAAAAAAATAGTCTAATAATCAAATAACTATATTTGGATGCCTGATACTGTAGTCCAAGTTTCTGTCTCAAAATAAAAAGCAGTTTTACACTAAAGCATAAGTTTGTTCTAGCCATGCTTCCTCACTTACTTATGAAGAACATTATGACATCCTTAAAACCTGAATCTCCAAGGCCAAAAGAAGCAGAAAGATATGTGAGCTGTCAAAATCAATGAGACTACCTCAGAGGATAAAGTTCTTTTTATTGTGAATGAAAGTACTCAAAGGTTAATTCTGTTAAGGGGTGAAACGCTTGACCATTTTTTGTTTGAATATTAACATCAACTTAGAAGTCATGGTGAGCTTCCAGCATAACATCCTCAGGTAGGAACAGGTGGATGGCTTACTTTCCAACCATCCAAACCAGGGAGTCAGATGACAGGACTATTCTGATATAACTCCAGCTCCAGAATGAGCTTTGTATGGAATTAGGTTTTAACTGAAAGGGGGATCTCTGTGCTCTCCTGTCACCTGACCATACATAAGGACACATTGGTTATTTTTGTCTACCCTGTCCACCAGGACCAAAGCCTTGTCTACAAACCTGTCTGTCACCCACTCACTAGGATACATGGATTTAGTTTGTCCCAGGTACAGGTCTTTGCATTTGCACTTGTTGAACTTTGTAAGGTTTCCATCAACCCATTTCTTCAGCATGTCAAGGTCCCTCTAAATAGCTGGCCTGCCCTCTCAGTATGTTGGCTCTTAGTATTTTTAATATGATTAAAAAAACAACAACAACAACAAAAAAACACTATTATTTTTCTTTAACAAGTTGTAACTGAAACTTCTTGACTGAAATATTTAAATCATATTCACAGAATGGAAGATACCCAGTAAGGACAGTTACCCAGACAGCTAAAGTAAGATGAAATTAAAAGAAAAGACAAAGGCATTTCAAAAACTTACACATAAATAATCTTATCTCTTGGCTATACTACCTATGCATTTTAGTCCCTGACTTTCTGCAGAGCTGAACTGCCTGAACTAAAAAGTACACTTTCAGGTTCCTCATTTGTTTTTACTATTTTACTACTTCAGCAACTACTATAATTTGTTCAGTTTCAGAAGTTACTGACTGCATTTTGCACTCCATCGTCTGAAAGGAAAATTAAAATTTCTGTTAGTTTTATACATGTGACTAACTTATGTATGTGTAATTCTGAGAATATTTCAACTTTTTTTGCATATTTTAAGGAAATATTTCACTTTTTATTTTTTTTTTTTTCCTTATCAGATAAGCTTTCCTTAGAAAGACAAAATACTGAAATTTCAACACCTCTGTAGTGCTGAAACATGATTTTCAGCCTGGCTTGAAAATGGCTAGGGGGAAAGTGTGCTTTTCTCCAACACACCGTTCACAGATAATTTTAAAAGAATTAGAACAAAAGGATTAACTTTATTAAGGTACATAACCAGGTGAGTACACTTTGGCCTGAAGCTTAGTTAACTGAACAGGCCTTGAGTACAGATGTGTACATGTCCCACTGGCAAAGTTCATCCTGCCTAGCTGGAGAGAAGCAGCCAGACTGGGCTGTTTGTGGCTCTGCTTATGGGACATTGTGTTATTTATGTTTATAATTATGTTGGTGACAGTGTGATGCTGGTAAGTCATCCATAGGTATAAGACCTACCAGTGAAAGCATTAACCCCTGTGCCCATCAAACTGGAACAGCAGAAACCCCCTGGGGGGAGAAGAGTACTGCATTTGACTTCCCTTAACAAATTCCCTGCTGATTTTCTTTCATAGTTCCTCAGTATATGGCAAAGGAAAGAGTTATTCTTTCCTTTAAGTTCCTTATCATTTAAACATTACCTTTAAACCTGCAGTGTAGTCTTATTTTGCATTTCATGCATTTAATATAAAATGGAAAGAAAGCCTACCTGTGGATTTATATCAAGCTGTCCATGAAATGGATTTTTTGGCTTTGGAACTTGTGGAAATACTGCTTTCCAATAACCAGTCCTGGAATTCAAATGGGATAGAGCAAAACAGAAAAATAAAGTATCTAGCGTGTGTCAAAACCACTGCACCCTTGAACAAGCTCTTATCTTCCTCCTCCAGGGGAAGAAATCTTCCTCAGAAAAGAAATGAAAATTGTACATCATCATGTCACAGAATGAATTCATATGAGGAAGACACTAAGAATTTAGATGGTAGTAATTTTCTTTTTGGTTAGATTCAAAATATTTATTTTTTTCTTTGAAATAAGAAGGAACTTACTACTATGATCATATTTAAGCCACTGCAACCAGTATAAAGTGAACATAAACTTTTAAACAAGTAGAAAGAACAGTCTTCTCTGAATTACTGCATATTTCTATACAAAGCGCATGATAAGGTAGACTATCCTTTTTCTTTCCATTTCTCTTGCATAGTTTATTTCAGGAAGAAATGCAAATTTCTTATGCATTCTCAGATTAATTTAGCTTGCTAGGACAATTCTAATGTTAGAATGTTAGAAGATCTGTACTGATAAGTACAATCAACCTGTGTGTTTGCAATAACTACATTTCAAGAAATCACATCTTTTGGCAGACAGTCTACATGTCGGTAAGAATGGCTTTAAAAAGCTGTTATGAGGAGAGGCTGTTGAAACTTAGGTTTTTTTGCAGGGAAGGCTAAGAGGTGACCTCACTGTTCTGCGCAGCACTCTGAGGAGAGGAGGCAGAAGGAGGTACGATGGTCTGCTCCTGGGAACCGATTGTTATAGAACAGATCATCTTGAGTGAGATCACAGGACATGTGCAGGACAACTAGGAGATCAGGCCCAGTCAGCATGGGTTCATGAGAGGCAGGTCCTGCTTGACCAACCTGATTTTTTTCTATGACTGAGTGACCTGCCTGGTGGATGAAGGAAAGGCTGTTGACATAGTCTACCTAGACTTCAGCAAAGCCTTTGACACTGGCTTGGACAGATACACAATTCACTGGATAAAGAACCAACTGGAGGGCTAGGCCCAGAGAGTGATGCTGGATGGAGTTGAATCCACCAGGAGCAGGGAAGCAATCATCCTTCTGTACTCAGCCACACCTTGAGTGTTGTGTTTAGTTTCGGGCCTCTCACTACAGGAAAGACATTGAAACCCTGAAGCATGTGCAGAGAAGAGCAACAATGCTGTTGAGGGGTCTGGAGATCAAGTCTTGGCAGGAACAGCTAAGGGAGCTGGGATTGTTCAGTCTGGAGAAGAGGAAGCTCAGGGGAGACCTTATTGCTCTCTAAAACTTCCTGAAAGGAGGTTGTGGTAGGGTGGGGGGTCGACCTCTTCTGCCATGTAACCAGCAACAGGATGAGAAGAAATGGCCTCAAGTTGAGTGAGGGGATGTTGAGTTGGAATTAGGTTTCTTTTCCAAAAGAGTGTTGAGGTGCTGAAACAGGCTGCCCAGGGAGGTGGTTAAGTCACAGACCTTGGAGATGTTCAATAAACATGTCGATGTGGTACTAAGGGACTTGGTTTAGTGGAGAAATATTGATGGTAGATGCACAGCTGGACTAGATGATCTTGGAGATCTTTTCTCAACCTTAATAATTCTATGATTCTGTGGTAAATGATGAAACATAATTAACCTTCTTGCCATGTTGACAGTAGAGACTCTTGAAAAAATGTATGTGAGTCAACCAGAGACTTTAGGTATCACAATCATAATGTCTGCCTTGAGAACACCTTTTTAATTTGGCTTCTATTAGATTGTGAGTGAAAATGTGTTCAGAGGCACCTCTGCATAATTTATTTGTTTAAGAACTGCAGATGTTTCAAACATTCACACAAAATAAAATAGAAGTATAAATTCCATATACCTTTTGCAGAATAAAATTGTAAAGATAGGTATTGAGAGTGTTGCAACTGCCACTACGGGTAAAATCCATACTGAAGAAGAAATTTCTTCATTTCCTGAAAGAGCAACAGTCATGAATCACTATTGTTAATAAAAAGCAATAAATGCACAGTCAAGCACGTACTCCGACTAACGAATGTCAGTCCAAAAGGTTTCTCCTAGAACAAAATGCAACTCTTTTTTTCTTTTAGCGTTTTAGCTGTACATTTTTCCAGGAGAGATTAACACCAAACCTGTTTGTTAATCCTCAGCGCTAAGCAGGCATGATGGACTACAGTTTCAAATATACAACTTTTTTATTGATTTCCAAAGTTAGAATGTTAGGAGATAAACTAATCATCTCTCTCCTTCCCAGTAATGTGCAATGAAACACAATGCTTACGTATACTTTATATTTTTCTTTGTAAGTGCACATCCATGTGTGAAGTAGTTAGGTCATAGCAGGGAGAAAGATAAGTCAGGGTAAAGATTTTTTATTCTTACCAAACTCAACAGCTGCGCTCCACTCCCCCCAGTCTTTGCTCACTCTACACGTATGGCCAGCTGCTCTTATTTTCACCAGGTTCTTCTTTCTCATGTTGGGATTTTGAACTATGTGGCTTGTAATAATTTCCTAAGCAAACAGACAAAATCACATCTAGACTGAGTTTTTCGTTGCTGAATTCCTAGATGTTGACAATGTAGAAGCTGCGTTTACCAGTGAGAGTTTTCGAGGTATGGAGGAATTGCTTGTTAGATCAGACTGCTGCTTTGGAGCAAAAAATATATGCTTGCTTTTAAAGTATGTAGCATATATGTACCTATGTGTGTATCCTTTCAAGTATAGTCTATCACTCCATAAATTTTGCTGTCTAGAACTTTCAACTTTTCAACTTATATTCGTTAACCTGTAATTTCTTATGAAATTACATCATCAGTAATTACGATTTATTTATGATTTTCCTTGCTACATTTACAGAAGCAGAAAAGCATCTTGAATCATCTCATATTAGTGCTGCTAAAATTCTATAATGCAAAGAATAAACCATCTGCATGTAGCTCATGTTTCTGTCTTTGTAATAGGGCTCCTTAGGACAAACCAAAATTGTAAAATATTGTCAAATAAGAAGACTGCAGTACTTAGCTATACCAGAACTTCCCAAAACATACTCTTTCTTTGGATACTTTCAGAATTGGAGTGGGAAGTGTAGGCTGTACTGAGTAGAAGAAGGTGCAGCATACCTGCAGAACTATTCCAAAGGGCTTTTTTTGGTCTTTGGGTATACATAAGTTGAATTAAATTCCTAGAAGAAGTTTTCTCAATGACTTCTTTCCCTTCTGTCACTAATGCGTATTTTCAAATTCTGACCCAAACATTTGAGAGGAAGAAATATTTATGTTAAAAATAGTTATGGAACAGTAACTTTTCTGTTTTTTTTTCCACATTTCTTTGAATGTATGACAAATGACACAAATATCATAATTATTTAGCAGCTAGACACATTTCAGAAGCCCATAAATAAGAATATCATAAAGTGTAGAACTAATGCTAGATGCAATTGTGTGCTATTTGCTTTTCACAATTGACTATGAAACGAACATACACTGCTGATAAATAGAAAAATCAAACTTACTTTTGTATAACTTTGATTGGTCCACTCTGCAGAGTTACCCTGTATATTGAGAGAAAAGTTTTATTTTTATGATCGCTTTTTTTATTTTGTTAAGACAGTCATTTTAATCAATTGTCTATCACCTTTCTCTGCATTACTGTCTTATATACTTCACAGTTTGTTTTGATGAACATTTTACCTAATTTACCTAGTAATTTACCTAATACTTTATTTCTGATATGTGATTCAACTGCAATGCCAAGTTTATAGTAACTATTTCTTCTATGGAAAAGTATTTGTGTTCCTTACCATTGGAGCTGAGAAATAAATTGTATTTCAGATTGATGCTTGAACTGAAACACACTCAAAAAAAACCCAACACCCTGGTCTGAATGCAAACAGTAACTCTATTCTTACACACATCAGAAAAAGCCTTTAAGATCACAGAATCAAAGAATGGTTTCAGTTGGAAGGTACCCTTAAGATTATCTATTTCCAAACTGCCACTATAGGCAGGGACACCTGCCACTAGGCCAAGTTGCTCAAAGCCCCATGCAGCCTGGCCTTGAATGTTTCCAAGGAGGGGGCATCCATAACCTCACTGGGCAACCCGTTCCAGTGTGTCACCATTTTCACAGAAAATAATTTCTTCTTAATAACTAGTCTAAATCTACCCTCTTCCAATTTAAAGCCATTTCCCCTATTGCTACATGCTCTTAAAAAAAGTCCTTCCCCAGCTTTCCTGCAGGTCCCCTTCTAGTACCGGAAGGCTGCTTTAAGTTCTCCTGGAATCTTCTCCGAGCTGAAAAGCCCCAGCTCTCTCAGCCTCTCCCCATAAGGGCTCCAGCCCTCATCTTTGTGGCTCTCCTCTGGACCTGCTCCAACAGCTCCATGTCCTCTTTGTTTTGGGGGCCCCTGAACTGGATGCAGTCTTCAGGTGGGGTCTCAAAATAGCAGAGTAGAGGGGCAGAATCACCTCCTTGACCTGCTGGTCACACTTCTCTTGATGCAACCCAAGATAAAATTGGCCTTCTGGGCTGCAAGTGCACATTGGCAGTTCATATTAAATCTTTCATCAACTGACACTGCGAAATCCTTCTCCCAGGACTGTTCTCAAGCCATTCTCCACTCAGCCTGTATCTGTGTTTGGGATTGCCCTAACTCAGTTGCAGGACTTTGCAATTCACCTTGTTGAACTTCATGAGATAAGCTTTTCTTTTTAAATCTATTATTTATATCTTATAAAAACAAAAAACACTATGCTGAATTGTAAATACCACGCAAATGATGTTTCTTTTCCCTCAGATGAAATCATTCAGAAGTGATTTGGATTCATAAATATTTCATCTACATTTCTGATAGAAAATAAAATCCCATATCTCTTCTGTGTAGGTATAATGAGTAATATATAGCATATTGACCACACACAACTAACGATTGGCAGGCTAATAATTAACATCTCCACTATCCTGTGGGTTTGGGGTTTTTTGTTTGTTTTTAATTACTTTCAGTCTTGTTTTTTTTCCTACTGTAAAACAAGAAGAAATCAGATCAAATATTTCTTCAGAAAATAATAGTGCTCATGTGGCACCTGAGCATGTGTTGCAAAGCATGCTGCTGTACAAGAGAGCAGGTCCTTGAATCCCTAAAGCAGCTACCTTGAGCAGAGGGGGAAAATGGAATCATGTAATCTCCCTTTAGTGTTTTTACTGATGTCACATACGAGAAAGAAAGACGATAACAGAATTAAAGAACCATAGGGATGAGAAGAGACCTTTGGAGTCCATCCAGTCCAACCTCTCTGCTAAGCAGGTTCCCTACATCAGGTCACACAGGCAGGCATCCAGGTGGGTTTTGAATATCTCCTGAGAAGGAGACTCCACAACTCCTGAGGGCAGCCTGTTCATGGTCATTGTGTTATCCTTTTTGTTTTCTCTCAATGCAAGTAATTTCCAGTTGTAAAATAAAGTTTAAAAGTTGATTGTAGCACAAATATATTTTGGTTGCAGTATATTAGCAATGCAATATTTCTCTATAAAACAATATAAGCAAAATCTTGCTCTCACTTTATACTTCGCAATTGGAAGGCAATACATTTTGCAGTGCAGTATTTGGTGGACTTTGATGAAATTAGTAACATGAAAACTGCTGATAATTTCTTATGGAAATACGAGGCAATTTGGACACCATATGAATTGAATATTCTTTGTAACCTGATATTAATCATGTTAAAAAATAAAGAATTCTGTATTGCTTTACTGTGATTTCTCTTTAAGTCAAAGCCACACAGAGCTCAGTATAAGGACTTAATTGCTACAAAGGCAAAGAGATTGGAAGAAGCCGTAAGGTTTTATAGCAGCAATCATCTGGGATCATCCGTGAATTAGCAAACCGCCTCCAGACTCAGCTTGGAACAGTAACTCCAGAGAAGGACGGCGCCAGCCGCCCAGTGGCCGCGGGGCTGCAGTACAGGCAGGCTGTTCCTCCCCAGTTGTCTTTCTGCTTTCTCTCTCACTTGTTTTCTTTTACTTAATATTATACATCTCCAGCTGCTATGGTGTCTGGTAAGCTAGTTACATTTTGAATTAGAAATTTCAGCCTCTTCCATACATTCATACTGCTTAACCAAATCACCATTTCTTCACCCCGTACCTGCAGCCCAGATGCAGTCACCACTGGAAAGAAGTGAACCTCAGCAAAAGAAAGTACTTTTTCTAGTTTTGTCACTGCCAAATCTGTAATATGTTCAAGTTGTGATTAGCCATAAAGTGGGATAAAATGGTTCGGTGCAGTTTCACAAGGTGCAAGAAAGGCACGACAGTGAAAAATAACGCTGCATATGAGGAAGTCTACATGATACAAGAGGTTTTCTTTTTACCCATGCATATTAGAAAATGTAAAAATTTGCATCGATGTTTAATGTAGGTCTAGAGATTCCTCTTACCTTGGATGTTATTTCAACTTCATATTTAAAACATCTGTCTTTTTTAGAGTGATTTATTTGGGGTTGTTGCCATCGAATAGTGCAAGAACGTGAGTTTTCGTCACAACTGACAGTGACATTTGATGGAGGCATGAGTTTTTCTGAAATGATAAATTCAAGAATTCAAATATTTACAGTCACTTAATAGTTTTTGATTTGATTTAAAAAAAATGAAGAATTGTGAGTAACATTTCTGTGAATAAATATATCTATTTACATTTATTTTTCTTGAGCACTATGTTAGAAGACCAGAGTTCTCTATATTCTGTCTCCAGGAAAAGAAGTAGGAATGTGGTTTAGGGAGAGCAATCTGATGTTAATCCTAATGTAAGAATTCTGAAGGTTATTTCATTCTTTAAGCTTTCTCATTTAACTCTTCTGTGACATGACCATATGGCTTGCTTGGTGTTATGAACCAAGCAGCTTATTTCTCCTCCAAAAATAACCATATGGGTTTAAGAATGGCACTTCAGTTTTAAGAATTTAGAACTTCAGACATCTCCCCTTCTTTCACAAACACGGGCAAAAGTACAGATACTTTTGTATTTTGATCATACCCAAGGACTTAATATCTATTGCAACAGCAAAAGACAAGCAGACACTGATGACTAAAGGAGTGATAAAACAATAATAGGGGGAATGGTTTCAGTTAGACTATCTTGCATCAGTCTTTACAGACAAGACTGGTCTGTTTGTGATGGGCTGTTTGGTCAAGAAGCAGTTTTATTTAATCTCTCTGAGTAATAGTACAGCTTACTTCCTTTTCTTTATAGAATGAAACTATGCTTCTTGGTGGCACTATCTGTTGGCTCTTTAGTAGAAATGTCTTTGGCCATCACTGAAAAAGGTAGTGGTGTGAAATGCCATCTCCAAAATTCCATCGATGTATATGTAATTCAAGTAGATTGCTGAAAATAGCTGAGAAGGGCTACAGCTGTGAAGAATCCTAAACTGAAGCTAAATTCTGCAGCCAGACACTAAACGCAGAAATAAGATAATTTTTAACAGCTTTAAACATAATTAAAAATAGTGTGAAAGCAATTACAAAGTCAGTGTTCACCATCTTTAGGATAATAATCAGCTAAATTTGTTGACAGACTGGGCAACACATTTCACCTTAGCTGCACAAGTGAAGATAGAACTAGAGATTTCAGTGAGAATTTAGGAACTCTGGTATTAACATCTAATGGATTTGAATGCCTGCACGGTTTTTAGATAAATGACACTCAAGCCAGAAAATCCTCACTCTCAACGTAAGAATTGTTAGGATGGTCAGACTTCTCATAACAGTTATTTCAGAATGTTACTACTTCCTCTTGTGGTCCGTTTCTGAACTGTATTTTTGCCAGCATCAATGATAAGACCAAATATTTTCAGAAAACAGGAAAAACTGTCATGTGGGGAGACAATTCTGTCTGACTGCAGGCTCTGTCTTGGGGATAAATGCTCTATTACCCTCATGCAATAGTAGGAATAAAACAAAATAAATAATTTACTCACCAATTGTATATAGGTCAATATCTGTGTCGTAGAACTGGATCAGGGAGTTTTTGCTAGACCCATTCACCAAAAAATAGGATTTCTCTATCTTCACGTTTTTGAATCTACATCCCACATGTCTACCATTTTCGTCTTCAATGTAAAGCTCACATTCCATTACGTCATCATCTCTATAGATAATATAACACACACACACACACACATATATATATATATCAAGGAGTTTTAGTTAAACACGGGTACTGTGATGTGTTAAGCGGGAATTCAAGACTCAAGAAGACCTACTCACCTCGAGTTCTGCCAGTAGAGAAAATATTGGGTATCTCCTGGAGCATTCCTGCCTGCCTGCCAAGTGCAGTTCATGAGGGAAATGTCATAAATCACACAGGAGAAGTTCTCAATGGCTGACCCATTAATGCCTGCAAACACAGCAATGTCCATTATGAAGAAAAAATGCGTGGACTGCTCCAACGTGGAGGATCTTGGCACATGCTTAGATACAGCAAATATCTGCAACTCTAGACAATTATTGTTTTGATTAGGAATGGTAAACATCATTTTATGTAGCTGTATTGGAAGATATTTAGACTGACAGATCTTGTGAAGAATCTGATGTAGCTATGTCCTCCAAAGATATGACTGAAGTTGCATATGACAGGATTAGGCTCCATGAAGACTAGGTTGCCATAATGCAGGCTGACACCTAAAGTGGCCACCTCTGTTGCTTGAATTATTCTGATTTCTGAGATTAATATCACCAGATCACAAACACTACAAATTACTCTTTAACTCCTAACCCCAACAGAAGCTAATAAGGAGAATAAACATGTATTTTTAAAAGAAAGGATGACTTAGCCTCCTTGTATAAGGAAACAATAATTTCTTTGAGCTTGGTGAGACAGGAAGTAGCATCATTGTGTATATTCCAATTATATGTTACTTAAATCAGCAAATACTGTACCTCATTATCTTAACACTCTCATATCTGTTATCCGTCTCATATAAAAAAGGGCAGATTCTGTCAGACTTTTTGTTATCATAGATTGGACACTACAAAGTGACACCATGAGAATTCAAGGTATCACACAGTTCTTGAGGAAAAATTTAAAAACCACAGCCAGAAACCTATTTCAACTTGATTTTGAATAATACAGGAAAATGAAGCTAATAAAACATTCAGAAGAGAATTTGCAATTAAGAAAATATTGCCAAGCAAGACATTAACCAAGGGCAAAACATTTACTGAGTTTCCTACAAGTTGTAGGAAAACAGTTCACTTGTCCAACATACATTGTCATAAGGATATGAACAAGGAGATATCCATTTCCAGGAAATAGAATAACTAAAGAAGGAAGCACTTCATGGTTGTTTTTTTTTTTTTTTACACTCAGGCCCATTAGAAGTATGCAAATCCTTTCCCAAAGTCTAGTGCATTACCTTGAGGAATATACTTGCATGTGACTGAGTATGTACTGTTAGCACTCTCTGCTTTAACCGAAAAGTTTGCCCCGTTGTGCAGAGGATATGCTAGATTTCTTCCAAAGATGCAATTTGTATTCTTTTCCTGAAAAATTACATTCAATTGGTTAATTTTTAACTTTTTCAACTCCTTTCTACTTTCTACTTTCCTTTCTACTCCTGTAGAAAGCCTTTCTGTGTAACAGTGGGTCCACCGTTAGAGTGAAGTAAGTACTTGTATCTCCCTAAGACAGAGAGCTCCCTTCCTAGAAATGTTGGATAATGAGCCTTTATCAGCATAAGGTGAAGACTTTGATGCTTCCCATCAAAAAATCTCATGACAGAGTAGTGTGAAGAATAGGAACTCCTCCTCTCTATTCATCCATCAGCATAAAAAAATCTTTTGAACCTCCTCAAAATGAAGCATATGTTCTTTCATAAAAACCAACAGATGGCTTTTCTGTACTTTATTCTCATTTCAAAGACAGAAGGAGATAGCCCACAAGCGACTGCTTGGGTAAGGAGTTGGCTTGAGGTTAATGTCTAGTAGTATTAGATTTCTTAATGTTAGCAGCCAATTTGAACAAATCATATAAGTGCCTTCTGTATTTAGTGGTAAAGGACACAGGTGTTTGCATCTAAGATACATGGGATACATTTTCTCCAGGCAGGACCTGTATCTCACTAGTGGCTTTTATCAGAGTTTTGAAGACTAAGGTTTCCATGCTTAGATAGTTGAAATGAGGGTGACATGACTATTCTAATCTGTGATCATTGATGCAGATGCTAGAACTACATGGAGTATTAAAAGATTCCCCAGAAGTTAGACTTCTGGAAACTGCTTACAGAAACAGTAAATGTGGTATACATTTTGCATAATGACAGAGCAGCATAGCATAAAATGCTTATTCTTTATTTGTGCAAAAAAGGATGTCAAAACCAATATTTCCTGATACAGTTCCCGTTCCTGAACTTTAGAGGTAATCAAGTCAGTCTGATGCACAAGAGATATTGACCAAATAGACTGTGACATTACTGCAGCTGTGGTGTCTAGAGGAAGAGAATTTGGTGAATACTAGAGTAATGTATGTATTCAGGAAAAAAATATTCCCATGAGTTCATGACTAGCTTTGAAGAACATAGCAGTCTTCAAAAGAAAACCTATTCTGGTTAATACATGTAATAATTACAAAACAGGGAAAGGTTTAGCTTGCCATCTTCTCTGCATAAGAGCTGAAAACAGACTAAACCTGACAAAGAAATCATCTTTCCATAACGTCAGAACACTGTCCAAGTAATCCATTCTGAGTTCCATGTCTCCTGTCAGCTATCAAAATGTTGGAGCTGTATTAAAACAAAACCAAAACCAAAACCAAAAATATATATATGTCTATATATATATCTTATTTTTCTTTTTTAGCTATGCATATAGGTTTCCTGCTCTCTTGGGACAAGATGCAAAACGGCATCTGGAACATGCTGTCCTGCAGAGTGATCTAAAGTGAATGCCTTTCAAGAATGTCTAGCTACAGAGCCGCTGGCTGCTCAGGCCCTTTTTTTTTGTTCAGGTTTTGGTTCAGTTTGTCTATTCAAATGTGCCTACTATGTTTGAAATAACCAGCTTGGATCCCAGGAGCCACTCCAGAAAAATTGTTCCTTCACATGGAACTTCTGTGTCACATGAGTCCCAGTTCTGAGCTACACTACAGCTCCAGTGCCACTGACCACTTATTAAAGTAAGTCAGAGCACGTGTCTAACTCAATTTCTCCTCTATACGTGAAAATTCTCATCCATACAGCATGAGATGCCTCTCAGTGAAGTTCCTTTGAAACCAGAAAAACGGGCAGTCTTATGCTTCAGTCTCATTAAGATCCTGGTCCCACAATAGTCCTCACAGGGCAAGAATTTCACGAGAATTGTCAGAGGACAGACACATATCAGTATCAAGATGGGCCTCAATAAAAACTAAAAAGAATGGCTAAAACACAGAGTATCTTTTTTCAGTTATTCAAGAATACGAAAGAAAAAGAATAAAGTGTAGTGATTTATCTCTGTTGATATTTTACATAGAAAATTTACCTGTATTTCGACCACATTATTATATACTGTCATAGAACAGTTGTACTTAGTGAAATTCATGGTGCTGATCCAACTCAGTTCTGTTTTCCACCAATTCAGCATCAAATTTTGGATGGGTGAATCTGACATCTCCCCTGAAATTATCACATAATAGGGATCGGTTATGTTCGGATTTTTGAGGTATAGAGGTTACTACTTACCAGATCTAAGACAAAAGGCAACTGGGGGACAAATATGTCTAAAGAGAAGCATATTACACTTCACCTAAGAGGATATCTGCAGGAAGTGCTCTACTCACAGTTTGTGCACTGCCAATCATCATACATCTGGGCAACCAGCAGCATCCACTGTGTCATGAAGATGAGTCCAAGACAAGCAAGCATCTTTTCTTCCTTGGAGACAGAAAGCAGCAAAAATTGTCCAATATGACAGATATCAGAGCAAACCGCTGCCCTCTGAATTGGTCTGGTCATATCTGCTCATTCTACCTGCTTCCAAACTGTCTGCCCATCTCAGTTCTTGTGCAAGAAAAGATTATATAGATGTTTCAAGCAGCCAGGGAATCTTTAAAATGGATAGTAACAAGATCAACAAAGTTGTTTTTCACTGCAGCAAAATAATTTGTGTGATGATTTTTAAAGCTGTTAATTTGGGAACCACTCTAGAAATTCTACATACATTCACCTGATGACTGCCATCTTGAGGTCTAAAGATTATCTATCAGGATGAGTAGACCTCAAGCATGTGGGTAAACAGCTGCAAATAGAAAATATCAGAATTTGTCACAGCAAAATCGATTAGCTCTAGATACTCAGTGATCAGTATGTTAAATTTGGTGAGGGTGTTAGCTCAGCTAGTGTACTTCCAAGTGTATTTTTTAGTATACATGCATAAAAGTAGATCTAGGAGCAGCATCTAAGTTTATTACAAATTCAGTGCCAAAACCAGAAAGAAAATAAAAAAAATGTGGCCAAGGAACTTTCTTGGCAGGCAGTAGATATCTTGCTTGCAAAAATCTTTATTCAACTCAGCTCCATGTATTTCTCTGCCAGCTTCTGAGATTATGCCTGGATCATCGGCCCTCCAGCCCATGGCTTCCTGTATCTATCTCAGAACATTACCAAATGCTCCCATAAACAAAACAGAAAGACAAAGATAGACATACCTTGTATTTGAAAACTTCTTTGTCTCATTTATCTTTGTATCATAGTCTTGAGGCTCAGAGAAAATGGAAGGACTCGCAATTGCAATGGTTATACAGCTACAAATAGGGCTGCCTCCTTGTCTTCTACATTTTAGGGAACACTCATATTATCGGAAGTGTTGCAAGATGTGATGCTCATCACTTCCCTTCTGATTGTTACAAAATCAAGAGTCTTAGCAATTTTAAAACCCACATTTCATGCAATATGAACAAGTAGTTAGCTGTTAAATTTTCTTTTTTGTTGTATAGAATCCGGTAATACTTCAGAATCCAATAAATATGTAAAAACATTTCCTCTCAGAGATATTTATCTCTGTCTGTAAATAGTTATTAGTCATACAAAGGTGACTCAATAAAAAGCATATCGTTCCATGGGCCAAGCATGCTGCCCCTGGTGCTTGAGGACAGGCCCTCAAGGCCAGGTCCCATCCAAGAGCACTACCAGGAGCAGGCAGCTGGGGATGTGGGGGCACTCACAATGGTGGGCCCAGCTGAGCAGGGGCCATGTCAGGGTTGGGCAGGGCTGTAGTGAGCTGGAGCTTGGCCACTATGCAGTCTCACTGTGGCAGGGGCTGGTGGCCCTAGGGTGATATTTTAAGGAGAATGGAAAGCGATAAAATTAGAGCCATAGCAAATGCCAGAGAGAATCTAACGGAGTTTAGAAAATTGAAGGAAGACAGTTTCTGTGCATCTGCCTCTCTCTCTCCTTTCTTCTTGAGAGAGATCCTTTGTCTCCCTCTTCCAGTAGCATAGTTCCCAGATTGTTAAGCAATCTCCCACCCCATTCCTGCAGCAGATACCTCCAAAGCAGGAGCTCTGCTCCCACTCTGGTACCTCACACTGCAGAAGAGACGGAAAGGTGCTGAGGTGAGCCCAGAGATAGGTGGAAAGGAAGAAGGCTGGAATCAATTCCACCAAAGTTGCATTTGTTGATCCTGCACCACTTTAAGGATGGTGTTTAAGGTCAGCTGATGCTCTGAGGGGGCTGTATTTCCACACGCCTACAGACATTTCCTGGGAGAAGCAGTCAGAGCACAAGCCCGTATATGGCTGTGGCTGGATGGCTATGCAGTGCCTGTATGTGACTCAGCTGCTCATCACGCTGGTGCAGATGCGGTGGGATGCTGGACAATTGCATTTTCTGTGTGCCTAAATTTGGTTCTGGGAAGTGCTGTCAACTTCCAGATTTCGAGTCCTCCCAATTACATATGTTAGAATGAGTGAACAAAGAGAAATGGATCCATGCAGCGCTGGGTTCCTTTTCTCCAGTGCAACTCCGCTACATGGTTACTTGAGCCTTATGTTCCCACTCTGAAGAGCTCCCAGGCTTATAGCAAATAGTAGAAGAGCAGCACTCTCTGATACTTTCTGAGATTATGCATCTAAGCAACACATTGAGGAAGTAGGGGTTTTGACGTTTTGGGGTGCGAATACTCTTTTTTTTTTTTTTTTTTTTAACTAGAATGTATTGTAGAAGAACAAGCCAAACAACCCACAAGGACAGTACTGTTACCACCACAAAGGAGCTCTGTTACCCAGGGGATTTCTTTGCTTGTCTGTATTTAGGGCAAATCCTTCCTGAGATTTTTAAAAATATAAACAAATTAAAAAAAAAAAAAAATCACTAAGCAAAACTGTTGCATGTTGATGATATTATCAAAGCCTTGAAGTCCAAGAATCCTGTGTGGAGTGGCCTTACTGTAACCCAGCAGGTGAAAAATAGGCTCTTTTCAGAATTACAGAGGTAATGAGAGTGTATTCGGCTTCTCAGTTTTTTGAGTTCCATGATGATCCTGCCACTGCCAGATCAGAATTAACACAACTTTCCTAGAAAATCCTAAAGCTTGAAGAATATTTTATTCATCCAACAGCAATAAGAGTGCTCACAAGAGCTGTCTAAACATTTTTTATGGCAACATACGGTTCTTGTATAGATTGCAACATTCTTCTTGGTACTTGCACTACTTCCTTTTTTTCAGAAAATGATGTTTTCCACAGAACAAAGGAATAGCAAGAGGGGACCAGAATACAAGACTTCTGTCTGTGTGAACATCTGAATCAGATAGTTGGAAGGTTACATATCCTGACTACCCTTTTCCAGTGATTATTACTTTGGGTCTTTGCCCAAGAACAGGAAAGAGATGCTGTAATCCCAACTACTCCTACCTCCTCTATCTCATGAATAGGACTTCTGTTGTTCTCATCAGGACATTAGAAGTGAATTCCAGGTTTCTGAAGGGGCTTTGCAGCCTCAACAGCTTCCATAGTGAAAGCCAAGAGAGTGTAAATAGTTCACTAATGGTCATGATTGTGAAACAGAACAGAAAGGATCCAGTAGACCTTATGTGTTTTGACTTCCATGGTAAGTTTTGGTTTTAGTTGGACATTTGTGATGCAGAATTTCTTACTGTTAATACGTTATAATTTAAAGACTAGGCTCCTTTTCAACTTCTATTTTTAAAGTTATCCAAAAGAAATTGTCCATAAAAACTTATTTATAAACATGGAATCAAAAAAATCTGGCTTCAAAGGAAACATCTTGATCATGTGGGCTAGCAGATGTTTATCACTATCACTATCACTGAATTTTGTCTATTAAGATGGGATTTCAGCTGCCTGAAATGACTTTAACCATCCTGAAATCTGCTGGAAGGGCAACATGGCAGGGTATGGAGAATTAGATCATCAGGAATCATATTCACAGATGCTGGACAGACCAAATGCAGAAGGTACTCAGTTGGATTTGTAACTCATCAAAGAAGAGTTGGTCAAGGATATGACAGTCATTTGCAATCCTGACTGCAAGGACCGCAATGTGGTAGACTTTAAGATCCTAAGAAAAAAGGGGATGGCAAATAGCATTATATATATGTGAGATGTCATGAGAGTATTGTTTAGCTTGCCTGCCAGCAGCCTAGATTTATCTTCCATATATCCTTTGTCCTCTTCCTATGTTTTGGATGTCATGACACAGACTACAGTTCCTCCCTTTGAGTCTCAAGTAACCTCTCTAACAGTTCTTGGCATCTGCTACCTTTGCCCTACACAAATTCTTTTATGCCAGAGCCATCCTCTCATAACTCATGGACTCAGATCTCTGTGACCTGTGGCCCCGATTGCTTCCTTCTGACACTGGGGATTTCCTATGCTGCAGAAGATGCCTTGGTGCCTGTCGGATGGACTTGGTTTACATTACGGCATGACTCCGGGCACGTTTCTCTCCAGCCAGGGTTATGCTCTGGGCAGAAGTGAAATTCTCATTGGAAGCTCCAGTTCAGTGAAAAGAAACTCATGCTTCTTCAGTTAAATGTATCCATATTGAGCATTTTTTAGAATCTGGCATATTTTTTTCTTTCCCTCATCAGCACCTCTCCTGTTTTACAAGGATGCAATTTGAACATGCAAGTCATTTGAGACATTCATATTTGAGACATATTTGAGACATACAATACATTCCAGTGTGCCAGGGTTCATTTTATGGTTGTGTTTTTGTTTGTTTGCATGCTTGCTTTTTTTTTTTTTTTTTCTTCTTCATATCAAATTCATTTCACAAGTAGTTGTTTTAGAAATTTCAAATAAGGCATTGGAAAAGCCAGTCAGGAACAGGATTGAACAGAATTGCTTAGTAGGCATAGAAGTTCTTCAGTATTTATTCTTGAGGGAGGCTTCAGGTAACGCTGACATGAGAAAAAATAGATCACTTATAACAGAAATGTAAGTAGCTCAGCTCTTGTAACCCTGTAGCTCAGTAATATGCTATTTCCATTACTAATAACAGATCATTGAGCAAGTATCTGTAGCTTTTTGGATTTACATTTACCTTTGTGTGCTATTATCAAGGTACCATTGCAGTATAAGCTTGGATGACTGCCAAAGTCTTCAGGAAGGGAGACACAGGATATGGCAATGAGGTATACAAGCATGGGGGAGATAAGAGATGGAACGTAGGCATGGCACTGGGCAATCCATGGTAATACATGACATCTAACTCGTGGTTTTCCCAATCTAAATGATTCATCTATTGAAGTGCAATGTATGATTAAAATCCATATTAATGATTCTGTTTGACATCTCCTTACTAGTTAGAGTATTCCACTAGTTGGAGTATATAACTCAAAATACTTACAGAAATTATATATTATTTCCAGGCAAATAACACAAAGTTTTTTAATGACAGATTATAGAAGACTGTCCTGATCAGGCAATGCTGTTACATCTGCTTACAAGAGGGAGAATATCAAAAACCTGTAAATTAATGCCAACAAGTACATATATAATCATTTGCATGAAAAAAGAAAATTCTCTTCTTTTGCATGCCATTATGCTTCTTCAGTAATTGTTATTATTTCTTCAGTTTCATGCTTTATGAATTGATTCTCTGTCTATTAAAAGAAAAAAATATTTCATTAACATTTTATGCATGAGATTGATCACTAGTTTATAATTTTGAATCTTCATTACTCAAATTGTTATTATTTATGTATTATATAGAAGATGTGGGATTCTGGCAATGAGAGGACTGGAGTAGATGAGTATATATCTTCCCTTCATGATGAGATCCCCAGAAAAAACCAAAGAAGTTTTACAAAAGTGACTCTGGATCTAACAAGGAAAAGTTCATGTGACTAAGGAAATGAAAGTAGGATTTATAGAAGCTTCCAGTATGTCCTTGTAGGCATATTCTTGCTTCCAGACCTGCTCATTGCCAACTAAAATACTGTTTGAATTGTGGCAACAAAGCATTTTGCACAATGCTTTCCAGACTGGCAGTTCTCTCATTTTTACTTGTGATATTTTCCTTGTTCTCATAAGTCTCTCAAGCACTCTGCACAGATCAAAACCTCTCAGCATTCTGCTGTACTTTTTTGCTTGTCATATCCTGGAAAATTCTTCTCCTTCAGCAGCATTGCCAAATACTAATGTGGTCTCAACATCTGCTATGTGAGAAGTATTTTTAACCAGAAGTAAATTTCTCTGTGTCTCTCTCTGCGTAGCTACCAGCCGTCTGGATCTACATTATTATTGTGCTGAGAAGCTTAGGCTATGGAGAGCTGGGTGAAATGGTGTATTTAGCCAATACCAAATATCTTTGAATGGAAAAGGAGAACCAGGAGAATTACTTGTATACGGAGCTCATCTTTTGATACCCCAACAGAAGAAAAAGAAAGAAATACATTTTGTGCTTATATACTCTTATCTGACACTTAGTTCATATGTTTGAGACTGCAGTGGATCCTTCTTTACAAAAAAAATCAGAGAAATGGAAAGAAAACATACCTGGAAATTCACTGGAGAGATATCGTGGAATAGGTCTTTTGGCTGTAGTACAATAGCAGGTACTGTTTTTAAATAAATGGTTCTACAGGGTCAAAAAAAGGTGGAGAAGAAAAGACTCAATATACAAACTTATAACAATGTTATTCTATTATTGTAACAGTGAGGCCTTATTTTCTTTCTCTGAGACAAAAATAATGAAAAGGTATCTAAAAAATTGTGAGTCAAAACCAGTGGCATCAGTTCATTGTTCAGAACTTGGATTTTTGCAGTTTATTTTATGACTAGTTAAAGAATTACAGGAAGTTGCTTTTCTTTATCCTCTGAAACAGAAATATCCTTAAACCAAGGCAGAAACTAAAGAGGAATTGACCTAAGACCTCATATCTCTGTTGGAAGGAGTTGTGCTTTATCGATCAAGTAGATAAAAAAACATTGGGAATCAGAAATACAGAGCTCACTTGATACTCTATGGCCAGGAGGTCATGATACCTGCTATAATTTAGTATCACCTTTCCCCCTGTCTTCTCTACTTAAGAGATATCAGAACATTTCTGCTGGGAAAAAGAGTTATTTTACATTAGAATCCAGAATACAAGTTTTGCACAAGAAATAAGACTTACATGATGCAGAAGAAAAGTACGAGACTTGCTGCTATTGCTGATATCAGAAGTAATGTGTATGATGAAATAGATGTCAGTTGTTCTCTTCCTGAAAGACAATAATCATCAATGTGTTTAGTATCACAAAATAGGAAAGAATGCACCTATTGCACTATGTAAAGCATCTTCTCTGATGCATGATGGCATTTCACAACATCGTGCCATTACTTCTTCCTTGGCCTAGCTTCTCATTGCCTTGTAATATGAGAAGGAATGGGATGGCAGACAGTATGTCTTCAGCAACTTGATGCTTTACCAAACATTTTGTGAGGAACAGAGTCTACATATTATTTCAAAATCTAAGGTGACAGAGAACAGGTGAAATGATAGGTCTGTGAAAACAGAAGGAAAACAGATGGCAGCAGAGACTTGAAAAAGATGTGCTGTATCTGCTATCTTCTTGCAAGAAGTATTGACTGTCACAGCAGAACGATTGGAAGCCTCCCTCATATTGAGAGATATGCCAGTTCTTTGCTCCTTTTCATCTTAGCAAATTGAAGGGATGTGCAAATTTAAAAGTGTTTCCACCTGGGAAGTAATAAGCGAAGCAGACAAATACTAATTAAGAGAAAATTATGTCAAGAAAATGATTTTCATTCTTACCAAATTCTACTGGTGTACTCCACTCCCCCCAGTTTTCGCTCACTAAGCAGTCATTGTTAGTAGCTCTGATTTTGACGCTGTACCTTTCATTTGCATTGAAGCTGTCAAATATATAGGAATTTCCTGTGATGATTCTTCCCTAAATATAAAACAACTAGACTGAGAGCTTTGCTTTCACTAGATGTACAGATGTAAACACAGGTATCTGCTTCATTTAATGATGTAAATAATCACAGAATAAATTTTTTTTACATAATTCTGTGGACAGATGAATGATATTTTTCTTCCTCCTTTATAGTGACTTAATCTTTCAGGTGGTATTTTTCTGATTTCTTCATCCCAACCCCCATCCTGAGACCATTTATGAAGTAAAATTCTTCACAGTTATCTGAATTTTCTGCCTCCAATCATAATGTGAAATTATGATAATATTTCTACATATGCATGAATTTGCTAGGAAGTGCAATGAGCTGTAAAATGGAGGATGCGTGACTTGCATAGACGTAACTTCCATGTATGCAAGTATTGTTTGTGCCATGTCTTATAAACAAAAATATAAAACTGTACTGAGGAAATTTGCTAATAATAAGCATACATACTATATTATACACTAGTATCCTGAAGCGGAAGCGATTTGATTGCAGGATGTTCTTTTATGGTTGGCTTTTCAACCCAACATAAACTTTAGATTAATGTTGTAACAGACTTACCTTTTTAGATGTGTTTTTGATTCTTTCCTCAGGATCAGCCTAGCAACAACAAAGAACTTCAATTTTTATGGTTGTTCCTTTTGTTACTATTTAATAAGATGTCCTACCTTATAAACGGTTGATTTTTTTTTTTTTTAAAGAGTATATTTCATATTTTAAATGCTTTTCTTTATACACTGTGAAATTAAGCTGTTCTTCCACAGAAACATTTTTCCTCATCACCTGTGCTCTGAAATAATGAACTCTTTAAATGGGAGTGCAGAACTGAGAATCAAAGAACTGAAAAGCAATAACAAAAGAAGCTTTTTCCACATGTGTGTGGAAAAATGTGTGAAAGATGTATGTCTTACTTGTACTAAAACAAGCCTTGGAAAATACTAGCAAACTGTTACAAATTTTTTTCCCCTTAAAACTGTGTATGTGTAACTTTTGCATTCATAGTCATTTAATTCAGCTACGTTATGTCTCCCTTAGTTATTTATTTATTTACTTATTTGCTGTTGGACCAAAGAACTCATGACTACTTCCACAAATATTTCAAGCAGTATTCTTGATGGATAATACACTACTGACCTTATTCATCCAAATCTTCAAAATAGTTGCAGTTAATGAAATGCAAAACAACAATCATTTCACGTTAAGATCTGGAAAACCTGGATATTCTGTTTCAGTGATATGATAGAATATTTCATTTTATTCAAAAACATAGCTGAATATTTCCAATTGAAATTAAAAAGAAAGGACAACGAACTTAAGGAAAACAAAGACAAAACCAAGCACATTTTAAAAAGGCAACAATACAAAGAATTGATGTGTGTTGCTACCACAAAGAAACGTTCGCGACATCTGCAGTGCTGTTCACAATCCTGACAGTATATAAGGTGCAGACTTACTTTAGCTAAGCCTCGGAATTGGATGAGATACAAACTTCAAGGTCAATCAAATGGTTAGTGCAATCTGGCAGAGATGTTTGTTTATACAAAAACTGCATCCGAAAGAAACACACAGCTCCAGTTAACAGCAAAACTAGAAACACAGAACAAAGAAACAAACAACAACAAAAAAAAACTAGGAAGTACTTTGCACAGACAGTGCTATGAGTGTGCTAATTGATGTTGTCTGCATTATCTGTGTAAGCCATCTACTTTTCTTTGAATCACTCACTTCCTCTGGTGCTCTACAAATGAGTTTAACTTCATATATTTCTGGTCCTTAAACCAGCTAGCTACATTGAAATTCAACCTTCTGGCAATGTTGAGCATTCACAGCAATCCAAGAATTCCAGTTATACAATGAATTTACAACCCAAATCATGCTACTGCCCAACTTTATTCTGAAACAAAAATACTTTCACTGTTATTCAGTCAGTCAACTTCCGTATGTAGCAAACTGAAGAAGGCTAAACTAATGTATCTTTTGAAAGAGTTGACAGTGGTGAGGGGGAAAGTTATGTTCTATGTTTGTGCTAGAATAACTGTCCTCAACCAGTTCCTTTAATGATCAGCCATATGTTGGACTAAAAGTATTCCTGCGAATGGCTGCATTTTTGTGTGAGTGGCAGCTGTTCTCAGCTCACATGCAAGGATTCTACATAGAAAAACAGAGAGGTAACTCAAGAAGAGAAAAGAGAGAACAGGGCACTTGTTGTATGATAGCACAGGTTGAAACGCAGGTGTATGAAATAATGTTAGGAGTTATAATTCACTCTCCTTACCTTCTTTTCTATGATAATTTCATATTTGAAACAAATGTCTCTGTCCACATGACTTGTATGAGGTCGTTGCCATTGAATTTCACAACTGTGAGAAACTCCTGTACAGTTCACAGTGACATTTAATGGAGGGGTGAGCTTCTCTGAAATAATTTAATTAGAAATACAATCATTATAGGAATACGGCAGATTAAAAATCTAGTCTCTTTGCTCTGTGTTATTAAAAAACTGCATCTTGATGAGAATTACCAGATTCACCCCATATTCAGAAGTAAGACTTCCTGATTTAGTATTTCAGTTGAGGAGTCTGGAGTATCAGACATTACTGTAGATTAAACTAAAACAAAACAGAACAAACTCATTGCTATATTTTACTGAATTCTGAAATGTAATCTGTGCATTTGTTTTGTTTTGTTATAGTTTTTGCTCACTGTTTTAAGACATTTGGTATTTTAAGGATCTTTTTTTTCTGTTTCAACAGAATTCAGAATCATGAGATAAAGACACAAACCCAACATCTAGATATTTCCACTCAGGCATCCATAGCTACTTAATCCCAAAAGATGACTTTGTTCTTTCATAGAATATATATGTGATGCCAATGTTCAAAATTCTCCAATCTATAATTTCAGGTTGACTCTGCATTCCATTTTTTTTTCTTATAATTTTGACTTTTCAGTCACAAAGGTTGGGAAAAAAGAATAAGAGGTCTGAGGAACAGTATTTCAAAAACTTATCCTTTTTTTTTTTTTTTCCCCTAGGATTGAAGTATTGAATTCCTCATTCTTTTAGCACACTGCTGAAAATAAAATAAAATAAAAAATAATAATAGTCCTTACCAATTTCATACAGATAAATTGTCGCTCTGTAGGGCAAAATATTTTGTCCATTTCTAGACTCATTCACCAGGAAATAAGCTTTCCTATTCTCTTTTATTGTCACATTTTGGAATCTACATCCTGTGTGTCTTCCACAATTATCTGTGATGTAATTCTGGCATCTGACGAAATCTTCATTCCTTTATATGACAAATTTCTTCAGTTTAATATTGATAATGTTGCACGTCAGATGAAAATTCAAATTTTCCAAGGCAAGAAGACCTACTCACCTTGAGGTCTTCCAGTACAAGAAATACTGAGCATCTCTTGAAGCATTCCTGTCCACATGCCAAGTACAGTTCATGAAGGAAATATTATATATCACACAGACAAAATTTTCAATGGCTGTGACATTCATGCCTGCAAACATAGGAAAAATATCTCATGTCCCCTCTGTTAAAGACTGTAGAACTTCTTAAATCATGTAGAACTTGCATGCACATTTAATCATTTTTAGACACCTGATTAGCAAACACAGTTGCATACTGTTTGGGTCTTTCAGTTGCACATTTGCATCAATATAGCAATCATTTTATCTGTGTTGAGTCTGAAGATTGTCTACCATTGTTACAGATGCAGAAGATGTGGCTGTGATTTAATCTGTTCAGGCACAATTACATAGTGGAGGTTACTAACAAAGTCACTCACTGGTGTGACTCCCACCTCCCTTTAGATATCTATGAACATTGGATCTGATACATGTTTATAAATATCTAAGGGGAGGTGGGAGTCAAATGGATGAGGCCAGGCTCTTGGTGGTGTGTAGCGATAGGACAAGGAATAATAGCATAAAACTTGAACAGAGAAAGTTCTGTACTAACACATGGAAAAATGTCTTTACGCTAAGTGTGACGGAGCACTGGAGCAGGCTGCCCAGAGAGGTTGCAGAACCTCCTTCTATGGAGATACTCAAGATCCAGCTGGATGCCTACCTGTGCAACCTATTGTAGGGTGCTTGCTTTAGCAGGGGAGTTAGACTTGTTCTCTTCAGGACCCTTCCAACCTCTGTGATTCTCTGATTCTGTGATTCTGTGATGTGTCCTTTGCTTACATCTTCAGTTTATCAAAGGTCCAGTCTACAGTGGAATACAAATTCTGCAACTATGAACCAGGGAAGTTTTCTATCCTGCATTCGTGTTAAGTGCTCTAAACTTATGAGTATGGACTTACAAAGGTTTTAGAATTTAAGATAAGTTGTCCACTACTTTTTTTTTCTGTGTTAAAACTAGGTGATTACAACCCAACCGTAACTCTGTTTTCTGAAGATATGACCTACAGAATTGTCATGATTTTGAGGAGAGAAAAGCATATTTTGGATCTTTAATTTAGATCCATTGCTAACCTATTCAAGACTGATAAAGGATTCAAGGGTTTGTGGAATTCTGTTTGCACATAACTTTGATAATATCCATGTTATTAATGCAGAAAAGTGTACTGTCTTCTGAATTCTTTTCTCTCCTCAACAGTGCTGTATGAAAAAAATAATTCTCTAGAATATAAGGAGCTTAAATGCATTCTTGTACCTAATATGTATATACATATTTTGGTGGCTCCAGGCAGTTGCTCTGCTGTATGAAGGTATTTGGAACTTATTTACAGAAAGTTTATTTCATCTGAACGTATTAGGAATTTAAGAACTAAATACATATGGCCTGACTCAAAATTTCTGGAGGCAAAGGCCGATATCTAGGAGAACTAATACAGCACTATATACCTTGGCTACAAATACATATAAATGAATAACTTCCCATCACTCAGAAAACCTCGGGGGAAACATCCTCTTCACACTTAGCACACTGGTAATCAGGATGCACTAGGGGAGTTGTTATTAGGGACAAGATATTTCAATGGAGACACAAGAGTAGCAACTATCTGATTTTGTAAACATCTGAAAATAAAGAGGAGTAATTCAAGAGACAAAAAAAAAAATGACAAAATACTCCTGTTGCTAGAGACATGTAAGCATTCAATATAGAGCTGTTTATATCTGACTTATATATGTGTTCATATAAACATATTACAGTACACTCTTCAGAGTCCAGTGAGTAAATCATGATACTAAGATGACCAAGACCATCAACCATTTCTCTGTTATTTCACAGATTCACCTGATGACCCAGGGTCAATCAAATCTGTGCACTTCATTTCCCCATTTACACAAGGGAAATACTTCTGGATTGGAAATAGGGAAGTGTTCTTCCCATCAAAAATGTGCAACAGGCTGAAGTATGATCATAGGCACTGTGCGAGGATCTTAGAAGTTAGGCTTTATAAAGCCTTTGGTGATCCTGTAAATCAAAAGGAAAAAGGGTTATTTTGGTGTCAAATTCAAAAACAACCTGGTTCAGGAATGGCCCAACAAACAGCTAGGTTGACTGAGGACATAGTAGGGTAAAGGGAACTCCTGAGGTGGCATTGCGGCATTGTGGTCGAAGAAAAGGCAAATGAAACCAGTTCCTTGCCCTCTTCAGTTGTAACTTCAGCTTTTTATAACTAAGAGAAGCATATAGAAACACCCAAATGTTCTTTAAACTTACGAGCCTGTGTTCTGCAGCCATGATGTTACTATGCCTACAAACAGCCATGATCAGCTGGAGAATTATGTGCGAGTCACTTTGTTCGCTTTACGGATAGGAATTTCATTCCAAACTCTGGGAATTTATTTTTAATTTCCACCTTTCCACGGTGTGTAAAATTCTGACTACCTTTCCCTTAGGGAGCTGTTTATTTTTGAGTGTATCCTATTCCCTATAGTGTTACAATTTTACCTTCATTTTTAATAACAGTTAAGTTCCTTAGATATTTCTCCCACTATCTTCCATTATTTCAATGAGATATTTAAATTTTTCTCCCTCCAGTTTATACTTGAGAGCTTGACAAATTTTCTTAGTGGTTTCTTGCTCTACAATTCCTCTTTTAAAAACCCTTTATTCATCATTTCTTTATCATTATTTCCTTAAAAATAGGTAGAACCATACTACCATGATTCTTTCCTCTGAGCTGTACTGGGAAAAAAAATGTTTTATCTGCAAAAAATATCATCGGAGATAATAAAATTTTGTTTTCTGTTCTTTGTGGTAATTGGGATTACTAACAAGGAAGGACTGGATCTCACTGCTGGGCCAAGACCAATTTCATATTTTATTCAGTAGTTCTTGAATAGAAAATGTAAAAACATCTTTCAGCTCTTGGACACAGTAGATCAGATAATTTGTAGAAGGTTGCAAATAGCATATTTTAGAATTAAAAGAACATGATTTGTTTTTGGAAATGAAAAAAATGAATTACTTTCAACATTTAACATTTAACTCTGAAGACGGCATCAGACCGTGGGGTGCAGTTTGTCTTAACAGCATACAGGTGCTGTGTAAATGTGCCCTCGAGGGAGGCAGTAATTCTGTGCTGCCTTTGTAGTGGCTGGAAAGAAACAGTACTTAAGACACAGTTAATTCAAACTAGTCTAGGATGAGATAAATGAAGTCTTCTCTGTGTTTCCTGCCTGAAAAGGTAAGTCAGAGTGATCAGCCCAGACATATCTCTATTTAACAAAATTTTCTGCCTTGAATACAGGAGATTTAATTCATTCTGCCTCTTACATCATCTGGAACCTGCATGTAGTTAATGAACAGAAATGCCTCCTATCTTCTTTTTCTGTGAAATCTGCAAATTTATTTTTGAAATGATCTTTTCCTCCTCTTTCTTATACCTGTGGTCTCACATATTCTCTTTAGAAAAACAGTTACACTAGAAGAACAGTACTTGTTCTCCTCAGAGGTGGGAAGCGCTTTCTTTTACATCTCACACAATTGATGTGCAGATTATTGACCAAAATTTTAAATAAACATGAAGCATTTCCATGCAAAGCTGTTTCCATTCTGCATCCATTGTGCACTGTTGTTTATAAACTTTCTGTGAAAATGGGTTACAACTAGGCTTTGTGTTGCAGAACAACCCACCCTTCATTTCATCTCTGAAAATACTCAGCCCTGACACATGTCCACAGGAGATGTCCATTTTAGAAATTCGGAAATATCAGCTATGTTGAAATCCTGTTACATTATCAATTCTTCAGACTGATTAGTTCTCATTAGATTATTAGCCTAATAACATCCAGGTTATAAGCAACATCCGACCCTGTAGCTTATTTTAGCTTATCAGAGCCTGTATTATGTCAGATACTACAATGACTTTTATAAACAAAGGAAAGGAAGATGTTACTGGAAAAAAACAAAAAAGTGAAAGATATATATATATACATATATATATTTAAATATATATATACATAATTTTTATATATATATATGTAATATAATTTATATATATACTCTATTCCTTACTATGAGGCTTATTTTTGAAATATGCCTTACTTTTAGGCGTATTCAATTTATGCCTCTGTTCTTTTGTCATTTTCAGAGAACTCTGCATATATGGAATATTCTACTTCACTATTAACATTGGAATAAGAGAAGAGACACTTAAATAGTTTCATTTAACTGGTGCCTAAATGCAGTACTCCTAAAAGGAACTCACTGTTACAGTGATTTTGCTCTATGAATGCAAAAATCTGAACATTTCCAGTCAGACCAGGCTTTCTTCAAGAGCATATTTGGTAGAGCCCAGTAATACTGGAAATATGGTCACTCTTCATTTTAAAATAATTTTATATGATAAATAAACTATAGAAAAAATATACTAAAATGCCATCAAAATTTTGGCTACATCTGTCTTTGGAGACAAAAGCATGCATTTTGGAGATAGTATCTACCCATCCCTCGAAGAGTTATTTTAAGAACATTTAAATTAACACAAGTGACATAAATGCAGTATTTCTTTGCCTACCTTCTTTGTGGTAAAACTGTACAACAAATAAAGTCAAAAGCAAACGTACCTTGTCCTTTCAAACCTGTTTCCCTGTGGCAGTTATAGCAGTCAGGCACAGAAAAAGCAGAAGCCGTGAGTGCAACTCAGTGGCATATTTTTGTGTGCTTTGACAGTGTTATTTCATTATTGAGTTTTTCTAAACCTCACGTAAAAGGGTGTAAAAATCCCGCCTACGCCTATGTCTTACTCATTTCCCCTACACCGCACTTCCTTAAGGCAACGGGCAAAAGGAGCCACTGTATTGCTGTAGGGAGGCAAAAATAAAAACGGTGTGACAGCTTCTTCACCACTTCATTCATGTAATTTTCTTCTTTTTCCTGTTACATGAGCTTCATATGGGCTTCTGTATAGAACACAGCCTCAGTGGCAGATGCAGATGTGAGATAAATTTCTGGGTTAGATATAGGTCAGCACTGTTGTTTCAAACCACCACCACTGTTTTCTGCTTATTGCTGAGGGTCACCTCTGCAATATGCCTGATGCTGTGGACTTTGTAACAGCAGTTTCCAGCTCTGCACTATTCAACCTCAAATGCAGTTCCTATGAAAGAGTAGCAAACCAATGTTTTCAGCTCCCATAACTTCTCCTTTGTCAATCTTCCACTTGACAAGGGCAGTATCCTTCTTGTGCACATACTTTTTTTCTGGGTACATTCAATGGACAGTCAAGGTAAAGTTTGTTTTGGCATTTAAAAGCCCTGAGGGTACCAAAACAACACTATGGCACCTGTGTTAGTGCACTGGTCCTCAGAGGTGTGCAGCATCACTTGCATGAACTTCAGTGTCCTCATTCTAAATGCATACAGTAATGTGAGCACACATGAGCCATTACACACTGCCCATGAGTGGAGGCAAGTAACCGCCCAGGTTAATAGGCTCTGAAGTGAGTAGCATAAGGCCTTTTGCTACCTTGACTGATTTTGAGACCAAAGAATGGGCCTGGGTCCTGGAAGACACTTACCCAGCAAAGCAGCTTTCTGTGAACTGAGAAACATAGCATCTGCCTTTCCACGTACTGCACAGTACCTGAAAGGCACATTTTTGACTGCTTAGGGCACTAATGCTTTGGATTTCTTGGGAAAATGCCCTCAGAGGTACAAGAACAAATGAGAGATGGAAGGTATTTAAAAATTTTTTTATTTGGGCATAAGAGCTCTCAAACCTGACATGCAAAAGACCAGGCAAATGAACCAGGGAATTAGGTTGCCTAAGTCAAGACCTCTTAGCCAAACTAAGGCACAAAACCAAAATGCATAGGCAGTGGAGGCAGGAATACAAATTCTAGGAATTGAGGGATGTGGTCCAGGAAATTGTGAAATTCAAGGCAAAGCTGGGCCTGAGGTGTGCTAGAGGTGAAAAAAATAACGAGAAGGACTTATTAAAATGCCTAGAACAACAAAGGAAGATAAAGAAATGGTATGGTCCCTGATAAGTGAAATGGAAAATATTCTAGTCACACTGTCCAATTCACAGAATGCAAAGGACTGGGAGAATGAAGAACTTCCCTCTGTCAGAGAGATCACATTTGAGACTATTTGAGGAATCTGAATGTGCACAAATCCATGGGACCATATTGAGATCCATCATATATGGATGTCTGTCAGCCTCTTGAATTTCCCTGTGTCTGGAAACAGGGAAACACAACCTCTGCTTTTAAAGGAAAAATATCTATATTAAAAAGAGAAAAAAAGAGGTCTGGAGAACTACAGGCCAGTTAGTCTCCATCTGTGCCTGGCTAGATCATTGAACAGATCCTCCTGGAAACTATGGTAGGACACATGGAAAACTGAGAGTGACAATCATCATGGATTCTCTAAAGGCAAATTGTGCCTGACAAATTTGGTGGAATCTTGCAATGCGGTTGCAGTGTTCATGGATAGGGGAAGAACAACTGACATAATCTACCAGGACTTGTATACTGCATTTGATGCTGTCCCCCTCAACATCTTTGTCTCAAAATTGGAGAGATCTGGATTTGATAAATGGAGCACTAATGGTGGACAAGGAATTGGCAGGATGCATGCACTGAAAATGTTGCAGTAAACTGCTCAGTATCAGGCGGATACTAGCAATGGGTTGTGTCCTTCACAAGTCTGTACTGGGGCTGATGCTGTTTAACATCTTTGTCAATGATATGGACAATGGAATTGAATGCACCCTCAGCAAGTCTGAACTTCTTTACAGTAGGGGTGATGGAGCACAGGAATGAGCTGCCCAGAGTGGCTGTTAAGTCTCCTTCTATGGAGTCTTTCTATAGAGACATTCAAGACCCATCTGGATGCCTACCTGCGTGACCTATTGCAGGGAACCTGCTTTGACAGGAGGATTGGACTCAGTGATCTCTTGAGGTCCCTTCCAACCCTTGTGATTCTGTGATTCTGTGACTTGCAGCCCTGAAAGCCAATTGTGTCCTGAGCTGCACAAAAAGTGCATGAAAAACACAGTGGACAGCAGGATGAGGGAGATAATTCTCCTCTCTACTCCGCTCTTTTGAGACCCTACCTGGAAAAATGCGTTAAGCACTGAGGTTCCCAGCTCAAGAAAGAAAAGGATTTGTTAGAGCAGATCCAGAGGAGGGCCACAAAGTAAATAAGTAGGGCTGGAGCACCTATCCTATGAAGAAAGGCCAAGTGTTGGAGTTGTTTAGTTTAGAAAAGAGGAGTTTCTTTCTGAGAAGATATTATAGCAGCTTTCCAGAATCTAAAGAGAGCTAAAAGGAAAGACAGAGAGAGACTCTTTATCAGGTGATATGGGACAAAGAGTAATATATTTAAACTGAATTAGGGTAGATTTAGATTAGATATTAGAGAGAGATTGTTTACTCTGAGGGTGGTGAGGCACTGGCACAGCTGCCCAGAGAAACTGTGGTGCCCCATCCCTGGAGGTGCTCAAGGCCAGGTTGGATGGAGCCCTGGGCTGCCTCAGCTAGTGGGGGGCTCAGAATTGCATGGGCTTTAAGATCTCTTCCAACACAAACCATTATTTCATGATTTTATGACTGTGTGTTTACAGATCTCTCTACCTTTCTTATCATTTAATTACTTGTACATAAAGTTATTAAACAGCACTCATGACTTACAATGTTCAGTGAATGTACCAGTTTTGCTACACATATCTGTTAGATTTCTCTGAAGAGATTGGAAATAATCTCAGATTTGTCCTGACTGTTTTCTTGTATACTGAACACTTCTCTCCTATCAGCCTTCTTTGTTGGTTTTTTTTTTTTTTTTTTTTCCTTTTTTTCTCCTGATCAGAGGAGGAATTGGGAGTTACTTGAGAAGATGTTTCATCTTCCTGAGGTTTCAATTCCCCAATTTTATTCATAGATCAGAGAGCAGACAATAGGCTGTAGCCTGCACTTCATTTCAGGAGCTGCAGAAGTAAGACCTTCTGTTCTCTTTCTCACTTTCTCTTGTACACACATTTTAAAACTTGAGTGTGTGTGGTTTCAGGATCAATTTTTATCAGCAAGCCTGAAATCTCATTTTCACTAGGGTATGTATAACCTGTCCAGATAGCTGATATTAGTGCTGGGAAGGTGGGAAACTGAACAATTGACTTTCATACTTATCTGCAAATTTTGCAGCATGAAACAGGACTTCTGTTGAAAGGATGTAATTAATGTAATTAAAAACTGTATCACTACACATAGGTACACATTCTAAAAGAAATAGGGTTGTATATACAAACGTAAATGAGGATGGATAATCTTCCTATACTTCCATGTCTTTTATTTAAATTGTGTTTTCTAAAATATTTACAGTTCTTCTATGCTGTCACATTGGGAAATTTATTTTGTGATATGGGAAACTACTGTAATTCTTTAGTTCATAAATGCATGTGTGACTTTTTAAAGGGAAGATTTATGTAACCTTTGAGATACGGACATGCTTGCTCATGTACATGATGCTTCCACATCATGTAATCATTTGGGATGACACTGGATCACTTAGATTATCTTTGTTAAGATAATGCTGAGTAATTTATTGGCATAAGTGTAAGGAGTTTACTCACCATAAATCTCCTTGCAGTGATTCAGGTATATTTTCAGGTAGATGTTAGAAAGATTCATGGCTGGACATTTGGGACTTCTGACATTTGGGATTCTATGAAAATTTCAAGGATTTGGGACTTATATGTGCAGCAAGATCTGGTGAAATTACACTAGTCTCAACCACTAAAGCTGCTCATACTATGAGTGCAAATCTTTTTGAATGTGAAAGCTGCTTTTTTCCAGGATTTACTGATTTCACACAAATTCAGAATAAAGGAGTGTCTCACCACTTTCAAAGGAAAGAATTTCTTCCCAACATCTAGTCTAAATCGGCCCTCATCCAGTTTAAAACCATTTCCCCTCATCCCGTCACTACCTGCTCTTGTAAAAAGTTGCTCACCAGCTTTCCTGTAGTCCCTCTTCAGGTACTGGAAGGCTGCTATAAGGTCTCCTTGGAGCCTTCTCTTCTTCAGACTGAAGAGTCCCAGTTCTCTCAGTCTGCCCTCGCTGGGGAGGTGCTTCAGCCCTCTGACCACCTTTGTGGCTCTCATCTGGACCTGCTCCAACACTCAGTGTTCTCCTTGTGTTGAGGACCCCAGAACTGGATGCAGCACTCCAAGTGGGTCTCACAGTAGCGAGTAGAATAGAGGGGCAGAATCACCTCCCTCGACTTGATGGTCATACATCTCTTGATGCAACCCAGGATACAGTTTGCCTTCTGGGCTGCAAGTGCACATTGCTGGCTCAAGGACCACTTCTTCCAAGTTCAACATCAAGAGCTTCCCAACAGATAGGAAGTCAAGAAAGGGAGCCAGAAGGCCTGCATTGTTAAACAGCGAACTGCTGGGCAAACTCAAGTGGAAGAGGAGAGGGTATGGATCATGGAAGGAGGGGCCATTTGGCTGGCCACGTGGGAGGAATATAAGACTGTTTTCGAAGGATGTAAGGAGACAACTAGGCAAGAATTAAACCTTGCAAGGGAGGACAAGGACAACAGAAAGGGCTTCTTCAAATACACTGCAGATAAAACTAGCATTAGAGGCAATGTAGGCCCATTAATGAATGAGGTGGTGCCCTGGTGACAGAAAATACAGAGAAGGTGGAGTTACTAAATGCCTTCTTTTCTTCTGTCTGTACTGCTGGAGGCTGTCCTCTGGAGCCCCATACCCCTTAGGCCCCAGAGGAAGTCAGGCTAAAGGAGGAGTTTTCCTCAGTTCATGAGGCTGGGTTAAGGACCAATTAAGAAACGTGGACATCCATAAATCCATGGGTCCTGATGGGATGCAGTTGCTGAAGGAGCTGATGGAAATCATTGCTATGCCTCTCTCCATTATCTTTGGTAAGTTGTGGGGAATGGGAGAGGTACCTGGGGCTGGAGGAAAGCAAATGTCACTCCAGTCTTTAAAAAGGGGAAGAAGCCTCACCTCCATCCCTGGAAAGGTGATGGAACAACTTCTGACATGCCAGAAGGCTGTGCTGACATTCAGAGAGACCTAGACAGGCAGAAGAGTTGGGTGGGGAGAAATTTTATGAAATATAACAAGGGCAAGTGTAGAGTCTGGCATCTGGCAATAACAAGGCTGGGTACCAGTATAGGTAGAGGACTGATCTGTTGGAGAGAAGCATAGGGGAAAGGGACCTGGGGTTCTGGTGGACAGCAAGATGACCACGAGCCAGCGCTGTGCCCTTGTGGCCAAGAATGCCAGTAGCATACTGGGGTGCGTTAGAAAGGATGTGATTAGTAGGTAGAGAGAGGTTCTGCTCCCCCTCTACTCTGCCCTGGTGAGACAGCAGCTGGAATACTCTGTCCAGTTCTGGGCCCCTCAGTTCAAGAAGGACAGGGAACTGCTGGAGAGAGTCCAGCACAGAGCCACAAAGATGATTAAAGGAATGGAGCATCTCCCTTATAAAGAAAGACTGAGGGAGCTGGGTCTCCTTAACTTGGAGGAGACTGAGGGGTGACCCCATTAATGTTTATAAAAATATGTAAAGGGTGAGTGTATGAAGGATGGAGCCAGGCTCTTCTCAGTGACATCCAGTGGTAGGATAAGGGACAATGGGTGCAAGCTGGAAAATGGAATTTCCCTATAAATATGAGAAAAAACTTCTTCACGGTGAGTGTAACAGAACACTGGAATGGGCTGCCCAAAGAGGTTGTGGGGCCTCCTTCTCTGGAAACATCCAAAACCTGCCTGGATGCATTCTTGCGTGACTTGATCTAGGTGTTCCTGCTCTGTCAGGGGGATTGAGGTCCCTTTCAATCCCTGACATTCTGTGATTCTATAAGGCTATTTGCTTACCTCAGAAAAGAACCAGTTTTCCAGCTCCATCTAGATTTGCAATTATTTCCATATGCAATGGTGGAATTCTTTCCTTGGCACACTTCCAAGGACTGAAAATATTCTAAAATATACTTTTCTGTTGTCCATTGATTGTAAATTCGCCCTTGATGGATTGCTTTCACTGCAATAGTGAATAGTATAAAGATGAAAATTCATTATAAAGTTGCACTGTATAGAAGCCACTTGGTTGACTAATCAGACCACAACATTTAGAATAGAAAGAGGGATATAAGGATATAGAGTAAATTGTATAATCAGCGGCTATTGTAATGCAGTCACAGAGCAATTACATAATTGCCTCATATTTTCATACTTTTCCTTTTGTGGTTTCACAGAGAAATCAAAAGATTCTTAGAACCTAGTGTGAGCAAACTGGGCAGGTCATGGATAAGGAAGCCAAGAGTTGCCAGCAAAAACACACAGAATTTGCTTATTCTTCCCAATCTGATCATACTTAGTGCTGAAGTCTTCTCAGCAAGGGAAACATATTCCTGAAGCAGTGAGGGACAGATGCACACACATACCAGAGCATGGGGAACAGTGAGTGGTGCTTAACTGAGGGGCTACCTTGTGCAGATACTTACAGTTCTCACGTGAATATTTGCATCAGGAATGTCCATAGAGATATGCTAGATATAAGACTACAATTATACCAGAAGTTTGTTTTGAAAAATTTTGCTGTGGAAACATATGTAAGGTTGGGAGTTCTTGTGAATTATGGGCCAGCACGTTTATTTGGTACTACTGTTCTTATGAAAAAGGAAATGAGAGAGGAAAAAAACTAACTGTAACTGATCTGTTCAGAATTGAGTGAATCTGACTGTTGCTCTGTAGAGGAACCGAAAGGCTCCTACTATAGGGTAAAGACTGTCCTGTGACTCTTGTGTCTACTCAGCTTCTGTAATTCTTGAAACCAAGCCCTGCAGACTGTCAAAAACAGGGTCAAGTTCCTGTACTGGGGAAGTTGTGATGTGATGTAGCAGTTACAGCAAATTAGGATACAAGATATTGGGCTGGTACAAAAGCCTTTATTTATTACCATGTCAACATCTTTAATTGTGAAAAAAAGTGATCATAGATTAGGAAAGTTTAAACCCTCATTAATTAGAGTTAGCATTGCTTTATCAGTGTCAGTATGGGTATTTAAAATAGATATTTGGAAAGTTTAACTTGACAGAAAGACACAGAATGCACAAAGTCAACTCTCTGTGGAGTGTTTGAAACCCACTTTTGTCATTGGCAGCCTCATAGTCAGTGCTTGAGCTAGACATGTTCATATAGACATGTTCAATCACTTAACTTAAAAATGGACTTCCCCTTAGCTGCTGTGTCAGCCTGGAGAATGATTTGATTTGTTTATGGAAAGGAGGGGAGCTGCATGCCAGAATAGTGTATAAACATACCTTATTAGTCCTGCAGGATATACCAAAGACTCCCAGGAGTCAGTATGTATTCTAAAAATCAGAACCATTGCAGTGGCTTCACATGACTTTAATTTAAAACATAACAACTTAATTTAAAGAATTACATGTATAAGAAAGAGCATTGCTGCTATTGTCTGGAAGATGTTGATAATCAAAAGACAATCTTTCTGTTTTTTTGTTTTTGTTTTTTTTTTCTTTCTGAATGTATTTTAAACTTTCTACCTTAAATTGGAGGTACAAGAAATGGAAAGAAAACAATGTTAGAATCATAGAATCATAGAATGGCCCGAGTTGAAAAGGACTACAAAAATCATCTAGTTTCAACCCCCCTGTTATGTGCAGAGTCACCAACCACCAGACCAGGCTGCCCAGAGCCACATCCAGCCTGGCCTTGGATGCCTCCAGGGATGGGGCATCCACAGCCTCCTTGGGCAACCTGTTCCAGTGCGTCACCACCCTCTGTGTGAAAAACTTCCTCCTAGTATCTAACCTGAATCTCCCCTGTCTTAGTTTTAAACCATTCACCCTTGCCCTCTCACTGTCCACCCACGTAAACCCTCTCCTGTTCATACGCTCCCATTGAGTACCGGACGGTCACAATGAGGTCTCCCCAGAGCCTTCTCTTCTCCAAGCTAAACAAGCCCAGTTTCCTCAACCTTTCTAAATAGGAGAGGTGCTCCAGTCCCCTGATCATCTTAGTGGCCCTCCTCTGGACACATTCCAAGAGATCCACACCTTTCTTCTGCTGTGGGCCCCAGACCTGGACACAGTACTCCAGATGGGGCCACACAAGAGCAGAGTAGAGGGGGACAATCACCTCCCTCTCCCTGCTGGCCACCCCTTCTTTAATGCAGCCCAGAACACAGTTGGCCTTCTGGGCTGCAGGCATACACTGCTGGCTCATGTCCACCTTCTCATCCACCAGGACCCCCAGGTCCTTTTCTGTAGGGCTGCTTTCAAGGAGATCTTCCCCTCGTCTATATAAATACCTGGGATTGCCACGGCTCAAGTGCAACACCTTTGGGTATGGTTTAGAACTTGAGCTTAATTTTTTTTTTACTTCTTAGTTATCATTATCACTCAGTTTCGTAAACAAATATAGATGTCTGTGCAGAAGAATTGCCCAATCCCCAGTCAGGCTTCAGGGCCACTGAAATTTGCTGTTGAGTACAAATTGGCTTCATCTTTTTACACAAACTATCTAAGCTTGAAATCTTAAAAGCTTAGAAGTTCATACCTTTTAAAAAATGTTAAATTATTGCCTGAATTCAGTTCAGATATGCAGATGCTGCTAGGTCTCTCCAGTCTTCAAAGGGGATTCTGTCAAAAAAAAAAAAATCCTCTTTTTCCTTTGTGCCACATATACAGCTAAAGCTATTCCCAAGGTAAGCAAGATACTGAGAGCGCAGCAAGGAGCTTGTTTAAACTTTTTTACTCCTGTTTTGTACTTTCAAAGAGTAAACTGCAGTTGGTTGCAGTATGGTGGTATGCTGATCTCATGTGTAAGGGAAGTGTAAGGACTGGGTATGAATTTGTCTGTAATAGTACAGTTATCTAGATGTAAGGCTAACCACTAGGTACACTAGAGCCCTATCGTGCAAATTACACAAGTTGGAAGCCAAAACTGAGCTTAGATGCCCATGTAGCAGCGACAGGTTCCGAAGTTTCCTCTGATTTCTGTTTAATCGAAAAAATTGTTCACCCTCCTTCCTTTCCTTATGTGACAGCAGTGGTTGATGCCTGCGTGTCTCTGATGCTAGGCTACCATCGTGTGGCCACTTTGGGAATCTTCCCGAGTAACATAAACAAAGGCTGATTACTCAGCCTGAAAAACATCTAGGCGCTGCCTGTGGGCAAGATCGAGTCTGCAGGTGGCTTTCAGAGGGCTTAGTTTTGCTTCTTGATTGCAATCCATTATTTCTTAGCCACTCTGCCTACTGGTTCGTGTATGTTTTGTTCTGCTCTAAGTCTCCCCTCACCAAACATTAACAGGTTGTACCTTCATTCCAAAAGACAAAGGTGCAATTTCCCCTGTAAACAGCAGCTATGAGCCACTCTAGCCCTTAAACTCTGAAACATTAGGTTCATTTGTGTTGATCGTTTCTGCTCATGTACATCATGCTCAGAGCTTCGTCCCTATGTAAATGTGCCCGTAGGTCTGAAATCTAGCCAAAATGCTCCAAAGTTCAGCCATCTGACCTATTATTTCAGGCTGTAAATCAAAGCAAAGCAACAGAAACACCTAATGGTGCTGCTTTGCTGCTGGTATAAGAGGAACAGAGTTCTTGTGGTGCAGTGCAAGCCTATATTTTGGACCAGAACCTTGTATCAAATACAAACCGTTTTATTGCACTTATGCTTCTTCATGTTACAGTGCAGTTATTATTTAAAATATATATATTCTCAATATATTTGTTGCAGAATTGTCCAGGACCCTTTGCTGAATCTCTTGTTCAGGAAATAACCCAAATTAAATGTTTAATGTGGTTAATTTACCTTATCTCTTTTTACCCATATACACCATATATATGTATTTACTATACACAAATTTATATTATATGTTATATATACACATATATATGTTACATATATGTTATATTATACACAAATTTATATTAAATGTATATTTACTATATACAAATTGCTTAAAAAGTGGAAAATTGGATATATTTTAGACGAAGATTATTAGCTACAGACATTGCTGACTCCTGTTACTGGATGTTATTTATTTTACATTCTTTACTTCATATGTTACATAATTTTATTTTTAGCAAAATTAGAGGTTTTAAATAAAAATAAATAAAAAGAAAAGTTCTTCTAGCAGATTTTATATAAAGCTGATGAGCAGACTAATGCTGCATTTGCAGGCAGGCTGACTGACAAGAGAAAACCATGCTTTTGATTACAGTCATTTTGAACTTCATTCATACAGTGGAAGTTAAAAAGGACAATAAAAGGGATTAATTTCTGAATTATAGATTAAAGCTGCATATTGTTGTCATCCACATCTTAGTTATACCTCTGGATAATTTCAGGATGAAAATGAACCAGGTGAGGGGAAAGTTCTCATGCCAGTGTAGTTTTTTCATTGGCAATAACAGTAACAGGACATGATTTGCAAAGATATATATATCTCCAATGAAAAAAAAGTCTCGTCATTTAAAACTCAATTTGTCTTTGATGTTGCAGTGACAATCATGAATATTGCTGGCAAGGCTATAAACACCAGTCTGCTGTTGTGGTAACACAGTAGTAGTGTAAGGATTTTCAATTATTTCCTGTGTACTGCCAGCTGTGGCCAGGTTCCTTGATCATCTCCAGTCTAGGATTCTCTGAATACTTAAGATATTGAAGAAGTAAACTGATAACTTTCTACCTCTGCCTTTCTGAGTTTCTTAGTAAACTTGGGCTTATCGTGTTCTGATCAATACTTTCTACTGAGGTTCTCATTACAGCAGAATTTTTTGTTCATTCACTCGTTGTTCTATTGCTAAAGTTCATGACTTCTACTATGCAAGCCATTCCTGCTTTTCTTTCGTCAAGACTTTTTAACCACTATTTACTCTCATTTTCAACATGGTGCAGTTTTTGCCAGCAATATTCAGAAAAGATGCAGCGCTTTTTAATCCCTAAATACCAAATATTCACTAGGACTCTTTCCACCTATGCAGAGGTAGTCTCTCAGCAACTCTATTCTTACCTGTAAAGCACCACTGTCATGGTTTTATGATTTTCTGTTGTTGGTGTTCCACATCATAACATCATGTATTGCACTGAGAGTTAAAGAGTTAATGCTCCAGTTCCAGGTATCTGTCCCAGAAGAGAACTACATACTACATCCCCCAGAGGTCTGCTCAGTGTTCTGTTACCGTTTCTGCTCAGAGGGAAACATAAAATTGTTCTCATCTCACAAGCTGTTCTCCCCTCTTTACTCTTCTCCTCAGCCCTGCTAGATGTCTCACTTGCTTCCACACTAGAGTAAGACCTTGTGTTTTCAGACACTCTCATTTTATTTGATTTATTGCCTTCGATTCTAATTATATTGTACTATAGTGTATTATAGTGTGTTTTATTGCATTCCGTTATCTTATTTAGTAAATTAATTTATTTCTCCTTAGATCTTTGCCGCTGTTTTGTTTTTAGGCCCATCTCCCTACCCTTTCCCCTTTTTTCCCTTTCCTGGGGCATGGGTCTATGGTTTCCCCTGTCCCACTAGTCACAGAACCAGGCTGAACCAGCCCGTAAACTGTTGACAACTGTTGATCCTGTGAGATGTGAGAGTGCCACAGCCCCTCTTATATGTACTTTACTGTATCAGCAGTGACATGCTATTTCAGTAAGGCAGAAATGGCTATGGTGCAGATAGTGAGTACTTGAAGGAGATCTTGTTTGTTTGTATGGAACTTCAACTTGGAGAGCTGTTGAGACCTCTTTTTGTTGGTAATATATAATCATCTCTAAGATGATACATGTTGACATGCTGATGATGCTACAGCTGGTAGCGCCTGGAAACCTCTATTGCTTCTCAGGAGGTAATTGCTTTGACTCTCCTGTGCTTCCAGCTCTTACCATACAGATGTGTTGTATGATAAAAGTTATTTAGCCCAAATCACATTCAAAGACAAACTGAAAAAGCCTAGATTGCCTTTGTCAAGTCTAGCCATCCTGACCTCTACTGAAGAAGAGTCACTGCAGAAATTGTATCTGAATATAATACTTGTACAACAGAGCTGAAAGTTTCTAGTTACCATTTTGGACAAAAGAGACTCAACTTTGGGAAAATTACCTGTGCGACCTGGTGTAGGGAACCTGCTTTGGCAGGGGGGTTGGACTCGATGATCTCTGGAGGCCCCTTCCATCCCTACAATTCTGTGATTCTGTGAAAATTAACTTATAGCCAATTAAAATACTTCTGGGTTGTAAGAAACAAAAGGTAAACATTAGAGGCAAACATTAGAGGCCTTTCCTCTTCCTACTTACAAGCTCAGACGTTGGAATCTTAGATAGACAACTAATTAATGGTCAATTTCTCCGTGGAGATCTCTGCACAGTGCCACAGATGTCTCCTCATCTGACACCAGTACTGGCGGTTTCAGTGGTGTGGTTACCTGCTACAAGTATTATCTAATTCAATTTTGTTTGCACAGTGTTTTCTATATCTTCTCTAATTTATTTTTTATTTTTTACTTTTTTTTTTTTTTCAGATATTGTAACTTCTGTCAAAATAATGAACAGCCGCTTAAAAGGAAGAAAAATGCTTAGCCATGTACTTCTGTCGGATAAAGAAAATGGAAATAGCTGATGAATATGACTCAGCTGAAAGCAGGGAGTTGTTTAAGAGGACATCCCTGACTCATCTGGGTTTTCTTGAGTCAAGAGGGTTGGTACTGCTTGCATGATCAAGTGCAATAGAAAGAGCTGAAAAAGGAAGTAGTATCCAGTTCTGAACAGGTGTCTGATTCTTTTTTAAGAGATAACTTATCTGGTCACACAAAGAGAAGTAAATTAACTGATCTGTAGCGAGAGGGAAATTAACACTGGACTGAGTGCAGGAAAGAGTTTGGAAATAATGAAATAAATGTCCTTAGAGAGATAGGAATGGAGCAGAGCTGTAAGCTCTTAAGGACACCTTTCTGAGAGCACAAGAGATCCCATCCTCCAGCAGAAGAAATCAAGCAGTGGAGGTGGGAAACTGACTGAGCAAGGACATGCTGATCTAACTGAGGGAAAAGAGAGGCATGTACAGGCAGTGGTAGTCCTTTCCAGCCCAAGCCATTCTATGGGTCTTTGATTCTATGACAGTGGAAGCTACAGCCTTACCAAATATGTAGAAGCAAAAACTTAATCATGTCTCACTGGGAATCTCCGACATGCTAAATGGGGAATTACCAAAGCTTGTAAATAGCGCTGTAGAAAGCCATACATTTTGTCTTCTCTATTAGAAGCTTGTGTGTCCTCATTCTAAGACTGAAGGAGTGAATTGTGTGTGGACTGCAACAGCTACGAAGGTCTGCCAAAGGTAAGGGCTAACATTACTTTTCAAAACTTCAGGCAAGGATCATTCTTCTCTTTCAGATTCTTCCTGGAAGCCAAAGCTCTCTTCTCTATTGAATAAGTCAGAACTGTGCTAGAGCAGCCTTCCTCCAACCTAACTTTTCCTTGTAACCTTATTAATTAATTAATTAATTAATTTTTTATTCAGAGACACCTGAGTAAAAAACTTTAATCTGAGAAATAAAGTATGCAAGTATTATCCACTGGGAAACTGCAGACATTTCTCCACCTGACTCAAAACAAATTCCTACAATGAAATAAACATCTAAACAAATCATGATTGTTTTCAAAGCAAATGTGTAGATTTTAGAAGGCTCTTCTTCCATATTCTTCAAAAATTTAGAATTTATCTGTTTTGTTGGAAGTCTAACATATTAAGTTTTTATCAGAAATATAAATATATATGTATATATATAAAATTATGGCAAATCTCAGTGCCCATAGGTCATTCTTTTGACTGAGAATAGAATTGCTTCAAAGAGCACATAGAATAGTTCATCCAAACGTATGCTTGGTTGCTTCAAAGCATCTGAAGTATTATGAGTGATGAATGCAGTTTGCTGACTTTTAGAGTTTTTATATTCTCACTCAAAGGAAATTGAAAGTGCAGTCACTTTATCCTACATATAGATTGTTCCTCAAACTTGCACACTGGTCTTTGATGAACCTTTATAAGTAGGTTTTGAGTGTAATTTATGTTAACTTCTGCAGATTTAGAAAAACAGAGAAACAAAAGCATTCCAAAGTTAACTTGTATGGTCAACTGATGTCTCTTTGCTGTAGTTGACAATTTTTGGAAAGAAAAGAACAACAAAAAGCATCTCTCCAAGAAATGCCTTTCTCTTAACCTTGTTTTGCTATACATACATGTGCATCTATCCAGTTTGAAAAACACTAGCAATGTTATCCATAACAAAATAAATGTTACACTTTGAGACTGTAGATTCAGAGTAGAATGCCATGTAGACAGCTACCATCACAATTTTGTGAAACAGAAATGTTAAGTTCAGCTTCAAAACAGAATTAGAAGACCCAAGTGGTGGTAGATTAGTCACTGCAGTAGAAAACTGTGATGCCAGAATTCCTTTCTGCTAACAAGAACATATGATTTCAGGTCACTCCCTTTACCTTACTGATGTCTTTTCGTTTTGCCTCACTATTCCTCTGCAGTGAGCATGGCCAATATCTTTGAAATACCGTTTTTACTGCACTGCAGAGCAGAAAATGAGATCTTCTTTTCTTCCTCTGTTGACGTAAACAGAGGTGGAATTAAAGAGCAACCAAAATGCCACCAGCACGTGGTTACAAACATTAGTTGCTCTAACTCAGCACAAAACAATTCAGGGGAATGAGAGAAGGGAAAATCCATGTCACGTAGCCACATGCATGAGTCTTCACTGGAACTGTATTTTAGCACAGTGCTTAGATGACCACAAAACAAATGATTGCTAAGTTCTGAATTTTGCATAGGTCACTGGATTTCTGGAAAGTTATCAGCAGTTCCTTTTCACAGACAGATAAACTTTGGGTGAAGTAATGCTAAGTGCCCTGCTTTTATGGATATTTATAATTATAAAACATGCTGTTTTCATCAACCTGAATTCACATGCAGTTGCAATGAAGACCACTTAGCCTGGTGTAAGAGTCTACTAATGATGGATGGAAAGAAATGTTGAGCTACTGTCATTCGTACTTTTCTGATAAGGTTAAAAATGTGTGTGAGTATTAAAAAAAATGAAAATCCCCACAATGTAGTTTTCTTCCATTTCATCTTTAATTACTTGAAATTATAAGAAAACTTCAGATAACGTACTACTAGGTAATGAATGGATTTTCTCTGAAGTCATCAATGGCAGTATTTCATTAGTGTAGGAAGAAATGTGCTGCAATTGCTAACATGCATTCATCAATTCAGTCTACAAACAACATTTAAACCAGATAAAATAGTTTGATAGAAAGCAGAAGGCACACGAAAATAAGCTTTTTATATATTAAAAATAAAGTACTGAGCCTGTGGCCAGGTTTGCTACTACTACCACTGGATTTCAGACCTAAAGTCACATTCTTCTCACTTAAATGGAACACACCTATAAACTTAGTTGAAGTTGTTAAGAATCACCTCCCTTTATCTAAGCCTCCCCATTATCTAAGCAAGAGAGGTAAGACTTCCTGTATACACTCACCTTTAAGCTTAAATCTGATAAACACCAAAACAAAGGAAAAGTAAGAGGTAAAAATGTTCTTTTGGCCTTATGCCTTGCATAACTACATTTTCTGGTGTTAAAAATAAAATTACATGTACATTATATACATTATTTTCCAGTCTAAATACATTATTTTCCATTTTTCCTAAATTATTTTTCCATTTTTTCCTAAATACATTATTTTCCAGTCTAAAACCAATATTGAAAAGATTATTGAATCTGTGAATCAGAGAAATACAGGTATAAAGTAGTCACATAAATCACAGCAGAAATAAACAACACTCATACTATTAAAAGACTGAGCTATATTGGACATAACCAAGGTACAAATCAGCAGTTTTGGAGGCTTCAGTAGTAAGAATTTGGAACACTTCATTGAGGTTTTGTATGAGATTTCTTCTTGTTTGTTCGTTTGCTTGTATTAATTTTATTTTAACTTCTGTATTTTTAATATGGATTATAAAGAATAAAAAACATTTCCATTGTTTCCTTTTACAACCTCTGCATGAAACGGAATTAAAGACATTTTGCAATTAAAGCAAGGAGAGGACTGGAATCCTTCCTCTGTTAGCATCTGTCTACTGTGTCTGGTTGCTAAAGATGGGGAAAACTGAAGTAGAAGAGCCAGTTTCTATGCTCTAGAGTGGAGCACAGCAGTATGTACATAGCATACAACAGGAAAAAGACTATTTGATTTGTTCAACTGCTTGTGGCATTGCATGTAAAATGAGGCTTTTAAGAAGATAAAGAGCTTGTCCAATTTGGAGATTTTTTAAAAAGGCATTTAATAATACATTCTTGACACATTAGACACATTTTGAGTCTTTGCACCAAAACCTGGAAAGTTTAAAATGCTCAGCAAATAGCTTTCAACTGGAACAAAGAGATGTGCCAGTTCCAAACCATATTCCCAGGAAGACAGGAGTGAATTATCCAAAATTCTCCCATCAAATTCAGCTTTAAGGGAAAACTAGAATACAAAATATCAGCTTGTATGAATAAAATGATATGTTAATAATAAATCCATGAATTAGATGCTAAGTTGGGCAAAGCTTCTGGGAGTAAAACAGCTAACCATGCCTGTTCAAAGAGTAGGAGTTTGTTCTTTTACCTTCATGAGATTTTTTAAGTCTACCAATCTGACATTGTAGTTGTTACTAAGTAATTAATTTATTTTGATTTATTCCACCTTGAAGCATGTATATTAATCACCAGAAAACCAGGAGAACAGTGGCAATGAGGGCATGATCTTTCTTGGATTTTAATTTCATGTCTATCACTTGCACAACATAGTTTAATTTATTCTGAAATATGACTTTTTCTTGAAAGATAAAAACTCATTGCAGTATGTAAAATGTTTGGAAATCTTTCTTCTCCATATGTAAATAGAAAAAATAGTAACATCACATCCACTGGGTCAATCATTAAGGTGTGTCCCTTTTCAAGGTGTTTTGAAGAATTTGACTAATGTTCCAGTTGATGTTCATGGTGTGTTTTCCTCCCACAGGAGGAAGTGACAGCAGCAGTGTGCTTTCCTGAGATGGTATCTTGAGAAAAAGGGAAGTCTCCTGAATCATTTCTGGCTATAGTCTTTGAGACATTCTCCTGTGCTTATCTCTATACCTTCTCAGCCCAAGTGATGCAGCATGCAATTAACATGCATTAAAGGGAAGGTAAGATTTGAAAAAACAAAGGTGAATAGTCTGCGATTTTAACTGTATTTAAAATGTATTTATTTGACCTATGTTTTTTATTTCATTATTCCTTAGTCAATGCCAACATTATGTACTATCACATATGGGGAATTCAGAAAAATATGAATCTGTAGCCTTAAATTATGTGTAAGTTGTAGATATTTCTTCATGATTCAGCTAGTTCTCGTGATGCTTTTTAATTTGATTTCAGCTTAAAAATGAAAATTTTATTGCTTAATGATTGAATTTGTCCTCTAAATTCTGTACAATGTATATTTCAGGAATACCCAAGATTGCCTTTTTGGTTGATTTAACAATTTTTTTCAAAGAAAATTAAAAAAAATGTTCTTACTTAGATCTTATCTTTTGTATTGAGAAGTATTCAAATAATCAGACCCACAAGTGTTTCAAAAATTTATTTCTTCAAATGCATAGCCAGAGCAAACCTCTATACTTCGGGAAATTGTCCATTCTCTTGAACTTTTAAAATTAAACAGCTATTTTTCTACACATCCGTAGTAGCTAGTCTAAGTTTTGCTCAGATGGGTTTTGTTACTTTCATTTTCTTGTCCTGTCTACTTTCCAGATTCACAGATTCAGGTGTGTTTTGCACATTTTCTACAGTTTCTGCAGCTGTTCTGGTGCATGACAGGCAGATTGCCATGCATTACTTCCCTGTACATAACTCTAGCAACCCACTATTGCGGAACAAAGACATTGCTTGGCAGTAACCATCTGGCATTGGTTATACCTGGAATCCAAAAAATAACAAGGAGTTAAGCAAAAGACAGTAACAACAAAACGTGCTAATTGTAAGAATAGTATTTTTTTAATTATTAAGAATACTTTCATCTACCAGGCAACAAACAGGACCTGAGGAAACAGTCGCAAGCTGCATGAGAGGAGATTTAGATTAGATATAAGAAAAACTTTTTCTCTCAGAGAGTGGTCAGGCACTGGAATGGCTGTCCACGGAGGTGGTGGAGTCACTGTCCCTGGCAGTGTTCAAGAGGTGTCTGGATGAGGAGCTGTGAGATATGGTTTAGTTTGTGGTAGCAATGGTGATGGGAGGATGGTTGGACCAGATGATCTTGTAGGTCCTTTTCAACCTTGTGATTCTATGATTCTGTGATAATAAAAGAGATTTGTTGTGGGATTTTTTGACAGATAACTGTTTAGAAAACAATCTGACTTTGTTGATTTTTGGTTATTTTTTTAATATAATTTACATTATTCACATATTTTCTATCCTATTAAAACAGCTGAACTGCCTGTTACTATATTTGCCTAGAATCTATTTCTCCAGAGTAGGCCTTCAAAACACAAAAAGTCAGGCTGTGAATTTTAATTTGCATCTCATGGACTGAATTTTGGCACCATATGCCAACATAAAGCTGTTTGTAATTAAAACAACACTAGGACACTGTTCTCTCTGTTCATGTTTGAGAAAAAATCCTCAGTGATCCTGCTCATCTGAATGGACATTAATGAAAATCTGCTTGCTTTGACAAGTAGTGGATCTAAAAGCCTTTTATATTTGGATGTCTTTTAATCCCCTTTTGATCACCTGTAGTGTTTTCCCTCTGCTGTATTCTGGGGACCAATTCATTGACTATTTCATGAGAATGAGTGCATATAGGTCTATGGAACCATACAACATGCATCCCAGGGTCATGAAGGAACTGGCTGCCAAGCTGCTCTCCATTGTATTTGAAAAATTGTGGCTGTCAGGCAAAGTTCCTGGTGACTGGAAAAAAAGGAAATATTAATCTCATATTCAAAGAAGGGAGAAAGGAAAGCCCGAGGAAGGAGCTCAGGCTTGTGAGCCTCACCTCTTTGCCTGGGAAGATTGTGAAGCCAATTCTTCTGGAAGAGATGTTAAGGCATGTGTGAGATGTGGAGGTGATCTGAAACAGCTAATATGTCTTTACCAAGGGTATACATTGTTCCAGATCTGTCTGATGGCCTTCAATGATGGAGTGATGGTATTGGTGGACAAAGGACATTATCTACCTCTACTTGTGCACAGCCTTTGACGTGATGGTACACCTCATCCATATCTCTAAATCGAAGACATATGAATTTGAAGGCTGGACTACTAGACAAAGAATTGGTTGGATGGTCACAGCTAGAAGACTGTGGTCAATGGCACTATGTCCAAGTGGGGGCTGGTTGCGAGTGGTGTCTCCCAGGGATTCGTCTTGGGACCAGTGCTCTTACATATCTTTATCAATAGCATAGATGGTGGGATTGAGTGCAACCTCAGCAAGTTTACTGATGACAGCAAACTGAGTGGTGCAATTGACAGAATAGAAGGGAGGAATACTGTCCAGAGGGACCTGGACATACTCATGAAGTGGGCACAAAAGAACATAAGGAGGTTTAACAAGGACAACTGCAAGGTGTTGCACTTGGGTTGAGGAAGTCCCAGATATGAATACAGACTGGGGAAAGAACTCATTGAAAGCAGCCCTGTGGAGGACTTGGGAATCTTGGTGGACAAAAAGCTGGACATGAGCCAGCATTGTGTGCTTGCAGCCTGAAAGGCCAACAATATCCTGGGGTGCATCAAAAGATCAGCCAGCAGGGAGAGGGAGGGGATTTTTCCCTTCTATTCTGCCCTTGTGAGGTCCTATCTGGAATAATGTGTCCAAACCTGGGACCCGCAAGTACAGGAAGGATGCAGAGCTGTTGAAGGAGGTGTAGATGAGGGCCATGAAGAGATGATCAAAGGGCTGGAGCACCTCTTCTATGAAGAAAAGTTTAGGGAACTGGGCTTGTTTAGCCTGGAGAAGGCTCCCATGAGACCTCATTGTGGCCTTCCGGTACATGAAGATAGCTTACAAGCCAGGGGGACCAACTTCTTACACAGTCTGATAGTGATGGGACAAGGAAGAATGGTTTTAAACTAAAAGCGGGGAAATTCAGATTGGATGTTAGGAAGAAATTTTTTGCTTAGAGGGTGGTGAGGCACTGGAACAGGTTGTCCAGAGAGGTAGTGGATGCCTCATCTCTGGAGGCATTCAAGGCCAAATTGGTTGAGATCCTGTGAAACTTGATCTGCTGGTTGACAACCCTGTCAATGGCAGGGGGTCAGAGCTTGATGATCTTGAAGGTCCTCTCAAACTTATCATTCTATGATACTTTGGTTGTGTGTAAACATAAGATATGACCTGTGAGGTTAAATAATCCACAACTTTGGCCAACTCCTGCATCCACAGTTGCTGAATTAGAGATGTTACAGAATTTCTTCCTATCAAACTTTTAGTCCCTTTCCACAGACATGCTCTCCACAAGTTTACTTTGCCTTGTTCTCAGCCTGCTGATATTGTCTTCCATGACACCTCCCATGGCAGCAGATTGCCAGAGTTCACTGTGCTCTGAGCATAGGATTGCCTTCAGCGCCTTCAGTGTTGTACAAAAGGTACTCCTAGGAGCAAGTTACCTCTGGGAAACAGCAGTGCTTTTTCCTGAAATGCCCATTTTTGACTCAAACTGATGGTTGCCTTTTAAATAATCATTCAAGCTTAGAAACCTTCCTTCTCTACCACTGTTTCCTCTATCTCTCTGAGTTCAGTCAGTTATATTGTCTCACAGATTATTTCTATTTTCATTCCTAACACTGACAACATTTCCTTCTTTAAGATTTATTTTGTTCCTTTTCCTATTTTAAGTCTTTTCACTTACATTTTCCACAAGTGTCATGGTACTCACAACTACAAATGTTTCATATTTAAATTTTTAGTGTTTTTCACCCCATTTTTCTCTTTCTACTGACTAAAGAGTAGAGAGTAGAACATTTATGTACTTTCTAGAGAGTAGAAAGTACATAAATGTTCGTAGGAATACTATTGATTGCTTTAGTGTGGGTTTGGATGTAAACAAAAGTGAGAACCTGAGAACAATACAATTCATTAAATTACCTGTTGTTTACTGCATTGAACCAAAATAGCATTATAAATGTACCTATATGTGCATATGTATGTATATATGTGTATGTATACATTTCCAGGTAACTTTGTGTAAACACGTAAACTTTTTTGGAGTGTGCTAAAGATTCACACATTTTCCTCTGCACAACCTGTGCCTCTTGTTAGTCAATTTATCAAGATAGACAGTTGCTCCAAAAGGCCTTCTGCTGTACGTTTGTAGTACTGAAAAACGTAAAACTCAAGATAAATGAGTTAGTTGGTGAATGAAAGACTCTGATCATAGAGACTTGTTCATTCTGTAGAGAACTGTCTGCAAAGTCGTCTTACATCAAGAGATCTGCCTTTGAATAAATATTTAGCTGTCTGAGCAATTTATATATCTTTCTAAAACCAACTTTAACCAGCGCACAATCTGCTTACTGTATCCCAAAGTTAGCAAAGGTGGTGCAATCTTCCCAATACTCACTTTTAAGAATGTCGTAATTAATCTCTCCTCAGATAGTTGCAGTTGCTTGGAACAGGTAATATGAATTACAACCCAGTAGTGACAGTTGGCCTGCTGCTGTTAGAGGCTAGGTCACTCACACAAATAGAGCTTCTGGTTTTGTATCTATCCAAACTTATGTCAGGTGATTCCCACTCAAACTGTCTGCTGTCAGGCACTATCAATATTGTAATTTCATTGATCTTACCATACAATCAGTGCAATGACCCAATTCAAAACCAGCTCAATATGATAAATATCCTCTTTGACTATGGTAAACAGCCCAAGCGCAGGTTTAAATACAAGCATCCTGGTAACAGTAGGCAGTGACCAACAAGACTCATTAACCATGTTTCATTTCATGTTTACTTCCTAGACTTCTGACATCACTTCAGTGGTTAAGTGACGGTGTCATATTATTTCACAGATGAAAAAAGAAAACATCGTGTTCTAAGTGAGCCAAACTTGGAACTAAATTCTCAGTTTCTACAAATCTATGACCCTAAGCACTTAATATGGCACATGTTACATATGTTCCTGTTGTGCTGATGCTAAGCTTTTTCCAACATAAGACACTGTTTTCTACTGGTTTGGCAAGAGGACAACCAGATGTAGTGGGTAAGTAAAAAGTTAAGTAATGTTTCATCCCATGCTAGCCATCTCAGTTATCTGATCAGATCTTCTCGTCAAGTCTCTTTCTACAACCAATAGGAAAATTGTCCGAGACAGGTAAAAGTGCATTACCTAACATATTGGGAGATGTAGATGGGTAAACGTGAATCTCACTATTAAAGTCACTCATATTCTTGAATTTGACCACCTATTCTATATGAGAACAGAGCTCCCAGGGGGAGCTGATGAGTGTGCAGGACTTATTGGGAGACAAATCCTTTGTGTATGTAGTAAGGGATCAATTTTTCTCTCAGTAATGTCATTCTAATTGCAGATGAACTTCGGCTACATAATGATCTGCAGGTTACCAAGAAAGAGTCACAAGTTATTCTGTACTGGAACAACAACCTGACAAAAAAAGAGACAGAGAAGTACAGTGTGAAGTATATTCTGAGTTACACATTCTTTGATACATTTCAGGAAAGGAAAGTAAGTTGCTCAATGGTTACATGTAGTTTAACTGAAATCACACATTACTTCATTTGATAGATGAATTTGCATAATTTGCCTTTCAGTCATTATTACTGTCTGTCTTAATGTAATTCCTTCTTCCTCTTTTTAGGAAAGACTACAGGAAAAGAAAAAAAGGATACGTACTGAGCTACATACAGGTTTTAAAGCTAAAGTTAAAACACAAGTTTTTATGAAAGAAACAGAAGACCTAATTAAGGAGAGCGGCTGGACAGAATGTACATACAGATCTCCTCCAGGTCAGCTATTTCCTGCATGTCATTAAGACACATAAGCATTCCTTGCAATGTTCTGTCTTACTTGGATAGTTTCTAAAAGCTAATTATTATCTTATACCATATTTTTAAAATATTCATTTAAGAGAATGACATATAGCATCTTGGAATACTGGTAATTATTTAAGACATGTTTAGGTTCACCTCAGCTGAGTGAGATGTCAGAATGTTATTCCAAGTCTCCATCTTCCCTAACTCCTAACTCTGTTGGAGGCTGCCTTTTGTATTATCTGGTTTCAGAAAATCTTAGAAGAGTAGAGTTCTTCAGCAAGAATCCAGATGGTTTTTTTTCTCTTTAACTGTATTAGTAAGGCTTTTGGTTGTATTGTCAGAAGTGCTTCTCAGTTATTATTGCCCCAAAAAATCAATTTGCTCTCACCCAGTACTTAACTGCCCCTCTAGAGATAAGGATACAAGACAGGTCTTAAAGGCATCCATTGTGTTCCTAGAAAATCTAAGTAACAGAAATGGCACACTTTCTTTTTTTCTCCTTTCTTTGTTGCAGTATATATTCAGAATCTTTCATGCATCATATATAATGTTTCTTTTTTCAATTGCACCTGGCATATTAAAGCAGAAGATCCTGCAGATGTCCAGTATTTTTTTTCATACAGGTAAGGATCTTGTGCAAAATTAGTAAATTAGTATGAAATTATTGTTTGTTTGTTTTAAAACACCAAATCTGTGATACCTTGTCTAATCTGTATTATACCTTGATCTGAAAGACTCATATTTCCCTCCCACAGACACATAGAAAAATATTTTGAATGCCAGCAATATATAAAAAATGCAAGGAATAAAAATATTGGATGCCACATGAAAGATATATCTTTCCAACCACTAAAGAAAATAATTTCAAACATATCTGTAGTAGATCTGAGAAATAATTCAAGAAGACTGTCTTATTATAAAGGTTTTACACCTCAGAAAATAGGTAAGTATTATCTATTACTGCCTATTATGAAAACTTGTTTATTGGTTATTTCATTGATCTGGAATCAAGGAAACAAAAGAGAGAAGTGTGACAAAACTAGAATATTATTTCCAACTTGCTATACATTTATATCCCTGGGAATTTTACACAAAGATTAAAAAAAAAGAGAGAGAAAGAGATTGTGACTCAAATGCCTTTAGTTTTATTCTTTGAAGTAATATCACTGTTTACCTATAATTGCCCTTTAGAAAATAATAGGATATTGTGAGAAAATGCTTTAAAGATTTAATTCCATGTAATTTGAAAAGCATTATACTATTCTTTCCTCCAGTTTTTCTCTTTTCTGTAATTTCTTTCTCTTATTGTCCTGAGGAAAACAAGTTAACGTGGAGTCTAAACACACATCCATCATTAATAACTGTATTTGAGAATATGAGTGTTATGAATCATTAAAAACATCTCTATTTATTTATGAAGCCATTTTCAGTTAAAAATATTTTGATAGTGATTTTTAACTACTGACAGCCAAATGATCAGATATATTTATTTTTCCTAACTTCTCTGTGATGCTTGAATTAATCTCATTAGTGAGAAATTCTCCTGAGCTTTAGCACAGATTGCAGAATCAAATACATTTCAAATAATGAATGTATTGATCATATTCCAGACTTGTAAAATAGGAATCAGGATAATTCAGGTGAAAGCAAAAACTCAGTCAAATTTATCAAAATCTCTTCCGAGCTAGATTTGATTTACTGTGTTTTCATACATTAGAATTATTGGCTTTACCTTAGTATTTACACTGCAGTTAAAAGCAGTTAAAAGCAGTATGTTCTGCTTTAGCAAAATAAAATATCTTCATGAAAGTCTTTTTTTCAGGAAAAAAAAAAAAAAAAAATCAAGGAGGGAAGAACTAATCTGCAGGAACACTGTGTTATGTTTCATAGCCAACTTGGAGGAGCTCGCTGATGGTTAAGCCAGCAGTTTCCCCTCCTGCCCCAGTGCCAAGCAGAAACCTATCTTACTTCTAAAATACATTGCAAAAGTTTCATGGCATGCAGCAAACTTACCCTCAGCTTATTAGGGCAACTTAGTCCTAGCTGTCTAAATGGCTGAATCATAGAGTGTTTAAAGTTGGAAAAGACCTCTCAGATCATCTTGTCCAAACCTCAGTGCACTCACAACAAGATGATATCCTCTGGGAAAAATATCTCAGAGGTGAAAAATATGTCTTTTTCACTTTGGAGGTTGAACACAAAGATGATGTTGCTTACCTTCCTCGCCTTTCATGGCTTGTGGTGCACCTTGACCGCTAAGGTGAGTTCTGGTCACTGCCAGTAAGGTCAGATTTGGGGGCAGGCAGAACAGAACAACTTTACAAGGCTGAGGTTGGTATAGATGCTTTTGTTGACTTTGTGGAGCACTCTCATTGCTCCAAAATGAGACTCCTGTAGATGGGAAAGGCAAAATAAAAGCCAAAAAGGGAACCTCAGCACGACATACCTTCCTGTAGAGCAAGCCATGTAGCCACAGCTGCAGGAAAACAGAGCACCACATTGCAGCCGTGCAACTAGCGCAGTCCCACAACTTTGTGGTGAACACATCTCTGCTGGTAGGGCTGATTAGAGAACTGCAACTGTGGTTCGTCCCTTTGTGGCAATGCAACATCAGCTGCGAGGGTTCCTGCTGCCTCAATACCCTGCACACATCTGTACCCAGATCAGTGCCTCAGTGGACTCCATGATAGAAAGTGGCTGTGGACTTGCTTATCTACAACAAATGCTAAAACCTAAAAATGCAAAAATGTCTCTTGCTTCCAAACCAGTTCACCTTCCTTCTCCAAAAAAAAACAAAAACTCATGGCTACTGCGCAGCTTGCACTTTGTGATGGGAACACGGTGGTGGTGGTGGAATTGTTTGAGTTGGAAGGGATGCTTAAATGTCACCTAGTCCAACCATCCTGTAATGAACAGGGAAACAGCTACATCAGGACACTCAAAGCCCTATCCAGCCTAATCTTGAATGACCCCAGGGGTGGGGCATCCACCACCTCTCCTGGCAACCTGTGCCAGTGCCTCACCACACTTATTATATAAACTTCTTCCTTATATCTAGTACCGTTTTTTCCTCTTTTAGTTTGAAACCGTTCTCCTTGTCCCATCGCAACACAGCCTGCTAAAGAGTCTGTCCCTTTTTCTTATAGCCCCCCTTTAAATACTGAAAGGCCACTCTCAGGTCTCCCCATACCCTTTTTTTCTCCAGGCTGAACAGCCCCAACTCTCTCAGCCTGTCTTCATAAGGGAAGTGTTCCATTCCTTGGTCATTACTGTGGTCCTCCTCTGGACACATTCCAAGAGGTCCATGTCGCTTTTTTATCTCCTAAGCTTGCATTGCTCCAAAGGAAAAACATTTATCTACAGCAAGTTTTCTTCTGCTTATTTGCAAGAAGAAATAGATATTATAGGCATGTGTAACAAACCTGACAGTGTGAATAAGACCTGCCACTAGTTGCCAGCCCTTCAGTATCCCATCAGTGAGAGCTCTAACTCCATTATTTTCCAAATTATATCACTGGGATCGTAGACAGACTTGGGGTATCCCATGAGACATGGTGGAAATACTGAGAAGAAAAAAATCTTTCCCTTTATTTTGAGGCAGAAATGAATGTCATTCAGTGAGTGACACTTTTAAAGAAAATGTCTCATTCACTGAGTGTTTTCTTTGCAAGTGGTAACTCCATAATAGTCAATTGTCTGTTTCAAGGGCTGATGCACATAAATATGAGAAACAACACAAAGTGCACAAACCTCTCTGTACTCATTTCCAGAGAAACTGAACCCACCGATCAACGTCTCTGTTTCCCTTGAAAACAGAAGTATTAAAATTCACTGGAAACCCCCACCTACCATTGGTTCAAGAGAAAAAAAGTGCTTTAAGTATCAAGTGAAAATAACAGACAGTAAGGTAATCATATTTTTGGTAATACACTTATTCCACATAGCATAATTTCTATAAAAATAGGCATCCCTTGTGTTTAAAGGATTTAAAATTCAAACAAACTTTGAAGAAATCCCAAGGTCTTTCATAAATAATCCAAAATTTTTTGTCTTTCTCAACAAAAGAGAGAAACAACATATTTTACAACTTTTTCAGATTTATGCTTGCATTCAAGTGGGCTTTTTTGTTGGCTTTGTTTTTCATTAATTTTATTGTTACATTAGCACCACTTAGATTTCTGACCTTTTATTTTTAATAGAAGATGCTAACTTGTGAATACTGAGAAATAAAAGTAACGGTAGAAACCTTTTTTTTTTTTTTTAGAGAGGTAATATTCAACCTGAAGAATATGTTATTAAAAAGTGTTCGAGTTCATTTTTTCTGTATCATTTCTGTCCTAAGATAGGACTTTAACATTTAATTATTTTTTTTTCCCCTTCAGGAAATAAATGGATCATTACTGTTGCACTGTAAAGATACTATGTGTTTTGCCAGAAAGATGCTGGCCAATATACACTGGGCAGATGCCAGCTTACCATGTTTGATCTGGAATTGAAGTTATCTTATTTTTTACAGAAATAATATATAGATTTATTTACGCTTTTCCTTATGTAAATATGCTCAGCTATTTTCAGAGTTGTTCAGAAGGAACAACTTCTGAATTTTAAATTTTAAAGATTTTAAAATGTTATTATACCTGCAGTATTTGTTTGATGAAGGGAGTTATTCCAACTAAAGGACATATTTCTTTTGCTAAGTGTTTCCTGAGATGATTCTAGCAAAACAAAAAGTTTTAAATCTTAGCATGTACTGATTGAAACCAAAAGGCATTAAAAGTAAAAAGAGAAAAACATTTACATGAATTGAAGATGGTGATTAGGGATGGATTGGAGCACCTAACTTATGAGGTACAACTCAGAGAGCTGGAACTTTTCATCCTGGGGATGAGGAGGCTGAGGGAGGTCTCATCAGGGTATATAAATACCTGAAGGAATGGTGCAAAGAGGACACAGCCAGGCTGTTCTCTGTAATGCCCAGTGCCAGGACAAGAGCCATTGGATACAAGCTGGCACACAGGAGCTCCCTCTGAATGTCAGGAGCACTAATGTGCTGTGCAGGTGACAGAGCGGCAGCACAGGCTGCCCAGAGGCTGTGGGGTTTCCTCCTTGGGGATCTCCAGAGCCACCTGGACGTGGTTCAGGGCACCCTGCTCTGGGTGGCCCTGGTGGAGCAGGGGCTGGGCCTGAGGGACCCACAGGGCCCTGCCTGCCTCAGCCATCCTATGACTCTTTGAAATTACACTTTTTTCTTTTCCTTTTTTTTTTTTTATTCTTCTTTCTTTCTTTCTTTCTTTCTTTTTTTTTTTTTAATTTTAAATTTGACGTTGAATGTAAATATGATTCTATCGTGCACAGAACATTTTGAATCTATTTTTGTCTGAATAGCATCTCTTCCTTCTTGATGTCCCACATGAATTTTGAGATAACATGTAAAAGCAGCTTGTTAGAAAAATGCTTGTAGATATATTAAAGCATTCTCTTTTCTAGACAGAAACTTTAAAAAAGCTTGATTTGAAATGTAGCTGCATAACCCTGCATTTTAGTAGGAAATTAATAAATTGTAGAAAGACAGTATTGATTAAATCATGTGATTTTCTACCATAGAAATAGAACTATGTCAGCTCTCAATGTACTCCTCAAAACTAAAATATATTTGCTAATTTAGATTGCAATATTAATTTGTTCCTGAAATTTGCAATCAGGCTTTAGCCTTGCAAAGATTTCCTCTCATACTTAATTCATGCCTTATTCAGTGAATAATTCATGTGAAATGCATGTGAATCCTTGCAGGATTGTGGTTACAATTTACATGTCAATATTGTTATATCTACATACAGAACTAAAATAATCATTCCTGTTATTTGCATATATTATATATATTTAATAATCTTTCATCATGTATCAGCAGCTTCTTTTAACAGTAAAAAATAGGACAGTGTTGTAGCTTAGTTTATGGAGCATGGTGCAAGTATGGTGGCAGTTCCAGCTGGCAGTTTAAAATTATAGAGTAGTAAGAGTTGAAATGTTTCCACACAGCTTCTTATTTACACTCACAAAGAGTAGGAAGCACTTAACTGAACATATGATACTGAGGAGTTAAGATGTTATTTGAATGTGAATTTTCTGAGCCTTTGGTGTTTTTGTTCAAGCTCTCTTTTAATCTGTGTTTTCCTTGAAGCACCTATATCTTTGCTAACATACCTGAATGAGGGGAGCTTTGAGGAGAATCAGCATCAAAGCTAGTAACAATTAAAAGAGTAGTTATGTAGCCAAGGGATACAAAACGAGAAGACAAAGGTAAGGAAAAAAACACAGTGATGTTACAGGAGGAATAGGAGGGAGGAGGATGGAGCACGTTTGAGGTTCTGTGTTAATTGTTATTAGGGTTTCCACAAGCAGGGTTATAGATGTTTGTTGACAGGCACTTAAGAGGAAGATCAAAATATGCAGGTCTGTATTTATTATGAATACCAAAGGAAGTGACTTTGTGAATAATGTTAATAATACTGTAATACAAAGAGACAAAGCTTAAAAGTAGGGAGTAAAGTCTACAGATATGTGAAAGCTAGGAAGGGTTAGCAAGTAGTACAGAAAACAAGATTTGAATTTGAAATGATGAAATCTGAAATCAACAAGACAAAATTCAGCAATAAGGAAAATACTGTTGTTAGGAAGTATAGGTCACATATGCAAAATCCAAATGAGTAATTGATGCATAAGCAGAAATGCAGAAGAAAAAAGGTCTGTGGATTACAGTGAGCCACAAACTGAGTCAGTAATTCCATGTTGTTACATAAAGGTCAAAAGCTATTAAAGTGTACAGGCATGTCATATGTAAGATGTAGATTTTGACTCATTCTTCTAGATACTAAGTATGGCTCCAGTTTTTGTAGGGTTTTGTAGATGGTCTGAACTGTTATGAACACATCTTGTGTATTTTTTATCTTTTGAAATGGCATACTTTGATTTGTAAGCGCAGTTAAAGATGTTTCAAGAGAGTCACTAAAGTAATAGACATTACTTTAGACAGATACAGCATTATAGACAATACAGCATTAGACAGCTGAAAACTGTTTTTTTCTACCAGAAAACCAAAGGCAACATACTACCCCCCACAAAAACCTTAGAACTTATAGTTTCATTGTTATTGTATTCACCCTACACTTGGAGTAAGAAAAAAAATTAAAGGGGAATCAGTGATTTCAGATACTTACCATTTGACCAAAGCTGATACATTCTTCCATCTTATCAGTTCAGCCTCTTCTTGATTTTCTAAGATTTAATACATGCCATCAAAAAGACAGATTGTGCCTGAATATAAACATTTTTTCTGAAAATCTTTTTCCACTGGATTTGAGATATAAATAATAGTATTTGGCATTCCTAGACTTGTATCTGTTTTAACTGCAAAATGAAATCACAGAAAAATAACCCCTGAAAACTATCTTCATAGATTGTAGATGTCAGTGAAGAGAAATATGAGTATCTACTTCTTAGACCAGCAAAAAAATGTACCGCACAAGTGAGGGCCAAGAAAGAGGTATGCATAACGAACAAGATTTGGAGTGATTGGAGTGAACCGGTGACTATTTATGATGGTAAGTTATCATATATTTACCATTTGTAACTTCTGTAACCATATATGTTAGTATCACTCAGCATATTTAATTTTTTATAGTCATGGGTCTCCTCTTTACTGCATCACTGTACTGTAGCAGTACAAAGAGGTCCATGCCATGCACCAGCTCTCACAGTTCTACATGTTGTGGGGAAACAGAGCCCTTGAATTAATGGGTCGTATTTCCTTGGTCCTTAGTTTAGCACAGGGCAGATGTCTTAATGTGACTCGTGACAGCTTCTAGAAGGTGCACCTTCCAGTCTTTTTTGGAATGGACATCTTTAGAAATGATTTCAGCTGGAGTTTTAAGACAGGAAACTTATGAATGTCATAATATTCATTAAATCACAGTTCTTAGGAACTAAATCTAACATTTTTATTACTGTATCAAGAGAATACAATCTGGAATGTTGTGTCCAGTTCTGGGTCTCTCAATTCAAGGATTGGGAACTGCTTGAGAGAGTCCAGCACAGAGCTGCAAAGATGATTAAAGGAGTGGAGCACCTCCCTTACGAAGAAAGACTGAGGGAGCTGAGTCTCCTTAGCTTGGAGGAGACTGAAGGGTGACCTCATTAATGTTTATAAAGATATGTAAAGAATGAGGATGTCAGGAGGATGGAGCCAGTCTTTTCTCAGTGACATCCAGTGGTAGGATAAGGGACAGTGGGTGCAAGCTGGAAAACAGGAGGTTCCCTATAAATATGAGAAAAAACTTCTTCATGGTGAGGGTAACAGAACACTGGAATGGGCTGCCCAGAGAAGCTGTGGGGCCTCCTTCTCTGGAGACATTCAAAACCTGCCTGTATGCATTCTTGCGTGACTTGATCTAGGTGTTCCTGCTCTGTCAGGGGGATTGGACTAGGTGATCTTTCAAGGTTCTGTCTAATCCCTAACATTCTGTGATTCTGTGAATAATTTCTTACCTGACAGAGATAAGAAGTGGTTAAGCTCTAATTCAAGTATATGCGCTCTGACTCCCATCATTTGCTTTAGTATAAATTAAACAAAAGCCATGTTTTTTCCTTCACCTCCTATGATTAGATTTTAATTTGTATGCTAACAAGGGAAACTGGTACTTTCCATGGTTAAAAAAATGCTTTCATGTACAGTTGCTTCATGGTGTCAGGTTGGGTAAAAGGGAAGCAGTAGAGTGGGATGAATAACACTCAATATTTAGGTAGAAAAAGTGGTGCATAGACTTCCCTGAATGACGGCATGTAAAAATGTTCAGTGCTATCGCTAATAAAACAATACAATATAAATATTTAATGCAACAGACTATGCATTTTGGAATATGCCTTTCTGATCTGTTAAGATTCAAGTACGTGCTTATCTGAAGAGACAGGAAATGCAATGGCAGGCATTGCTATTTTCGCAATGGATTGAATGTAAATTCAGTAATAGAGTTTATAGGATATTGCCTGCCTACGCCGTCAGATACCTCACCACATCCCACTTTTCTGTTGGCACCTCTCAGCTAAACATCTCTGTTGAATTAAATTCACTTACTTCCTTTCAGAAGACTTTACTTCCGAAATGCTTGGAGAGAGAAGCTGCATCTGCTCACTGTGATGAAAGAGAGGATGCACTTCTGTCCATCAGAGATTTGTTCATCAGAAATTCTTATTTCTTCTCACTGAATAGAAAATGAGACTTGCTCAGTAGCGTGGCCAGCAGATGTCTGCCTGGCCTTGTGTGAGGCTGGGTGCATTTGAACTGAAATGTAGACAGTGGAGGGAGGGGAAATTTGAAGGGCTTTTCCTTGTGAGGAGATGTAGATTTACCCATTCTCTGCCAGCCCCTCATCAGAAGAAGGAAATGGACCTGGGCAGTCACTCATCCTAATTCCACTCTACAAAACCTTGCTTTCAGCAGCTGCAACTGTCCTTCAACTGTTTTCAACACCACTGCTTTCCCAACTTCCTCAACAGCTGTTGCTGAGGTTAACAATCACAACTTGTTTTCTCTACTTCAGGAAAAACTGTGGTAGACAGGACTGCCATTGCTTATAATATGTCATATCTCCATGTGTTTGGTGCAGAAAGTTGATTTGCCTCTGGAGCGTGTAACTCTGCACAAGTTCATGTAATACAGCAATTTCCCTTCTTCCTTCCTGTATTTGGAGAGGATCAGTGGCTTTTGTAATATGAATCTACGGAGTATATTACATTGAGGGATCACAGACTCAGGCAACTTTTTAAATAACTCCTTTGATGCTTAGAGAGGGTTTTCTGTCTGTTTTATTTTGTATTCAGCTGAAATGACTTTGGCTGTTTTTAACTGGGAAAATATATCATAAATGGATGTTATGAAGTGTACTTTAATACTGCCTAGAGTTTTTAAAAAGTCTGTCATTAGTAGTGTAATTCATGGTAATTTCGTAGTAGACCCATACCTAATTTTTTAGACACAGTGATTATAAAAGATTGAGACATTCTGTGTAGTAAACTAAAAGTGAAAAAAAAAAACCCACAAAAAACTTCCATTGGGTATTTTTATTTCAGAATATGTCAGTTTTTCTGCTGAAAGTCTTGAAGCAACATGAACTGACCTGCTTTTTTTTTTTTTTTTTTTATTTCACGTGACACTCTGATGTTTCATCTAAAAAATACATTTCTTTAAGAATGCATTTTTCAGAGACATTTCATTCTCCATTTTAAAAAGCTGATACATCAAAACGAAATAACATAATTCAAAACATAACTAAAATATTTGTTCTGAAATGTTCCTTTGACATGAAAAGAATTTGTTAATTTTCTCATGGGAAACATATTCATTTTCCACCAGAATTAGCATATGCCCTTGAAAAATAAGACAATTTAAACTGAACTGTTCGGTATAGAAACTTTCTGCTAAAAGAGAAATGTTTGATCAGCTTTATTCATATATAGAAACTTGAAATAATTGGTCTGATTTTTGGAGCTTCTGAGCATTCATAGATCACTTTGATGTTAATAGCAATTCAGAGGTGTTCTGAATTCTGCAGACCTAGCCAATTGTTTTGGTTCAATTTACTGTTGTATGTGACTGAGTTTAAACATTTGCATATGAAAAACAAACAAACAAAAAAACCCACCCAAAACAAAATTCCAAAGCATAAAATAACCTAACTGAAAGAACGCATGCTTTTTGTCTTCCAACTTTCTGAAACAAAGAAAGAAAGCAAGAGGACCAAACCTCTTTGTGGTTTGGCTGACACAGAGATCACTGCTTTCCCTTGTCTTGAGTGTGTAAGTCAGAAAGGATTACCAACAGAACAATCACCTCAAAATGAAGTATTAATGCTTCATGGTCCAGAAATTGTTCAGAACATATTTTCTGAGCACTCAACCTGAAAGACAATGGAAAAACTTCCTTTTCAGCTTAAAGTGAATGGAGAATATCTTTGTGTTTTAGTAGAACATAAAGGTTTTTCTAGGCTTAGAAGTCTGAGAGCTTTTTTTCTTTTCACATTAATTTTGTGATATTTCATATTTTTGTTTAAACCCCAAACGGGTTCAAACCATTTTGTTTGAATTTTATCTGGATTGGCCATAAAACTGTTCTGAACTAGGACTACTAAAATTTCAAGAACTGTTCCTTCCTGTTTTTCTTCTTCAAAGTACTTAGTTTGAAGTCATGGTTCTAAAGCCAGGTATTAAACAAAAACACAATTTTGAAAAAATAAAAAAAAAAACCCACAACATTTTTGATTGGGTTATTCTAGAGGAAGGAATACAAAGTACAAAACAGTAATATTTTCTGAATGGTTAAAATATGTCTTTCAGATTGTTTCCTTGCATTTCTTTAGGTAAGTCTAATGCAAAAAATATGTTGCTTCTTGATTCAAAGAGAATTTTTTTTTTTTTTTTTTTTTTTTGACAAAAAGATTTTGCTTTCATTTTGCCTTAAACCAGTTACAGCTGTGAAGGGGTGAACAGGCAGTGGTGGGGGGCTGGTTGTGTGTGGAGATGAGAGGTGGCAACAGCAAGAATCCAGAAGCAACTTGGGCAGCAGCAAGAGTGTCAGCAACAGACAGACAGAAGAGCATGATATCCAGGCTGGATGAACGCATGCTGTGAAAGGACTGACCATGCCCAGCATAAGAGAGCAGCAATCCAAGGAAAGGAGAAAATGGAATCCACTGGTGCAGGGGAAGATGAGGAAAGTGTGGGATCAAGGTAGCAGCAAGGCTGAGGGCTAAAGGGAGAAGGAAAGAACTGTGCTGAAGTCAGAAGGCTCAGTTTCCCCTAAAAAGCTTGGTGAAAAGACTCTTTAAATCTGTAGCAGCCCACGAATGATGAAATATTTATGAGTCATTAATATATAATTCATCAATTTATGAACTACCCTTTCCCATATTATTAACATTATCATTTCTTCTTTTTAAGAAGAAACTGTGGACAGCATATTGCTAAGCCTCACATTGTTCAGCCTTCTGATTTTCCTTGGAAGTTTGTTGATATGTGCATGTAGAAGGTAATACACATTTCTGACAGATAATACAATTTTTTTTTTTTGTAAAAGAGATCTTTACAAATGAATTATTACTTACAAAAAGCAGTTAATAGTGCAGTAACAGCTATTGCTTTATCAGAGGTATGCAGTAGTGCACGGTTACTGAGCACCTCACAGATTCCATCACTGTCCCTGGAGCTCCAGTCTCATAAGATGCTCTCAGCTGTATCTCTGCCAGTAGCCTGACTGCTCTTCTCAGTGTGATTTTGCCCCATGGTTTTATGGATTCTGCATTCTGAGCTACCAACACTAATCACACCAAAGATGAATTGCATTTCCCATGTTGCCCAACTTCATTTCATAATTCATGGGTATTGCCTAGAGCATTCCTTTCCTCTAACTCAGACAGCTTACAAGAAATAAGTAAAAAAATGAAAGTCAGGCTGACAGAAGTAATTTGCTTTGCTGTACCATTAGTGTCCCTACACCCACAATAAATTAATGCAACCAAAAGACTCCACATCATTGCTTTTCTGCTCAGCTACTTATATTTCCTACTGGTATAGCAGAAAAGGCTTTCTTGAACTAGGAAAAGAATAAATCAGGACAAGCTGATAACTCAAGATGCCTTAGTATTTGGAAAAATTGAAGCAGTGTTAGAAGTAAATAAATTAATTAATTGAAAACTAAATAAAGTTCCTGGTTAGGATAGAAGAAGTTACTATAAACTTTATTTTAGCAAACAAGAACTCAAGGAACTCTGGATATGAAACTGTTAAAATACAGTACAAAATGCTTCCACTGGCACAAGGAAAGCAATTAAAACCCACCTGCATCTAAACATAAAACAGTATTCTGGTCAAATAATGAGTGCTTCTGGTCTCAAGAGATCAGTTCAGCTGGTAGATTTCTTTTGTGGTAAATTTACACAGTACTGAAAGCCAACATATAACCCTTTGTTATAGTGCAAAATGTTTTCATGGTTCTGTGCAGACCTCGCTCTTGCTCAACTTGAATTGCGCTAGATTTCAGTATAGGAATTAAAACACATTTCTGACACTATGCCTGCCCCTGTTCTCTATGTTTCTTCCTTTGATTATCACATTTTATAGGTAGTATTTTTACTTATGAAAACAGGAGCATTTTTCCAGCTATAAGCATGGTTGCATGCCATAGTCTCTTGTTTTTGTTGAAATTCAAATGCAGGTGCATATCCATACTACAATCCTTTTAAAACTTAACAAGTTAAAACTGGTGAAGTGAAAGAAGAGCTAGGAAAAATGCTGAGCAAAATGTCTGTGATGAATCAAAAAAGGAGTAGAATATCTTTAGAAATAGATGTCTGCCTAATGCTAACATCTAATTCATGTTATTTTTTTGGCACCTACAATCTTCACTGAAGTGTAAGACACCTTTCTAGTCAGTGGAAAGAGCTCTGGAGTATCTCTGGAGGCTATTAGGCAGCTCCTGACCACCTAAATTTAGATGTGTTACATTCACACCGAATCTTTCACTCAGACCAGAGACTGTGCTCCATTTGAGTGGATGTTTTCCTCTCAATATTTAAGTTTCTTACTCATTTAAATTGCTACCCGATGTCTGTTTCAGATGAATTTATTGCAAAGTATTATTGAATAATTTGTTTTGCAGATGTTCTAGAGTTGTGTGTCTGTATCACTCTCTTGTAGGTATAGGCTCCTGGAAGTTATAACCACGCCCTTTCCAGGTCCTACAGATAAAGTTACAACTTGGTTAGCTACAGATGAGACTCATCACCAGGTAGAGTGTCTTTCTTCTCTTGCTACAATGATGTGTGTAATATTACCTGCAATCAGAGCAGCATAACATTGCATTTGAAGCAGTGGGTCAGTTTTAAGAAGAACTGGGGAAAAGGTAAGTAGAATGTTTGTATTGAAGCTGAAAGAGAACAGAGTGTTTGTGGAGATTACAGGACAACGATTTTCTCAGAAAGGATAATATCCTCAGGAGATTACTACCTTAAGTGTGTCTCAGACAGAAAGCCTTTCAGCATTTCCACGCTCAGTGGACCACTCTTTTAAGGAGCAGTCATGACTTCTTCCAGAATAATCAGTTCTATGGTCTTACAGGTATAAGAATGTGGGAAAGTCATGAAAGGGAAGTTCTTTGTGGAGAAGTGCAAGTCATTGGCTATTATGTAGTAAGCACGCATATTTAGAGAAAATAAGAGGAAGCTCAGCAATACACGAAATGCAAGCTACCACAACAGTGCCTGTGCTGCAAGATAAAATCATTTACAGAAATCTTATTTTGAAAAATATGATACGTGACAGGAAATTCAGATTCTGACTTATCTCTTAGCAAGTTACAAAACAAATTACAAATTAGCAAGTTACAAATTGACTGGATGAAACAGAAAATACGTTTCCAATATTTGTGTGATTTACTTAATACAGCTCCATTGCTAGCATATTCAATGCTTCTTCTTGCTGCATGTGATTGTGTGAGCTGGAAGAAAAAATGTTCTCGTCAGGCAGTAGTCTATCTTATTGCATATCCAGTGAAGCTACACAATGAGCTGCTCTCCAGAAGACACAGCAAGATTTTCTTACCTGGTTCTACTATAGCATATGATGAAAAGATGAAGGTGTGCCCGAACAGTGTTTTCCAGAGAGATGTAAATAAAAAAGAAAACTGTTATGAGGATTTTCTTCATCCTATGTATTTAAAACATTTTTTGAGGAGCCTTTGTTTCATACCCTTTTCTTTACCTTACTCAACACTGTTACTCTACTTACACTACAATATCTGAACTTCTTCTGCAAGTGCATTCACTATTGTGACTGCCAGTTGCCAATGAGAGCTACACCTCCACTCCCAGGGGAATAAGAGTGTGCCTTTCAATATTGTTTTATTGTTTTTTTTCTAAATGCATGTATGTAGCTGCAAACTCTGACAGCAACCATGGGCCATCAAACTTCATGAATCACAATTAGAATTTTGAGGCAAAGGGAGTGAGTTTTTTTGTTTTGTTTGCTTTTACCTTCTTACAGACAAATTTATGGAGAAACCAGTGTGTATATGCTGCATAATGATATCACAAAATGATGAGATTGATGGCATGTGTTTTGAACTTTCACCTGGAGTTCATTTTTGGGATGGCTCCTAAGGAGTGTTCTGTTCCCCTCTTACTTTATAGTCATCTTCTCAGGAAAGAAAAATCCAATAGAGCTCCAGAATTGTACTAAAGTTATGTTCTATTTTCAAGATTTGATAATTTCTGTGACACTTCTGTCCAAAAATATCTGACTGAATTTGACCTAAGGGTGCCATATTTGCTGCCTCCTCTATGCAAAAATCCTTTGGTACCAGTTCACCAGTACCTTTTCGTACCTTTTCACCAGTAAGTAATTGATAATTACTCCTGTGGCTGTTGATTACAGACTACTAGAATGTAAAAACAAAATCATCATTAAACACATACTCTGTATCTGCCAGCAATCTACAACGGCATTCATTACTATTCAGGTGTCCATTTTTATTCCCTGTATAGATCAAAAATTGCAGCAATCAATGACCACAAAAAATATATATTTAAACGTCACTGACAGAGGAAGAAGACAGTTCTGTTCCCTATTACAAAACACTACTCACACCTCTGACAGGAAAACCTCAGCATAGCTGTAATTATTGTCTAGATGATTATTATAAGTGACTAAGATGACTGTTGATGACACTTCTAGGAAAGAGAAATTGAATGAAACATATGGAATAGATTAGTATCTCTAATATTGCTGACACCACAGAGATTTTGGCTTTGGACATACCATAAGAGTTAAGAAGATTGGGAAGAATGGTGCTGCAATAAGCTGTTTTATCCACAGCATTCTCCTGCAGAAGCTGGCAGCCAGAGGCTTGGATGGGTACACTCTTGGCTGGGTAAGGAGCTGGCTGGAGGGCCGGGCACAGAGAGTGGTGGTGAATGGAGTTAAATCCAGCTGGCGACCGGTCGTGAGTGGTGTTCCCCAGGGGTCGGTGCTGGGGCCTGTCCTCTTCAATATCTTTATTGATGACCTCGATGAGGGCATCGGTGCACCCTCAGTAAATTCGCAGATGACACCAAATTGGCTGGAAGTGTGGATCTGCCTGGGGGTAGCGAGGCCCTACAGAGGGATCTGGACAGGCTGGAGAGCTGGGCTGGAGCCAATGGGATGAGTTTCAACAAGGCCAAATGCCGGGTCCTGCACTTCGGCCACAACAACCCCAGGCGACGCTACAGGCTTGGGGTGGTGTGGCTGGAGGACTGCGTAGAGGAAATGGACCTGGGGGTATTGATTGATGCTCGGCTGAACATGAGCCGACAGTGTGCCCAGGTGGCCAAGAAGGCCAATGGCATCCTGGCTTGCATCAGAAACAGTGTTGCAAGCAGGAGCAGAGAGGTGATTGTTCCCCTATATTCAGCACTAGTGAGGCCGCACCTGGAGTACTGTGTCCAGTTTTGGGCCCCTCACTGCAAGAAAGATATTGAGGCCCTGGAACGTGTTCAAAGGAGGGCAACAAAGCTGGTGAGGGGTCTGGAACACAGGCCATATGAGGAGAGGCTGAAGGAGCTGGGAATGTTCAGCCTGGAGAAGAGGAGGCTCAGGGGAGACCTTATTGCTCTCTATAACTTCCTGAAGGGAGGTTGTAGTGAGCTGGGGGTCGGCCTCTTCTCTCGTGTCATTAGTGATAGGACCAGGGGGAATGGTTTCAAGCTACGGCAGAGGAGATTCAGGCTGGACATGAGGAAGTATTACTTTTCAGAAAGGGTGGTCAGGCACTGGAATGGACTGCCCAGGGAGGTGGTGGAATCACCGACCCTGGGGGTGTTCAAGGAAAGACTGGATGTTGCGTTGAGGGACATGGTTTAGTAGGAGCTATTGGGAATAGGTGAACGGTTGGACTGGGTGATCTTTTAGGTCTTTTCCAACCTTAGTGATTCTATGATTCTATGATTCTATGATTCTATGATCCAGCACATAAATATAATGTTGGAAAGCTGGATTATTACTTTGACATAAACTCTTGGTCAATATCCTGCAGGGCAATAACCAAAAAAAAAATAGGGTTCATAACAATGAAGTAAATGTGCTTATGAGCACCTTTTAGAGGGAGACAGTAACTAATGTGATCTCTGTATCACAGTTATCATTATGGAAGAAGTAATCAGTACTAATCCCAGATACATCAAACAGATAGCATGCTTTTAATAAAATTCAGACAGAATATCGAATGTAGATGCACATTATGCAATTTTTTTTCCAAACAGAAACAAAATTCAGTGCAAATGGAGATGCAGTCAGAGGTCATACTGAGAATATCAGAAGATAATGGAGACGAGGACATTAAACAACATACATATTTGAAAAAATCTGAAGACCTGTAGGAGATTTATGTGCTTTTTTTTTATTTTATTTTTTATCTTCATGTAAAAGCTAACTTTCTCAGAGTTGGCTGGATTCTCACTGATCCAAGAAAGGCTGATACTGGAGTTTGTCTGATCCAAATGGTTTGAAATGTTTTGAGTTGTGATATTCTGCAACTCTTAAAATGCACTTCAGATCAAAAAGGTAAAGTATACTGCAGTCCTTCTCTAACTACTAATCTTCAGCCCAGTAAAGTACAGCAGGTCAGACAATATGACTGAACAATTGATCTATTTGGGTCAAGAAGGAACTAGAGTTAGTGCTGCATTAGCTTCCAAACAATGTCCAATAGATCAATAACTTTAAGATTGGCTCTTTATACAAATACCACAGTACCTATTCAATATCTGATTAAAGAAATAAGAAGCAATGGAAGAAGCAATCATTTCTGGAAGTTGCAGCAGAAGCTCACAATGGTTCTCTATAGCTTCAAAAAATATCATACATTGTGCAAGTAGATATTAACAAGTTGCATGTGAAAACAATGTCTTAATGTGATATACCTATCCTTTTGCATTTAGCGAAGGGACAAAATGTTAAATAAGGTAAAAAAGACAGTTTTTTTTTAACCTATTGTAATTGTTTAAATAAGTATAGCTCAGAGAAGGTATCGCTTTGAACTGAACAACTACTGTTACTTTATTTTTCCTATCTTAGTGAAGAAATTTTCCCCTCTCTTTCCATGGAGTAGCAAGCCATGCAAGTTCATACATAAAAGTTCATTCATAGGGTAGAAAAGATGAGCCAGGGAAATACTGTCCTGTTAGCCTTATCTATGTGGTGGGGAACATCACGGAACAGATCTTCTTGGAACCTATGCTAAGGCACATGGAAGAGAAGGAGGTGATATGGAGACAACCAGCATGGCTTCACCCAGGGCAAGTCGTGCCTGAATGAACTAGCTGCCTTCGATGTCAGTGTATCTGCATTGGTGGACAAGGAGAAAGCCACTGATGTAATTTATCTGGACTTCGGTAAGGCCTTGGTCACGGTCCACCATAACATCCTTTTCTCCAAACTGGAAAGATATGGATTTGATGGGCGGACTGTTTGTTGAACAAGAAACTGGTTGCAAGACTGTACTCAGAGTGAAGGTCAATGGCTCAGTGTATGGATGGAAATTGTTGAGAAGTGGTGTCCCTCAGGAGTCAGTACTGGGACCAATACCTTTATCAACAACATTGATAGAGGGATCAAGTGCATCCTCAGCAAGTTTACAGATGACAGGAAGCTGTGTGGCGAAGTCTACATGCCTCAGGGATGGGATACCAGCCAGAAACCTAGACAGGTTTGAGAAGTGGGCCCAGGTGCATTTCATATGTTTCAGTAAATTCAAGTGCAAAGTCTTGTACCTGCATCATGGCAACCCCTGCTCTCAATATAAGTGAGGAGATGTAATGTTTGGAGCACAGCCCTGCTGAAAAGAACGTGGGGCTACTGGTGGATGGCAAGCTGGACACAAACCAGCAATGTGCCATCTTGTATCCTGGGCTGCGTCAAAAGAAGTGTGGCCAGCAGATCGAGGGAGGTGACCCTGCCCCTCTGCTCTTTGGTGAGGCCCCACCTGGAGTACAGTATTCAAATATGGAGTCCTCCACACAGGGGAGATGTGGACCTGTTAGAGAATGTCCAGAGGAGGGCCACAGAAATAATCCAAGGGATGGAACACCTCCACTACAAGGACAAACAGAGAGCTGGGGCTGTCCAGCCTGAAGAACAGAAGGCTCTGGGGTGACCTTTCAATATCTAAAGGGGAGCTATGAGAAAAAAGGGAACAGACTCTTAAGCAAGATCTGTTGTGATGAGACAAGAAGCTTCATACTAAAGGAGGGGAGATTTAGATTGGATTCTTCCTGGAACATGCTGCCCAGAAATGTGGGCATCATGTCATTGGAGATGTTCAAGATCAGGCTTGACAGGTCTCTTCACAACCTGGTCTACCTGTAGATATACCTGTTCATTGCAGGGGATTTGGACTAGATGAATTTTAATTGTCTCTTCCAATTCAAACAGTTCTAGGATTCTATTTTGATCTATGCAATCAGGGTAGACTATTTGAACTGCTAGCTGAGACAAAAGAAGGAATATAGACCCTTGATTTTGAAAGGAAGATATATTTCAGTAGATTTCTTCTATAGCAGAGCAATACAAGTTAAAGACTGATTTAATTCTATAGAGGGTTAGGGAGAGACTTAAGAGATCCTCTTTTTCTATCTCATCCCACTCAGTGTGTTTCGAGGGAAATTAATCTTTTTCTGTCTCCTGAGTTGTGTCTTCCCTAATCAGCAGAGGTCACTATCATGACAGAGTCATCCAAGACTCAGAGAAATAATACAAATAAATTTATTGAGAGCTTACTAATAACAACTAATACTCTACTTGGAGCTAAAATCAGCTAATTTGCTAATAACAATTTGTAAGCAATATAGGTAAGAGTACTTTGGTGGAGAAGTTATCTCTATGTTAAAAGTTCTAAGACAATATTAGACAACAGCTGCTACAAAGAATGCAAAATAAAATAATATAAAGAGAAAAGGTTGAAAATGGGGAAGGAGAGACAGATGGACAGACATATAACTACACAGACACAGCAAGGCAAAAATGGTTCACCACTCCTCAATCCAGTGATGTTTTGTTGTTGAGGGATGCTGATCTTCAGTAGTGGTGGGTTGTCTAAGGTGTGATGGTCAGTTGATGGCTATGATAAATACACATGCAGTCTTAATTATAGTCCAGAGCTGTTCAGAGGGCTCTTTGGAGTGACAGCCTCTGGCTTCCCAGCTCTCAGCAGGAACTCTTTTGTTCCTGTCTTCCAGGGCTTGCAAATTTAAATCAGTAAAGGTAAAAGAAAGCAAGGATATGCCAGCTTGTATCTTTCCTTCACAGGATACAGTGGTATCATCTACTAACTTCTTGTACCAAGCTGAAAATATATGCTCCCAGGCCAAGTCTTCAGCCAGAAAACATCTTTGGAACTTCCCATATAAAAGCAAATATCTTCTGGCTCTGTCCAAAGGAATGCTTTTGAATGCAAAACTGTCCACAAAATTGTTACTAGGTGTCTCATGTTGATTTGAGAAAATGTGTTCCATACCAGTGTAACGCAGTTTCCTTTCTGGTAAAATTTCTTCAAGTTCAAAATAATTTTAGTTGAATAAAATATTTCATTCCACCTGAAATATCAACTTTTGTTTTATTGTGGGAAAAACAGAAATTTTGTTTGCAAATTTTTTTTTTTTAACATTCAGTAAATAAGTTTTGGTTCACTTGAATATTCCTTTTTTTGGCAAGATGTTTCTCTCTTCAAGGAAGAATACTGCAAAATACTGCACTCTTTCTCCTTTCCTATTAAAAATGGTAGAATCCATGCCTTTGAACAGCATTACCTAGTGGGAGGTGTCCCTGCCCATAGTAGGGAGTTTGGAATAATCTTAAAGGTCCCTTCCAACTCAAACCATTCTATGATTCTGTGATCTCAAAGAGTCCAAGTTGGAATGGACTGAACAATAAAAGAACTGTTATTGACAGTGTTTGCTGTAAGACCAAGTTAATAACTACAGGATTAAAACAATCAACTTTACTTGGTACCATTACTTTACCTGTCTCAGTGGCGTTTGTTTTGTTTTGTTTTGTTTTGTTTTGTTTTGTTTTGTTTTGTTTTGTGGGGGGGTTATTGAGGGAAGGGGATTTTTTTTTGTTGTTGTTGTTGTTTTGTTTTGTTTTTGTTTTTTTGGTAAGAGAAGGGAAAGGTCACTTTACCTATGAACATTGGTGCTCTTCCCCCGATACATCTTAGACAGATAACTATGGCGATCAGCAGGGAGAAGATGAGTGGTAGATTTGAGGTACTGAACCAAATTTCAGTAACAACTACTGCTATAATGACAACTCCTCTTCCTGGAGTGCAAAAGGAAAAACATTAATCAGCATATTTCTTTCTCTATTGGACAACTGAATATCTTCTCTGTGAGTAGTCAAGGCAGTTTATCTCATCAGATGTGGTCTAGACCTTATTTCAGAAAAAAGGTGGGAAGTTCTACTACTTCAGCTAAAAGTTATTTCAAGAGTCACTTAGAAAACAACTGACATGAACTTACAGATTCCTTTATTGATGACGATATAGAACTGGTACAAGGAAAGAATCAGAACCTATGTTCACTGAGTGGAGTGGAGAAGTACCACGTATTTAGCAAATATATCTGGAATCCAGACTTTCTATGGTGAAATCAGGGCATAGTGAATATTGTGTTGTTCCTTAAAATACATTTTATATACAAATATTTTATATAGTCTTAATTTGTGGTGCTCGAAACCAGCAGTCAGTGCCAGGATTTAAATTTAGATCGAGAACCTCTAGATTAAGATCATTTTACCTGAAAACAGAATAATCCTTTAAAATAAAAACTACTGTGCTTTCAGGAGACCTCAGTTTTGGTCGAAACAAGTAATTCACTTACATACATGTGCCAAAGCATATTTGCACAATCTGGTGATGAATGCTAAAGTATATACAAACTCTCATTCAGCTGGATTACTTCTGTGAATGAATTGGTTACCTTCATAAGATTGCACATTCTGTATTTAAGTAGCGCTACCTAATGAGACACCAGAAAGTGCACTGCATGTAGGGACTTTCCACTTTCTCTCCACTTTACATATGTAGAGGGATCTGGAGAAAATATTTATTTATTCATTTATCTATCTATCTGTCTATCCATTTTGACTTATAGAGCCATGTGCTATATCATGAGTGGCTATTTTTATGCTTTCCACTCCAAGTATTCAGTTCAGCCAAGAGCATATAGCACACAGAGATTTGGAGCTAAACATATTACCATGCATTTATGTTTCTTTTTGAATATTGGTGACTTTGTAGATTTCTTTTTTTTTTAGCTTCTGGAAGCACAACACCCTCTTCTCTTTGCTTTGGAAGAAAGATAATTACAAGAGGGAAAGATGAATAAACAAAGCAACCTTCAGATCTGAGACTTTGCATGAGGACTGGTCATGTTGTCCACTGCTGCCGTCTACAGTGCACGTATCCTGCTTTTAATGAGAAATATTCCTGGTTTTCAAACCAATTTAACTCAGGGCAGGTCTGCTGATTCAACCACACTGTTATCAATGAAGTCATCCTCTCTTTATCCTGAAAACTTCATTTTCATTAGAGACAGTATCCATCTCACCTAATTTTAGCTTCCTCAAATTTAGGCATCTAAAAGCATCTAACCAAATATTAGGTCCAGGGAGCTGGGATACTCCGCCAGGGAGCACTTCATTCCAACCTTAAACAGGTGCCCAAGAGTAAGACGAATAATTGCTTTGGAAATGCCTATCTCTTTCTTATTAGAACCCAGATGGTCAAACTCAGATTAGATGCCTATATCAGCAAAACGTGCATTTATTTTTTATTTTTTATTTATTTTTAATTTTTAATTTTGATTTTTATTTTTCATTTTTTATTTTTATTTTTATTTTTATTTTTATTTTTATTTTATTTTTTTACTTTTTTCTCTCTCTATCCACATGAAAGGAAAAGCTTTGGCCAAAGCTCATCTTGGCCAGATGGGACAGATTTACCTTTGGAAGGTTTTCCAGCACAATTAAAGAAGTCACGGTTTGTGTATAAGCATTTTTCAGGATATCATTATTATGCAGTAATTTTGATCAGAAACAGCTTTGATCAGTATGAAAGGCAGACATCACTGGGCTGCTAAATTTGGGCCAAATCAAAGTCTGCATTTTATTCTTCTCTCTTTCTAGTGGAAAAGTTTGAGGACAAAAGTATCTGACTTACAAATAACAGTAGCCTATTATAAGTTTCACCAAAGTACAATGTATTGATTAGATAAATTGTGCATGGAATCATAGAATCACCAAGGTTGGAAATGACCTCCAAGATCACCCAGTCCAACTACTCATCTACCGCACTAAACTATGTCCCTCAGTACAACATCTAAGGTTTTCTTGAACCCTCCAGGGATGGTGACTCCACCACTACCCTCAGCAGCCCATTCCAGCACCTGACCACTCTTTCTGAGAAGAGCATGTATTGAGTGTGCATGTGTAGTAGGCGACTTATGAAAGAAACACAGCAAAGCAAATGCTCTCTGTTTTGAAAAAGGCATCAATTTCATCTGGATCAAAAATATGGCGTGTATGGTATTCCTAGCATACTGCCTCTATTTCTCAATTCCTACTGTACACATTATCTTGCTGGCATTTGAATGGCCAGTGCTAACTAACTGAATCAATTGGATATATCAGAAGGAACCAGAGGGCATCTTCAAGATAAGTAAATCTAAAGATAAAGATGACATTGAGAAGATAAAAATGCTTCGGTGCCTGATGCAGCATTGGGTGTACTAAGAGTGGTATCACTGCATCTTATCAGAATTTAGTCATGCCAACATATTTCTGTTAATCTCCTCAACATAACCCAGGTCAAAAATTCAGTTTCGAGTACAAATTGCTTATAAAACCTATATCCATGCTTCTGGATCTCCTGACTCCTGGCAGGTGATCACTAACAAACTCCAACCATTGGACAAATAATTAGATAATATGTTTTTGATATTTAGTTCAGGAGATTAATTAGTTTTATAGACACAGAGAATCAGTGGACATCTGTGATTCTACCATGACATTATTCTTATTACCAACCTCAAGGTTTCAAAAAGCTTCTAAAAAACACAGTGATACATATCTAACTATGGTAAATTAGAAAGACCTAAGCTAAAAAGCACAGGTATAATACATAAGCAAATCAAAACTTTAACAAAGTAGGAAAGAAGAGATAGAAATAGAGAGAAAGAAGGAAAGTGTTTGTATTCTATGACATATAACACTATTTTTTATGTGTTCGGTAGCTCACAAAGAGTAGTTTGGATCTAGCAAACTGCCACTTTACATTCATATAGATGGAAAATAATTGCATTTTAAAGCTTATTTTGACTTCTGGATTTCTTTTTTTTAACTGTAGGGAAAATGAGAAATACAGTCATTATGTAAATATTCTATTCTATTCTATTCTATTCTATTCTATTCTATTCTATTCTATTCTATTCTATTCTATTCTATTCCATTCCATTCCATTCCATTCCATTCCATTCCATTCCATTCTGTAAATATTCTAGACCATGCTAGCCAACTGATAGTTCTTTTATCCTTGATTTTGTTCAGGAGTCCACTGTATGGGGAAATCTTTTTCTACATTTTAAGATATGTGGCTGATTGCAACAGGATGCTGAAATTGTACATGGGTACTGGACCAGTAGATTAAAAAAATATCTTGCAAAGGCCAATTAGATACAAGGACAACTCAGTTTTGGGTCCCTCTCTACAAGAAAGGCATCAAGGATCTGGAGCATATCCACAGAAGGGCAGCAATGCCGGTGAGAGGCCTGGAGCACAAGTCTTATGAGAAGCAGCTGAGGGAACTGGGATTGTTCAGTATGGAGAAGAGGAGGCTCAAGGGAGACCTTATTGCTCTCAATAATGACCTGAAAGGAGGTAGTGGTGCAGTGGGGGTTGGCCTCTTCTCCCACCTAACTAGAGATAGGATGAGAGAGAATATCCTCAAGTTGAGCCAGGGAAGATTTAGATTGCATGTTATGAAAAATTTCTTCTCTGAAAAAATGGTGAGGCATTTGAACGGGATACCCAGGTATATGGTGGAGTCAACATCCCTGGAAGTGATCAAGAAAAGTTTAGATGTTGTACTGAGGAATATGGTTTAGTGGACTACTGGTGGTAGACGGGCATTTGGTCTAGATGATCTTGGAGATCTTTTCCAACCTTGGTGATTCTATGATTCTGTTTAATGTGGTCCTCTATGCATAAGTTGCAAGGCACAGGGACAATCTGACTTTGCTGATCACCTGTTACTGCCACTATTAGAGCCAAAGTAGGCCACTGGACTATGTCAGCCTTTGGACTGATTTGTTACAATCATTATTTATAGAGCAGCTGGAGAAACTGCTGAGGTATGTATTTACCAAGTAATGTTTTCACTATTGATGTTGAAACCGACTGTATGAACTTTGTGTTCAGAAAAACAGGAATTTGTGCTATTCAGCTAACATCTAAACCCCATAATATTCAGATAATGACAAGGAACTTTGAAAACATTTCATGAACTCACCCAGTTAATCTTCACTGTGTTAATGTGAGGAAATTTTATCAAACCTGGGCTTCCAGTGATAGTATGAACAGGGATTTATCCACATACATAATTTCAGTAGCTTCTTGAACCAGAGGATGTTCTTTATGGAACAAAATATTTCATTTAAAATATACTGCATGGAAAAGCTTTATCCCTAATCCATTCTGGACATGTAATAAAAATAAATAGTGATGCATATACAATGGACTGTTCCAACATCTGGGAACAATAGAAAGAAGTGGATACAAGCAAGATTTTGCTCACTTTCAACAGACTGAGGAGAATTTACAGTAACATATATTCATTATATTGTGAATGAAGTCAGCTTTGATGCATTGTAAAGCTGTCCTACTTGACTGAAGAGTCTGTGAAGTATGAGGTATTCAGAGCTATATAAAGACTGTAAATTATCCTTACATTTCTCAATTTATTTCTTTATGAAAACCAATAAAGAATAAAATAACTGAACACCTGTTCCATATGAAGAATATATATTCTGGATTCCTTTAGATAGTAAACTGTATGTTAAAGGGAAAGGTGCTTCTATTCTTGGTGGACAGTTGATCTTGATAATTTGGAATTAAGATGCTTTTCTTAAATTGAAATTAACCTACTTGGGGATATTACGTTGTTCATCTCCTGCTGAATACCTCATATTAAATGTGTGAAGAATCACTTTACCAACATTGGGAACTGGGGCACTGTGCCCTACGTGTGCTCTGGGGATCTCCTGGGCATGGAAGGGCCAAAGACACCACACTAAGAGTGGTGTGTCAATTCGTTTTCAGCTCTATTGCCACAGTTTAGTCTTAATGATACAGGAAGGTCTGAGGTAGAGACAGTTCTCTTCAGAAGCTGAAGTTAGGAAAATTATGGTGATTATCATGCCTTATTTTTTGATAATGCAGTTTATCTCCTTAAATTCAGCTTTTGTAGGGCACCTTACCATTGGGGTGATATTTTGAAATTACTGAGAGCTCTTTCTTCTCACTAAAAATACCTTTTTTGTTTATTTGATTGTTTTTGTATACACTTTTTTTTTTTTTTTTCATGTGAATATGTTTAAACACTAGATGTCAGTCAGTCACCTCACAAAAGCAAATTCTCAAGCCACAGCGTGTTTATCTGTGGCAACAAGAACATTTGCAGGGAGTATTAACTACAATCAGACATCCAATAATAATTGCAGAATGGCCAAATGCAGTCACAGCAATTATCCCACAGGGCTGTTTAGCAGCCACAACCACTGAGATCCCAGACACAGGGAGCATGGAGAAAATGTTTGCACGCACAGAACTGAGTACTCATACTGTCTTCGTGAAATCCTCACTGATCTGTCGTCTAAAACTACAGATGACAAACAAATTACCAGAGTAAATCACCCATTTTACTTCAGCTTCTGGAGCATTTGCAAAACTTAAGGTTCAAAAGAAGGGGCACTTATCAGCTACACTGGAGAACCAAGAAGCATTCTTCTCTTCTGCATTTCCTGCTAGCTAACTTAAGACACTGGCAAGACATCACACAACTGCATTTCAAAAAGTTATGGGCCCCTCTTGTTCTGACCTTTGGAGGTTGCTCGCCAACAGAACTGCACTGGCATACAAAAGCTTATGTCTACAGTCAAGCTACATCAGTTATGGATTTGGTAACTGAGGACTGCTTAAGCAAAATGCAAAGCAATGCTTGCACTGACAGTAGAGATCTTTTGCCAGATCTCAAGAAGAGAAGCAGTGCATTTAGCTGGCAGCGACACATGTGTCGCTGGACTTTGTAAGTCACATCTCTTGGACAGCTCAGTGCTGAGGGTCTTCAGTTTCCTGGCTCTGGCTCTTAGTGCTTTGGTACCGCCAGAGATACAAAGAAATTCAATCTGTCCCCAGGGAATAATGATATACAAAAGAACCTGTTGGTTTAAGCACTTTGGTATGCCTAGAGATATACCACCACTGGACCTGAACTGCTATGTTCTCTACTGATCTCTCAGAAAGAATTTGTGCAGTGGAATTCTGTTGCCTCTCTGCCAGGTGACTCAGGCACCTAGTTTTCCTTTCAGACTGTATCATGGACCTGATTCAAATGCTCACTGTTCCAGTAGATGTTGGGGCACATGCATCCTCTGAGGCATCTAATCAGTGTCTTAAGCTTGACTTTATATAACAGAGTGTTTTGTTATTCTCTGTATCTGCCTTTTAATTCAGTAATTTCTGTAGGCCTCCAAAAATTGCTTATGCATTCTTGAAACACATTCAGACTGCTTTTATGTCATGGAATATAATATGTATGTATGATTTTGAACACTCAGCTACTCTTAAGACAGTGCCACCTGTGTATGTGAATACTGAATGGAAACCTACTGCAGAGTGCACAAAAAAACCATATTCTACAGTTCTGATCTCTACACTTTTATATATATATTTCAAATTACAGCATTTCAGTTGTAGGACAGAGGAGAAATGTTACATACTGACTGCAAAGCAGCCAATTTTTTCAGCCTATCTGCAAGGTTGCAGAATCCTGGGGTTATGATTCTTTAAACTGTGCTATGCTATGTCTCCACTTGTCAGTTCATGGAAAGAAAAACCTCCTAGAACATCAGAGCTGGCAGGTAACAGCTTTCAAGCTAAATAACAGAGTTGGATTTTTCACTGCTCTGTACTTTGTGAGACAGCATACATCCATGTGCAGGCCTTCTCTGTGAAAACAATTGTATTTCCACCCATTCTGCACTCATCTTGCCTGAGCATAGTTCACTGCAGAAGGTGAGGGAACTGGAAAGTCAGTCCTTTTGATCTCCAGATGATCACTGCATTTGGGTCTTTTTAATATTATTTAGTTTGTTTGATCTCACATCAGGACTTCAGTAATTTTTTTACTGATAATGGGAAGAAACAGCAATGAATTAGTTCCTCATCTTTGAACCTGTCTCTCTGCTGTGATCACTTGTCCATCCTCTCTTCTTCCCTTTACTTCAGGATAGTTTTGCACCTGAACATCATCATTAAGGCTGTAATACCTCCTTAAACCAGTAAAAGCAAGACATATTTGTATGCCAAGCCTTTTTACCAGGACATAGGCTGCACTGTGTAGGACAATACCTGAAATACCTGAAACAGTAACTGTACCTGAATTCAACCCGTTTAAGTGAGGTGTCTGCTAAAAAAAAACAGAACCCTTTTACAGCCCATGTAGAATGGCAGATATCTTGCACAGATGGCTCATTCTACCTGAGGATGTCTGTTTCCTTCTACTTTTTTCCTTTGGTTGTAGAGGGATCATCTTACCACTATGCTCTAGTTCAGTGTTTAAAGTGAAATAAAGAAAAGACATTAATGATATCAAAGATGTGAAATGTAGTTAAAAAGAGGAAAGTAGTGTAATGGTGAATGAAAAAATGGTTCTAAGATATAATGTTTCCTCAGACCTGTCATCAGAAGATAGCCCATCTTGGACATACATATCGGGTATTTTGAAACTTCTGTCATTTTTATAATTCTTCCTTCAAGAAGATGCAAAACTGATTCAAGATTCAACCATTATTGAAAATGTTCTCCAAACTGCTTGAAATATCCATTCCTAATTCCATCTACAGTCAGCTCAGAAAAGTGGGATTGGTTTTGGATTAATCTGCTTGAAACCTAAGATTGACCTGGTGTCATGACTATTGTCTTTGCCTTGCTTACAAACTGAGCTCAGAACATGAAGCATGTGATACTAAGTTGATTTGATCTGTAATGTATAGCCAGAAGAAAAACTACTGTTCCAAATTATCATGTAGGTCTTTTGTTGCAAACTTACTGGATGAAGTTGAATTTGGTGTTTTAAGGCTAAAGTAAAACAAATGAGCAACAAACAAAACGAAGAACTCTATGTTCTTCACCTATGAAAATTCCTTGATGGCTCTAAAATTTGAATGAGCAGATCTGACAAATTCTGCTTTGTCCCTTGATGACACCTTCCTTAATGGCTGTGAAAATAGAATACTTATAATTTTTTTTACCATTGGTCAAACTCTGAAGCTGGCTAACAGAATTAAAAGGAAAAGACAGGTGACCAACAGACATAGCTTCATATTACATGCAGAGCATGATCAGCCAAACCCTGTTTTCCTAGTAAATCGTGCTCAAAATTCTTGAAGGCACACTACTATTTTGAATAATCAAACTGTCAAATTATAAAAATACAAGAACTCATAGACTCAAAATACTGAAGTTCTTTTCTCTGCAAAATAAGATCTTCTCTTAAGTGAAACTGAGTAAAAGGGTTGTTTGAAAAACAGTTGTTCTGTAGTGCTATAGGATGAAACTGTCAATGAAACCAAGTGAGATAACAGCAAGCTCTTTGGAAATAATATGGGTTATTAAATATCTGATTTCAAAAGCGTACAACCCTTTTTTTTTTTTTTTTTTTGTGGTTACACACGTGCTAAAGATGTGTTCAGCTCTTTCAGTCATTGAAAAATAATATTTACACTTGTGGTGAATGGAAGTCAAGTTATTGTGTAAACTTCATGTAGGCACAGTAATCTTACTCCCATTGAAATTAATACCAAAATACCAAAATTCTGACTACATGGATTTTTAATTCTGTTGAAACAGTGGGAAATATGTGAAATTACTGCACAAATTCTGACTGCTCACCACAGCAAGGCAGAGTCTGATTTCGCAGTTCATCATCATTTGTAGAAAGAAGGAGAGGTAAACAACACCAGAGCGTCAGCTCGAGATGAAGATATATTTTCCTTGGCTTAAAGAACCAGTATAAAAGTGCAAGCAATACATATTTCAAAACAAATTTGAAGACCCTGAAAGAAATCCTTTTTTGATGTTGTAAGCATCAATAGGAGTGAAGATTAAAACAAAATATATTTTTTGTTTATCTGTTTGGTTGGTTGGGGTTTTGCTTTGTTTAACCTTTGTTCCGTATTTTTGTCAAAGCTACATGATACTTGATGTAAAGATGCAACTTGATATGTTGAATCATATCACAAACATCCTGTCGAGACAGACTGATGGTTTATCTATTTTTTTCCTGTGTATTGTGTGGGTGTACTTTTTATCTATTTCTTGATTGATTTTAAGAATGTTTGGAATAAATAGGAAAGGCACTGTAAACATTCAGTGTGTTTCAGTGTCTGTACATGAAATTCTAGTTCTACCATCAAAAAAGAACATAATACATCTAGAAAAAGAAAATCAACAGTGACAGAAGGCATGATGGCTTGCATTTGAGAAGGAATGAGGTCGACTAGGGTCCTTCAGGCTGGAACAGAAATAGCTAGGAGAAATGATGATAGTAGGTTATAAACGTAACAAATCAGATAGACCTCTTCCAACAAAACTGCTGAAATGCAAAATCTTTGCCAAAATGTATTATGGATGCTGCAGTCAATATGACTGCAAAAGGTGACTTAAAAACCTCACACAACATTTGTGGGTTCATCAAGGCCTACTGAGCACACTTCTCTAACTTAGGAAGACCCTGAGCTACAGACAGCCAGATGAGGGAAGGTTACCTTCTGTGTTTGCCCACTTGCTGGTGGTCTTGATGGTGCAGTGTGCCCTCCTCACCTGCTCTGGGATGTCATCCTTGGCATGGAGTCTTCCAGGCTGGACTCCTGATTACTGAGAGTCTGCCTCTCTGTGTGGAGAGGAGCAGGCTTTGGGGAAGACCATGCCATGCCCTCCTTCCCTCCCCTGGAGGGAATACAGAGGAGATTTTGAGCTGAGCTCTCATATCTTATTTCTTGTGCACCTTTTGGTAGTGGGAAAAAAATAAGTCTTCAAAGTATAGATTAGCTGATCACCATTGATAAGGGCATGAGGAGATATAGTCCTTATCTTTTTTCCTGGAACTTGTTTACTAAAGGCCTCTAGAAATTTTCTAAAAATGGTGAACAAGCTCACAATATATAAGCAGATACAGTAACAATAAGCTATTGAATATGAGCCCTAAGACCTTGGTCAGGTGCTTATGACTGCTGGGGCTGGGCTATTAATGTGGGTTGAAGGTGTAATCACACTCCAGCTACAGAAGCTCACAACTCCACATGAATACACATGCCATGCAAATGTGTTTCATCTATAACTGATGGGTGTATTTCATATTTTGGCTCATTTCTCCACCTCCTTCCCTCCTTACCTCCCCACTGCAAAGAAATATATTTACTTAAATGTGCTGCCTGAACATGGACATGGAGATTATCCATTTTAGTCAAAGAAAAAAATTGAACTTCCTCAGTTTAACTTGCTGTACTATCTCTGCTTTGTTGTTTGATGAGGGAGATAATAAAACTGAAGATAACAGAATAAGGAAAAAGTGGTCTATCTTGATCTATTTTTTTTTTTCCTTGTTAGTACTCTGTTTTAGGTGCCACTATATTTTTTTTATCCTGCTTAATCTGAATATGCTTCTAGGTTTTCTTATCATTTGTTCAGTTTGTCACCCTCAGTTCAGAATGCATTCTTTCCTAATATAAATTTCAGTGCGGAGCTAAAAAGAGTGCAAGTTTGACTAATGCTTAATTTGCTTCCCGTGACAAGAGAGATGACATGAGTGGGCTGCAGCCTGGGTTGGCTCTGCTGGCACAGCTGTGAGCCTGCAGCCTTTTTTCTACCAAGAGGTGGGTTTGTCCCTCAGCAAAGGTGAGAGGAAAAACTCTCATTTCACAAATTCATGGTTGATAAAGGGTAGGTGGGGAAAAAGTCTGAAAACTTTTATATTACATGTATGAAATCAAGGCACCAATTTGCAGCAGGGAATAATGAGCGCTCTTATAGTGCTGTTGTACATTCAAGCAGAAGAGCTGTGAATCCATGTTACATGGCACACAGCACTCAGGCTGACCCTCTCTTAGCTGAGAGTAATGCTGTCCTGGTTTGGTTCTTTTCTCAAGTAAGTGAGCTAAGGAGTCTTCTGCCCTAAGAGCTGTGGAATTAAAATTACATAAATGAGTTTGTACGGGAGTACGGGGGGCCAGTATGAAGTGGGAGCAGTGAAGTTGGGAATCTTGTGGTTATTATTCCTTAATCATTTAAAAATAGAAATTTCTCCCTGTAGAAGCCAACCAGTATAAACTAATGGAGGGGAAAGAGGAAAAAAAAAAAAGCACAGAATGTAACTGGCTTTGAAATATCAGTGTAGAATAAAAACTACTTTGCTTACATTCTGTCATACCCAAACACTTTGTTAAAGAAGAATATTTTCAGGAAAACCAGATACAGTTTTTCTGCATGACCTTTCATATCAGTAACACATTTAAAATTGAAATAAGGAGAAAAGGACATTTTGACGAGATGTTTGTTTAACAAATGCAGAGTCCTCCTTTCCAACTCAAAAGTATTACCATCTTTCCATGAGCCTTCCCAGCCTTTACTTGCTTCTTCCAAACTGTTTTATGGAGAACACTACAAAAAAAAAAAAAAGATCCTAAATACATGTTCTTCCCCTTTAGATCTAATTTGATAAGCGCTACTACCCTTCATTCCCCAGATACCTGCTGGTCATGGCCATCACAAAGTTAATACTGTTACCAGAAATGAGCTTAGCTTAACTGAAAACATGTGTTTGCCTGTACGATTGCATTTTAGAAAACATACTTTCATACATTCGCCATCCTCAACTTTTCTATGGTTTGTTTGTTTGAAAACAACATTTGAAATTCAATTACATTTGCTACAATTCTGAGAAGGGCCCCTGTTTCCTTTTAAAAACAACTCACAGGAGAAAAGAAAATAGGAACTATCAAGAAAAAGATCAGACTCTTGTTGGTGCAAAAGACAGTCTCACTGACTGGCTTTCCTCCCTTCTTCATTTAAACACATTAAACAGATTTTTTTTTCCTATTTAAATGCATTGTCTGTTTCCAATTAGTTACCAATTAGTTTTATACTGTAAGATCATCTCAGCAGTCAGTAATGACTGCAGCTAGATTGTAAGGAAGAAGGCACCCTGGATGAAATTTCCCCCGAAAGCAGTATTAACTGTAGATCGATTGGCAATAGAACTGGAGTTGGCACCAGGGTTTTGGATTCTAACACCTTGAGATATTGTCTGAAGATCAGCTTAGGAGATGGAATGTACCTCATTAAGTTGAGCAAAGACATTTTTGCCAGTAGGTTGGTAGACATTATAAGCAGGGCTTTATGCTAGGAAGGAGGGAAAGGGAAACGATAACCAGCAGCTCTGTCAAGGAGTGACACATAGGGCTCCTGAGAAAGGGATGTGGAGTGATGTAGTAGGGAGGGTCCACTTCCAACACTTGCAGATTAGCAAAGCAATGCCTACAAGACAGCAGTACAAAGAAATACCCAAAACTCTTTCTAGGAACAGAAAACTTGACCCTTTAAACACCTACACATGTTGTATGGGTAAAAATCAGATGTGTTAGAGATATGCATACTTCTGCACTGCTGTGATCTTATTGAGCTGTGGTAGGATGCCTTCTTTGGCTGGAGTGTTGCAGTAGAAGGAAACAGGCTGTTTGGGAAGGATAAACTAAGTGGATAATGAGGGAATGACACTCTCTATGTTGATTATTGACTGGAGTGTGTGGAACAGCCCCTGGGGATGGATAAGGAACTGATGGAGATCTTATGGTATAGGATTAAATGGAAGACAGGTCTAGATGACATTAAGTGGGAGTCTGCTACAAGTCACTTGATCAAGGAAACAAAACAGATGAGATCCTTTACACATAGTTAGGAGCAGCCTCAAGTTCACAAACTCTGGTCCTTACAGGCAACTTAGACTACTCCAACATCTGCCAGAGGGACAACACAGCAGGGCATAAGTAATCCAGGAAGTTCCTTGAATGTGTTGATGATAAATTCCATTTCAAAGTGATAGAGAAGATAGCAAGGAGAGGTTTATCGGGAACATAAACATCAAAGACATCTTTGGATGTAGTGACCATGAAATGGTGGAGTCCAAGATCCTTAGGGCAGCAAAGAGGGCACACAGCAAGCTCACGGCCTTGGACTTCAAGAGAGAAGACTTCAGGCTTTTCAAGGGTTTGCTTGGTAGAGTTCCATGGCATAAAACCCTGGAGGGAAGATGGGCCCAAGAATGCTAGCTAATATTCAAGGATAACTTTCCCCATACTCAAGTACGATGCATCCCAGCAAAGAGAAAAGGAAGCAAAAACACCATCAAGCCTGTATGAATGAATTAGGAGCTCCTAGTCAAGATTAAACACAGAAGCCTAGAAATAATGGAAGCAATGACAACTAACCTAGGAAGAATACAGATACAAAAGCAAGTGTAGAGTCTTGCATCTGGGGAGGAATAATTCCATGCACCAGTACAGGTTGGGGGATGAGCTGCTGGAGGGGAGCTCTGCGGAAAGGGACCTGGGTGTCCTGGTGGATGACAGGTTGGCCATGAGCCAGCAGTGTGCCCTTGTGGCCAAAAAGGCCAATGGCATCCTGGGGTGCATTAAAAAGAGCGTGTCCAGCAGGTCAAAGGAGGTGATCCTCCCCCTCTACTCTGCCCTGGTAAGACCTCATCTGGAGTACTGCGTCCAGTTCTGGGCTCCCCAGTACAAAAAAGACAGGGATCTCTTGGAAAGAGTCCAGCGGAGGGCCACGAAGATGGTGAAGGGCCTGGAGCATCTCTCCTATGAAGAAAGGCTGAGTGATCTGGGTCTGTTCAGTCTTGAGAAAAGGAGACTGAGAGGGGACCTGATCCAGGTCTATAAATATCTAAGGTGTGGGGGGCAGAATGGCGAGGCCGGACTCTTTTCAGTGGTGAGTGGAGACAGGACAAGGGGAAACGGCCGGAAACTGCAGCACAGGAAGTTCCGCACAAATGTGCGCAAGAACTTCTTTACAGTGAGGTGACGGAGCACTGGAACAGGCTGCCCAGGGAGGTGGTGGAGTCTCCTTCTCTGGAGATGTTCAAGACCTGCCTGGATGCCTACCTGTGCGACCTACGGTAGGGAACCTGCTTTGGCAGGGGGGTTGGACACGATGATCTCTGGAGGTCCCTTGCAACCCCTACAGTTCTGTGATTCTGTGATTCTGTGATTCTGTGATTCTGTGATTCTGTGATACATTCTCTGAGCAAGTAAGAATCAAATACAGAGAGCTAACTTGTCCAAATAGAATTGAATTTGAATTGAAAATTGAATAGAATAGAATTTGGGTAGTGAATTTTTATCACATTTTTCTTATAAAAATCTCAACTTTGCTTTCGTGTACTAAACAAACAAGCAAATTGCTAGGTTAATATTAGTCTCTTTTGTTGCTTTTCAAAATTTAAACCAGAAGACTGAATGAGTAAAGTTAATTTTTTGCATGCAATTTTATTTTCATTATTTTTTGCATATATGTGTCCATTTGAGAACAGATGAAAGAAGTAAAAAATCACTAGACCAATGTAAATCAACAAACATTTATTATCAGCAGGTAGTTTGCAAACTTCAGGACACTGAAAAACATCTTTTGATAAGCATTTCAAATAGTACTTTAAAACAATTTAGAGCTAAATAAATTATGTGTCTATAAAATAGAAATACTAACCAAAACTCTTCAGCACACTACAGATTGCTGTTTATGTGTAATCCTTGCAAGTTATTATGAAAGTAGCACAGTTGGGTGAACTTCTCTCTAAAAATAAATAAATAAATAAATAAATCTGGAAAAGATTTGGAATGACAAAACCAAAAACCTATTATTGATGTAGCAAGTGGAACTTTACAAGAGTTGATAAAAATTATCTGCAATCAGAACTTTCACATTTAAAAAATTCTTCTTTTTTTGTTGTTGAAAAATACACTGTCAGTTATTTAAAAAATAAGAAAAAAACCTATTTCATTTTCATTTTCATTATTTTTCTACAGAAAAAGCAAGCAAAATGGCAGTTATCTGCGAAAAAATTCTACCACAATCCTATGTTTAATAGGAACATTTTACTGTTAATAGTACTTAGTAAAGTGGCGAAAAGTTTGTCAGGAAATATCTTTTATGAAACCAGCTCACGTATCTGGAAAAAAAACAACAGAGAAACTTTTAAGCACACAGATCTTTTGTGAGTCTGAAGTGAACACAGCAATCCTACAGGTGTGCAAATGTTGTGAATAATTGCTATGGTTTTAAAGAAGTATGTTCATCAGAAAGTTACAGTGAAAAGTGGTCCATACACAGAGTAGAAGTGTCACAGGAGGAAGCGATAAGATCTTTAGCCTTGCCATAAAGAAAACTGATGTCAAATGTGTTCTTCAACAGATAAAACAGATTGACCATTGAAGGAGCTCAAAATATGTGACTGTTCTGTTCTGCAAGCATGGTAAGGCAGGGTGACTCATTGTTTCCTTTAATTTGCGTATGGATGAAATCAGGATTTGAGATAATGAGACCCAGCATCTTTTCCTTGGGGGAGTGGGAAGGGAAGGAGGAAAAAAGAGGGAAAGCTAAGTTGTATTTTGAAGGGGCAACTGCTTTGTTTTGCTTTTAAATATAGAACTAGACTATTACCATACCTTTGGGAGCCCACCAATGTTCCAAAAACAGTTAAACAACTTGAAAACAATGCTTCAACTTTCATTTCTCAAGTGCAGACGTGATGAAGCATACGCTGTCGATACCAGGGGGAAAAGTGGAGAACAGCTAGATGATATGCTTCAGTTCTCTTCTGTCCATGGGATGTGAGTGTGTTACTTCTTACCAACATGTACTCTTATTTTTACCAACACAGAAAATACAGACTTCTAATAATTCTTAAATTGTAACGAGGACCTTCAGATCTCCTAAAGATGTGACTTACCTTGTCCATATTGCCTTATATTGCCTTATATTGCAAGTGGTTTCCATTGAAATTAATGGAAAGAAAATGGAGAATTTCAAGTCTGGAAGAGTGGAGTTGCAAATTCTGTGGCCTTCATTTGAGAGTTCTTTAGACGGTACTGAATTCTTATTTTTATCAGTTAAAATAGTTACAAAGTAAATTTGCCTGGATCTTCTCTTAATATTGACAACTATGTAAGAGTTGCTGACACCTAATTAACATTGGGACTTCAGATAAAGCTAACACCAGGAAGAATTAGCTACAAACTTTTTGTTTTTCAAGCAATCGAAGTGCATTATGATTTCATTTAAAGCAAGGGCTATAAACAAATTTAGATCTTACATGCCTGTGCCATTCTGAGACTCAGAAATTTCTGATGAGGTCCCCAGTGCAGTTAGAGTACTCTGAAGGACCCTGAATGATCTAGGAGTTATCACTACACTACAGCACTGGTTCTGTGGCACCAGCTGACAGCAATTCTCATATCAGGATTAAAAATGCAGTCTAGCAATCTGAGGATGTCAAACATCTGAAATTAGAAGTCATCAGCCATCACACTGACTAAAATTTAAGTTTCAGTGTGTTAACTCTAACCAACTTCCTTCTGAAGTTTATCCAAGTATGGCTTCATTCACTACTTCCACTGCAGTGCAGTACTTGGGACTGCATACCCTGACAGAGGGGCAACTAAATTTCAGTTGGAAATGAAGAAATGTCCACAGATAACCCTGTTTCTGCAGGATTTGTACACAAATCTTGAAGAACGACAAAGAAATCCAAATGACCATTCATATGTTTAGCTGGCACGCGTCTTGATTTACTGAGCTTGTATCATTTTCTAAATCACTTTGGGGCATAAGCTGGTATAAATGCAAGAAATTCATATAATGAACCAGGAATTTTATGCCTTGGAAAAATGTCAAGATTCATAACCATTCCCCCAGCTAAATTCTACATTGCTTGATTTTTCTGAGTTAAGTGGTGGTAATTATGTGCCTAATATACACTCCTAGTTAACATGCTGGTCTCTATGAGTTCAATAATTGCTTATTCAAACAATACAACAGACATGTAATAAATAATTGGCATGCACAATTGCCTACTTTGCATCAGCAGTTGCTGTAATTTCATGTAATACATATTATGCATGACCTAAATTTGTTGTTTATTTAAAACTTCTTTTCAATGAACACAATACTTGGCTTTAAGGCCACAGAAAAGATGTTCAAAATATCTTTGATGTTATCAGATATTCTGCAAAATCTGAACTTGAGAGAACTCATGTACATTAAAACTACTATTGCATTATGGAATACTTTTAAAAAAGTGTCAGAAGCAATGGTGATATGTGGGAGTTTTCAGAAGCAGCAAGTTCAGTTAGTTAATGAGATATTTAAACAGTTACGATAACTACAATAAATAGTTCAGAGAACAAGTTTACCAAGCTGAATCTCAGGTACTGGTGCTTCAAATCTTTCTGTGATTGAATTTGCTCTTAACAGTTTTGCATGAACAAAAATTGTGGAAAGCAGTTATCCTGTTTTAACACCTCGTCCACTTGGAAGCTGCCAAAACATCAACATCATTTTGGAGGTGAAATCTCCTTTTATTAATTTGTTTGATTGTTTGACTGTTTGTTTCTTTTCCTCCATGGGGATTCAGTGCAGGTTGCAGAAGGAGCATTCTGCTTTTCATGAAGTTAATTTCCAGCTGGAAGGGTATAAGCACTAATTTTGCTATTGCTTCAGCTTGCACCATTGCATTCATATAAGAAGCAGTACAAACCATCTATCACTTAGTCTTTTTTTAAAGAAAAGGTCAAAAGACTGTAAATAACAAAACAGATCGATTAACATAATTTGACTCAGGATGTTAGCTTTGGCATTCAGCAGAAGAAAAATCCAATAACTAAATTTTATCGTAACGTATGAAAGCAACAGCATTCGCAAGAAGTTGAAAGTAGCATGGAAAAAAATCATTCTTAAAGTTCTTATCTTTGTTTCAGTATCTCCTGTACAACTGCATGTGCAGATGCTTCTCCGGAAGAGCTCTTAAACTGTGTCCTTATCTCATCTCTATCAGTGTCTGTAGCAGTGGAGTGGAGGGGGGAGGGAAGTCTGCTAAAAATTCCAGAATGCATTTCTTGTAGTTTCCCAGACCCAGTGGATGTACCAGAACACACAGAAGCCTGCAGTACCTTATGAAAGCACCAGCATGAAACCAGCTCCTGCCCAAAGCCTGTTTTCTTTCTCCTTACCAGCAATCTGCATTTAGCAAGCAAAATATTCCTGACTACCAACCCAGCTTTCTAGCAGGTTCATCCCTCACTTATCACCTCTGGGGATGAGGGTCCTCTACAAATGCAGAAACAAATCAAGACCAAACCTTATTCTTTCTCTCTCCAATCCTTGCTAAAAACTTTCATTAAAATTCCTTCTCACATAGCTAAATAAGAACTGAAAATCATTATTATAAAATCATTAAGGTTGGAAATGACCTTTAAGATCATCTAGTCCATCTGTCCACCTATCACCGATATTGCCCACTATGTCCCTAAGTACCACATCTAAACATTTCTTGAAGACTTTCAGGGATTGTGACTCAATCATCTCCCTGAGCAACCTGTTCCAGGGCCTCACCACTCTTTCTGAGAAGAAATTGTTCCTAATATGCATTATGAACCTCCCTGGCACAACCAGAGACCATTACCTCCCACTCTATTAATGTTAACTGGGAGAAGAGGCCGACCCCCACCCCACCACAATCTCCTTTCAGGTAGTTGTAGAGAGCAATAAGGTCTTCCCTGAACCTCCTCTTTTGCACACTGAACAATTCCAGCTCCCTCAGCTGCTCTCCATAAGCCCTGTGCTCAAGACCCCTCACAGCTTCATTGCCCTTCTCTTAACACACTCCAGGGCCTCAATGTCTTTTTTGTAGTGAGTGGTCCAAAACTGAACACAGTACTCCAGGTATGGCCTCACAGAAGGTGAAAATGTGACAGTGACAGTTATCAATCTCTGCCTCAAGTGCGCTGATGCAGTTTCCACATACATGGGACAGAACATTTTATATTCAGAACCGATGCTATTTCTGTCACAACTTAATAGGCAAGTCAGGTTTTGGTACTTCAGCCCCAGCCACCAAGTGACTAACAGGAGAGCTTATGAACTAGCAAGACCTCACTTATCTAGAAACAGCCATTTAACTCTTCTCATTTCATCCTGATTTCAAACTGGTGTTTCACCATTGTGCCTTTCAAGTATTTTTGGATGTATCTCAGCATAGTTCAGCCCTTGGAAAATAACGTAATGCTCTGACTCATCCTGGTGTGGTCTCCTGCCTCCATCATGCAGATACATGGGATGAAATAGCTTTTCAGTGGTTTAAGATTACTGGTTTTGTATTGGATCTTCTTTTTGCACTGGAGACCCTGGTGGCTAGCTTTAGACTGCTTATTGTCATACGTAATTAAATACATAAATTATAAATTAAATAAAGGTACACAATTACTCTGCCGTATTCTACAGATTTTTAATTGACCATATGATAAAACTCACATTGTCATCCTTACACTCTAGATGTGGAACTAGGACAGTATTTTAGTGTGTAGTTGAAGGATCCCGCATGTGACATTAACATAAGTAGGTAAGAGAAAACAAAGAAAAGAAAAAAAGGGACTGATGGTTAAATGTATATTTGATGCAGAATACTTCAAAAATCTAAGATAATCCCAAAAAGCAACTTCTGAATTCTTAATTCCATCCTTCTCTTTCCTGGAAGATAGAAACATATTAGCAAGAAAAAAACCTGTGATACTTACTACATATATTTTTAAAGATACACATATCAAAACAGGAAATGTAACAGAATGATATGGTAAAAAGTTTAAAATATGTGACTGAGTAGACTCATGAAATGAATTATTTTTTTAATTGAACTAGTAACCCTCTCCAAGATGCTAACTGTTCAATACTTCCTATTTATTTTGCTTACACTTACACCATTTCACCACCTTATAACTTGGATAAGTCATTTTTATATATGTATTTTTTTACGTTAAGTGATTGTTTGTGTCTGATTTATTCTTGAAGCTGCTCATCTTCAGCTATGGTGGCCATTTAAGTCAGTAAAAAGCCTTATTAAAATTAAGAACTTCCAAACATGGCGTGTACCAAGGTGCCCTCTTCCTTAATTCTATACCACTCAGATTCATTCTGTGGACACCTTCTATGTTCTTTAGCATATAAAATGAAGTCTTAAATGTGGATTCAAGTGTAATTCATTCCAAAAGCAGCTTTTTCCTGCCTTTTGGGCTCATATCTCTGTGATCAAGTTCTTTAGCAGATGCACAGAAAAGGAGATGAATAAAGGGTTCGACTTAAGCAGCTCTCTTCATTTGACTAGTTAGAAAAAACTTTGGGATACTTCACTTTTCAAAACTAACTACGATCTGTAATAATTTTTATGGTATGACTTCATCTACTGCAACAGTACCTATGTACTTTTTCAGTGTTACACTTCTCTTGATATAGGCATTGTCACCAGAAGAAATTAAATACGAGACACATGCATAGGACAGTGCTGAATGAGAATGGCGCTGGTAAAAATGACTGTTTTTATGCATGGCTCTCTGCAGTGTTTTTGGCAAGTTCAAACTTTTAACTACATGCCTACTGTGACTACAACTAGCTCAACAGACAGTGCATGAGAGTGAATGAAAGCTTAAAGTTTCCAGTAAGTTCAGAAGGTAAGTGCTGTTCAGCAGATTGTAGTGATATCATTTAAATGAATGCAAAGCAGCAGGAAACCTTCAGTGCTTTTCAGTGATGCATTTCTGCAGAACAATCATGCATGGAATCTATAATTATGCTTGCTTGCATTTAAAGTTAGAAAGACAGTTTTCTCACATACACACACATTCAGCTCAATCTTTGCTTCATCTAGAATAATCTCCCTGTCCTTCTTCAGAGTGAATTCTTGCAACAGAGAGATCAACTTGACAGTCTAAGAGAAATGGGTTTGACTCCCTATACAAAGTTCTTGGATGTAGCTATTGCATATCTGCCCAGAGAAAGAAAGAAGGAAAAGTTAGTTCAGTTTTTGTGATTGAATATGCCACACTGTCAGCGTGGGATTTATGAAGTAAAATTTACTGGTCCATTACTTGATCATAATCTGATATTCTATCTCTAGGACACAATTTGTGCAGTTCATTTTTCTTTCCTATCAATAATGATAAAAACTTCAGATTCCTGATCATTCCTTTTTTGATCATATCAGGTTTTATTTTTGTGAACTGAAAAAGTAGTTTTCTCTCCTTCCTCTTTCATTCACCATCTACCTGCTCTTGTTTCCTGTTTAGCTCCTGTTAGCTGTATCAACATTCCTATATCTGTCAAAAATATAGTACCATTTGCAAAACTGTAATTTGCTCCCTCTGGAGCACAGTCCGTTGGTTAAAGATATATTTTCAGGAATAGTATTACCTGATAATTCTTGGTGTCTCATAATTGCATTTTTTAGGAAACCACAGGTAGTGAGAAAAGGCAAACAGTCACTCCCTTTTCGTTATTAATGAACTTCTAGACCTTTACCAATTCTCCACCCAGTTGCCTTTTCTCCAAGTTGCAAACCATCAGCCTCTTCAGTTTTACCTCTTACAAATATTGCTCCCTACCTCTGCTTTACCTTGTAGATCTTCTCTCTCTTCTTTGTACTAGCTGTACAACATGCTTAGGAGTTGCTTTAGAATTTCAGATATGCAAATCCAGAGGTGAGATACTGCCTGTTTTTTGTTTTTGTTTCTGTTTTTTTTTTCCCCCACCAACATGGAATGATTGAAGTTGGAGATGAATCCCTTGAAAACATTTAGTCTAGCCCTCTGCACAAGTGGGATTGATCAGTTGCCCAGGACTGTGTCCAATTGAATTTTCAGCCATTTTTTTTCAGCAATTACTGTTTTTTTTTACCATCTTCACAGTACAAAGTATTTTCTTCAGATTGAATTTCATAATTTTTTTCAGTTTGTATCCATTATCTCTTGTTCTGTCACAGGTCACCACTGAGAAGTTTGGATCCATCTTCTTTACTCCCTCCATCAGTTATTTTATCCACATGGCTACGACCTCCTTGAGCCCTCTCTACACTAAATAGTCTCATATCTAAACCTTTTCTTGCATGAAATACACTCCTGTCCCTTGATCGTATGTGTGAGCTTTCACTGAACGTGATCCATTGAATTTATGTCTTTCTTGTATCGGTGAACTTAGAACTGGACCCATCACTCCAGATGTGTATCACCAGATCTGAGACAATAAGAAGAATCACCTTCCTCAACCTACTGGCAATACTCTGCCTAGTGTAGTATAGGAGATCATCAATCTTTGCATTACTGGCTCATTTTCATCTTCTTGTCCATCAGTACTCTCAGGTTCACTCCCTAAAGAAGGACTGACATCAGACCTCAACATGAACTGATCCTCGCTGTTCTGCATTCTCAGATGCAGGACTTTGTATTTAATTTTCCTGAGGTTCATGAAGTTCTCTGCCCAATTCTCCAGCTTCTTCAGGTCCCTCATAATGGCTGCACCATTTGGTTTATCAGCCACTTCTGCCAGTTTTACATGATCTGAATACTTGCTGAGGATGCACCCTGTCCCAGCATCAAAGTCATAAAGATGTTAATCTTTATTGGTCACACTACTGACTCCTGTGGTACACCACTAGTTTCTCACCTCCCACTGAACTTCATGCCATTAATCACAACCCAATGGCCCTTCTAGTTCAGCCAGTGTTCAATCCACCTAAATTTGATCCAGCCTGTGTATTGTCGATTTTTCAATGATGATGTTATGAGAGAGAGTTTAAAATGCCTTATTAAAGTAAGTGCCCACTTCTTTCCCCTAACTGACCTTGCAGTAGAATGTTATCAGGATTGTTGAACATGATTTCATATATTTGGAAATGGTTTGCAGTATCAGTGGCCCTATCATCTTTCCTGGCTGTATTTTACCAAATCTTTACGCTCGAAGATATATAAGTGTCTTTGAAAGTAATGCCTCCTATTTACTTCCACAGAAACTACAATAGATATGAAGAGCACAATAACACTGTTTGATAGAGTAATTCTCAGCTGCAAAACATTATTTGTTGACATAGTCACCATGATTAACTATACATTTTCATCAGCGATGAACAAGAGCTTGCATGCTGCAGTCATAGAAATTTTCACCAGCAGAGGTGACCCACTGTTTCACAGCTGCTATGATGGCATCATTGCTAGGTTCTGAAGTGGCTGTACAAGAGCATGATTTTTTAAAATGCCAGAGACCTTTGACTTTTAATTCTCTAAGCTTCCCATGGGTGAAAGATGGGCACCGAAATGCACAGTGGAGATCTCTACATGCACTTCAGTTTGCAGCAGATTACCAAAGAGAAGTAGATTCTGCTATGAGAATAAAAGGCTGATCTGACTCTTGTGTACTGACCTGATTTACCATGGCATTATAGGATTCTCTGTTCTTTATTTCACATACTCTAAGCACACTGGCATTATCTCCTCCTAGTGTTAAAAGTCAAAAGCATCATCATTGTAAGAATGGGATTATCTATGTATTTTTAGTGTGTCATCTTGTGGATCAAGGCCAAGAGTAAATATCGAATGAAAGTTGCTCACAGGATATTGTTTGTTTATGTTCTAGGTGAAGGAAGAAATAAACTTGAGACGATTTGCTTTGCTGAACTACATGTTGATCAAAGACTTGATTCACAGTGATGATGACAAAAGAACTGAAAAACTAAAAGGTATAAAAAGGAAGGAAGAACATCTGAGGGCAGCTATCATGGGTAGAGGACTCAGCAGAGGGCCAACGGCTACTTGTGCAGTTTAATATAAAGTCCAAATTGATGACAAAAGCACTTCTTTTGTTTGGCTTGCAGAAGTTCAAGGTCAGGCCATAAATAAAAAAGCACCATACTTCTCAGAGTATCTTCTTTGCATTTGTCTCTATTGGCAGTCACAATCACAAACACTGACTGCAGATTATCAGCTCACTCTCATTGCTTTCTTTCACTGTTGCTGAGTGAAGTTGCAGTGTTAGCATTTTTTGCAGGCCAAACATGCCAGTGCTGCATTGTGTAAGAGCCATTAGGAGAACGCACACTTTTTTACACTCTGACCTTGTCCTCACAGGAGCAGTGACCCTGGGGATGTGGGCAAGTTAATCAATTACACATTTAGAGATGTAAACTCAGGGAGAGCAGAACCCTAGGCCCACAGACAACTTTTCAGTTCATGGATTGGGATTACTCATATTTGGAGAAAAATCACACCAGATAATCACAGATTTATTCAAGAAAGCAGAATCTGTTTGAGCGAGTGGTTGGGCAACTCTTCTGGCATGAGAGTAAGTTCTGAGGTGCACAGGCTTCGCTAGATTTGGCCATTGAGTTCCAAATCTGCTGTTTGTCATCAGCTGCAAAAATAACTGAACCCAGTTCAGTATTTCAATTATCTGTTTCTTGTTATTTTCATTCCAGGAATTAATGCCTCCTTAGAGGAACTTGGTCAAAGCAGGGACTAGAAAGGCAAAAGAGTAATGCATGTGTGACTGGAGCTTCCAAGATTTGCTGAAATTTGAATAGATCTTCCTGGCATGTGTAATGGATAAATAAGTGAAAGAAGCCAACCCAAGAAAAATGAACAGACAGATCAAAACTGGTACCACATCATCTGGCTGGGGATTTTGCTGATGTTACAAAACTGATAAGACTATAGCAGCATATAGATGTCCAGGTAATGCAGGAGGAAATACATTGTAGTGCTACCTCTTGTGTAACAGCCTCCTTACCCCCGGCAGCCCACCTTTCCCTGACGCAGAAGGCCCACTAATTCTGCCTCTGATCTGTGGACAGAGGTAGCTAATGCCATGTGAAGTGCACCAAGCATGTGGAATGACAGGAGAAGGTCTTATTAGTAAGTGGGGAGGAGGCAGGCTGCTTGGTCCCCACCTACCCTATGGTCCCCAGGCGTGCTGAGATCAGCGTGCTCAGGTGTATGGTATGGTCACTGCTACTCACAACTACATAATCCTTGTTTGGATCATGGTTGTCATCACCTGTAGTATCGTGATAAGATAAAGCAAAGCAAGTATTGATAAGATTGACAGTCTTATTCTGAGAATTTATTCTATTATTATTATTATTATTACATACTGCAAAGAAAGTATGCATAGTGAAGTTCTACACTTCTGATTTGTTTGTTGCTAGAGATAGTCATTTTTTAATTTCCTGTAGTCATTTCCTCTAGTTCCCTCCCGTCTCTTGTATAAAGTGATCAAATAGTAAAGACCGAGGATTCTAATTATTCATCTCTTTACAGTCTGTTGTGTCATTCAAACCATGAGACTCATCTTTCAAGAATGTTCAGTGATCTTCACACTGGTCAACCTGGTGGGTACTCTATCGCAATCATTTGGTAAGTTCAAATCCATTTATGTTTATTTAAGAAATTGATATATTAATTACTAATATTTCTGTGGATAACCTACTTTATATGTTACAGTATTCTTTTTTTTTTTTTTTTGCCAAAAAGAATCAACAAAACAGAAATTGAGATTCAAAAGAGGTAAATATGGATTCTTAGAAAAAAACAAACAAACAACAAGAGTGATGATGAGAGTAAGAGAAATATACCCAATTTTCTAAATAAAAAAACGAAAGAACTCTGTAAGATTATGTCTACTGTTAAAGAGAGAAATATTCAAATCTTTAAGCAAGAATATTTTCCATACAAGGAATGCATAGATTCTGATAGAGTGGACTGAATCTGAAACAGACTACAGTTTTCTCACTGAAAAAAGTTGGATAAAATGAATTCCAGGTAAGATTTCATCACTTACTATTGTGGAAGAATGAAAGTTGGGAAATATTCAGCAATATTTTGTTCCTGTGAAAACAACAAGGTAAAAATAATTTTAAAAAGCAAAATTAACAAAAGCTTTAAAAACTCATTGTGTGTCTACATGCAAGAACATCTCTGTTTCATGTGTTTGACTGCAGTGCCGTTACTTGTAGTTCACTAAAGATAAATAGAATCTTGAAGAAATCACTAAAAAATCCCAAAATATAGTCTGATAACTTAATACTCATTCATTATTTTATCACAAGGACCCCATCATTCGAGAACTCTAAAGCTATCCCTTCCTCTTATCAACCTATAAATCAACTCTGTGTTCTGCTGTATGTATGATAAGTACTTTTTTCAGCAATGCAACACTGTTTAATTCTTCAAAGTTAATTGCTCCTGTGAGTTGTTGGCTTTTTTGTGAGGGGACTTGATTCTGCCTTGAGATGCTATGACTTTGTGGGACAAAAGCTGAAAGTCAGCATTCTGGTTCTTATTTAATGCAAAATATAGTGATGTCTATAGTTTGTCAAGCTTCTTCTGAAAACAAACATACAAATAAAAAAAGCCAAAAACCCAAACCACAAAATCAACCAAATAACAACAACATCAAATCCCAAACAAACAGAAAATCCCTGCACTAATCAATTTGATGAGTTATGAGAATTATACTTAAGGAGTATGCTTTGCTCCAAAATGTCTATAAAAACCTTCTGTTGCTGTCCTATTAATTCTATTGAAAATAAATTTTCTACTCAGTCAGCCTTGAGCACACATTTCAGAAACCTTGTGTGCAAGAGTTTGCACTTTCACTTGCATGTGTTCCAGTTAATGAAATGAAACTGTTCTCATATATGAGTAATTAGAGTGTAGGCTCAGTTTTGGGTATTTCTCTCCATTTGTTTCTATACACAGAACTACTGCACTATGTGTAAGTTCAACATGTGGTTACTTATCAGGTTTCATCAGTGTGAGGAAATCAAAAGTGATTTTTCTTTTTTGTTTGCCTTCAATGAGGTTTCAACTGTTCCTGTACATGTACATTCCACTGTTATCTTTGCAGATTGACATTCTATTTTTTTTTCTTTTCCTTTTTGATCTGTTCCATGACATTTGGGCTTTTAACAAAGTTCCCCTTCAATAGCAAATTTTCTTAGCAATGAAGTTTGAAAAGTGGTTTGGAGGTGGATTATAATTGCTCATGTTCTTGCTCATGGTTGCATCCTTATAATGCATTGCTCAAGGTAATTTCCTTTTTCTTCATCTGTAATAGTACTTTCTGTACACACTATAGCAAGATCTTCCATTCTTCTCTTTCCCAACAAGACCAAGTGTCCAATAGCATATGTGAGATTAAGTCCAGCGTAGAGCCCTACCATTTTCTCTCTGATTTTACTGAATATTTAGACCTTGATTATTCCTTCTGACTGATGTTCAAGAGTGCTGGTACACATTCTATACTCTGCAACATACTGTTATCTATCCTCCTAGACAAACTGACAGGTCACCCTTGAACAGAAAGTTTTTGCCATCCCTTCCTAGGCCTCCTTTCGCTATATTTTTGACCTTTTATCTAACCATTCCCTTAACACAAAAAGTAATTAAATGTGATACTGTACTCCATAGGAACATGATTTAAAATATTGCAGTTACTGTGAAAGATCTGGCACATTAGCTGAGAACAATCCAGGTTATTACAGTTGGATTCATCAAGGAAAAGAGATGAACAGTCCTCGCTCCTCTCTTTCTCTGTATCTCTTCCCACTAACAAAAGATAGGAATGATTCTGCGTCCTTAAGTGTAGGTGATTAAAAATAACATAAAATAAAGATAGTAAAATGAAATAAAGAAAGAAGCTAAAAACCTTTCCTGTTAAAGGCAAAGGAAAGATCATCAGTAAGAAACATTATTTTACATAACCTATTCATATCCTCAGTGTTTGATGTCAACTTAAATCAAACTTTAAAAACTTTAATCAGGATTTGCATCTTTTCAAGTTGAAAAAGCAAGGAAATATAAATAATGCAACATATACATGCTATGTTTTGAAAAGATGCACATAAATTTTTTTTGTTCACTGACACAAGAGGCATCTTGTGCCACAGTAATAAGACTACAAATCCCATTAAATTAGAAAGCATAGTATAAAAATTGCACTAACTGGAGATGTGGAAGCACAACTATTAATAACAAGTTTTTTTCAAAAACTTTTCTATATTATATAGCTGAATGCATTTCAAAGTTATAAATTATGTTAAGACTTCTGATGAAGTCATTTAGAGATAGAACATAGGAAAAATACGTGTCACCAAGTGTTCATTACATTCTGAGTTCCATTTCTACTACATCATTATATTTATTGTGAAGATCTTCAATAATGTATTACCTTCCATTTTAGGTACTGGAGTTTATATTTAAATGTTAAAATCTCGGAGTTCCAAATCATAAAATGTAACTTCTTTTGTTCAGTTTGGTTTTGTATTTCTTTTGAACAGAAAAAGGATCTGATTTATATGGAATGTTAAGATAGTGTGCTCTGAGTAATACTGGGGAAGTCAAGTGGACTACTCAGAAAGTGCAAAGTTTGTTCATAAATCACTGCCAGACCGGAGTCATATCGATATTCTTCTCTGTCATCCAAAAACATGCATTGAGAAACCCAAGAGTTACAGTTCCATATAAAAATTAGTTCCGTACACTAATATTTCTTTTTTTTTTTTTAAATAGAACTAATTTTGCTTAATGGAGAATATATAATTATATATTCAAATATGCTAAGTATACATTTTGCTATTTTTATAGAAAATCTGCATACAAATATTCATGGATCATCATAATATAATCATAACACTGTATATACTACATAGCACACACATGCAAATATTTAGTTCATAAAAATTAAAACTTGTTAGTATACTTGCAGACTAATAATCCACTGTCAGGCATTTTGCCATCATATTGGTGGCTTCAGTTAAAGACAAGATGATCTCTAAGACTTGCTGAGGGGCTTGGAAAGTAAGGAGACAACGGCTAGTTTCTTGTACAGAGATAAAGTTGTCTGGATAAAATCCATGTTATGACAGCTTTCAAAATTTTTAAGTTCTGTTTTGTTTCAGTACTTTTACTTCTCCATTCTTCAGAAAAACATAACAGTTTTGGTTTGAGAAAACAGTGTAGAACAAGTCTGCAGCCACTAGTTAGGAAACAGAGGACTTCTGTTCAAGAATTTCTCTTGCAGAGGAATACTCACTCTTTTTCTTAGAGCTCTGTGAATAGTGTAGCAGGGATCTGCAGCTACATTTGCTCTTGGATTTCTGTCACATGTGTTTTAAGAGAGATTTTAAGAGAATGATGTAAGAACACGATGACATCTATGCAAAAATGTCTTGATAAGCTTTAATCACAAAATTATTAAGCAGAGATGCAGCCTTGAAAATAGTTAGACATTACAATTATTTGAACCCAAGTGTTTCCACACAGCTTTTTAACATTCTTAGTGTTGATTACAGAGCAAAAGTATAGCAAACTGGAAAATATGTAAGCCTGATTATGATGAATATTCAGGATCATTAACTGTAATACACAGGTCATCAGAAATGTTTAAACAGGGATCAATCCTCTATTCTCCTCTAGGTAGGAATGTTCCTGCAGAAGTTTTTAGTGGCAGACATTTCATGCCTGGAGACAAGAGCCTGCAAATTTTACCCTCAGAATCTTGTATGTAATATTCATGATATATTTTCAAAGAATCATAGAACCATTTGAGTATGAAAGGACCTTAAAGGTCATCTAGTTCAACTCCCCTGCAATGAACAGGGACACCTACAGCTACATCAGGTTGTTCAGAGCTCTGTCCAGCCTGATTTTGCATGTCTCTGGAGACCAGACATCCAATTCCTCACTGGACAGCCTGTGCCAATGCCTCACTACTCTGATCATAAAAAGCTGCTTCTTTATGTCCAGTATAAGTCTCACTTCTTTTACTATGAAACCATTTCCCCTCTTCCTATCACAACAGACCCTGCTAAAGAATCTATCCCATTCCTTCTTATAGTCTCTCCTTAGATACTGATATTTTCTTTGTTTTCCTTTTCTTTTTTTTTTTATTCATTTAAATATAATTTCACATCTTATAGAACTCAAAATAAATACATTTGTCTTTCTTCTTGAAAGATTGCTATTGTGGTATTCTACTCTTTCTGGCTTCTCATTTTCCAAGGTCAGAGTTATCTTCAGCATTTAATTGTGGAATCCTGTTGGACACAAAATTAAAACACCTGTGTCCCCAGAAGGAGCTATAACAAAGAGGAGGCCAGGAGAAGAAAAAAAAAAAAACAACAACCATGTGCAGCCAGGGAACATCAAATTATTTTGCTTTGAGAAAGCCTATAAGCTGGAACGGGCCAAGACCACTCAGACTAAATGCATAGTTCACCTAGTTTTGCTTATCTATTCAGGTATCCTGTGTGTGTCTACCCTATCCATCTGCTGTAAATCTATGCTGTGAGCCCTTGTTTCTTGTGGTAAAGATCAGAATTTACACAGAGAATCCATGTTGCATTGGTGCCCAAAGAGATCTCTTCAGCAGGAAAATCTTACCAGGTACTATGGAGTAAAGCTGGCTTTGTTATTTAGGCATCATGCACAGTCTGCTTCTTTTGGGCCAGGAACCATTGCATTCTTTCTGATTTTGCTGCACATGGTTTCATTTTGCTCTTTTGAAATTCTAGTTTCAGTTTCTCTAGAGTATTATATTCTGTCTCCTTGCATTCTGGGCATGTTCGTGTCACATATATGCTATGTATAAGTGTTACATAAATATGTATACTATTATATTCTTACATATATATTTAATGATTATCTGAGCCTATGGCATAAACATCTTTGAAATACCGATTGCCTATAAATACGGAGTTTCTCACACTTAGTGCTGAATTTATATTCTCTGTAAATATACTGGACAGGTCAGAAAGATGCCATCAGCACCACAATAATCAATTTCAATAATGAGAAAATGCAGATCACGTGGGCAACAAGAAAACTATTCCCTGGCAAGAATGTGTCATTTTATTATATGTGAGTATTGATAATGCATATGCTTCTCTCCCTAAATAATTTACTTTGGGAAGCTAAAATACCAAAATTATTTAAGTCGTCTTTGAACTATAAATTAAACTTTCTTAACATTTTTGTAATCATTCAAGAGGAAGTTTGTTTATATTCATATCTTGCTACAAAGTTGTATAAACCCGTAAACCTGATGAATAATCAGCTGTAATAAAGCATAGAACAGCTTGGACTGGAGGGGATCATTGAATTACAACTCTCTGCCATGGGCTGGGCTGTCCCCCACCAGATCAGGCTGCTCAGGGCCCCATCCAACCTGGCCTTGAACACCTCCAGGGATGGGACATTCACAGCTTTTCTGGGCAGCTTGTGCTATTGTCTCATCACCCTCTGAGTAAATAATTTTTTCCTAACATCTAACATAAATTTCCCCTCTTTTAGTTTGGAGCCATTCCCCTTTGTCCTATTCCGCTGGATACGATGATAATAAATACGTGATAATAGATACGAAACCTTCTTTTTTTTTTTTTTCTGCTAAATGTTGATGTTAATTACACTGTTGAAAGTGTTTTTCCTGCATATTTCAGTATGTATATTATGTATATTAAGTATGTATATTTTGTATATGCATAAGAGATGTTATTTACGCAACAGAAACTCAATGTTTTGGTTGAAGGTAGTCATAAAGCTTCACATTCCCTTCTTTTTCTAGTTGATATACATGAAAGAACTAACAGCACAATCTTGAAAAAAGGCTTATGAAAACATTAGTTTGAATAAGCTATTCTCTTTTTAGAGGAAAAACAAAACAAGCTAACACAACTAACACAAAGGAAACTTGTTAGTTTTAGACTGCACCAAATCCAAGGACTGGAAAGTCAATGAGGTCATGCCAATGAATTGCCTCAAATCATAATGAAATTTCCTTCTTCAAGTTCTGTATGTGGATTTGTCTTTGTACGACCACTGAAAACAAAACAAAGAAAAATATAGTTGCAAAAAAGAATTAGCTTTTATGTCCTGATAGGAGTATTTCTGTTCACTGATATTTTTTAATTTCCAGATTCGAAGACGGCAAGCAGAAATACTGGAAAATATGTCCCACATATCTATTGACACAAGGTTATAATTCAGGATGTCTTTTTAAGACAGAAGGATACACCCTTGCTTTCTCAATCATGAACAGCAATGGAAGTGAAGAGCTTTTTTCTAAAAGACTGAAATCTGATTTCTATAGTAAGTATGTAAAATCAAAACTATATATTTTGATAGTCCTGGTGTCCCCATTCATTCTCTATTTGTGCTTAATCTGAGAAGAAATCATTTATCTGTCTGTATAAAATGCTGTTAGTGTATACAATAAGCAATCTATCAGTATTTGGAATTATGGATGCTGATTTCATACCTTTCTGTCATTGATAGTTACATAGGATCATGTGCAGCTGTAACTAGGTGGGATTACTTTGAACAGCAAGATTTGTTCCAAAATGTAGTTTCAAGATTAGAATCAAAATAAAATTTATGGATATATTGGCATATTGTAGACCTACTCAATATTCATGTCTGAAAACAAATACAACTTGTTAATTTCAAGTCTTATTATAAGAGATTTTATGTTCCTGTTTTTACATTTTCTGGTGTTGCACATAGATACAGTGCTTAAAGTGAAGGATTTTTTTTTCCTCCTAATAAATACCAAGCAGAAAATAAGGCAGTAAGAAAGAATCTGGAAAAGCCATTATCATCCAAATATACATTTAGAGCTTATTATGAATGTTTTAGAAAAAAAGATAAATCTAAAAACCTGTTAAAATATTTAACTTTGAGAATACTTTTTTGTATCTCATTTGGTAAACTATGAAAAATTGCAGCCTGGTTCCCGAATTTTGGCTATTAAACTCCCACTGATACCAAAATTAATTCAAAAGCATTAGATAACAAGGCAGAAATAATGGAAGTCTGACATCAGTTTTACAATTAGGAAGGCAAGGCTTCTTCATAACATGAAAAGGAATCAAGGACTGAGAAAGCAAGTAGCACTCTTCTCAACACTATTTCCCACTATTAAAGACTACACAATTACATAGGTCAAACCATTGCATTCTCTTAGACCATCTGAAAATAGCAAGGGATAGATTCAGTTGCACCCAGTGTTTTTGCCATATATCTCAGCGTATCCCACACTTCCTCCAGAATATGAATATATGTCTTTTAAGTTTAGTGGTACTGAATTTGTCAATCCCTTTCCAATACAGAAGAATCTTCATTGCTCTCAAACCAAAGGAACTGAAAGAAGAAGATCAGAGTCCTTTTTTAAGTAGTTTCAGGATTTTCCTGAATCGGGAGGACATCTACCTTTAAACGTGACACCTCTAATGGCGAGTAATGTCATAGAGGTACATTTTGACATTTAGTAAGGAAGTTAGCTGCAGAAGTGCATCATGTAAGAGGAATATCTACCTTGCTACTCAGGGAAACATGGAGGGATGGAAGGAATTAATTTAAGAATAAATATTTTTAAGAGGCTATTGCATGTTTTTTTTTTTTTTTTTTCTCTTTTCCTTAGTAAAGCCCAATCGACCAGAAAATGTGACCTTCAATTGGAAGGATGACACTGTTACTGTTACATGTAATAAACCAGAAAGAGGTGTGAAGTGCTTGAGACTTGAGCTTCAGTACAAAAGCAAATACGACAAAGGATGGCAAGTGAGTTGAACATGGCACGTTCAATCAATGTTGGAAGGAGCTGGAAATATTATCTCCATAAAATATAAAGCCTGGTTGTTTACTGATTGTTCTCCTCACCTTTACATTCAAAATAGTTAGTAGGAGAACCCCATTGGATTTTTTTTTTAATCTGTACAATGAACAAAATATACAATTAACAGAGCGGCGTGGTTAGCTTGGTATTTTACAGGTCATATAACTAGAAGGATTATCATGGTGGAAAGGGATAATCAAGGGATAATCAGGCTCACAGGAAAAACTCCAAAGGGAGCAATCTCCAGAAAGTAGAGATTGAAATCTCCTCAGTGGCAGTCAGCCCTTAAATGGGGGTTTAGAAGAGGTGGAGCCAGGCTCCATCCCTTCTGGTCATACAGGTGAATTGCCTTCACATGTGCTCCTGCAGTTGACTCATTGCTTGCCAAAGATGATCAATCAGAGGTTCAGGTTGTGATTCAACAATTCCCATACAGATCATAGAAGTCTACCATACAGAAGTCATTTACATTTTGAGTTATATCTACTTGCTACACAAAGAACTGGGGACAAGGTAAAGGGAAGTTCATAAATACCGAACAGCAAAGGAAGATAAAAGCAGAAAGCTGAATAGAGTTAACAGAGAAACAGCATGAAATAAAAGGAAAGAAAAAAGATGATACAGGATTTTTATTTATTCTGGCTAGCTGTTATTTACATATTATTTCACAGACTTAAATCTACCGAGGCACCTGTAGAACATGTAAATATTTTGTGAATTAAAGTTTCTTTTTTTATACTGTAAGCAGAAACTGTAACATAGTACTCTGTATGTTGACTGTTAGGCTCTTTAGCTCACTGTCAAATAATGAACAATGGGGATGAATGGGAAAGAATAGGTCAAGAAGAAGAATTCCTCAGAATTCAGAGAAACAAAATTTTATTTCTGAGGTTTTGGTCTACTCCTTGTTCTAGTCATGATCATAGTGGAGTTATGTTCAAGCATTCTGCCTTGAAAGCTGGAATTAACAATTATACACCTTCCTTCTCAGTCCAGAACTTCTAAGTGTTGCAGAGTTGGAGAGCAAGGCTTTGATCCAAGGAAATGCTATTCTTTTCGGGTCAGACTGAAGAGGATAGTACCCTCTTGCAACGTAGTTGATTTCAGCAGTGACTGGGAAGCAGAAACATTTTGGATGAATAGCACATTATTAGGTAACAGCTGTGCTATATTCATATATTGTCTAAGTGCAAACTGTTAAGAGGTGACTGCAAAAAAAGTTCAGAATGTGCAATCAGTTTTATATTTCACTATGTTCCATCTTCTGTTATCAAAGAAACTTTGTTCCTGATGATTCATAACACTACAAATTTATGCATTTATCTACAAAGTTAAAAATGTCCTTATTATTTGTGTTACAGTAGCGTCTAGGATTCCCCGGTGACAGTGATGTGCTGCATGCTGTGTATATATTTTGTGTGTATATATTAATATACACACATACACAAATATATGTGGATTTACATATTTATGTAAAACATAAACATACGCAGGCACTCTGGTGACAGATGATACATTAACATCAAACTTGAACTCTAAGAAAAACCTTTACGCTCAATTTTTTAAGACTGATTGCTTTAAAATACATCTAGTAGTGCTATAAGACCAGAGTTATAACTGTCTGGTGTTCATATTTGCTGAAAATGGGGGAAACATGAAATGGGAGCAAAGTCATTAACAACATTGCTTTCCCACCAGGAAGACCCATTTAACTGTATGTAATTGGTTTCAATTAGACTTTTGGTGGAAACTACTTCTATTGGTTATCAAAACAAAAAACAGATTTATTGTAAAACTGAATGTACACTATCTCAAGGGAATACAGGCTGCCCAGGGAGGTGGTGGAATTGTCATTCCCAGAGGTGCTCAAGAAATGTGCAGATGTGGCATTTGAGGACATGGTTACTGGACATGAATGGGGATGATGGCTGGACTAGATTATCTCAGAGGTCTTTTCCAACCTTAAAAATTCTATGATTCATATCATCTAACCACAGAATTCCACCCACTAGGCTTTGTTGGAATTATGAGACACCCAAATGTCCATTCTACCCAGACCTGAGTTTTCTATGATACAACTAACTCACCCAAAGAAAATCAGTATACACAAAGCTAGGCTCAAATCCTGGAGCATAAGAATGTACTACTTGTGCACCAGTGGTAGGAACAGTGCTGACTTCCAGAGAAGTTTATTGCACCATGCAGATTGTGAACCTGCTGTCCTCTGCTGTGGCAGACAATGTCTTTCAGAAACACAGAGGACAATGTGTACCTTTGAGAAGTGAGAACATGGCAGCCCTACCCACAACATTAGACCAGAGGCTATCAGCAGGCATGTATGTGGATGGCAAGTGAAGAAAAGACAGACAAATAGTTGTTTTGAGTGTCCCTCTATCATAAGTGACCTTGGCACAGCCTCCTAAATGGAGCAAGCATTCCACTTCAGGACTTCAAGGAGTGATTGCCTCCATATCACAGGAAGACATGACAAAAGCTGTTCTCAAGAAAATTCAGCCTCTGAATGTCTCACTGGATGTTCACAACTTTTCTTGTGACTTTCTGACAGGCTAAACGAAGCGAGCAGGTGGAACAGGCTGCCATAGGAAAAGGAGTGACTATGGAGTACTATTTATAGATTGGTCCTAATAATTAACTTAATTAACTTAAGTTTCCGTAGCATTTATCTGAAGAGCAGAAGTTCAGTATGAGGAAGGACAGTTTTGTGGTGCCTTTACAAAAGCTGCAGGAAAAACACTGAGAATGCCAAAAGCTGCAAAAACTCATTGGTTCAGATACATACCTGTTGAATCCTGTCACTAGTTACTTTCTGGTTGTTAGCACTCGCATTTTGTGCGCTTCTTTGGTATATGTGGTGGTGGCATTTTTTGTTTGTTTGTTTTATTTTGGGAAATCTAGGCTATGTGCAAAGTCCAGTTACAGCTTTTTATCGTAGGAAATAAGATGTTTAGTTTACATGTAAAATTAGTTGCAGCTCTGGAGGCTGTAGGTAGGTCTATGTAAGACACACCGTAGCAGAGAACTGCTGTATCACCCTTAGTGCAGTGAGAGAACATAAAAATCATCATTCTGAATGCTTCTACTCTTTGCACATATGCACCTTCCTTTGTTCTGTAACAGGTCAATAAAAAAAAAAACAAACATGATTTTATTTTGTTGCACAGTTTGGGGAAAGATAGCTTTTCTTTTCAGTTTCAAAAGAAGAACTGATTTTTTTTTATATTTGTTCCTAAATTTTTATTCTATTTTTTTTTTATTAATAGGAGAAGTCAATGTTCTAGCATGGTTAGGAATATTTCCTGCTAGAGCAAACAATAAAATTTTCACTTGCTTTCTTCTGCTTATTCCTAGATTCATGTGATGATGAAATGAAAACCCAGTCAAACACAGTAATTCTTTTAAGTTGTTTGATGGCAGTACTTCTAATAATATTTATCCTCTTGATCCTTCTGTGTAAATGGCAGAGGTAAGTATAATTTCACTGCTTACTACTACTGTAGAATATTTACCTTTCCAGATTATAATTTTTTTTTTTCTCTGTGTTTACATTTGTATTTACTAACTCAGCCAACACAGTAAAGCTTTGACTAGTACATAGAGCAGAACACTGCTGGCTGCCCAGCTGCAAGTTTGCGTGTATTCCAGATTTTACTAGGCATATCATTCTGTTATACTGCATAAATCTCATCAGATGATTGTTTTATTGTAGTAATGCAACAATACTATTTTTTGATGTTGACACATATTTACAAGAAGCCAAGGATACTGACACGCAGATCTTATCTGTGGCTTCAGCAATGTGTTGAAGTAGATGTTTGTGCGAATGACAACACCATAATAGAACACCTTTTTTTTCTCTTTGCAGACTTCAAAAATCTGTTATGCCTACTATACCAGATCCAAAATATATATTTACTGATCTCTTCAATGATCATAGTGGAAACTTCCAGGTAAACATTTCCTTCCTAGCAAACAAATCTATGAACTTTGCAATGCTGTGAGTAATCTGAAAGCAGCTACCAACACATGTTTTGGGTTGATGTTGCTTCAGATGTCCTCTGACCCAAGAGAAAAGCCCTTCCCCCTATGCAGCATCAACAGATCAGCACTGTAATACTGCTTTGGTACTGCATAAGAGGAGTTGTTACAGAAAGTGAGAGAAAAATTTCAGAAGAAAATTTAAGGATGTCCAGAGGCACAATATCTGGGGAGATGCCAGAGTGGCATTTGCATACATTCCTTCTAATGACAGCTTTAATCCATACTGAAGCTTTAATCCACAATACTATATTGCATAACTCTCCATATAAATTTAGTCTGAATTTAGAGTAGATGAGGACTTGGGTCAAAGAATGTGTGAGTCCACCAAGGAAAGAATATAGGGTATTTTACACATCCCAGGTTTTCCAAAGACACTGAGTTCTCTGACAACAGCAACAGAACCTGAGGGAATGGCATGGATCTGCGTCATGGAAGGATCCATGAACCCATGAACACCCTTTCCATCTTAAGCAATTCTATGTTCTATAATTCTGTGATCTTTGTGGGTCATTTCTAACTCAGCATACCCTATGATTCTATGATTTTATGGTTTAATGTGTTCTCTGTAAGTCACAGGATCTTGTATTTACTTGCGGAAAACAGTCTTTCTTCTTGTCTTTCTCGGTTCCTTGCATTATGTTTTCTGCTTCTGTATGTTACTCCCTTTTCATCTTCTCCATTGTGGCTATCCCTGGAAAGATGCCATTGTTTAAAGGAAAATCCAGGTCTATACAGACAGGTTTCTTTTGATTGACCACTTAGAACCTGCCAATATCAACCTTTTCATTCTCCTAGGAATGGATAGATAAAACTGATCATGCAGTAGTACAAACCAAATTGGAATATGAAGAGCTAGAATGCATCATCGAGGAAGAAAACCAGCAAACAGACAAGAAGAAAAGTGACAATCAGGAACCTAGGGAAAAAATCTTCAGCTTTTCAGGAGCAACTGGAAATAATAGTCCCAAAACAACTCAGAATGCCCGCCTGATGCCAACATTCAATAATACAGTTTCTTTTGCTGTCCCCCAGAATGTAGTGAATGATGACATGTATGTGATGTTATAAAACCTGCATAATTCAGAAGGTATGAGGAAATGATATGTAAGATCCTGATGAGTATGTGCAGAGGCTGAATAGAAAATATTATCACAAGTAGAAACGCAAGAAGAAAGATGCAAGTCTGTATTATCTGATTCCAGATAGGTTCTTTCCAAGAACTTATGATCTTATGAGCAGGCTAAATATTTGATGTAAATGTCTAATGATTTATGGAGTTAAGATTTCGGATTATAGTTGGTTTTTATATGTAGGATTTAAGTAAGTCCCATTTTCATGTTAGGGGAGAGAACAAGAGCTGTTCCATGGCACAATTTCAACAGCTGAGATTCAGTCCTTGCGCTTTTGTAGTGCAAACTACATCATTACTATTCTCAAATGAAAAGAAAATTAAGATATTTGTCTCCTAATGGTCTTTGTTTCACAAAGGCCAGACAGCATACTGTTCATTTTCATAGTGATAATATACTGCTTTACTGTATCTCCTTATATTAGAAGTGCTTGCTTTTGTAGCTGCTTCTCCAGTTGTGAAATTTTGTTCTTCATGGTATGCATCAAAAATTTTTAAAAGAGAAAGAATAAATCATGTGTCTATGAACAGAAAAGGGAGGATGTACGCTGTTGAGTTACAATTTATCATGTAAATATTGCTGTGCAGGCAGTTTCCTCCAGAATAGCAAAGATTCATGGACTGCAGTCAGGTCCTTGATATCTTACTGTGTCTCGATGTGACTACCTCAGCTTCTTGCAGAGATCAGGTTCATTTTCTACAATATTTATATTTAACTAAATTTCTTTTATTTCAAACTATTTGTAATGCAATGAAGTAGAATTTAAAACTGTAAATAAAAGCTTTATTTTCAAACTCTGTTCTACTGTTTTCTAAAGCTTACCAACTTTTGAATGTTTAATTTTTTACTTAAAATGCCACATACTACAGTTAGGTCTCATAAACAAAATCTGAGGTATTCTGTTAATTACCCTAACATCTAAGCTACACTGAAAACAAATTTTGTAAAAATGTTAAATGCTAAAACATCTTTTATATGTATATGTAAGGTCTTGTAGATACATTGTAATTATATGTTGAAATAGTTCCAGATATTTACATGAACATCAATCAGTCGTTTAATGATTTTATCAGTTGAATAAATTTTGCCTACTGCATACTTTTATGAACTAATTCATACTGTAACTTGCAGATGACACCTATCATAAAATTACAGAAATTAATATTTTTTGCTCAGCATTTTAATGCCAGATGTCCTTGGGAATTGTATACAGTAATGTAGATATATTAATTTCCAGAATTGGTTTCTGATGACCCAGTTTGCCATACAAGGACAAATCCAGAAAATGCATGCCAGTAACTGCAAAACTTAACTGGGAAGACACATTTCTCTATTTTATCTTGACATTACCTTAGACTTAGTTGTACAGTAACAAGTAAACCAAGCTAACAGAGGATTTCCTGAAATCGTGACAATTTTTCTGCCTTTTTTTTGAATCTAAATCAGAATTACACAAGTTTTTTGGGGTCTTTCATACATCTTTTTATTTAAAATAAAAATAATTAAGCAGTACTTAAATAGTATTAGAATGTAATGAATTTTAAACAAACACAAGCTTTATATAATTTGATAAGCAGAATATACCTTAGCTCAGGTGTTCTTAGATGATATAAACTGGTGTTATTGCATGAGAATCAAAGAACTTAAATCTAATTACACTTGATATGAACATGTTCCAGTAATGACTGAAGCAATAAAGTAGGAAGGAAAGCTTGGAATGTATTGCTTAGCTCCTTCATCTTTGAACTATACATACATCTGATGGTCTAAAGATCTAGGTAGATGCCTTAATTTAACCATTAACCATTTTCTGTTTACAAATATTTTTCTATCTGAATTAAAAGTGTTTCATATTGTTGTACTGAAATTTTACTTCGGAAGAAAAAGAAGACAGATGTGGAAATGTGTTCTTTCAGTTGTGTTCCTGAAATGAAAATTTACAGTCATCTATGATTTTAGTGTGAATGATAGCTTGTATTATATTTTACAGTTATAAAGTTTATTTTTGCATATGTATGCAACCCATATTTACATAGCGTATAACAGATAAGAAATTAAACATATAAAACTTGCAAATATCTAAACATTTATTTTAAAAACATTATGTGTATGTGTATATATATATATATAAAATAGAGACATAGCAACATAAAGAATTACTGAAAATAATAAACTCCTCTCCTCACCCTGACTGTCAGTTCTCTGATGGTTACACAGCCATGCACTGTATCTCAAAGCAGGTTTGCAGGGACTTGTGAAAACCAACCTACAAAAGAGCAACTTAACCAGACAGCTGGGAAAAGGCCTGTTCAACTCCCCACAGTGAGAAGATGGGTATATGGCACCTTTAAAATCTTCCCTTTTGGTTTATTCAAATTTGTTATGTTTTTCAAAAGCACAAGTCCCCCAGATGCTACAGTTTGTTCTTAATTATATCCCACAGAAAGGCACAAACAGCATATCATATGGTAGTCCAGACTAACTTGCATTTTTTCAACAGCAAAATAAAAAGGATGTATATTTATACCTGTAATTTAATTTATTTATTTAATTATATTATATTTATATTTATATTTATATTTATATTTAATTATAAATTATTTAATTTAATTTATGTACTTGCTATATCAGTGCTGAGCTACATTGAACATCTATACTGTTTGGCTTTTGATGTGTGATTTTCAGTGAGGGGAAGAGTAAGAGGAAATCACATTGATTTTTTTTAAAAAACAAATAACAGAACTTACTGAAACCAATCTTGCAACTTCTGATGATTTCCCCCTTTTTTTGTTCATTTTTATCATTTTAATGTTTATCAGTCTTTTGGGAAATACACTTTGTGCAACTACGAGCAAAAAATGTTTGCTTCCTTTGCAAGGAATGTAAAAGTTTCTTGCAGTACTGTCATAACACGTTTCAAAACCATCTTTGCTTTTTGTTAATGGCTTATCTTTTTATAGCAACTAAACTCAACCATGAAAACACACTCTATATTTTCACCCTTGTCCTGAAAACAACAGGATAATGATGGGAGGGTCACAGTGAGCTCTTGAAAGAGAGGGCTAGATGCAATAATTTTTTTTGGAAAAGCCATACAGGTCTATATTTGTCCAAATACTGAGAACAGACAATTTTCATGTAGGAAAAGAAAGTGTGGCCCTGGCATTTTATCGCTGAACTGCTAACTAGAGATCCATCACTAACTAATCTAGTTCTCAGTGCCCATTCGTGGTCAGTGACCTGTACACCTTCCTCCCACATAACTTCTTTCTGTCAACTCCTGGCATAAGGTTTTGTGTATCAGAATAGCAGGTGTACACTTGCTCTGCACAAGTGGTCCCTTCATGCATCCACACTTGCAATGTAGCAAGCTCGCCTAGAAGACCCAAACTTGCAAGATGAGAAGCTGCAGCTGTTTGGAGTTTCTTTCCTCCTCATCTGAATGCAGCAGCTGGGCAGAGCCCACTTTCCTCTTCACCCAACATCAAAAGGGGAAGGAGTATCAGAGCAGCTGGCTCTGCCTACATCTCCCCCTTAAGTGCTACCGAAAAACACAGAGAGCCACTGAGCATCCACAGTATTCAGATACCACAGCAGTCATGGAGTAGGATCAGTGGGAGGCAGCAGCAGAGCCAGCATACCCACCCACTCCTCTCCAGCTCCCCAAAACCCGCTAGTGTGCTCTCATTTCTCCATCAGGGGCTGCAGCTGAGGAGCCTGCATCCACTTCCTAGTGCAGTGACGTGACTTCTTAAACTGAAATCCCTTGCATTAATGATAGGGTTTGTGCCTGCCTTTCCTTTGACCCTTGAACTTCTGGTTTTCTAGTCTTAGAGAAGTGTGAACAAGAGAAAGAAATAACATGCAACATATTAAATGAATGTCTCTGTATATATCTAAGCAGCCTGAAAATGTTTTCTCAAGAGAGACTAATGGAGCATATTTATTTATCTTTCTGGATTATATAATAATTCTAAAAATAGGAGGGGGACAACTATTCTCTCATGGTTATATCTTGCATTCTTGTTCTCCACTGTTCCTTATCTCGATATGTTCAAAGACTACAGTTTTTTTGGTAAATGGTTTCCTGATTGATACTGCTCTGTGAAAGATATCTGTTTAAAGGTAGTCCCTATGATTGTGCTCTTGGATAGTTGTTAAAGGGAAGACTATAGTCATGTTCAGCTTTAATAAGAAAATGACGTGGGTTGATTAATTGTGAGCAACAGGTCTTGTAGGAAGAAAGAGATGGAGATTGATCCAAGCATTAAATGTCTGTATTATTAGGCAATTAAGGAAGCTTCCAAAGGAAGCATTTCAACACAATCCCCATATAAGGTGAGGAATCCCTAATATCTGCCAATTACATAAGCTTGGTTATACATATAAGTCATATGACTCCTTTAGAAAAGCCATTAGACTCCCATATGACTCCTTTAGAAAGCTCAGGACGAGCTTAAACTTGCCAATGGTAAGATGGACAGACGTATGTATTATCTACATTGTTCTGTCTTGGCGTAGACAGATGTTTTATCCAGTGTCTCTTTAGTGTGATGTAGTGCATGGAAAAAGGATCATTCCTCATTTTTGTAGGCCATCTGTGGGCTGCAGAGCCAAATATCCTCCTCCTTCTTTGAGTCAGCTAGTCTGAAAGAACTTTATTTTTGTGAAAAGGTTGAATTTCAAAAGAAGGGTGAAGATAGCATGCATGAAAACACAGTGGTTCTTAATGAATGTAAGAGGTCCTTCTCACTAAAACAGAGAGTAATAAGAAACTGACTTCTATGCAGCCTGTGAGTCCTTCAGCTGCTAAACTGTGAGGTAGAGGAGAATCAATCCCTAATTTCTGATGATGGGAAGATATCAGCTCCCCTTTCTCTCACCTGGGCATTCTTTAGGCCTTGAGAACCCTGTAAAAAGTGCTCAGTGAAGCACAGTGTTCTCTAAAATGATTTAAAGCTTTCAATTATACAAATCACAGGGTGAGGACTTCTGTATCTGAGCAAAGGGAAGCACATCACCAATATGCAAAAGTCTCTCTTTTTTGCTGTTACTGTTATTGCCTGATCATGAACTCAGATGTTGCTCATGTGTTGAAGTCACTGAGAAATTTTGTCAGTGCAAGAGGCCTAAACACTAAAGAAATGTTTGGTCAAGAGTAACAGAAAACAATGTTTTAAATCTGAAATTCTTAAAGGACGAATTTTCACATATTTTTTTTATCAGTGCTTAAATGCATTCAGAGGGGCATTGGAACACCACAGCTATTTGCCACAGCTCAGAAATGTTACCCAGCATTTGATGGCTTTCTAGGGGGAAATACAAAGTAGGCTAGAACTGGTATATAGGTCTGCTAGGTAAATAATCATATCTCCAGTATATTACATTGCCATAGACTAGATGAAAATAATAGATACGTTCAAAAGTTTGCTCTGACTTTCCAGCAAATTTTGGCATGAAAATTTGTGTTGCCACTGGAAATTGAAATTTTTTGTGATTTCTGCCTCATTAGGTATCCAAGACCTCAGTCTTAATTTCAACCCAAAAATTCTTCATCTAGGAGCAGTGAAGATGAAAACATTTTTCTATAGTTCGGTCTACCTCTACTTTTTCCACTTTGCTGTATCTTATCTCTGCTTATTGAGTTAGCCCAGGGCTATCTATATAATAAAAGAGGAGAGAACTTCCTAAAGAGCCTGACTTCAGGTTTTTATGAGACTCTAGAAAAGCTCAGAATGGCAAAGCTAGTGGAAACAGATGTTTTTGTTTCGCATTATGTTCTGCAGATGTTGTTCATAAAAGGACTGAGGCTGAGATGGGGGCCTTCTCGTGCAATTTTTCCCCATTAATCTTTATTCAAAAATATTTGAACTTCAGTACAAAGAACATCAGTAAACAAAAGGTCTATAAGATGACTGAGAACAAAGTTATCGCTCATGGTATCAGGGTGCGTGCAAAGTCTCATGTCACTTGCATGCTATTTTGCTATTTTGCAGAAGATGTTAGATCACAATCAACAACATGAAGGATTTGAACACCTAGGTACTGGAGAAGATCTCCACATCAGAGAAGTCTCAAAGAGTTGCACCCTCTTGGACTAAAACAGGTAGCACCATCAATTGATATAGATCGATAACAAGAGGTAATAGAGGCAGACAAAAGAGACTCTGCAATTCCTCTTAATTTTGATTAAACTCACAATTGTGTGGTCACACCATCTCCTGTGTTGAAACTAGTCAAATCATAGTTGTTTTTGAAGCTTACATCCTGACTGCAATGCTGCTTTTGCTAGTGTGGGACTAATGGGAAGTAGGGAAGTAGTGGGAAGACTGTCATCAGCACTGAATTCAAGGGAATGGAGAGAAAATGGGCATATTAAAGCACTATATCTTGAAGAAACAAAGCCCAGAGAAGAGAACAATGTGTTTCAAATAATAAGGCTTTACCTTAAATATTATGTATCAACCTCTTTCAGAACCATTTGGTTTGATGCAAAAGCAAGCAAAGAAATATTGCAACCACTAAGCTCCCTCAGTACTCGGGTCTCTTGAATGTCAAATAAGAACCTGAGAATTTGGAAGTATTTCCACATACTCATCTGAGAATGTAATATCTTTTGAATGCTGAAAAAATATCCAGTTATTTGTTCTGTTGCAAGATGTTTTGTTGTGACTCTTTCAAACTGTGAAACCAAAGGGGTTGAAAGGCAGAGAACTGACATGACCTTTTCTTCCAATGCTGCTTATATAGTTACAGGGAATTTCTTAGAAATATTTGAAATGACTCTTTTAAGAAAAGAAAAAGCAATCTGATTAAAAGGAAATTTTTAGAAATGATGACTAAAAATCTTGCCTATATGAACTTCTGTGATTTTTTTCTACCACAAGTACATTAACTGTACCACAGTCAGAAAATCTGTAATCAATACAATACTGATATCTTCCATTAGCTGACATAATTTTAATTTTATTATAGACTTTCAGGTGTTGTTTAGGCAGGACATGTAGGCAATCATTGCTAGAGAATAACAAAACCTGAAAAAAATTATCAAAGATTAAGTTCCTCTTCCTTTCTATCTCCTTCAGCAAATAGGCAAAGAATATTTTGTTTTCAGACTTACGGACTTGTTTAACTGCAGGAACAATCACTGTTCCATACAAAGTCATAGAGTGACTGAGCCAGGAAAGCACCTCTGGAAGTCATCTAATCCAACCCAGGGCAGGGTCATCAACAACCGATTGCCCAGGTCCAGATCCTGTCTGATTTTGAGCACCAGAAAAGATACTCCACTCCCAGCTTCTCCAGGCAATGTGTTCCTGTGTTCGATCACCTGCCATGATAGATACATTCCCAATGGAATTGTTTTAAATGGAATTTCCTGTGTTTCAATATGTAATCACTGCCTCTTTTCCTGTCACTGGGCTACAATGAGCACAGTGTAGTTCCATCTTCTTTACTCTTTCCCTTCAGGTATTTATACACAAGGACAAGATTCCCCTGACTCTTCTCTTCAGGCTGAGCAGTTCCAGCTCTCTCAGTCTATCTCTGTTTGAAAGGCTCTTCCGTCCCTTGATCATCTTTGTGACCTCTCACTGTCTCCAGTATGTCCATGCCTGTCTTGCAGTGCGAAGTCCTACACCAATCTGAGCACTACAGATGTTTCTCACCAGGGCTGAACAGAGAGGAGAAATCATCTGTCTTGAACTGCTGGCAAAACTGTCCCTGTTGCAGGCCAGTGGACTACTGGATTTCTTTGAGGCAAGAGTGAATTGCTAGTTCATACTCGATACCTTGTCCACTACCTCTGCCTTCCCTGCAAAGCTGTTTTCTACACAGTTGGCTGCAAGCTAGCTCCTGGGATTGTTCCACCCCAGGTGCAGGACTTTGCAGTTCCTTTTGCTGAACTTCTTGAGTTTCTGCTGCTTCATTTCTTCAGCTTGTCAAAGTCTTGTATATTTTTTGTATAAACTAATTATTTTTGCACAGATATCCCTTCATTGTAAATGCAAGATGTGTGTTTCATCCATTCTTTTGACATGTACACATGCAAGAAATGGTACGTTGTGGAGAGAGTGGCAGCTGATAAAAACCTATTGCTATAAAAAGAACATTATAAATTATTATTATCGTGTTTATTAAGACAGTATTTAGCAGACAGCAAAGTGTGGGACACAGTTGTGATCAAGACCATGGAGAGGTACAGAATTATAGGCATTATATTTTACAGAAGTCAAAATTCTGAACTAAAACAGAAGCAAGGAAGTAGGTGAGACAAGATACAGACAGTACACAAGCTACAGTAAACCTAACTCAAATAGTAGAAAAAATATTTTCTGATGTCTTGATGTGATTTTACTCTCAGAGTTCTAAGAGAAGCAAGAGTTGAGAATACAAATACACTGATGCCTTTCACATACTCTCACAGTCAGCATTTGTAGAGGAGTTTACAATTCCATCTTTGAAGACAAAGAAGAAACTTTGTAAACAAAGTCATCCTGAAGGGCAAAATGATTTAGAAAATCTAATAGAAATATGTCCTCTAAGATGCAGATAAGCTATCGGGCCACACAAGACACAGAAGACATCTTAGTGGTATCAGATGTGTTTCTGTCATTGAAGTTGACAGTAGAATCAACTGCCTTTGGGTATTTTGGAAAAATATCATTATCACAACATCCTGTGTTCTTTCACATACAATTCCAGTTGGTTACGTCAGTAGATTAATTTTGTAAGTGTCAGAATCCTTGAAGGGTCATATAGACTAAAGGATAGGAGCATACATGTCATATCATGGAGGGATGTAAAAATATTAGACAGCTGAGGATGAAAGATAATATTCATACTGAACAGAACTGACACTGCAAATTGCAAAGTTTGATGTAAGTAAATCTGTGCATGAATTAGACCCTAAAATTGAATCCCCGAAGAAGTTGCCCCCTTCCATTCCCTCTTCCTCCCGTCCCCTCTTCCCTCCTCCCCCCTCCCCACCCTGGAACTGGGCAAATACAATTATCTCTGCTTTTTTACTGAGCTGATACTGTTGACTTTTAGCTACAACAAGAATGCAGCTCTGGTAAAATTTCCTTCTCTACTCTCATGACTAGTGATGCCCCTGTAAAGTAGGCTCAGTTTCAGAAAACCTTTGTAGAGCGCAGCAGAGTGGGTGCTGGTCAGAGCAGGTGTCATTCATGTTTTCAGTTGTGGCCATCTGAAATGCAGATATTACTCTACATTTAGTCACTCAGTCATTTTTCCACCCTCCTTTAGAGTCAGTACAGAGAAACCAGCCCTTTTAAAGAACTGTTTATTTCAATCTAAAGAAAACAATGAAAGTAGGTCTGGTGAATTGTACTCCAGAGATCTTCCTCTCTCAAATGACATTATGTAGAATCAGGACAATAAATTAAGTGGTGAGTAGGTGAGTAGGTGAGTAGGTGAGCATGCATGCTGTAAACTTAGATAAGATCGCTGCTACTTGAAGCCCCCTTATTATGTTGAATTATTTCTCAGAGAACCCTGGGTCTTTGAAAGGATCTATACTCTTCTATTATCAGCAATTAAATGATGGACAAAGGACATTTATTCCTAATGCCAGGTGGTGGAACAGGTCAGGTTCAGCCTCAAACTGTAGGTATCCAAATGTAGTCATTGAATTTAGGGAATTTAGGTTAGACATGAGGAAAAACTGGTCAGGCACTGGAATGGCCTGCCCAGAGGGTTCGTGGAGTCGCCATCCCTGGCAGTGTTCAAGAGGCGTCTGAACAAGGAGCTGCGAGATATGGTTTAGTAGCTTGTGGTAGCAATGGTAATGAGAAGGCAGGTGGACTAGATGATCTTATTGGTCGTTTCCAACCTTGTGATTCTATGATTCTATGATTCTATGACTGGCTTCAATGCTTCAATTGACCACGTGGGTTTTTGGCATCACTGGAGATGCTCACAGTGTACTGCCTGGTCTCTAGCTGTGTCTCGCTCCAATTTATAGGAGGGAGAGGAGGTTCTTTGATATCTGCATACCTGGCACGAGACTAAGAAACAATGGTTCAAATGTTGGTCCAACCAGTTTATTATAAATCCTAATCAGGGAGATGAGCAAGGAAAGGAAGGTAACTATTACGAATTAGGGTGATGGGGAAGGGAAGGAGGGTGATAGAAAAGATAGGAAATAAGCAAAAATTGCGTAAAGTAGGGATAGTCACCACCAGGATCCAGCAGCGGTCCTGCTGCATGTCATCCCAATGGTCCAAGGCAAAAGTGCAGGGAGAGGGCAGCAGTAGAGTGGCCGGCCTTGAGCAGCAAGCAGGTAGCAGGAAGAAGTCACAGAGCAAATCTGGGAGGAAGCAGCAGGACTCCGGTAGTAGGCCCAGGAAAGTCTGTCAGCATGCAGGCATTCCATACTGAGGAATCTGATGGCAGACATCCTTTGTTCTTCTTTAGTATGCAGGCATCACGCTGTGAGGAAATCTTGTCAGAAACTTTTGGGGGAGAGCAACAGCAGCATGGCTGTCCTTAGGCAACAAGAAGGTGCAGTGACAGAATAGGTCCAGGAGGAAGAAGGGCAGGACATGAAGCTTCTCATGTCCGAAGACCCCCTTCTTCTTCATGAGGAGTCTGTTGCCAGAAAACCTTAAAGTTAAAGGTTGTAGGTCCCCTTTTTATCATTCTGCTTCTGCGAATGTGGCATTCCTGGACTCTTGGGTAAGAGTCATGTGCAGCATCTCCTGAGATGGCCATCTTCCTCGAGATAAGCCCACACAAAAGACTGCTTCCTGGCCATTAAGCTGAGGCTTATCTCTCTTGTTGCTCCTGGCCCTGTACATCTGTGTCCCTCAGACAAAGGATTTCTCAACCCTCGCCCAGGACTTGCTTGGACTTGTTCATCTGTGTCCCCAACAAGCTTTGAGAAAATGATGTAAAAGAATAATCTCTTACAAGCTGTCAGACCAGATTTTACTGTTCTCCCACATATCCTGGATCATATCTGACTACCATTTGTGATGTCTGTGATGCCAGAAGGCATCTCAAATGGCATGCCTCTCAAGCACATCTGGCGTTTTATTTCAAATGTGAATTAGGTGTCCTAGTTCTTTGTACAGTCAGTGGATATCTGGGTAAGCAACTTAGTGCACTTAGGAGACTCAATGTAGATGTTTACTTCAATGTGAGTTGCATAGCCCTCCAGAGCCTACTGACTTTATCAGCCAGACTTGGTCTATCATCAGGTCTGTTCATTAGAAACAAACTGCTTCCCCTCAGCCACATGGAAGAATTTCTTAAGTTATCATTTATACATAGTGCATGTTTTGCCTCTATCCCATCTTCAAAGATTCTCCTAGTCGTTCATTTATAGGTACGAGTGTTTTCATCCTTCCCCCACATGAAAGTCATCCCATCTCAACCAGTATTTTCCATGTGAACATGAAAAATCTACCAAGAAGTGTACTAGCAGAAATCTAAAACAAGATTTGATGTTCCAAGAAGATAATATAAGACCACACAGACAATTGTCCCTGTTAAATATTAAATGCAGATTATTTTGATCTCAAGAAATAAGACACTATTATAATTTAATACAATTCTCTGAAAGAAGAAAACAAAAAATAGTAAATGAATGCATACGAAATATGAATATTTTTAATGTGGGTTGAGACATTCCATATTATTTCTACTTGTATTCTTTTGAGGCAGGACTGTTCTAGTTTATTAAAAAAATGTATTTTTTATCTTTCAAAGCTTTTATAACTATTCAGAAATTTTAAAATCTCAACATCTACTTTTATGAGTATGCATCCATTTTTGGCTACCTAAAACTAGGTCCATGACTTCAGAGCTGGAATAATTTTCAAATATTAAAAAAAAAATTCTGGTCAAAAATAAGATTAATAAGCATATAAAGCATTCACGGCAACTTGAGTGCTAGGTCTTGTTCTTACAATAAGCATGTCTTGGTTGTAAGTGCCATATTCACATGCTGATGGTGTTAATTAACATATTTACAAACAGTTTACTATATTTTTGTGGAGGTTACAAGTATTTGAGAGTGTGAAGGAAGCATAGGTGCACAGAACATTTTGCCAAACCCAATTTCAAACGTAAGAATTAAGAGCATGTCATCAATAGAGAAATCACTGAGTACTTATATAAGGAAACAAGTGTCAGTAATGTTTTTCATGTCTTGTTTTAACTACGCAAAGTATGATCAAATTTTATTATCTAATTTCTACTGGAGCTCTGCTAATGCTTAGAGAGGGTTTATAGTGCAGTAGGTATTCAAAAATTTTGATGTTAGCTAAAATTCAAATCACTGTGCAGTCCAAGTCCAAAGTTATAAATGTTTTTTAAAAAACCTCATACCTCTCTAAACCTCATATATGCTCTGTAAAGTTTTGTAAGTCTCATGATTAAATAATATCCTTCCTGCCCACATGGCTGCCACTCCTTCAGCAGCTTCATCACAAGCCCAGAATTTCATGTTCTGCCTGCGATTGCCATGGGTCTTGTGAGCACCCACTCTGAGCCCACTCTTTCAGCATGCTGGTGGAGACTGGCACTTGGAGGTGGAGTAGTAAATGGGGAGAGGGGTGGAAAGGTGGGATGAAGGAGTGTTTGAAAGATGTGGTGAAAAAGAAGGTGACAAGAGTTAAGAGATAACAGATCAGTTGGACTGGATGTATAAGACCATCAAGTCTTACTTCCTGATCTCTTTAGGGTTAACAAAATGTTAAAGCATATTACTAATGGCATTATTTAAATGCCTCTTAAACACTGGCTGCCATAGGCATGAATTACCTCTCTAGGAAGTCTATTCCAGTGTTTGACCACCCTTGTGGTAAATAAATGTCTCCTAATGGCCAGCCTGACCCTCCCCTGGCAAAGCTGTGTGCAGTTCTCCTCCCACCATTGGTTCCCAGGAGCAGAGTCCGGCACCTCCCTCTGCTTCCCCTCCTCAGGGTGCTTTAGGGAGCAGTGAGGTCACCTCTTGTTCTCCTCCTCTCCAGACTGGGCAGCTCAGTGCCCTCAGCCTCTCCTCACAAGACATGCCTTCAGACCTGTTACCAGCTTTGATGCCCTCCTCTGGGTGCTTTCAAGAACCGTAATATCCTTTTCATATTGCAGAGCCCAGAACTGCAGGCAATATTTGAGGTGAGGCCACACCAGTATTAAATACAGATGGAGAATCACTTCTTTTGACCTCTTTTTGACCAGGCTATTCTGTGCTTAATGCACTCAGCAATGCAGTTTGCTCTCTTACGCACACCCAGGTCCCTTCCTGCTGAGCTGCACTCCAGCCACTCATCTCCCGGTTTGTGCCTGTGTCCAGAGCTGAATGCTGAAGAGATTGTAGAAGTGTTAAAAGAAACTTTGAAAGCAGGTGATAATTAGCAAGAGTTGGGGAGGGGAGAGAAAAATAAAGAAAGGAAGACTTGGGTCTAGGGATTAGCAGGAATACAGAATATATTGTAGCCTTTATGACACATTTCCCTTATGACCTTGGGTAGAGAAAAGCTGAGTACAGTTAAATCCAGTGAAGGAAAGATGAGGCTACTGCACAGCTGCACTTTGATCAGGCATATGTATTACATGTCACAGAAAAGGAGGAAAATAAGAGTGCCACAGCTTTCCTGATGTTTTTCCAATGCATCCACATCTCCTTATTATTTCACCTGTATAAATTAATTTTTGAATCTCAACATCTTCTCTGTTACATGACTTCGAAGTTACTGGTCAAATGTGTTCCTCCATCCCCCTCTAGTGGGAGGTTCACACAGAATTTCCTCATTCCACTTTTCACTGTACTTCAAATTAAAAAACAACAAACAAACAAACAAACAAACAAGCAACCAAAAAACCCCTGCTCTGCACGCCCCCCCAACCTCAATTCTGCTTCAGTGAGTTTGTTTGTGTGGGCAAACGTGCACCTATGGGCTCTGTTCAAGTTAGAAAATGTTCAAATACTGTTAAATTAAATTAATATATGAAAATGTCTGAGGGCTGAAATGAAAGATCACAAGACTCTCACTTCATTAGAAGTAGAGGATTAACAGTATAGAAGTGAATAAGGTTTGTGTCAAGCCTGAAGATGACTAGATCCTTTGGCAGTGTGCATTGCATGAGGAAAATTAAAAAGGATTGTCATAGAAGTAGTTGTATCTGCAAAACCAGAATCCATCTTCCATTGTCAGAGATTTTCTAGGAAAATCATACAAATTCTCTGTTTCCCCATATTTTGGATGTATATTTTGAGATCCTGCAGTCTGTCTTGAAGAATCGCTGAGCTTTTACTGCAGCCACTAAGATAAATACGAACACTACTCTCAGCACATATACTGCTACATATTCTGAAAAATCAGACCTCAGGCATCTCAAATTACTACCCCAAATTAGCCGGCACTTTTGACAATTCCCTATCTGTAAAATGGGGAGAATGATACTACAGGGACATTATGAAGATAAATTCATTAATTTCTGTTAATAACTAGGATACTGTGAAAAAAAAAAACACCAGGGAAAAACCCATTAGAAAATGAATAATTATGTATTCAGTGCAAGGTTTGGATGGCGTGCAGAAAATTAGGCATGGGGCCATATATTAAATGATGAGAAGAAAATGAAATACTGTATGACTGCTCATTTTGTGAGCACAGTCTGTCTTGTGCACTGAATGTGTCAGTGGTCCTGGGAGTGGACTTGGCTGTATAATTAAAGACAGCATCATAATATATGCACAAAGAGCCCTGTAATTCTCTTCTATATCCCATTGTATTGTGAATTTCTAATCCTAGCATTTCTTTGCTAAGTATCTTGTCAGGTGCTAAATGTATGCTTAGAATATGGAATAAATTGCTGAGTGCTATGGGTGGGAAATTGCTAGGTCCCAGCTTCAGAAATGATGGAGCTCCCTTATTTTTTTATCCAGTATAATCTGTTAAGTATGTGGGAGAACCAAAAGGATGACTATTTGGACACCTTTGAAAATGCTATGACCTTCTTTGAACATTAAGCCGTTCCTTGTACTGGTACTGACTGCTTTGTGAATGAAATGAAGCACAGGTCAGCCATGTGAATTGCATGGATCTGTAGAATCCAAGAAATCTTTATATTTCTCAGAATCTGAGCAAAATGAACAGAGCTTCTGTGAGCCTCTATGGAAGCCTCTATGGAATAAGAAGGTAGAGAATTCTTCGAAGCTCAGTTTGTATAAAAATAGTCTCCTTAGAATTTCAAGTCATTTTCATAGACTAGAGGCAGTAAAGATATTCTTATTTTCATTTCAATCATTTGAATAAAGCAATTAATTTTACTCTGACTCTTCATCAGACTTGCCCAAAATTCTGACTGAAGAGATGTGAAAATCTGGACAACACACATCAAGAAAAATGCTAGCAGGCCTCAAAGTCACTGAAAATATAAGCTTCCAGATAAGGTGGTAGAAGCCTGCAATTGTGTTACTGACAGCTGCACCTGAGACACAAACTGCTGTGAAACAGCACAAAAGCCTTGAGGTACATTGCACACCATCTATGAGGCAAATCCAAGGCCTCCCAAGTACATGTGGCTATTCTGCCTATGTCTCAGTAGCTGATTGCTGTGCCAAGCTTCCTTATGATTACATCTCTACTGCGCTAATTGTATTTCAAAATCTGCCTTAAAGTTAGTTCAAAGCTCATTATAATCACTAAAAATTGCCATTGGGCTCGCTGCAGATATCATCGGTTGGCTCTGATCCACCCACCATAGGTCTGAGGAAGCTTGTCAGCCCTTTCTCTAGCATCAGTGTCTGGGTGGCATCTGGCCATTTACTAGTTGGAAGAGACAGGACTAAGGTCAGAAAGTCATCTTATCTTCCTCTGAATAAGGGTTAGATTACATTGCCAGAGACATCATTCTATTTCTTATATGAATAAAAAATTTCAGGTAGATGAGAAAGCACAAGAGGGTCTTTGTGCAAGTGGATGGTAGGATTTCAGCACTAGATGCTGCAGGCAAATCACTACTGTCACTTGTTTGCTTTATTATTTCTAAGGTTTTCCCCCCACAGTAAGTCTGCATTATATTAGCTCCAGAATGAGGTGGAAACAAACTTATAGTCACGAGTAAATATCTACAGGTAATGTACTCACCTCCTGGGTGTAAAAAAACTCCTTAGAGGGTGAAGCTGCTTCAACATTTCTGAAAGTCCTTTGTCACCTCACTCCTTCCAGTACCCTAAACAACTGAGAAACTGGATGATAAAATATTCTTTCTAAGTATGCCCTTCTGGAGTTGCTCATGCTTGGAGTAGTTTGTAATCTGTAGTACTGAGGAAAAAGCAAAGAATTTCTCTGCGAGCTGAATTTAGCAATTTCTAGAAAAATAATCTGTCATGACTCCTACTTTTCCTCGGGAAGAAATGAATATACTGTTATCTACAAATAAAAGTGTGCATGTATATATGTTTGAATATATGTGTGTGAATATGCATTATATATAACAGAGTTTCATTTCACCAAGTAACACATTGGTTAGGCATCAAGTTTAATAAAGATCATATATACTCTATGCTGAAGAACAGCCTTTATTACTTTGGGTATTAGTAGCTAAGTTAAGTACCCCTGGTGGTTTGGACAACATTAGAATTTGTCAAAATAAATTCAATACTATATGAGCCTGACAAAGGCCAGTGCTGGCTGAAATGTGGAAAGGTTGCAACATGGAATGACAGACACACTGATTTTCCAGCATAAAATGAACATTACTTTATTGACCTTTCTGATTAAGTAAATTAGTGCCAAAGCAAAATTCCATGTAGTATACAGGAGGGGGACTTTTTTTTTTTTATTTTAGCTTACTTTTTGTCATTGTTTTATATCTTTAAAATACGTACTTCTGCTGTATATAAATTTCACACTATAAAGAAAATCATTCAGCAATTCTATGGCATATTTCTCTTGAATGATCTCTATTTCTAGTGTGAAATGGTGTAAGCGACTATTTTCTTCCTTGTCAGGAGTCTGTATAGCAATGGTCATTGGTGCTTACTCATAAAATTTTAATTCGGCAAACAACTAGCAAGACAAAACTTTTGCTGTGTACAAGACCATTTAATTAGCTAAACTTCTGAATTAAATGTAATCAAATCACGGAAACAGGCTAAAACCAATAGTTGTGATGAATGATGTGACAAAAGAATCTAACTAAATAAGGGGTCTGTTCAGGAAAAATTAGGCTCCAGTATTACCAATGTTTATTAGGCTTGGAATGGTGTCCCTGATCTCACTACAAACAACTGTTATGCAAGAGAGAAGAGAGATTAAAATGGGTCCTATTAATTTACAGTGAGAGAAATTGAGTTGAAAGTCCTCATGGATACAGATGTCAACATCAGAACCGTAAGCTGATTGGGAAAGAGTGAGAAGATGCATGAAATCTTGCTGTGCTTTCAAACATGGTGAGTTAAACTGCTTCTGAAAGATAAAAACAAGTGCTAACTTTCTATTTCTGCACCATTTAGAAAAGCTGCTATGAGATGCTCTAAATTCTCCCCAAGAACTGCCTTGCTGCATGTTGCATCAAAGATGTATTGTAAAAGAAAAGGGAAGAAGAGGAGAGGAGAGGAGAGGAGAGGAGAGGAGAGGAGAGGAGAGGAGAGGAGAGGAGAGGAGAGGAGAGGAGAGGAGAGGAGAGGAGAGAGGGAGAGTACCCCTTAAGAGCCAGTGCCCAGGATCATGAGGCTACTTCCATCTGTTTGTAGAAGGTCCTGCTCCTGATCAGGTGGCCTGTAGTACATACCTACAATGGTGTTATTCATTTTAGCTTGCCCCTTAATTTTCACTCATAAGTTCTCCACTTGTTCATGTTTCAACCTCAGGTGGAGATCAATACGTTCTAGATGCTCTCTTAGATGAAGAGAAACTCCACCATCTCATCTCACCGAACTGTCTTAAAGAGCCATCCATGACATCATTCCAATCAAGCAAGCTGTCTCACCATGTCTCCATGATCTCAATGAGATCATGGTCCTGTGACTGCCCATAGAGCTCTAAGTTCTTCCTGTTTATTTCCCATCCTGTGTGCATTGGTATACCAGCACTTTAGGGAAATAGAGTTCAGATATCCCTAGATAGATGCAAGAAGGCTTCCTTCCTAGCCTATCCCTTGTGAAGAGTTTGTAGTGACTCTTTGCAGCAGTCCAGTTGTGTGAGTGATTCCACTGTGTTTCAGTATGGCAACTAAGCCATAGTTTGCCTGTCACACAATGGCTTTCATTTCCTTCTGCTAATTGTCCATGCTGCATGCATTGCCAAAGATGCACTTCAGCTGAGCCATTGGCCTCACCACCAGCCTTAACTATCAATAAGGGATAGTAATCAGAGGGGTAAACCAGACTGGGGTTTCTCCTAGTAATGTCCTTGACTGGGGCTGCAGGGAAGCAGTAGATTTCCCTACAGGTATGATCTGGCAGACATTGGGCCCTCCATTCCCCTCGGAAGAGAGTCCCCTACAAGTACCCTTCTTTTCATCTTGGTGGAAGCAATCTTGAGATGCAGTTGACCACATTGCCCTAGACAACCTCCTGGGTGGACTTTCTACTCCATCCTCACTTATCTGTCCCTCAAGTTTGCAGATCCTCAGACCTATTGCGTACAGGCAACTGGGAAGGTGAGCAGGGAAGGGAGGGGATTTTCCTGTGATGCCAAGCAGAGACCTGTTTCCACTCTTCCCCATCTCTTAGGTGCCTTCACTCTGCCTGACAGAGTCCATTTTTCCCTGCTTACCTCTCTCTGTGGGGTAAAACTTTTAGTCCACCTTAAAGTGTATACACAATAGTAAGTATTTATTCCTGCTTCTAAGACAGAATTAGTAGGTTTTCTTTCTGCCCACAGTTTTCTCCTTACTCAAAAAAAATGTACTGCCTGCTTACTTTATGGCTGTCTTTGTAAAACAACATAGCCCAGTATTCAGTGCCTTAAAAATCACTTCATATTTTCAAATTTAGGGGGAAAATAAGATTGTTCAGCGTTTAGAGTTACTCTATTTTTGGTACTTCATATGTATTCTACCATATTGTGGAACTGCTTTTGTTTTGTCTTTTTATTGTAGTGCTAAATTTGGCATTAGGTTTTAATAATTGTGCAGTGCTTTGAGACTATGCTGAAAGGTATTTTATCAATTTAAGTTACTATTCTATTATTGCTTTGCCCCAAGGCTCACCTCATTTTCAGCAAAGCCCAGTCATTTTTTTTGTGGAGTCATCACTTTTTACCTCTATTCATCCTTCCCTCCCCTTTCCGCAGCCTTTTCTTTCTGAGAATGGTCAAACGTATTTCTCTTTTTAAAGGATGACTCCATTATCATGTATTGTAACTCCTGCAGTGCCACTGTACTTAGAAGCCAAAGGTATCAAGTATCACATCTGCTTGTATCCTATCTATAGAAAATCATAGAATCATAGAATGCCTTGGGCTGGAAAGGACCTCAAGGAGGTCTCCAATGAGATCTCCTTGCAGCCTTCTCTTCTCCAGGCTGAACAAGCCCAGCTCCCTCAGCCTGTCTTCATAGGAGAGATGCTCCAGACCTCTGATCATCTCTGTGGCACTCCTCTGGACTCTCTCCAACAGATCCACATATATACAGGGTATCACATTGGTTATAATAGGAGTACATGAGATGCATGAAGGACCGCAGCTAGGATTTTACACTTGTCTCAGAAGTACCCAAAGTATACATCCAGATTGTGAAGTGTTTCATCCCTATTTTCATGATGCTTCCAGCTTTGAAAGATAGAAAGGATGGGAAATGTGAGAGAATATTTAATCTAATGGTGAGGGATGAATTTCTTACATGTCATTTGCGTTCAGGGATGGAAAGTCTCACTAACTCACAAAGTGTTTTCATGAGAGAGGTTACATTTTCAGGTCTTTGTCTCAAGCTTCTATCCAAACTGTCTTAAAGTTCACTTTCATGCCTACAAATCATGATCTTTGCTATGTACAATATGTTCTTTTTTTTTTTTTTTTTGAGTGAAGTTGAAACTTTCAGAAACACAAATGCTGACAAATGCCTGGACAGCATGGAACACATGGAGTGTGAAGCTATATAATACTGGATGAAAGCTAATGTCAGTCTTATACTGTCAATCTCTTTTCAAATAACAAATACTTAATAGTGAATACAAAAGAATAACTGAGCTAGGATTATACAAGGTAAGAAGCCAAAGAGGATAGATATAAACTTTTAAAGATCACAGAAAAGAGGGATCAAAGAAAAAGTTGTGAAATTGAAAGTACAAGTCCTTCACAGATAGCAAATAATGTGTTTGGGCCCATCAGCAGTATAAACATGAAGTAGCTTCTCAATCTGTCAATAGCATTGGACTAGTTTGGGTGGGCTAATCATCTTTACACCTCCCCTTCAGGTATATATCTATCTATCTGTATACATGGATGAGATTCCCTTATGTCTTCTCTTTCCTAGACTAAACATTCCCTAGGCTTCTCTTTTTTTTTTTTTTTTCTTCTCATGGAAGAGATACTCCAGTCCCTTCATAATCTTTGTGACAGTTTGCTTGACTCTTCCCAGTAGCTCCCTGTCTCTATTGTGCTTGGTGACCCAGAATTGAACATGGCTCTCCAGGTGTGTCTGCATCATAGCTAAGCAGAGGGCTCTATCTGCTGGCTATGCTTTGCCTACTGTGATCCATGACATTGTTAGCCTACTTTACAGAAAAGGAACACTGTAGGCTCACATTCAGCTTAGCCTGATGCACTAAGCATCAGCATCAGCACTAGCTTAGCTAGTGGCTACAGCCACTCTCAGGTCCTGTTCTGTAGGGCTTCTTCCTAGCTGAGTGGCTTCCAACATGTCCTGGTACCTGGGGTTGTTCCTTCTGAGATGTAGGGCTTTGGTCTTCATAAGGATCCTGTTGGCTGATTTTTCCAACCTGCAGAGATCCCTCTGGATGGCAGCGTGTCCTTCAAGTGACTCAGGGACTCCTCCCAGCTTTGTGTCCTCAACAAACATACTGAGAAGACACTCTGCTTCACTACCCTCAATATTAATGATGTTGTTAAACAGGACTGGTCTCAGTATTCACTCCTGACATACTCTGTCCATTACTGGCCTCAAACTAAAACTTGCTACTAATCACCACTCTCTGGACCTGGTAGTTTAGCCAGTTTCCAATTAACTTGACAGTGTGATCATCCAGTCCATATTTCACCAGCTTCTATATGATGATATTAAGGGAGTCAGTCAAATCCTAACTGGAGTTGAAGGAGATAATATCCACTGCTATTCCTCCATATACCAAAGAAAGAGAAAAGATGCGAAAAATAAAAATCTCTTTTTTGGGCTTTCAGAAGGTCTTCGCCGAAGTCTCTAGTGGAAACCTATCCATCAAATAAGCTACCTTATGGTGCGGACTGATAATAAAAAAAATCCTAACTTGCCTGTGGATACTGCAAAGAGAATAGTTTTTCAGAGAGAAAGGTAGACTGTTCCAAGTCAGACTATTTATAGAATGGGACACTTATATGGAAGTATTTTCTTTCTGGAAGTGTTTTCATCTCTACAATAATTACAAAGACAGCCTAAAGTATACTTAAATTTTTGGGCCTTAGATAATTTTCTAAATGTATGTTAGCTGAATCCAGGCTTAAATTAAATTAAATTAAATCAATTTTTCATCACCATATACCTTATCATTTTTCAACATCAAAGTGTTTGAGTAAAACCATTTAACACATACAAGCTAGTCATTTATGTCTGATGCTGTGCACCGAAATGGATATATTTGCAGGTAATACAATTGCTTAAGTGACCAGGACTGAAGTATCTGTCTCCAGCCTTCTTGGAATCAAAACATGAGTTACATAGATTGCAAATTTGACTTGGCATTGCCTGTGCAGTACTTTCACTGGTTGATGTCTACACAGAGCTTTCAATTTTTTTCTATCACTATTGACTAAAATCCACACAAAACACCTGCAACAGCAGCAGAAAATTCTCCAGTGGATTTCATGCATTGCTCTGTTTCACAGAATCAAAGTCCTGCTGAAGAGGAGACAGAAGTATGGAATAATTGTGGGCAGTTAGAGTCTGAGAATGCTTTATGAACCTGACTTCTAGTCAATAGAAATTTTTTTTTCAAGAGAAAACATCTGAGAAGTTTCCTGATCTTTTCCCCTTCCCTTCCCTTCCCTTCCCTTCCCTTCCCTTCCCTTCCCTTCCTTTTCTTTTCTATTTAAACTTGATCAAATGTTTTCAATGCTTGTATTTTATCCACATCAGATTTCAACTCTCAAAACAAAATTAGCTGTCAAGTAAGAGCTATCAAAGCACTGAATATTTTTTCTTTGCTACAAGTCCAAAGCAAAGTGGAATGAAACTAAGAGAATACCTCTTACTTATTCTTTACAGTGTAAAGACAGCTCTTTCTTTGGCATGGAACAAGCACGGAGAAACTTTAATAACAACGCAAGACGTAGTGCTGTAACCCAGGTTCATAAGTTTCTTTTTCGTTGCCTTCAACAAAACCACCACTTAAATCAAACTCTCCATAAGAAATGCTGATCTGCAGAATATTACCAGATGGGTCTCCTGCCTTCTGAAGAAAGGGGGAAATGAGAGAGCCTCATGTTTAACGGCATATGAAAGAAGAAATACAATGTGTAAACTTTCCACTGACGGATATAATAGTGTTCTCACTTTTAAAGAAAAACAGTACTTCCTAGCAGGAGGCCTGCAAGAAATTTAACAATTACTCAAGATTTAGTTGTACAGCATGGCATTTTCAAACATGTGCAGAGTCTGTTATTTTTTGTAATTAAATTAATTTAAATAATAAATAATGTAATTAAAATACATTTGGACTGTGCAATCCCTAGGGCTGGAACTGAGCGCAGAGAAGTGATGCATATTCAATGTGAAGTTTAATGAGTAAGAAAATGCAGAATCCTGGAAATCTGGTAATGTGCAATATAGTTTTGGCACCCTCCCCCCTTCTTCCTCGTTCCTTTTCAGAGCAAAGTAGGGCCCAATTTACAGAATCAGGCTTTAAATCATTCACAAGTCTCTTTTCCTAAAAAGGAAATGTTGCTAGTGTTCAGGGTTCTTTTTTTTAACACAACATGTGGTTACCCAAATGTTTCCCTACAATAGTTCTAGTGAAAAGTGATAGGAAATAGACTCTGTAACCCTGTAATAGCAATGTTTACTTTACCCTCATCAGTATTTTACAGACTATAGGAAATCATTACTTGTCTATTCGTTACAAGGCTGACCCTGATTAAAAACTTCTGCTGAGATTTTTTATTTTTTATTTTTTTATTTTTATTTTTTCCCAGAAGAGACTTATCCTGTCAGAGCTCTGATTTTAGGGATCATCACAGTCCTGATTTGCTCTGCTTTTTCTGATATCCTGTCAGAGCTCTGCTTTTAGGGATTATCACAGTCCTGATTTGCTCTGCTTTTTCTGAATGTCAAGATCTTTTACACTGTGCAATAAAAATCCAGAGACCCCTGGACTGTGTCTTAGGGAGAGGTTTGTACCCTCCTTCTTGAGAACCTTGGAATTGCTCTCAAGAAGAAGAAGATGTGTTCCTTCTTATTTTCCTCCAGTACTGTTAATGTGTGTGCAATGGTCTCATCATTACCCTACTCCCTTCCAGACAGGAGTGCTATTCAGGCAAGTGTACACCAGGAGAGTGAGTTCTGAAACCCAGGGTCACAAAAGAGCAGGGAGCCCTCTCACGTCAGGGGAGCCAGAGCTTGATGCTTAGCAGGGGGATGAAAGGGACTTTGGGACGTTGCATGTGGTGTCTTGCTTCTCAGGTGGGCAGTTCAGGATGACAAGTGAGCCTGAACTGTTAGTGTGAGCTAGGGCTGCTATCATCCCCACAATAGAGCAGTGCTAGCTGACATCTTAGAGGCTCTATAATTTTCTAATTTGTGTGGACTGCAAACGGCTTACTGACTCTTTGATTTCACAGAAATGCAATACTTACAGTTTTGTGAGGTTATATATTCTTCCCTCCTTCCCCTCCAAACCCGGGTCATGAGGCCAGGTAATCATAGGAAAACCTGAGTTTCTGCTGAAAACCTTCTGCTAAGGTATTTGACAAAAGCACAAAGCACATATTTGTAAAGATTCAAAAAGCAGATGAAAGTAGTAAAAAAAAAAAAGAGAGAGAAAGAACTACAACTTTACTGTTGTCTTAAGCTCTGCTAATCATAAGGCACGTCTAATGGTTTCAGGAGATGTGAGTCAGAGTGAAATCATTAGCAGTATTGATGCCTCTGAGAAGTGAATTCTTAATACCATCATCATTGTGGCTGGACAGAACTACTGTTCAGCCTTCACCTTTCTTGGAGACAAAAAGAGCCTCTGTTTCAAGTGACAAAGGTCAGGTTTTTGGTGTTGAAGATCCAGAAAAACATTCTAGCAGATGATTGTGGTATACATGTGTATGTGGCTACTTTCTATTATATTTAGCTGTTATCTGTATTTACATACTAGAGTTATTCAAGGTTTCAATCAAGAATAAGAAGTCAGGGGATAGCCAACCACGTGTTTTAAAAGCTCCTTCTGCTGTACTTTGCCATTCACTTATGTCCTTTGCTATTCCTGGCATGCTAACTAGGAACTAGACAATTGACAGGTTCTCAACAAATGAAGGTAGCGAGAGCCTTAAAGTTTCTGTGATTCTTCAGAAAAAAAGCTGATTTCTATGGCAGTTTCCACTCTGGGGTAAGAAACTAGAAAACAAAACTAGTTGGACTTCTAACTCCAACTTCTGACTGAGCTCACTGGTAACTGTGCCTTCACTGGAGTTTAGTGCACAATGCTTTTGTAGATGCTGTATGTACAGAAGTGGGACCTCTTTTCTGAATATTTCACTCAATATCGGATTCACCCTAAAGCTCTTCCTCCCAATACCATGTGCAGCAGTAGATCAGAGTGGGATATTTTACCTTTCCGTGAGGTGTAGCCCCTTCCCTGGCATAGTGCTGTTTCTGTACAGGTGACAGGGAAGGATTTCCATACGAGCAGAAGGTGGCAGCAGATCTCTGCCTCATTTCTCCCGAGGTGATTTAATCTTCTGTGGCTACTGAAGAAGAGAAAAAAGAAGGGAAAAAAAAAAAAAAAAAAAAAAAAAAGGAAGAAAGAAACTAACTTTCTGAGGAAAAAGCCTATCTCTATTTTAATGCCACAGCTAACTAGGAGAGGACCTCTCAGTTCAGCTCATCATAGTGCACTAAAGAAAAGGCATCTCTGTCACAAGTTGTCCTGAGGATTCAGCAGAGATGGAAGCACATCCCCATCAGGCCAAGTGGTAGCCTGGGAAGCTCACAATTCTGTGCATTTGTGAGATAAATATGTCAGCAGTACAGCCTTCAATTCTTGTGAGCCAGTGAGAGCAATTATTTTAACCTGGTGTGTCAGTAACTGAGCCACTGTTGAGTGATGCAATCTTCACCCCTTCTCAGGGCCGAATCCTCCATGCTGCCCCAGCTTTCCAGCCCATGGGTACATGTAGCCATGCCCAGGCCATAGCAGAGCCAATGCTTCTGGCAGCCCATCATCTCGCTGTGGGTGCCTGCCTGCTGGAGAGCTGCCTGTAGCTTTCTCCTCCTCCCTAAGGAGAAGAAGTCTTGCATGGTTTCAAATTCTACATTACAACGAACACCCATGCCGTTCTTGCAGAGCCACCCTCAAACCATTGTGGCTAACAACAGCAACAAAGAAAGAGGAGTCATTGCCTTTCCTGTTCATGTACTCCTCCTGTACTGGCTGAGTTTCCTCTTTCCAGCAAACCTCTTTTCCCCCTCTTTGATCTATGGATGCTACTTATATGTTACAACTGCTGCAGCCCATGAGCCACTGACACAGAAGGTTCACTGTTAGAAAAGAATTTGAAGGGAAAGAGCGGAACTGCTTAATAACAACACTAAAAAAGGTCATAATTAACAATTTGGTTGTAAAGGTGAAAAGCTGAAGCTCAACATGTACTAAATAGTTTATTGTTAAAAAGGGAAACTTCATCTGTGGCAACATTTTTAAGCAGGTGAGGTGGAGCTTACCAATGAAAGGGAAGCTTTCTTTTTCAATGTTCTGCTTAGGTGTCAAAACACATTTTAAGTGTTTTTGCTTCCACTGGTAAAGGCAGCCAATTTTGTTTGTTTGGGTACTGTCTCTGTTTTATTTGGTTTCTTTGGAAATAAACCAAAGCATTGGTTTTGTTTCACAGATCCTTACACCCGAAGAGGAGTGACATGAGCATTGGCTCTGAGCTGCTGCACAACACAAGCCACACTCTTTCACTGCATCAAGTTCAGTTGTGTGGGTGGTTAAGCTAGAATAAATCTTTTAGAAGAATAATCAAAGTTGACTTAAATACTCCGTGTGATGTAATGAAGTAGTCCTGATGATTTACCAGCAAGTTAGAGGACATAACTTATTTCTAGTTCTTCCAGGATCTTTCTAACAGATACAAGCATGACAACAGCTACAGACTCACAAGAACATGTAATGAACTGGAAATTAAGAAGAGCACACGATCTAGAAGAAAAGGCAGGGCAGGGAAAATCTTGCCACTCCATCTGATGAGATTTTGCCTGTTACAGTACACAGTACACCCCAGGGCTTCCTCTGTGCCTATTTGCCTCCTACAGAATCTCCCACCAGAGATCACCGAGTCCCCACTTTACTGATATCCAAAAAGTTTTAGAGATATTAATATATCTCTAAGGATATGCAGAATGTTTGAGAAATAAATCATAATGGGTGACAAGGCACATCAGCTAGTTAATTGTTGTCTTTTCCTCGAAGATCTTCCAGCTTCTCATATTGAGGGATACCTGCCTCCCCTCAGCCTCCAGTTGGATATCCAATTGTCATCCCTTTGGTATCTTTGAAATCATTACCAGTACAGCTGGTGAAGTTATGCTGCACAGCCCTTGACTCCTGTAACTACAAGCAGACACTTCTGCTTTGTGTTACTAAGGGACATGGTTTAGTGCAGAAATACTGATGGTAGGTGGACGTTTGGACTAGATGATCTTGGAGGTCTTTTCCAATCTTGGTGATTCCATGCTTCTCAATCTTTTCATTCAATTTAATTGCAGTGTTAATTTTTATGATCGTTATTTTTATTTACTCTAGCATAATCATAAAGAAGAATGTACTTTGTAGCTATTACTATAAAAATTGGTTTGCCTTTTTCCTAGCAGAGAGAGAGCTAGTTCAGAGAGACATTTTCTAACATCATCTGAGCTGAAATGAAGGAAAATACAAAAAGCCCAACCACTGGCATAAAAAAAAAAAAAGGAAAATAATGAGATGAGTGATTTTTTTGCAAAGGTTTCAAAGAGTAATGTTGTTTAGTGGGGCTATGCCAGAATAATATTACAAACCCTTTTAGAATAATTTACAGGAAGAAGATGATTTTTTAGGAAGGGGATGTCACTAGTGGAAACAATGCCAGCTTTGTAAAAATGTTGGTTTGGAAAGGAGATTGGAATCTAATCACTTAGATCCATGAAGCAGGAAGAATAAAGGGAAGAAATTTGGAATATCTTTGTGCCAAAGTAGTCAACAGATGGCTCAGGGCCAGGACTCAGCCTGTAAGGACAGTTTTTTGGCTTCAGGAGAGCACTGGCCCATCAGCAATTGGCCTGTTCCTATATCATGTTGTAAGATGGAGATGGTGCAGATCTAGATTTGGTCTGTTCAGTTGGAGCAGCACTGTAACAATATGTTTATATCTGTTTGGCCCCATAACATCTGGCTGGGAATAAAAATAGGTTTTGGGATATGAAAGTTTGCCATCCATGCTTTGGAGGATGAAAGAAACCACAAGCAGGTGTGAAGGACAGGCTCTGTGAGATACTGTCAGCTCAAAACTGATGGGAACTTTGCTCCTCTTAGTAAGAACAATGGCCAGTTTTTCCTGTACATCTTTTTTCCAAGATGTTTTGTAGGTCCAAAGGATGCTGATTTCCCTTGCATTATTATGGCATGAAAGCATTTCTATTTACATTTACATCTATTTCTGAACTTGTCATGACCTGAGCTGACTGTTAGTATTATCTGTAGATAAATACAGTATTATCTATACCTGAATATTTGCTTACTAAGTTTGACTAAACTCTGCTTGGCTGCTTTCGTGATTTCAGTTTTTTAAAACAGTATTCACCAGTGTGCATCTTACAAGTGATAAGAGAAATATACTTGTGCTTATATCACCATTGTGTAATTAAGACAATCATGAGAAACAAAATAGAAGGAAAACTTCAAATTGGGGATGAGAGAAAGTATCATAATTTACACTGGTGAAAATACCTTGTAGGTCAGCCTCATGCTTGTCCATGTTACGTTGTTTTTAAACATGGATCATTATATTGACTCCAGTCTCATTTTTCCTGATCTAGATTTATAGTAGAGAATAACTGGAGTTAAAATGATTAAACTTTCCAAGTTCTTTATCTCAGTTAATATCACTGCCTCTGGTGTTTTTGGAAGGTAAAAAGTAGTACAGATACTCTGAAATGCATGGAATGACATCTATTATACAAATCCGAAACACCATAGACTAAAGATAGCTCTGATACAACCAACTCTGAAAAATGTGAGCCTTCAAATGTCAGGAAAGCATTTATATCGAATATTCTTTTGGAATAGGATGATTTAATGATCCAACAGTAGTTCAAATATTATTTATTATTGTTATTTACTTCTAAATTGGGAAAAACCCAGGAAGGCCTGACTGCTTAGCTCTTCCGAACTATGAAAGTTGAGCTACAACCTCATGCTGAAGTGTAAAGTGACAAAAGATAGATTTCACCAAATGGCCCAACTGAGTGATCTGTTTCCTGCCTTAGTTCACACAGTCCTGAGTGCATCCACCTTCGTAATACACTGCTAAGTCCATCTAGTCTGAAGCACATTTTCTGGAGAAGAGAGACTACACAGAAGAACATTGGTTGGAAGAACTTTGTGATTACATTTCAATAATAAATTCTCAGTAGCAAATAACTTTGTTATTACTACTGTTGTTTGTACCTCAGCACTAGGTTATTTAGAAGTAAAACACTGTGTGATAGAGCAAGTCGCAAAACTGTTGGGCTTGGTAAGGTGGGCTGTACACCAGTGAGGGCTGGACAGAGAAAGAAAACCACCAGAAAATAAGAATGTCAGAGTATATCAGATTAAATGTCCAATCAGTCTAATATCTTCTAAAAGATCACAAAAAGAAAAAAAGAAAAAAGAAACAAGAACAACAAAAAAAGGATAACAGTATATCGAGTAATAAATTCCCAGCCCTTACTGATTTATGGTTCAAGAGTACCTTTGCACGTGATAGCTTACAACCAGTATAGCCATACAACCTGTAGTGGATAGAGGGGTAAGGCACTTAGGAAAAAGTTTGGCTGAAGACATATTAGAGGACATAGGAGCAGGAGGAGATGGTATCTGCATATCCTGATTTCAACTAAATGGAGACAATGACTTCAGGCAAAGGAAGTACCTGGGAAGTACTGTAGACTCATATTGGTTTTCTTATGAATGGTGATGCCCTTGTATAAACTCTTGCTAAATTCAGGGAACTATCTACAGTTCACAATATTGTTCAAGTATTATAACAGGCTCAGAAGCTGTCCTAAACACCAGAACAACCAGATGATGTAACTAGGACTTTTTCTGATGATTACCTGAGATGACATTAGCTACAGTGAAAAAATTTTATATATGCACTTTTGTATAACTACCATTTGCTACTAGGAGCAATACTTAGAGCAGTAGAGGTCTAGTGGTGCCAAGAATGTTTTACTTCACAGTAAAAAAGGAAATATTTTGAGAGTACTTTACACGGTAGTAAAGCAGAGACTAAACATGACATCCACATTCATAATGAGTGTGCTTTGATCTGCAAACAGTCCTTAAAAATGAAGTAAGGATATTGCTTTAAATAGTGCAGTTGTTAGTCCTGATCTACAAGTGTGCGCAAGGAGAGAATGTTTCCTATTGCAGTCAACTGACTTCCCCTGATTTACAGCATTTTCACCAGAAGTTCAAGTTCTGTTGACTATTTGGACCTGATTTGGATTTATTTTATTTTATTCTCCAAGTAGTCCAGGAAGCAAGATAAGATTTACTTTCACACATGACTGTTTGCATAACACTTTTTTCCACTTAGTAAGAAATACATGGTAAGTTATATTTCCTTTGAAAAACAATGGTTCAAATTGAGGTGTGAAATGTTCCCTTGTACTCCATTGTACTTTTTCATATGGAAGTTCAAGTAAAATCCAAAGGATTGAGTCGGGTTTTATACCTACTGCTGTTTGTACATTTGTTGTTTCTTATGAAGTCTTCGGTCATTTTTAGAGACATGCTTCATTTAAAATTCAGTAGATGTGTGACAAGTCTATGCATCACTGCTGTGTGCAGCCCCAGGGACTTCACAGATGTGAAGATCTCTGTATTGGATGGTTAGGAGGAAGGATATTTGTCTGCGTAATCAGAGAACAAAAGGAAATGTGAAAGTAAAGGGAATCCACCTCACCAGCTGTCTCCAGCTATGCCTTGTGGGCATAGTAGGCAACTTTATCTACCTTCTCATTTCTGTTAAATGCTATTAAATTTACTTTTTTTTTGCTCCTGCAAGAAGAATTTATGGAAAATCCCTCAAGGTAAACCTGGCAGAACGGCTCATCGTAGCACATATTTTTCTGGGAGGAGATATGAGTGTGTTCTTGTTAAAGAACATCAGGGTACAAGAATTACTCCACAGCCCCAAAGCCAGCAACATCTTCCCAACAAAGCCACTACCAGCCTACTGCCTGCAGAAAGTCCCTTCTCTAAGTTTGTAATCTAAATGTATGAATACCAAGATCCAAAGCAATAACTCATTCCAGTAGCTGTCTAACTGTGACAGAAAGGAGTTCAACATGCTCTCTATAAGGCTCTCCAGAGTGTTCTTAAGCCCTCAGCTGATTAAACCTGTGTGAATAGAGGTGTAGTACTATTGTTGGCAGACGGTCCAGTAAATAAGGCTCTTGAAATTTCATAGGAAAGAACATATTTTTTGAGCACTTTCACTAGATCAGCAATATAATCAGTAAATATATAAGTGACCCCATCTTTATCATGGAGTCATAGAATCACAGAATGGCTTAGGTTGGAAAGGATCTAAAAGGTCATCTAGTTTCAGCCCCCTGCCATGGGCAGGGTTGCCCCACTAAATCATGCATTAGATAAGGTTGACCAGGGCCCAAAACTACATAAAAACACATAAAATATAAAATAGCAGGCATTGCAACTTTTCTTTTCATAAGGAATCTTTCAAGAAGTTAAAACAGAATTGCACTTATGAGAAACTCCATTCAACCTTTTGTATCAGTAGCAAGAAAGGAAAAGGGAGACAGAGGAAATCTTGGACTCTAGTCTGAGCATCTAAAACTACTTCTTTATATTTTGATCAGTGATTGCTTGATATAAAGGACTACTTGTGTGCTTTACCTGAAACTTGTTATATAAAATGCATAAAGCGGGGCAACCTTTTCATGCAGTCAATATGGAGAAGTAAACCAAAATTGAAACTATGTCTTCCATGTAACAATAAAATGCTTTTCTGGAATTCTTGCTGTATGAAGAATACAAACCATCCCCTGTTGTTGCCACTCTGTGATATGTGATAAGTTTTTTCCAGGTGATTTAATTGTGCTCAGAGCTCACTTGCTTACTTGCCTGCTGCAAGTCTGCAAAAGCAGACCACCCCCTGAATCATGCAGACTTTGGTGAGTGATGGAGCTAAACTGGGCTGTCAAGACCAAGGTGCTTCCTGTTATGCAGAGAAGCATGTTTCCTGGGAACCTTCAACAAGAAGAAGCTGAAGTATTTTCAGAGCTGGAACGTCTGAATTAACATTTTCAATCATTTTTAAATTAACTTTAATTGGCTAACATTTCATTTTGGAAGCAAGCCTTGAGGCTCTTCTACCCTTATATTTGCACAAAGAAGAAGGAAGGAAAACATGTTGGGATACACACATACAAGCCTCATTACTTCAAGAAGCAAATGGAGAAATAAAATATAAATAGACTATCTAATAAATACAGAGCTAATTAAATAACATTAGGCACATTTCAGCTCATAAAATTAGGCTTAACTATCTTGTATTAACCATCAGGTTGAAATATTCTTTTGGACAAGTTATGGTTGAAGCAAAAACCTCTTAAACTGCGCAGGCTACTAAACTGCATCTGTTAGTGCCATTTCCAACTGCAACTAGAAAGGAACAAGTAAAATCATAGATGTGTTTTTTTTTTCAATACAATCCACGCACAGCTGTTAGCTATTCCCCTCACAGCTTTGACAGAACATCAACTACAGCCATTCTGTAGTGTTAGGATGATAAATCAGAGGGGCCTATGGAAGGAATGGACATCAGTAAGATGCAGAAAATAACAAATGAATTCTTTTAGCTTTTATGTTGAAAGCTGCAGAATAAGGAAAACAATCATGCCTCTGCCAGAGCTTTCAAAGTTTGTGAGGTGCACCTTTGCATATCTCTAATGAGTGATGCAGCTAGAAGTGCTGGAGAACACATAATTGACTAACAAAGCCAAACTAATTAAAAACTGAAAAATTTGTCTCCTGACAGAGTATAGAGGCACATGAAGTAGACACTACAGATTCCTCTGCAGCATTTTACTGGTAGGAATGATTTTTGTCATAGTAACTTAAGAATCAGAATCAGAAAAGGCTTATTTGCAGAGTTATCTTCTGTTAAGGATTGCTATCACTATTTTTAAAAAATATGGTAGTGTCTCTCAGTCAGGTAGACTCACTGTCAGTTCTAAAGATTACATTTTTCAAATGTCTAAGAAGAGCCTCACAGCCCCCTACTGCACCCTGACAACCATTTTCCCACTGTATAAAGAAACACACATCAGATGATTTTGTTATACTTCCAGCCTTTTACCAGTAGAGAAGATGATCTTTGCTATTTAAAATATAAAATCCATTATGTCTTCAGGTATTTGTAGTCTCAAGTAACTACTTGCCCTTCAGTTCTTGGTTCTTTCAAGAATCTCAAACAGTTCTACTTTATAGTCATTAAGCAAATCAATAAACACATCCTCTCTATAAAAATATGTCAGTAAATGGAAAAGATGTCATTAGGAAGTGCTCAGAAGTAGTAGGGAAACCTGCTCCATAACACAACATAGACAGATGAAAAAGTTATGTGGAACATTTGACTGTTCACTGGCACTCCTAGGTTTCCCTGCACTGCTTCTTCATCCCGTGTAACATCTGCCTTCCACACTGCAAAAATTTTCCCCACTTATATCAGTTTTCTCAAACTGATCCTCAGCTTATTTCCTCATGTCTATATGATTACCTCCATCTTTATTATTTTTCTATTGCTTGCAATTTCTTTCCAATTTAATGTCAACCATGAATTTAATTAAACTGTGGTCATTAACATTCATTTTATATGCCTTACTAACAGAATCCCTCTCCTGGTTCTTAATGACACTTAAATAAATAAAACCTAATAGAGATCCCTGTGGTACCTCACTAGACACCTTAACCTAGTTTGATACTTGCTACTTAACTGTTTACTAAGCTCCTTTGAACACTTGGCAAACCACTGAAGAGCATGTAGATTCAAACCAAACTGAATTAATATTTTACTCCAACTTTCATGAGACTCCATCTTGAATGCTTTAGCTGAATGCAAATAACTTACATGTTTCAGTTTTCTTTTTATCTGTAGAGGCCCTGACTCTTCCAGCACTAATGATCATGTTTAATTTTTAGCATGTGTTTAAAGTAAGCTCAAGTAAACACTACTTGCAGTTAAATGAGTTACGCATGTGCTTGCAAGCTGCTAGGTTAAATACCTGGCTTAAAAATGGTTACCTTAAATCTAGGGTCTTACTGAACTTCAGTTCTTTATCTTCAGAAATAGTATTCCTCAAAATTTCAATTCAAACAGCCATATATTGTACTGAAATCCTTGGTGATAGGTAGGCTTTTATTTTTCAGAATGTACAGCAGCATTCTTGCCAACATCGCTGTTGAACTTGTCAAAAGGGAGACCAACACACTAAGAGATACATGTCTGTGGCTGGGAGACTCATTGTTTT
>NW_024962262.1:50981753-51001586 GCF_019238085.1 Lagopus leucura | reverse complement strand
AAAAAAAATAAAAAGAAGTAGAAAATTGTCAACCAATTTGCCTGTGACTGTTCACAGCCATCTTTCCATTTCAAAAAGCTTAGTCCAAATTATCCTTGTTCTCCATCAGCAGATCTGACATCTTTTGCACCGGGACTGACTGTTGATGAGTCATGTCGTTAACACAGTGCCTTTTGTTGTGATAAATGACTCATGGCAGGGAAGATAGCTGAGATGAGGGATCTTATTGCATCCTATACAACAAGAAGACTGGTACAAAGCTTTTGAAATTGCATGTGAATGGAATTGTTATGAAAATGTGTAAATAAATATGTTTAGATATGGTCAGAGAAAAGAAAGTATGAGCACAATGCCCATCTGATTAGAGAAACAATTCAGACATAATGTCCACAAAAAAAGAACAGGTTGTCTTTATAAAAATACTGCAGAGGTTATACATTCATACTCACATTTGGGGCAAACACATTTTACTCCAGTAGTGGTGAATAGCCAAGTTGAAGCCACTGGTTCCTTTAAACAAGTGAGCTGAAGATGAAGTTTAGTTTTAATTCGGAAGTTAATCAAGATATTTCCTCACTTATGGTGCTGACTCAGAGAAAAACAAAAGAATTTAAAAGAGAAAAATCAATGCAGAAGAAGGAAATAAAGATGATATTACTTGAAATGGGGTGTCAAAAATGATTCACAAGTACCAAGATAATTTTAAAACACCTAGGCACGTGCACATGTTTACATAAATATGTGTGTCATTTCACTTGCAGGTGTCTACAAACCTCATCAATATACAAATATACTATTTTATTTAAAATTATATCTGTAGCATCCTACGTAAACAATGTTTAATTGGATATGATATTTAATACATATCAATCTAACTCCACTCCAGAGAACAGAATAAATTCCAAAACAGATTTTAATTAAAATAAATAATCTAGGATATACTGAAACTGGAGAAAATTATTTTACATACAGATGGCAAACTGGGGAACTAAACTCTAAGTGATGCTAACAGTTATTAGATTGCTTCTGCAAATCAAATAATGAACAAAAACTCCTAGGATAGAAACATGAGGAAGAAAGCACTCTAAGAAGGACCCTTCCAGTGCTTAAAAGGAGCGTAGAAACAGGAGGGGGAATGACTGTTTACATGGGTTGGTAGTGATAGGACAAGGGGGAATGGTTTAAATTTTAATCTGGTACCTCAAGAATTCTGCTGCTCAATTCCAATAATACCAAATGTAGAAGTGAGGAAAGATCACAAGAAGATCCTTATTAAAACCATAACAAATAAATTATAGTTCTCTCTTATAGAAACTTGGTCACAGGCCCTTTGTGAGTATTCTGTTTCCACTGAAGCCAAATAGCTTTGGCCAAATTGTTCACTGGCTAGGACAAGTTACAATTTACGTATGAATTAATGTAAATCATATTAGTTGCAGCAAGTAAACTATAGTTTTCAATTTGATCTTCATTTCTGTCTCTGATTCTATAAGCTAAAATTTATTTTGTCATTTGAGAAGACTGTTTTGTTGGGGATATAAAATAAGGAGCCAGTAGAAAATAATGCAAAATAGTTCATCTGGCTTGGACTCACTTCATAATTCGGCCAACATTCTTCATATGAAAGACAGTGCATTAGTTCAACTGACTGAGAAACTGTTTCACTTTTATGACAGTGTTGTACATTCCCTATATTGGCTACTTATCCAAAAGTTTTCTCCCGTAGATTTCTTCAGTTGCACGAGGGAACCACTGTGAAGAATACAAAACAAAAATTTATAGTATTCTCTAGATACATCTATTACTAAGCTTATTTCATCTGTAAAAATGGAACATTCTTTCTATCCTTAATAAAATAAATAAATCGTTTACTGCTTGTGCATAGAATTAGACATTTTTTCAGGTTTTAAGATATCTGAAAAAATGAGATACAATCTGTCTTCTGTTAATAATACTGAGTTTCATCAAATTCTACATGAAGACATATTTAATTTAATATTTATTTTTGAAATTCTGCTGGGTTTTGAATTTTATTTCAAAATAGTTTTCATCTTACATTTTCTGTTGGGAAAGTGGTTCTGGGCTTTTTTAATCTAGGTATGAAACTGTGATGAAACTGTGCTTATCTTCACTCCCTATTTTTTTTTTTTTAAATCCTGCACTTATTCTCAAGATCATAAAAAGTCTAATGATGATTTGAACTCCTTAAGCTTGTCTCATAAGATTTCTTATACATCATGCTGGACTATCAATAGTTATTCATACAGACACCAGTCTACACCAATGAAGACCGCATACGTTGCAGACCAAACCCTATATATTGTATTTCATTTACTGCACAAACTCAATTAACTGGACTGCTTTATTTTAGAAGGAGCCCCAGAAGACCAATTTTCCATGTCTTTCACATATTTATAGAACAGAAATTGAAAACTTCCTGCTTGTTATACTCTAATACTAATTACCTTAGAGTACGATTGGTTAAGCACATCACTTACTTTATGTTGACAGTAAGACTAATAAACATCTTTCAGAAGCTCCTTTCCTGAAGTATGCTTAAATGTTATAGATAACAAAGAAGTATATCCAAAGCTCTCTTCTCCTAGCAAATAGAACTGACTATATGCTTTGAACCACAACTACACTGGCATTTGCTTAATCTTTAAAAGAGGCCTTAACAGATTTTCCATAACAGGAAAGACTCTGTGGATATGATAAACTAATTCTACTATTTCTTGCTATGTGTCATGTAACAGAGACATCCTTAAGAAACCCAGATCTTAATACAGAAATGTAGTACAGTTACCCAAATTCTGGACGTACGGCACACTCAGCTAATAACTATGTTGTCCAGTAATAAAGTTATTGAAATAGTTATTGTAATACATTCTTAGTGTGACACGTGTTAAATGGTATGTCAGTCTTCTCACATAGTAGAATAATCTGTTCTGTATGCATCTGCACTTTTATCACAATAAAAACATGTATTTTAAAATTTGTAAAGGTCTGATTTTTTTCCTGAGATAGCAAAAGCATTGTCTACTTCTTACTACATCAGCCATAGCATTTAAGATCAAATATTAAGAAGGAAGACACTGGGATTAAACATTCACTTTTGTAGGTACATATCACCAACACAAGATTCAAAGTAACAGAGTTTAAAAACGGAAATTAGTGTTTTTTAATAGCATCCCCCCCCTTAAATAATTAACTGGGCAGAATCTGGTTCTCCAGATCATATAGCAATTTTCTCACTGTTCAGTAGAAATTCTGCTTTATGTTCAGCAGTAAAATAAACATTCTGTTCCTTTCAAAGCATTTACAAATACTGAATTAACCTGTCTGTCCAGCCTGTCTGCAATACTCAGTTGGGCAGCCATCATAACATCTCTTTGGCACCTAAGGGAGAAGAGCACAAACCTTGCAAGCAATTTCCACTGACTATCTGCAACCCCTCCAGCATCTCTCTACCCTGCAAAGAGTCTTCATACCCTCATACCTCTCCCTCACAAATGGTACATGGTCTTGGGAGTGCTCTCTGTGAAACCATGAAGTCCTTATATTCTTTCTAACACAAGTCCTGATCTACCAAGAACGTTATTTCTCTCAAATCTTCTGCAAGATGAGTGAAAAGAGGTACCAATTAGCTCAGGGAAAGTCTTGGGGTAGCTTCTTTTCCTGTCATTGTTAAGCCTCCTCTTCACAATAGATAGAATCTGATCATTTTCTGTTTCAATGTCTATTTGGTGGAGCAGATGATCAAGTTTTCTAATCTTACTGTCTAAATGGCAGTTAAAGAAGTTCTGAATGCTAAATAGGAGGTTGAAATGCACTGGAGAAATTCTCTTGAAAGGCTTAGGTGGATTTTTTAAATTGTTTTTGTTGTGAATTTTTGTGTGTGTGGTTTTGCTGTTGTTTCGTAATTTAAACAACAAAGGCAGAGGCTGAGATGCTGGATTCTGAGGTGCCCTCAAATGCTATTTCTTTATTAAAATGAGATAAATAGCACAAGTTGTTAGAGAAAGACATAAGGAAAAGAGTACCTCCTAGAGAAGAAATCATTTTAAAAACATACTCAGGGAAATTTAAAAGCTTCTAATCCTTTTATTTCCTGTTTTTCAGTTTATACATTCTTTATCTTAATTTAATTCATTTTTGCGTTAGCAAGACATTCAGTAAACTAGATATGCTCAAAACCTCAACATACCAATAGGAAGTCAGTACATGAAATAAGAATGTCGTCACTCAGTCGAATTAGAGAGCTCCCACAGTTTCTTGTAGCATCAGAATAGTTTTCAGAATAGTTCTGCTTTATTGTGTTCAACATACATCTTATATACCATTCACTTACAAGCCAGGAATTCCTGTCCTTCTAATCTGTTAATTGGCCTAGCTTCTCCGAAAACACAGTGATAAAGGATGAAAGGTTTTTGAAGTGTGATAAGGTTAACTGCATACAAACAGAACCTCCTGTTTACCATTAGATGCAAACAGATACCATTTGCTCTCTGTCTTACACTCCAGACTCCCAAGGTTTCACACTGATAGGGTCTATCAAGGAGTCTGATAAACTCCTTGCTGACTTGCTCACAGTTACATCTTCCCCCACATAAGAATGGATTATTTTTTTCTAATTTCAGAAACCAGTTGATACATACTGGCTTTTTTTTACACATCAATATAATCCACAAACACTTCACCTATGGACTCAGTTGTTCTCCTGTTGAGACTAATTCACCAAAATTATGTTTCATTATGCCAAAATATTATACTATATGGATTGCTTATTTAGGAAAGAGAGTAGCACAACTTCTCTTTGCATTACATGCCTGTTCCAGATCCTGTGAACTGCACTAAAGGGTAAAATGGAAGTTCTGAATGGCACAATATGTAGTCTGGTCACTATCTGATTCAGATAAAACATCATGCCTCTTTCTCACCTCCACAAACAAAATACCCAATCAATCAAAGCAAAACCACACCAAAACCAAAACAAGTCAAAATGTTCAGTAAGAGATTATGTGGGAGTCATTCTAAACTGAAATTGTGGGTCATAATGTTTTAAGGAGAAGCAGTGGAGAAAGCCAAATACTGTGAGATGCTAATGGTGTAACATCCCTAAACGCACTTCCACTTGGCAATAAACTAATCTACATTAGTTTACATCTACTATGTCATCTACATCACTAGAACCTAGAAATAGAAAGCAAACTAAGTATGAATACCAGGAAAGGAGTTCATAGAAATACTTCTAATCCAAAACAGAAGTCTGCTAACCCTCTTGGACTGGGTAGGTCCTCCAACTGGATTTGGGAGTTGTTCTTTAGCATAAGATAAATCACTCCAGTGGCTTGGCAGTATGCGAGATTGTGTTTTGGTATTATGATAAGTTACAGGCATTAGCTGTTTTATTAGAACATATGGACTCTGCTTTCCTTCATGTTTTCTGCACAGGAATATTCTTCCCACCAGTGCCAGGACTGTTGAACTGTTGTTTCCTGAAGCCCTAACCTCTCTAACAAACAAAAACTGCAAATACCAGACAGTTAAACTGATCCTAATATAATAGAATGAGCATCTGTTGCATTGTCTACCACACAGACAGTCAAGTTAAGGTCCTGTGTCACGTGCAGCTCTTGGAAGGTTAGAGGATGACCGGTTACATCATTTGATGGATTTAAGGACTATCTCATCTCAGATGAACACCCAAAAGAAGGATATAGATATTTGGGCTCCCCCATGCAGTCAAATTTCAGTATTAGGTAACTTCTTTTCACTATTTTTTAAAATAAATTTTAACTTAAGCTGATGATTCACAAAGAAGAGAAATATTCAACAACTTGCCAAAACAATTTTCTTATTTCATATCTTTCAATCAGGCCTTTGATGAACTTTCTCTTCTCAGATCAGCAAGAAGACACCCATTTTATATTGTAGTTATAATGCAATTTTGTTTTTCATGAGTGTATTTTATTTATTTCGATTGCAGTACTGACAAGAAGTTTCAGTCGGGAATAGGAGACCAATGTGTTAAAGCTATGTAGACACATAGGAAGAGACAGCTATTGCTGAAGAATGGATAGTCTAGGGCAAAACTAATCACAGATCTGAAAAACAGACCTGGCAAATTGTCTAAGGATAGGTAATAAGGTCTGCAAGATGCCACAGGTTGACTGCATCTCTCAGAAAAAAAACAACAACAACAACACAATGTCTGCCAGTTCATATATCCCACTTGTTTTGCTCTACAACCTGCACACTGTTGCCTCATAAAAGTTATGCTAAAAAACTGCCCCCAGACACTGCATGAAGCATGCTGAATGGATCTGAAGTTTATTGGAAAGAATGCACCTTCTACTTCATTTACCTCTGAGCTGTGGAAGAATATAATTGAACATGCTTTGCTCTTTAGTGCAATTTGTTCATGAACATTCTTACACTGAGAGCAAGCAGGAATAAAAAGCACTCCTTCCTCAATCATGGAAAGAACGTGTGCACATTCTTACATGGGCTGTGTACAGGAAATCATTCACAAACCTTCAAAGGTATTGATGGGGGAAGGGAGGAGGGTGGAATGGCATTCCTTGGGTAAGAGCACATGAAAGTCTGGTCAGATTAGTGTAATATATTACACAAATGTGACACAAAAATGTTCGTGGATTACACTTCCTTTGCTGTATCATATTAGCACCTCATCACCTCAGCCTACCACTAACAGATGCTAACAAGATATGAGAAGAGGGCTAGAATACACTGAGGTTTCTGTCTCACATTAGCAAGTGTGCACTGTGATGCTGCTTGCCAGCATGTGATGCACAAATTACCAATGCATATTCTATGAAACCATACAAAACAAGACATTGCCATGAAAAGTGTGTTTACAGTGTGCTGCAGAGTGAAGAAGCGTGCTCTGTAGTGGGGAAAATCTAACTAAACTCCTGCAAGATCAGTAAGATAAGGAGTACTTTGAAGATCCTTACTGGTACTCCCTAGAAATACACTGTTTCTGTTCAGAGAATTTCTACTCTTAAGAAAGTCCTAAGGCATAAATTTACTCAAATTATGTAATTACAGCAAGCTTCATATGGACTTTATTCAACTGGATCTTTTTCTTTGCAAGTATAGTTAGGCTTGGTGTTGAATCAAAAGAAATAGAAAAGCATTAGCCATGTGCCAGTCCAAGCTCTAGTAATGCCTCTAGGAGATTTTGACTCAATAGAGATTCTTCCTTATATCCAGCCCTACGATTCACTAAATATGATAATATTATACATACATAGCAGCCTTATTATACTGGATAATTAAATTTTAAAGGGACAGAAGACTGCAGATGCACATGCTCACATTTCCAGAGTAAAACCCACTTTCTCTCCATACAGCCTTACTTGCCATGCAGAGACATTCAGAGAAATATGTGTGTACATATCTGAAGATACCTTTTCTTTTCACTAGCAACAGATGAAATTTGAAGTTGCAGAAGAATAAGTCATCCAGATTTCTGTCTCACATTTTACTGCACGTGAACATGTAGAATATGAATAATTGTTGTAATAAAGACTGAAATAACTGCTATGTACGCTGGATTAAACCCTGAGCATCAAAAGTTTATTTTTGTTTTTTGTTTTGTTTTAATATATTTAAATGAGGGAAATACATATGATAGGTAAAATTTCTTTGGCTTTCACTCTCTCAGTGGTTCTTTTGCCAAGGCCTTTAGTGTAGTAAGGTTGTGATTGTTTCTTGTTCTGTCTAGACATGTGGGTAATATTACATTGCACATATATGGGCTCAAGCTAATTATTTTTAAATAATATGTATGCTTTTGAAAATAGCAAGAAGAAATGAAACTGTCTAAATATACTGTGGGCCATGTTCTGTTTTCCCCCAGGCATTAAAACACTGTCTGATCTTCTTTTTGAAAACACTGTTGAGGGGGGCAAAGTAAGGGAAGACTTTCTCCTGTGCTGTTCTGTGTTCATCACAGTCACAGAGCTCCAGGTTGAACAGAATCTCATCTTGAATATGAAGCTGTAGCCCCAAAGGATTTTTTCTTCATGTTTAAAAGTGATGTTTGAACACAAAGTTGTCTTCATTACCATGGAATAACACGTTTGTCAAACAGCTGATATATAAGTTTACAAAAACTGATTATTTATAAAGCAAAACAGAACACATATTGTTTCATAATGCATAACGAGGATTTTGCATGAGCAAAACTAGTTGCTCGTGGCATTGCAGCAAAGACAGCATTTCAGGTCCAGGTAGGTACTTCATTCAATAACTGAAGGCACCGGCAAGGGCAAAGTCACTGAAATCACATGGAAGTGTTGGAAAAGGCATAATGCACCAAGATCTCAGTGCTGCTGTCACTTGGCCATGGGAGGCAGACACTCCCTGCTGCTTGAAGGAGAGGCTGGGCTCCTTCCATTACTTTTGTCATTGCATTACAAAAGGTGCACCTGCTTTTTCCTCAAATAGTTTCACTGTTGAAAGCATCCTACAGCAACAATAGAATTAATTAATCAAAAGATTAGAAAAAGAGCAATATGCTGAATCACAAAGAGCTGATAAGTGTAATGAATTTTGCACATCCAGCCACTCTGGATGAGTAGCTGCCCCAGGATCAGAGAGCAGAAGAGTGGCAGAGATTGGAGGATGAGACAGAAACCCTATTTTCCAGCTCTCTGCCCATTCCAGAAGTGAAAACACTTTATATATTCATTTTTGTAACTCATTCCTATTTCCCATGTAACATACTAAAAAGAAAAAAAGAAAAAAAAAAAAGATTGAAAATATATAAACATTTATGGATTTTAATTGAAAAGCATGAATATTAAATCAGAAATGAGAGTGTTCATCACTACAATTCATACTCCTTTCTCTCTGTCACCCAAAAAAGGCACTGAGTGAGGATGCTGCCAAGTGTGCTCACTCTCTAAGGCTTTTTTCCTATGGAGAGTTGGAAGGGAGGAGTTTGAGTTTTCCTCACGTGTTATTTGTTTATTTGACTATCTACGATTGACATTGTGTCAGATGGTTAATGAATTAATCTGGTTTTATGGCTTTTGCACGTGTTCCTAGAGGTCACTGTAGGCATATTTTCACAAATTAGAAAAATAAATAAATTAATTAAACTTATTTTCTACTGGGAAGCTGAACACCTGAAATAACAACTATTTTCTCCATGTATGTAGCTGTGCTCTGCCAGGAGGCATTTTTCCCTGCTTCTTGGCTGAAAAACTGTTCTAGCCATTAGGTTGCAATCAAGTGCTGCTCATTGACAATAACTTTATTAGCTCTCATGTACACAGATAGTCACAAAGCTACCAGCTACTTCCAAACTGCACTTTTTAATCCACAGAATCGTAGAATCATAGAATGGCTAGACCTGGGAGGAATACCAAAGCCCACCCAGTTCCAACCCCCCCCATGGGCATGGTTGTCCTCCACCAGCTCACGTGCAGTAAAATGTCAGCTCATTCAACCTGGGCTTGAATGTTTCCAATGGGGCACCTTCTCTGCTCACCTCCCACACAGTGCCAGCTACCATGATGCCTTCCCACTTCAGGCCAATTAGTGGGGCCGGGTGGTCAGGCATTGGTGGCCTTCAGTGAAAAATATGGAGATTTATTTATCTGGGGATAGGGAGACAGACACATCTTCCATGTTTATTTTTCTTTAGAGAAGAAAAAACCAAAACAAATAAAATACTTCTTTTCAACCTTTTTTATGGAGATAAATATGAAAAATACTAATAAACATGTATTTGCTATGAATCAGAAACCTTCAAAATGTTTAATTAAAGAAATCTGACCATTGGGTGTCATCAGAGACCTCATGGATTTGCTAGTGAATTAGTACCCTGGAGAGCTGATAGCTTCGTCACATAGCTCCAGCGCCACGGCCAGGCCCATGTGGGTGCCATAATGTACTGAGCTTATATGGTGAGGTTCTGGTAGCAGAGGAGTGCAGGGGAATCCTCTAGTGAGCAGAGCCCAGCGGTGCCCCACAGCATGGAGCCGTGTTGGGATGGTGCTGGGAGAGCTGCAGACTGTGGAAAGCCCACGGGGAGTCGGGAAGGATGGTGTTGTGGGAGGGACCCATGAGGAGTGGGGGCTGAGTGAACATGGAGGGGTGCCAGAGATGGATGGTTATGGACTGATCACAGGACTCTCCTCTTGGGCTTTCTTCTCTTTGGCTATGTCATTCTCAAACAGGCGTGTCTGAGATGACACTTCAAAAATAAAATCCTTTCTTAGATAGTAAAATAAAATTTCTTGTGACTTACATTCACATTAGCACATACCAGAATTACACCACATTTTTCTTCCTTCAGCTCAGACCCATACTGAGTTTGTGTAACTCTCTGGTCACATTTTATGGACAACTATATAAGACATTCACGTGCTGTAAAATACTGGCTTTTTAAATCTCGTTTTCTACATCATTAGTAAAGGAAGCCAGATATTTCTTAAAACAGAGATTTTAGTATATAATGTGTATACACAGTTGCATCTTGGGTGAAAGAATGGCAAGAAACCCTTCTTCCCTCTATTATTTATTTACCATCCTCATCTGCCTTTTGTGTTCTTCCTCATAGATTTCAAATCACAGTGCTTTCTCCAAACATGTAGGTCTTCCTGGTAGGGCAGAGGATCTGCAGCGCATTCCTGAGGTGAACAGTTATCCAGGCTGAAATAGGAATCTCCATACTCATTATCAAACCAAGGACTTCTGATTTAGGAAAATGAATTGTTCTAAATGTCAGATCTGCTCACTAAAAAAAATAAATTCAAAAGGTAACTTTGAAAATTTCAGCCCTTCTGCAGTCTTATATAATCTGATATGTTCCATAACAGAAATAAAAAAGAAAAGCAGAATACTAATACAGACTAAATTAGTAATCTTTCTTATAGATGGAGATAGAAGTGACTTTTTTGCCTATTTTTCAAATCATCAGGAAAACATCATTGTGGCTTTTACCACTATATTTATTCAACCTCTCTCCGAATAATTGTTCAACAGAAAGATTTTATGAAACTTTAGATTAGATCCAGATGAAAAATTGCATTTATTTAATGTTGATGATTTTTTTTTTTTAAATTCACTTGGAAGTCACTCCTTCATGACTTTTTTTCTTCCTTCCTTCTTTTCAAAATACTAAAAATATATGCTAGTATAACTATTAATATTATGGGACTTTTATGGTTAATAAGTATTATTCATATTCCCCAAACAGAGATTTGAGTAATACACTCTATTCTTACTGACATCAAATTTATAAATGCACATTAACTGAATGCAATTTAAAAGAAAAATATTCTGAATCGTTTCAATAAAATAACTGGCAGAAACTGCAGAATTTGGTACATTTCTCTTTTTTTTTCTTCCTAAAAACAGAGTTTCTGTTGTTTGCTATTTAAGTTACGCAATTTTCCTATATTTGATCCACAACGTGGTATTATTCATTTGCACTGTGGCATATTTGAACGATGTCATTAGTGATTATTGGTCTGTTGCATGACAATATTTTGGTCCTGTTGCCACATACTCTTGAGCTCACAGAAACAAAATTCATCTTCAATCATATTGAAACATATTAGCTTTTTTTTCCTTTCTTTTTTATAAGCAAGAAGACTGTACAAATTTTCATATAAAGCTAAGGCAACAGGGGGATAAAAGCAGATGAAGACAATTCATTTGAAAATCAAAGCAGCGCTTACAGAAATATGTTGGCAGGATTCACCAGGCTCCATTACAGAGTTGTTTAAACACCATATAGAGCAGAAGAGGAACAGGACTAATGGTTTCTCCTGGAACCAGTTCAATCAATTAATCTGTCTCTTTTTCCTTGCTCGTTTAATTACCACTGTGAAAAAGCAGGGGGAATTAAATCACAAAATAACCATTCAGATAACATGATGGATCTAATTGCAGTCTTTGTAAGTGATCGGATCCTGGGGTAAAGCTGGAGCAGCTTCATCCCATTCAGTTGTGTGCTGGCAGTACTCACTGTACTGGCTGCTGACTTTGGAAGAGCATTTCTTCAAGAAGACCAACATTTTTTTGCCTATGGCTCAAAAGCAAACCTCTCACACAGCTGGAGAAACCTGGAGGCAGTGGTCTCCAACGGAGGAAGGGGCAGTGCTACACGCAGGGTAGGGCAGCCATGGCTGAGATGGTCTCTTGGAGCCAGAGGGGAAGCTGGGATGATGGAAACATTCTCATCAAGCGGTGCTGGGTGCTGACTTTTCCCCCCATTTCTCATATTTCTCATTCCACCAGCACACCGCCCATCCTGCCCTGCAGCAGGCTTCAGGCCACCCTGCTCTGGCAGGAGGTGATCTCTGGATGTACCTCGAGAATAGCCTCCTAGTCTGGACTTGGCTTAGGTCTAGAATCGCTGCACCTTCAGGATCCAGCGGCTCTGCCAGCCCTGCAAAGCCATCTGGGATGAGGTGATGGAATAGCAAGTGCCACGGACCTGAGCAGCTGGCCAGCAGCATGGACACAGTGGGCAGCTCCACACTGCTCTCCTGCCACCACCCTCCCTTCCCCTCCCCTCCTCCCTTCCCCCTCCTTTCCTGAGGGTCAAATTCAAAGGTGTTATTAAACTCGGAGATTCCAGCATAGATCTCACTCACACACCTCTGTGTGACCTAGTGCTGGCCACGTGTGTTTGGGACAAAACTGCAAAACATGGCAGCACGTCCAGGGGCAACACCAGGAGCGGTGCTGGAGGCACTGTCAGGAGCATACAGGATGTAAAAAGAGCCTTGCATGCTTTCCCCCCTTTCCTCTCAGAAGGCATCAGAGCTGCGAAGAGCACCGTTGATTTCCTTCCCACTACCCCCTCCTGAAAGAACTTCGGCATTATTTAGAGGGTTTTGGGTTTTTTTCCCCTTACACCCCATTGTGTTTTGATGCAAAGACAACTCAGGTGGCTCAGGTGGCACCCCCAAGTCCGCGCTGCTCACCGATGGTGCGGCTGTGGGTAACCCCCGGGTTCTCCCGGTAGAGGGCATTCAGCCCACGCCGATCCATCCGGCCCCGCTCCGGCACCCGGCGGCGGTACGCACAGTCCGAGTGCGATCTGCAGAGATGGACGAATCTACGTATTTTGTACGGATTTCAAAGGAGTTTACTCAGAGCGTTTCTTTTTATATATGTGCTATATTTTTTTTCCTTTTTTTTTTTTTTTTTTTTTTTTTCTCTCCAGCCATAGGTACCAACCACCCCCACCACTCCCTTCCGGGCTAATCAATTTCCTGAAATTCTTCAAGACTTCATAAGTCCTAACAATGAAAATCATAACCAGCAAGCCGTTTAATTTCCTTATTGTGTTATTTAAGCAATAAGACATGACAAGGTTTGTGTTATGCTAGGATATCACAATGCCTCGGGTGGGTTGTGTTAGGCATGAGGCCGAAAACCAAGAGCCAGAACTACCTGAAAATGGGAGCTGTCCCAGCATACAGCGTTTTTTAGTGTTATTCTGTGGATCTGGACAAAAAGAAAGAATTAAGGCAGAAGTGCAGAAAGTTAACAGTATCTGGCACTTTATTATACAGGAAGCAATACATCTTATGTTTATTCTTCATTTAAATTTTCCCCCTACAGGTTTCAAAGTTATATCTATCTATCTTTCTATCTATCTATCTATCTATCTATCTATCTATCTAAATCAATTTAGAATGAATAATCTTCTAATATCATATTTTCTCTGTTTTCACAAATATTTACATTTATATTTTGGAAATATTCTACAATTTCTATCTACATTTCTAAACTAAACATAAAGAAAATAGAAATAAAATTGCTAACATTTCAGTTTCAAGTTCACCTAAACACAATTCTGCAATTTTTTTTTCTTTCCTGTATTTCTTTTTTAGCTGAAGAAAAGGTATGGCTTTTAAAAATAAAGCTTTCATCTTAGCTACAGAGCACTTTACTTTAAAGGAAGTTGTTTCATGTTTCTCCTGTCAGATATATTATTATTATTATTATTGTCTGTTTTCTGTCTTTTGTCACTTGACCATAAGCAATGTGTATCCCACATTTGTCTCTGAAACATTCCTCCTGGTTAAATTTGTACAGCAACAATAAAATCAGTTAAATATCCTGGAAAAGAAACAAAAGGAGTCGTTCCTACTCACATTAGGAGAGGTGCAGAGACTTTCCCTGCACTGCAAACACATTCAATGGAAGGAATCTCCTTTTTAGACAGAATTCATGTTTAAAGCCCACCTTTGTAGCCTTTGGAGATGGTGGCATATCCCAGCAGTTATACCAGGACAAAGGAATTCTTGGCGCTGCAGAGCAGTTGAGTGGTAAGTCTTTCACAAAGGTGTGCCTCAGCCTCAGTCTCTCCAACTCAAGCTTGAACAGCCACAATTTACATGGAGTTACACATGTGGAACTGTTTGCAAAATAAGGTGTTCGACTTCATTTATTTATTTCATCCATTAGCTATAAACTCCTTAACGGCTTTAGGGAAGGAGAGAAAAAATTTAGGAGTCAGTCATTGAGTCAAAATAGCGATTTCATTGAGCTGGATGTGCAGGAACCTCAGAATTAAGCCCCACAGAAAAAGCCAGACACATATACAAAGTATGAAGGGAAAGAGACAGATGGTAAAAAGGATTCCTATAGTGTGAGATGAGGGTAAAGAGAGACAAAGGGGCAGTAACATGTACTGGGAGAAGAGAGAAACAGGAAAAAGAGGTGGGAGTGAAAAACCAACCAACAAGGTGACTTAACAGACGAAAGCTAAGAGTGTCATGAAACATATAAATATGCCTCTTTTTTCCAAGAAATATAACAGAAGGGTTGGAAAAAGAAACAAGAAGTATTGTCGGAAAAGTTTAATTACATAGCACCTATTAAATAAAGTATCATTAAATATAAAAGTCACAACAAAAACAGGAAGCCACAGCAATATCTAGCAATTTAAAGGTACCTCAGCATCAAAGGCTTGGTCTAGTTGGAGGATATTATCTTCATACTCCAGTGGAAACCCACTGATCACCCACCTAATGAAGTGAAGCAGGAAAAGAAGCAATTTATTTCCATGGGACAGAGTCAAGATATGATCTCTTACGACAGCTGGAGCTCTTGGTGCCACTTAACAGCAACATGTGAGGGTGTTTGGTTGCTATTTGTAGAGAAATCCAATGACCCTATAATTTTAGATAATTTGTCTCAACTCGCTATAATAAGGAATTACTTCCATTGTGCTGGAGTCAAAATAACATGGAGAACTCTATTGGAGTCCATCCTGACAACTATTTATGTTAGTCAAAGACAAAGTACACTATGTACTTTTGATTATAGCTGTGCCATTCTCATTGTGATAGTTAAAGTTGTGTCAGCACTTCCATTACAATACCCTATTTTTAGGGGTTTATAACTCAGCTGTTAAATTTCGCTTTAGGCTGAAACTTGGCATGCAAAGTCTCAGCCTGCAAGCACTTTTTTATAAATATGAAAAAAAAAACTAAACATTTTGGTCACTTCTTATTTTGTTAGAAAGAAAATTTTAACACTCACTCATTTCTATCCCTGAAAAAAAAAAAAAATTCATTATTTGAATTTTACAGGCTTGTCCATTATGTGTCATGATGCATTTTTAAAAATAGCGTTGCTTTTATTCATGTTGGCAAATTGGCTACTGTCCATGAGCAGTAACTATTTTTAATCATGTTTTTAAGCATATATCCATATTTATATTGTTATGATCCGTACTCTGGACTCTGTAAGGAATAGTAAATGACAGGCCATGCAGGCTTGAGCACAGAGAAAGAACTGCAACAGCTGTTAGCTTACAACAAGCACACAACTTGGAGTGTAGTCTTCAACACATTAGCATAATTAATTTTTAATAATGACAACATTTATTTGTTGCCTGAAAAGAAGACCACAGGTCCTTCTATCTGCAGTTCTTACTTAGAAAGAGCTTGTTTTAGACAGAGTTAAGTGAATGTTGTCCTGTCAGTGGGAAAGGGCTCACATCCTTCACTTCTAAGCTGTGAAGAAAATTGTGGTCTCTCACTGTTTGTGCAACTTCCTCTGACTTTTACCCAAAGGGTAAAAAGGTTTTGGTGAGTCTGGATGCCTCCTTGAAACCTGTTTGTGGTACAATGCATGCCAACAGAGAGGTGCTGATGGTATTTCAAAACAGACATGGAGATGACTCTTCCAGTCTCAACTCACTATGTGAGTTATAAGCCATGTCCTTTTCTAAGATTATTGTGCTTCAGAAACACTGTACATGACCAAGGAAGTAAGAATTCTAAATAGCAATGTGTGTACAGACATGTAAACATGATCAGCTTGATCTCTGAGTGTCTATCAAGTCAAGAGCTCACACGGACTTCAGAGGGGTTCTAGCTGTATGGCTGCCTGAAAATCCAGCCCTCTGATGGAGCTCTGGACCACAGTAATTCTTTCCCACTGAAATTTAATACATCTCCACTCTGTCTGACCACTTTGTTTTTACTCTTCACAGCAGTAGGACTTAACCTGTACAATTTCTCCCTCTTGGCTTTAATATGGCTTAGAAAATATATTTCTAAGTAATTCTTTTACATTCCAGGAAAACTATTATGGTGCAAGCCTAATAGTATTTAAAAAGGACAAAAAGCTTACCCATTCCTCCATTTTTTCACAAGCTGGCAAACATGGATCCGCAGGGATCCAGGCAAATACAACCCTCCTCTCTTTTACCACCCTAAAGAGGAAAGCAGCAGTGAACTCCCGTGAGAACCTCCAGCACTAACAGTGCAAACTGACATCTCTCTAGATGCTGTTATGGGCAGCAAGGACAGGTGATCAGGCAATCAGTCCTAGTATCTACAGGCAGTGTGGCTAGCGCACAGTGTCACACTCATCTTCTGAATAGCATGGCTACATCCAAAATGAAAAGCAAGATGGAGTTAGCTTTTTTTTTTTTTTTTGCTGAGGAGACACTCTCCCTCTCTGCTGCAGACAGGAAGGGGTGGGGTCTGGTTATTGTTGCAGATTTTCCCCCTCTCTTTCTCTGGGTCTTTAATCCCAGACTTGGCTTGTTGCGCTTCAAATTGAAATATCCTGAACAGATGTAAAAACACATGTGAGCCACTGCTCACAAGCTGTGCAAAGCTTTGTTTCATCTGCTGATGATGTGAGCCTAAAGGAGATCTTTTTAAAATTTCATCACTATTCAAAAGGATAATTAATACGTACCCCCAGGCTTTGATTATGCTATACCCAGTGTGTACTGCTGGTACAAAAATAATGAGGCTCTCATCAGGCCGAATGAATACTTGCAGCAAACATTCAGTTTCCATAAGAAATTTAAGATTCAGCGGCGGTACCATGTAGGTGGCTTAATCTAATTTTAATTTGTAACACAATACAATAGATAAGATCATTTGTTTGTAACCAGCACAGGCATTTTGTTTACATGAAACCCCAGTCAGCATTCAGCAGATGGTCTTTTTAAAGGCTTAATTGAAGTTTTCTAATCTAACCTTTTTTCCCTCCATTACGAAGGGGAAAATAAGACAGGAAAAAAAAGAAGAAGAAAAAAAAAAAAGGAAACTACAAGGAAGCAGAAAAATAACTGTAAAACCCTTTTGCAGGGGTAGCACAGAAGACAGCTCTGCCTGCTGTCAGCTACAGCTTCAGTCAGTGGCAAGAAGACACTGAGGTCAGAGTTTTTAAGCAACTGTGGAGGTGTCAGGATAGATCCCTTTGCCCCTACCTTTGTTGTTAGTGTGAAGGTCGGCAACAAATCTCTGCCCAGGCCAAAGCAACTGTTTCGTTTCCATCAATTTTCTGAAATGAGCTACCTGAGCCTTTGCAGTGATCAGGCATCTCCTCTTCACGCCTGCCTTGTCAGGGGCTCATCATTAGATTATGTACTTTCCACACTCAGCTGCTATGGTTTCAGTCTACTTCTGGTCTGTCCCTGTTGGCCTCTATATTACCACACTCACCACAATAAACACTTGTCTCTTCACTGGCTCCAGAATGCTCCTGGGCAGCCTTCCAGTGATATGCATTGGAATACACCCTTTCCCAAACATTAAAATCCTCCTCACATCTTGAATATGCAAAAAGTTTGCCTCATCAACATTTCTTACAAAACAAAACAAAAAAAAACAAAAAAAAAAAACAACCAACAAAAAACAAAAATAGGTGAAGTATTTATTTTTCCTTCCGTAGGTTATAGAGAGCAAGATAGCTGCCAGGCTTTGGGTTCATTTGTAGTGATGTACTACCAAAGCACTGGTGCAGAGAAGAACTCATGCAGTTGAGTTGTAGAAGGGGTAAGAAATAAGATCATATAATAAAGAAAAATGTTTATTACTGAAAGTAAATGATTTGAGAGCAGTGGCTTTGCTTTTTAAAATCATATAACTCTTTGCTACTGAGAAATAAACATGTATTGGATGCTCATGATGGCATCACAAAAAATTGGTATGAGTTGGATTTCTACATGGTAGCTCACAGTCACAAAAAAGAATGTGATCAAAATAGAAATAAGCTTAAATTGGTAACTCCACTGGCCTCTTTGTCCTTAGGTTCAGCTCATGCCTAGACAGCTGTCTGTGAAGAGACTTGCATACATATTCTTGTGCTCCAAGCCAGTGGGAGAGGAGCCATCTTCAATTCAAAGTAGCAATACTGCATAACAGTGAAGAGGCCAAGCTAATAACACTATACATTATGGCAGTATAATGGCCACCGGTGTAAGTAAGGGCTTTACATGGAGAGATTTATATACTGAAAGAAAACAAATATCAGCATTAGGATAAAAATATCCTCCAAGGAACCCACAAGCCAGCTGGGCCTGTAAGGTCAAGTTCAGCACTGCATTCATGCAGTTATGTGGCTTTTGGCAGGGGATAGCTTGAGTCGTGCTGACTCAGAATCTACCACATGGAGGGGAGACTAACAGATGTGCCCACACAAAAGTTGGAAAGCTTCGTAGGTTCTCATAGTAACAAAAACCCTCATGGGTTGTCAATCTATATTCTACATCAATGTTGTTCAAAATCCTTATTATTTTCCTGCAGAGAATGGAATTGCTGAAGAAATGCTGTTACTGTTCAGGTAAATTTAACTGGGCTAGTAATTCAGGAAAAAGGTAGAAATGTCAGCAGTGCTCACACCTAGAACCTGGCACCATCACTGATTGCTTTCTGGGACTGCACCATGAATTATATTTCTTTCATGAAATTACATTGATTTAAGGCAGAATAGATCTTTTCCATGCTTTGCCATGGTCATCAGAGGTTCTTCTCCAAAAGACACCTGCAAAACCAGAACTAATGGAAAATATGCCATCACCTGTCAGTCATGTCCAAGCTGAATTTGTATCTTCTTTTCAGGAAGTTCTTACAGTTTAAGGTTCTCATGCACAATCCAGTAAGCCTCATACCAGAAGATAATAGTGACAACAGCACATACAATATGCTGTGCATTATGAGTACAGCAGGAGGATGAAGAGAGAGAGATACACTGTAATTGCTATCATTTCCCATTACATACAGGAAAGCCTCTGTATACAAGGTAATTCAGACACTGGAAGAAATTGAATACCAGTTTAGGATTAGGATTTCTTCCAAGGAGGACACAAACTAGGTAACATTTCTTGAACTATGTTTTCTGAAATGAAGAACAGCAAAACCTGTAACCACAAAATATCAAACCTATGAAGCTTTTACTGTTTTTTTGTTTGTTTGTTTTTGTTTTGTTGTTGTTGTTGTTGTGTTTTATTTTTTGTCTTTTCCTTTTTTTTTTTTTTTTTTCTTTATCGCTATTATTTCAATATGGTGTAAGGGCATT
>NW_024962262.1:50956436-50981653 GCF_019238085.1 Lagopus leucura | reverse complement strand
TTTTTTTTTTCTTTATCGCTATTATTTCAATATGGTGTAAGGGCATTGAAATAGAGATCTTGATGTTCTATTCAAGAACAAATAAAACATCTTCAGATACAAGTTTTCACTTTGTTGATTTCATCATATTTCAACAATTTAACCTTTAAAGACCCTTGGCTGTGCAGTACTTCAATACTATAATGTTTGGTATAAAACCTGTATTTTCAGGGTGGTGTGTGGGGTTTTGTCCTCATCACAGTGATTCACAGAATTCAAACTTTCTGTAAGTTATCTTAAAATAGACAAACAAGTCCAATGCTTACTGCTCCTGTAATTCCACAGGAATGTAGAAGATAAAGGTATAAAATGTTCATTGACTGAATAAGGTATATCAGAGATAACCGGTGCCACATTGCTTTCCATTAGCAGACTAGAGGGAAGAAGAATGGGAAGGACAAAAATGGGCTTATTCTTTCATATGTATAATACAACTTCTTTATTTTTGTGGCTACTTGGTGGGAGAACAGAAGTAGACCTACCAAAATCATAAATGCCACTGTTTTTACCAAACCAGCCATCAAAGTGGAGTACAGTCACAAAATACTTCTGTGGCAACATTGATTTAACTTCAAGAAGCATGCTTTCTTCTCTCTCTCTCTCTCTCTCTCTTTTTTCTTTTTTCTTTTTTTCCCATGTGTCTTAAACCTACAGTTTAAGACATATTACCTGGACTTCAAACTGGTGTCACTCCTTTTAGCCTTTTGCATCTTTGGCTAGGCAGCACCCCTCCAGAAGAGCTGGAGGCACAGAGTTCCTTTGAAGATACTCATTTAAGAGCCTTATTCTGTGAAAGTATCTGGCCCACAGATTAAATCGGTCTGACACATCAAAGAGGCATGTCACCCTAGTTGTTTTATACAAACCACTGGATGGATGATCAGAAGAACTCTGCTGTGTACTGTTTCTTGCAGTATAAAGAACAGCAGTCGTTCATATTCCAAATCTCTTGTGAAGTACCATATCTGCTCACTATGAAGGAGCAGATCATAAAAGTTGGAAAATACAGATGTATTGTCAGACATAAAATCACCGTTTTCATTGGTTATGCATATGTTATGTATATAAGTATCTAAACTTAGATTGAAAATCATGTTTCTTAAGTAGTGTGTCCATCTAGTTGAAGGACATCAGTCCTTTTGGGAGTGGTTTAATAAGAGACTGTGTCTTTTTGCATGTGCAAAATTTGTTTAATATAACTTCCTCGGTTACGAATCTCAGAAAAGTAATCATTTTTACAAAGCTGCTTTCCCCAAGTTGAATATGAATGCAAAACCATCGCCAGACTGGGATTCTATAATTTGACCTCTATTCACATTGATTTGGTGCACTGAAGATACGGGATGTAACATCCAAAATCTTATTAAAAAGGGAAATGTATTCCTCTCTGATCTAATTGAGATGTAATTGTCATGTGAACTAAAGGAGTCTGCAGTATGTGAGGGATTCTGTATCTCCTAAATAGTTCCTCTCAAGTCATTCAGCATCTGATGTGAACCTGCCCAAACCAGAAGGACATAGGGGATTTTTTTTAACATAGAGGTTTCTACAGGTCAGTTTAATGTAAAATATTTATCTCCAAGCTAGCATATCTAGTTATTACTTACACTACATAATTCACATCCATATACTGTGATACTGCTGCTGCTAAGGTCATGACTGATCCACTAAGGGAGTAACAAAGAGTGTGACACTGCCTTCACCATGCAGAGTAAGTTGACAAACCAGGTTTGTATTCAGGGTGTAGTGGAAGCAATAACCTAATAAAGTTCAGAGTTGAAATTCCCTGGGGAAAAACAAAAACAAAAACAAAAACAAAAAAGAAAAAGAAAAAGAAAAATGAAAAAGACCAACAAAACTCCAAACTGTCTATGGACAGTAAAAAATTTGAACGTGTTCCTTGTTGTTTTTGGTTTGAAGGTGGGAAATTGCACCATGGCTGAGCACAGACCCTTCCAAATGAGGAACCAGTCCTCCAGATCTGAGGATTGTGTGATTCATTCCCTAAAATTGCACATGGACAAGCAAAATTTACTGTGCACAAATCAGGCAAGTGAAGAGATGAAAACAAAGCCTGAGCAGAAGAGTTAGATTTGCTTCATTTCCAGCACTGCAAACTTATGCAAGAGAGGATGTTCCTTCTGTCTCTTCAAGATCCATACAGCATCTCTCTTTGCTGAGTCTCAATGGATACTGTACATCAGGCACTTGGGATGAACACTAAAAGGGTGCATCTGAGAAAGTTATAATGGCTGGTTTTGTTTTCCAACAACTGCTAAATACCCTTGATTTGTTAGTATCGTCTTGATAACTAATATACCATATTGTTCTTATTTTAGATTGTATTGTTCTTGTTGATAAATTATATGCATGTGACTATGCAGAAGTGCCTGCCACAAGACTCTTTTGAGGTCCCCATGAGCTAAAACTTGTTAGAGCCACCACTGGCAACACAGCAACTCTTGGACAACTTACAGAATTCAAGACTCATATATCTGTCATTCCAGAATTCATAACACAAAAGGATTTGAAGAGAGTGGCCTTGGTGAGACTAGAGTCATGAAACAGAGACTGCTTTTTGCTAGTAATGCACACATGCATGCAGTGTGAATTCAGGGCTGACATGAAAATCTGGGTCAGCCATTTCCAGAAACACAGAGAGATGCTGAAGATCGTACAGGATCTCCCTAAAGCAGTCATCTAAGTACCATAGTGTTGACTTAGTCACTGCCCTGTGCTTCTCCCTGAACCAGTACTGGCTGTGTCATATGCATACGTATGTTGTAATATAGGAAAAAAAAAATAGTGTTTATGTCAGTAGGTTTTGAAAGGTCACATTAATAATCAGCAGACACCAGGAAACAAAAACGTTTCCTTGTAGAAAGCCGTATACAAGACAGTGGTGAACACCTCCTGCAAAAGCATGCTTTTCACTGCAGAATTCAGAAATTAGTCCTCCTGACCTCTCATATTTTCTCCCCCTTTCTTTACGGCGTAACCCAGCAATGTAAGTTCAGGACACCAGTCACCAAGGATATACTTAACATAGTGAACAAAATATGCAAATGTTGGTATCTATCAGGGAAAAAATTCGAAAGAGGTGTTTCTACCTGAAGGAGAGCATTCAAATCACCTGATAATGCATGTTATTTGGTCTGTTTGAGTGAAGACTGACACGGTTTCAGGCTTGACATTCAGATACCCATTGTGCGATTGATTTCATTTGTTTCTTCCAAACAAAAGAACATTTTGCAGTCCTCTCCTTCTTTTACCCCCACACATTCTTCTACTGAGGTAAATGATCAAATCCAAATCCCGGGTTAATGAGTGCCAATCATAGCTTCAGCCCCTTTTTCAGGCTTGGCAACAAGTTCCCCGAGCCTTAGCAAACAATTATCATTCAGCTACTGTAGAAATTGATTCTTGGGTTGACGAGAGCAGTCCTCCCTCGGCTGGTAAGGTCCTGCCATGGGAAGCAATTACTGCAAGATGCCAGCTGACAGACTCATTCCGTGGAAAGTCAGGTTGTCTTGATCCTCAGGCACTCTCTAGGCAAATTGTATCCTTACACTCATCTCAAACCTCTTACGAACTGTTGGCTTCTATCAGGAAAAATGGATTGTTCCCTTTGTTTCTGTGGCATTTGATAGAATAAAACTGGACATCCTGCCTGCACAATAAGGAGATTTAATTTTAAAATTCTCACACCAAAATGCTGCAGTATGATAAAGAAAAAGAATCATAATGCAATGAAGATTGTTACTTGCCTAGGGAACAGTAACATGGTGCAGATAGTATGACATTTGTCATGCATAAAAAGATCTAAATTCCATTAGCAGTGACCTGTCTCTACTGATGATATATTTTTTTTTCCTTCTAGATTTCAAAATTGTTTGTGGTAACACATCATTTTGACTGACATTTTACATTTATTAGTTGTTGGTTTTTTTTATTATTTGATATTCCAAGGTGGGAATCTGGGAAACAACAAAGATTTTCTACACAATTAGTTTTTGAGACAATATTTGAACTCTGATTGAGATTTTGCCAAATGCTGCTAAGACAAAGACACATGGTATTAGCCAACAAAAGAAGAAACATTTACAGATAGCTGAAAATGATTAGTCTTTATATCCATCATTAGATGATTGAAATGCAAGACTGACTAAATAAAACAACAGTAATCTATGTGATCTGCAATCAGACCCCGTCAGCACCATTCATTCTCATGAGTTCATAAAATAATTCTTGAACTAGCATATTTATTGTTGGTTGAGCCAGCAGTTCATGGAAGTATTATCCCTAATTTTTAATGATTGCAAAGCCCTAAGACGTATAAAGATCTGTAGAAAGAGATGTATGAAGAATAATAATAGGAAGAAAACACAAGATGAAATGACTTCTTAAACTCACTTGGATTCTAACTTTTATCTTGTGGTACCTGGATGTGTGCTGGAAGCAGCAGAGGTGGTATGAGCCTTTAAGGAGATGCATCTTAAATGGGCATTAGCAGCTACAGATACCAGAGAAAAGAGGGAACCCAGGATGGCTGATTTAAAATGTATTCTGATTAAGAGGTGCCACATCTGCAAGAAGAGGCTGTAGTGTCTCCAGAGAGTCAAAAAAGTTCACTCAAATTAATATCAATAGTTGTTGCTACAGTTGCTGTTTGACTATTAATCCATGAGTTCTGCTAAAATTCTTAGGATTTAGGAAGATTTAAAAAATATATTTAAAGACAAAATCTTATCCTTCTGTCATCAACAATTGCCTATGTTCAGTAGAGCTAAATAAGCTTGTAAAAGCTGAGAATCAGGCTAAGCTATTCCTCAAATTCTGATGAAACATTTGTCAAGATTCCTCCTAATTAATTTTCAGTCTTTTTAGACTTTTTATCTCCCTGAAAACCTCTTACAATACATTTTCACTTTTTTTTTTTCTTTTTACATTGACTGTATTCCAGATTCAGTAAGTGCTGAGTGCCCATAGAAAGCCTTTTAACCTGGCTGGTAAGTTAAAACTCTCTAAATCTCACATGCCCACAGGGTTTCCCACCTTAATTAATTAATAACCCCCTCCTTGTCCTTTTAACTGGGTCATGAATTAATTTAAAAAGTTAATTATGCAATTCTTTTCTCTCCCTTTACTTATGCCTTTCATCCCTGTGTCCATTGGCTATAAACAATGTAGAAATACAGCCACATAAGCAGAGATGAATTTTGTAAGCTTTAGAATGATGGAAGGAGAGTGAAACAAATTAAAACTGCCACATTGTGTCTCTATTTTTAATTTCTGCCATTTTTGTTGTTGGTTTTGTTGCCATTTTTCTATTTTCTATAGTAGGCTTTCATAGGCTTTGTGGAGAGTAATAAATCTTACCAATCTCTTGAGCAATAAAATATGATTAAAAAAAGAAAAAGAAAAAAAGGAAAATGAAGGAACTCTAGCTATAGGTAGACCTCTGATAGGTATTAAAAAAAAAAAAAAAAAAAAACAGCAACAAATGGCTTTGTTATTCCCTCTTGCTGATGTATTCACCACATTATTGAGGGTGGAAAAGGGCTTACAAAAAATAGCCAGACTCCTCCATGTAGAATATGCAGGTATAGTGTCTGTTTGGTGTGTTCCTTTCTAAGAATGTAGAAATCCAGAGGACAGCAGCACACAAAAGCTTTTCATTCCCTCTGTGTCTGATGTGAAGAACTATGAAGAACTAAACCACCTGTTGGATATCTTTTACCATCTCTAAAAAATCCACTCTGAATTTTAACTATCAGTGGATCTAAAGAAAAGGTGTATCTGATCTTTGTAGTTGCCCATGCTGTCCAGAAGATGAAAATGAACTGTGAGACTTCAGCCCCACAAAACCTCACAAATACATCCTTAAGGATGTACCATCAAAGCATCCTGAAAGATCCTAAGCAATAACTGCAATAACTTTGCAAGAATTGCCAGTAATACCAGAAAGTACCTCTTAGGTCAGGATGTTCGAAGCTAACTACTGCTGTCAGCCAACAAAATAACATGACACACTGTCTAGTATTAATTCTGGTTAGTATAATCAGAAAGCTTTACCATCCAGTCCCATATGGGACCTCAGTGTGTTTTACCAACTTATCTATGTAAGGTGCAGAAAACCCCCTAGGACTTAGTTAACGATAATGTTTCCTCTTTGACAAGTGAGGGAGCTAAAATACAGAAAAAAAGTACCCACTGAGAGTATTGTGCAGACAGGAATAGGATCCGACATCTGAATCCCTGTCTGCAGCTGTAGCCACCAGATATACTGCAGAATGCTTCTTTTTAGCATTACTGTTTCAGAGATTAATATTTCATACAATCATCAGGACAAAGGACAAAGGTTGCCATAAGGCTGCAATATTCTGTACAGGAAGTAGTATCTACACAAAGAACACTTGCATCAAATCTAACGTGCACAGCAGGGACCATTTATCTTGGCACATTGCCCATTAAAACCATCACTTGATTTTTCTTTTCCTCCATCTTCTGGAGCAAGTGACAAATTTCAAACAGTAAGAACATCTTAACTTTGTAAGCAGATAACAGGAAATATGACTATGAATGAACCTGCTCTGAGGATTAGCCGAGGTGAATGCCCATTGAAAATGCATAAAGGTTTCAAATGTTACTCATGTCACTAAGGGGACACTGCATATTCATTAAGGTATCACAAGGAGTTCATTTCATATTAATGGAGAGGTCAGACATCCTTCCAGAGGAATTCCAGTGCAAAGTAGCACAAATCAATGTGCTATTATTTTAAGTGTTGCCAATTTGAACCTCTGCAAATTCACAGAGCAGCCTGAATTTGCAAAATATTTTAGTCACTAGGAAAAATGCTAGTGAATTTTCATATAGAGGAGTTATAGCAGAAATGCAGTAACTATTTATATGGGAACTCAATTGAAACTGTATGTTAGGTATTTTATTCCGATGCTCAGGAAAGCTTTAAATATTGTGTAATTGCACATATGGTATCAGCATTTTGAGGCTACTATTTTAACTCCAATGCAAGAATTTGAAAGTTTGGGCTTTTTTTTACAAAGTTCACTATTTTAGTCCCTTTAATGTTTACACCCATCAATTCCATTCTGTTTTCACAAGAGGAACAGCCAAAAGCTGGGGTTTTTTTTTGAGAATTGGAAGCATAGAAATATATAATGCATTCAAATTTGTGTCGTCCATGTGCTACATAAATTCATGCCCCCGGGGTTAAATGTTAGGATGGTTGTAATACAGATCTAAAACTTTCTCCCTTTTCAAGGATGAAGTATCTCATTAGTCTTTGTTACTAAAATGTGTTATTTGTGGAAATAATTGAAAAATAACCAAGCAATCCAAGTGTAGTAAGAAAATGACACACCCCTAAGCAAGCAGTCCTTTGCATTTGATGCAGGTTACCTTTTGGTAATAGTGCAAGTCATCTACAGCCTTGTGGCAAGTTCATGCAGGCACAGACTTCTGTGTGCCACCCACCCTCATGAATCGGTGGTTGTGAAGGGACCTGCTGGCACTCCGGACAGGAGTTTTGTATTTTCCAAAAGCCAGGTTGGTCATCTCCCCAGAAGTGTCTCTACACCCTAGGCATTAACTTCTAGAATGGGGAACAGCACTGATGTGTCTATGAAAGTCTAGAAGTAAACAGATATCAGAGGGAGGACTGATGTGTTTGTTGGGCTTAGTTTTCAGAAATCCTTCCTGAACAGCTATTGAGGAAGATCTGGGTGTGATGACTACTTGGTGTGAAGGGTTCATCTGCCCTGGGAATTGGGCACACAGGCAGCCAGACGTTTTGAAAGTCCAGATGCCCGGGGAAGCAGAGGGATATGAAGGAAATTGTCCCAATCCTAAATTATAATATCTTAAGTCATTGGCAGCTGCCAAGGAAAGTGATATGAGCTTATCAGTGTCTCACAGCCTTCTGCTGAAGAACATTTATGAAGCTGACTAGAATTAAGTCAATACATTTCAGTGTATGGAAAGGTAAAAGTGATGAATGCACTTAATTTGGAAACAATGCTCACATGAGTTTCTTTCGTGAAATTTTTCAGAATTTCTATCTGTGATGTGCTCAGATAATTAGGCATTGTTCTAAATGAGAAAAATAAAAACAAAAAAAACCAAACCAACAAAGAACACAAAGTAGTCCTTGCCAAAATATCCTATGAACAGTAAAATTTCATGATTCAGCCAGCTACAATTTCAAGTAAATGTTCCTGAGCAAAGAAACATTTGCAACACATTTTTATATAAGAGGGAAAAATAAGTTACAGATTAGTGATGGAGCCTGAGCTCTGCCAGGATCCTTCAGGTATGTTCTTGTCCAAAGTAGTTCTTAGACTAATTGCACACAGTACTCCCTAGAATTTGGTCTGTTTTGACTTTTACTCCAGCCCCTCATCTCCTTTTCCATTCTCCCCCATCTGTCTCCTTCCATTCTGCCTTCTGGGTTTTGTATCTTATTGGGAAAGGAGACCTTCCCACACAATAGTTATACAGATAGGAATATATTTGAATACACATTTAGGAAACATAGTCTGTGTGGTGCTGCTATGATACCCAATTCAGATTGTTTAGATTAATGACAGCTACATGCCTAATTTATTACTGTAATTATTGTGATAATTTAGAGGAGATAAATTGAAATCTATTAGAATTTAATGTAAAAAGCTGTAATTAGTCTGCTTTGGAGAGGGGAGAAATCCAATGCACATAACTGAAAATCCATTAAGCCAATTATAATGTTACTGAGGCAGAAAATTTGCAGCCATCTAAAATATACCCGTGACTTTAGCATAACTGTACCCTAAGCATACAAGCCCATGTGTCAGATTCCTTCATTAATTTAATAAACACATCAAGGCAAAAAATGAGAGAATTCCTTAATCATGATAATTAATGCACATAATTCAGACCAAGAGTTAGGGTGGGGAGATGGGGGAGAATAAAATTTTGTTGCCATTGAGCAATTATGTAAATAAAACAGCAGTAAAAGCTTTGGAAGGGAGTTACAGGAGAGGGGGGTACACTGCTAATCACGGCATAGGCTTTTTGAGCTATTCCCAGAAGTCCTAAAAGCTGTCCTGGTGCAATTAAAAAAATAATAAAAATAATAAAAAAAGGGAGAAGACAGCGATTGCTATCACCTATTTACTGTCAAATTAATTCAGCTGCTCCTGAGATGCCATCTGTATCAGGAGAGCGAGAGTGTCACTAGCTTTACGATCCATCAGGAGAAGTGAGAGCGCTGTTCTGTTTGATGGCTCTGATAATGGAAAGAAGCTAAGCAATTGCAACAGATACATCATAGATTTTCTCATAATTACCTGACCTGTTACACTGTGTCACTCTGCCGCCAAACACACTGTTTTTATGTCAGAAGCTGTATGGGCATTCTTTACTTTGATCATTCTGTATTCTGCAGATGTCAGCATTACTGTATTTTAATTGACTCTGGGGTAGCATTAAAAAGCACCTTCTATTTCGGTTGCTTAGACCTGATGAGACTGACAACCTGGCATTTATGAACATTAGGCCTTCGTGGTAACTGTGTCAGGAACTGTGTTTTTCCTAAATCCCCTAGGTATGAATAGCAAAATGATGTTAGTAAATCCGTTGCAAAACGGTGTCTTATGCAAAGAGCACCTCTGACATTCTCTAGCCAAAAAAGACAGCAAACCTTTTCATTAAATTAGACTCTAGAGTCAAAAGTGCACATTGTATCCCAATATGCAATTAGGAATTGACCGCTATGTTGAAAGAGAGCTACAGCTGGCAAGGACTGGAGCTGTGGGTAGAAGCGTTGGTAACCTCAAAACAAGAATTTCTTGACAACTTCCATATTCCCAGCAATCCCCATTTGCCAGGATCATCTTTTTCTCCTCCTGTAGGAAGAGACAGCTAGCTTTTTCATGACTTAGCTTTCTTGTAGCATTGATTGTAATCTTCAAAATATGACAGTTAAAGCAGTAGAAATTTCCCAGACTCCTGTAGTGGATTTATTATTATTATTATTATTATTTCTTTTTAAAGAAATATTCTTGATTGAATTAAAATAAACAAGACTGAATGTGAGTTGTCCATATTTCCCACAGGACTTCAGCAGCAATTTATCTCCTAAGAAATCCACCAACTCTACAGGTACCATCAAGGCTTCGAGTTTGCTACTCAACTTTGATACTGACTCGTTGTCAGTATCTACTAATAATAACAAGAGATGCGCAAATCTAGCTCAGAGCCTCAGAGTTCAGTTCTTGTCTCCTTCACTGGTGCTGCTTTAATAAATATTGAACAACAGATTGTAAGACAACTCTTGCTTCACAGTTAACATACAACCACAATGCGCCTCTCCCCCGCCCCTCAGGTGGGATATTCTTGTTCCTCCTCAGATTCCAATGAACCTGATTTGAAATTATTTGAAAGGACCTTGTAAAGGTCCTTCCACGCAGATTACATGTATTTGTCTAGTCCCCTTACATGTCTCAGCAGTATCACTGCACTATTCACATATTGAAAAATTAAATAGAGTGCTTATGAGTTAGAGTAAATGAGTTTGCTCTCAGACATGAAAAAGTTGTCTTGTTGTGCACAGGTTGATAGATAAGTCATCTGAAACATCAGGAAGGATTATGAGATACCAAATTAGCACATCTATTGTGTTAGAAAAAGTCCTATAAGGCTTTCCATCAAGTCAGTGGAGAGACATAGGCATTTGTAGAAGTTAGCAAAGACAGATCACAGTTCAGCTAACATATTAGCATGTTTATCCTCCAAAAATATTTGAAACCATGTACTATTTCCCATTAAATTTATGCCCCTCTCTCAGGCAGATGTACTAACTAGAGTCCTAAAACAAATGTGAGAACTGGATGCCTAAATTAGTCATATAGGCATCTAAGTTTCCACAGTAACTCTACCATGCCTAGCTCTTGCACACATCGAGATCACAGTGGATTCTGCTTTTGAAGATTGCCTTATTTTTGAGGTAGCATTTATAAAATACTCATATGTTAATGAATATTCCCAGCTGATCTAGAAAGATGACTGACACAGCAACAACAAAGTATCAGTACCCTCTAAATTTCACAATTAATCAATTTTCTGTTTGTATTATACAGTTGTAGTTGTACAGTCTGTTGTAAAATGAACCAAAATCAGCTTTTTGACCTATAGATCAGAATGAGCGAACAATGAAACACAAAAATCTCTCTATTCAGTACTGTAATACCAAAGAATATTCCCATCCCACTCTGTAAAGGCTGCTTTATGATTAGGGTGAGTATGCATGTGAGGTGGTCTGCTTGTCCTGCAGCCCACATTTAAGAACAAATTGAAAAACCCTCATGTGAGAGCCACAGAAATTCACTGAGACTGCACAAACATTTAACAATGAGAAATAAAGAACAGGCCGGAGAGTTTATCAAAACTAAGACTGAGATATGATTTGATTACAATATGCAACTTTTACAGGTTGTGCATATAGCAGTTCCCGTCACACCGAACAGTCTTACAAATACAAAGCATGCCTTACAGCAACCAGTGAGTAGAATGTGAGGGCAAAAATATTATGGCACATTTGTGGTTCTTTTTTTTTTTTTTTTTTTTTTAGACATGAAGTGTCCAAAGGAAAATGAAGAGTTCATCTTTTACAGTATTTAACTCATGCTTATTTGTGATGGAGTTTTAAGTTCTTGGCTGGCACTTTCTGGCCTCAAAATCTGTCTGTTCCTCTTTTCTCCTGCCTGCCAACCCCCAAGCATGAGAGGAAACCCTTGCGGAATCATTGACTGGGCTCTCCCATAGGCTCACATAAACCTAATTGAGCATCCCGGAGACCTGCAGACAATAAAAATTCCTTGCCTACAGTGATGAGACTCATTCAACCTTTGAGTTTAAAAGGAAAAGAGAGCATATTTCAGGGAACATATTTCAGTTCAAAGTCAGTTACAATATCTCACATAAAACATATAAAAATATCTGGACTAGGTCTGATCATCCTCTCTCTGGCAGTGAATGATATCAGCTATCTAGGGAAGATAATGAAAATCGCAACATATATAATGATTGTTCACCAGTACATACTTCTAGAAAACAGCTAATTGAAGGCTGAGATTTTATTGGACAGGAAGTGGCATTTTACATTTACAAAACTTTATAATTTTTATTATTAATTATTATTATTATTATTAGCTGCTGTTCTGCAGTTATTTGGATAGCTTTCAGCATTCATATTTTCTGTGGCAAAAAAAAAAACCTCTACTCCTTGTGCAAATTACCCTTTCATTTCTTTGGAACATTTCAGAATCAAGGTGTTGCTTCCTACCTTATATATTAGAGAAGGCAGTGAACCAGTTCTCCAAACTAACTTTCCTTTCAGATTTCTTCAGATCTCTATTGTGCTTTCACTTGTGTCTTTTCCAGTTCTGGAACATATCCCCATGAATTCTCTAGTGTTCTATCTGGTGCAAAGATGCTTTTCATAGTTGGGGAGGCTTCATCACAAATCCTATAGGAGTTTATTCTGGCAGAACTCATCCAAAGTAGTTGCCATGATAGAACAGAAATGCACATCATAGAGCCATAGAATTGTCTGAGTTGTAAGCGACCCTTAAAGGTCAAGTAGTTCAATTGTCCTGCAGTGAACAGGGACACCTACAGCTGGATCAGCTAGATGTGTTGCTACCTTCCTATTGATAACTTTCTACTATTGTTTAGCTTGGATTACAAGAAGATAAATATCATTAGAAAAAAAAAAACAAAACAATAAGCTCTACCTACTACTTGCTGCATTTCCATTGTGATAAAGGCTAATATACTTGGTATACAATATTTGCAGGATTTCTACGTAGATATTTAAATTATTTCCTTTATTATTTTTAGCTTTTGTGTTCTTAAGCTGAGTTTCTTAGTTCATAGAATCAGAACCATAGAATCACAGAATCATAGAATCACAAGGTTGGAAATAACCTACAAGATCATCTAGTCCAACCATCCTCCCATTACCATTGCTACCACAAGCCTCTAAACCATATCTCGTAGCTCCTCATCCAGCCTCTTGAACACTGCCAGGGACAGCAACTCCACCACCTCCCTGGGCAGCCATTCCAGTGCCTGACCACTCCCTGAGAGAAAAAGTTTCTCCTTATGTCCAAAAGTTGTGAATATTTTTCTTTGATTTGATTTTTATTTTCTCCCCACCACAGAAAATTGCAGTGTACATTTCTGAGCTCCTTCCCACAACATCTTAAAAGCAAGATTTACAGGATATGAACAAATTCAATACATAGAAAAAAGCATGTACTGTATTACTGGATTGGCTCTGCCCATAAATTAATAGAAGATTATGCCACCTAGGACTTCCAGCTCCAAGAACTTAAAGCAGGCATGCAAAGTTGAAAACAGTTCTGAGAGAAAGATGGATCCTGTGGTATTTGAAGCCCCCAGGTAACCAGCTTGCCTGAAAATCTAGTGGGAGGGGAAAAGTAATTAGATGTTCCAAGCAAATTGCCCCAGACTTATTGATATTGATTTAAAATCCAGAAAGTCCTCTGTAAGATTTCCAAAGGAACTGAGCAAAGGAACTGTCTGATAAAGCAGCACTGTTTGCTGACGTTATCTACTGCACACAGACAAACACTGGAATATTTTTCTTTGGAAAAATAGAACTACCATCCTCAAAGGCAGTCAGAATTAGTGATTTTTGTAGAAGGCAAGCAGACTTGTAGTAAATTCCAAGTTACAGTTATGCAGCCATAAGAAAAATTTTTTTTCAAAAAAAGGGCTGCACCAGGAGTAGTGCCTCCTTTTTATGATGTTGGCTCACAACATCAGAGGCAGATATTGTGATAGGGCAGTAGAGGTTAAACCTTCCTACAAATATTCTTTTACATATTGTTGCCGTGCAACAGATGACAGCAGAGAGGCAGTCTGACGCAATGACGTCCGACATGGAAGTATGAAGTACGAATGAAGTAAAGGTGTGTCAGTGAATTCCTCCATGTGGAAAAAATGGCACCCACTGACAATCATCAACACTTTCTGAATGTTTATGGAGACCAATCAGTGAATATGAGCACAATGAGGCAGTGGGTGGTGTGTTTAGCAGTAATGATATGCCACATGCAATGGCAACGTGAAAGACAAGTCACATTCTCAATGGACATGCACAGCAGTCATACCACAAAATGAAGAGCATCTCAATCAGCTCATTCATGCAAATTGGTGGATTGCAACCAGGAAACTGTGTACAGAGCTGAATATCAGCTTGAGTATACTGGAAACAATGGTAGCAGTGTTGCGATATCACAAAGAGCAGAAAGAATACTGTATGCAAGTTTGCCAGGACCTATTGAATCAATACAAGGCTGAAGGTGACAGTTTTCTGGGTCACATCATTACCAGTGGCAAGGTGTGGCATGCTTAGTATGAGCCAGAGTCAAAATGGCAGTCCATGCAGTGACGACATGTAAATCAAAGAAGTTGATGGAGTCCTCAGCAGGTGAAGTGATGTGTACTGTCTTTTGGGGTGGTGCTTCTGGATTTTCTGGAACCCAGACAAACATCAACTTTGAAGCTATACTGTGATGCTGAGTTGGCTGAAGGCTTGAACTTTCAGATTCAGACCAGAGAAGAAAACAACTTTCTCTTGCAAAACAATAACACCAGACCCCATACCAGTTTGAGGACTGTGGAGGACATTGACCATCTTGGTTGGATTGTCCTTCAACACTCACCATATCGTCCGGAATTGGCACCTTCTGTCTTCCATCTGCTCAAGCCTGTGAAAGATTAACTGCATAGTCAACGTATTCATGGCAGTGATGCCATCATAGCAACTATGATGCAGTGGGTCACCTCAGCTGGTGCAGATTTTTATGAGTGCAGCATGCAGGTTCTCATTCATCACTGGTGAATGTTGAAAAATCGTAGCTGAGAATTTCCTCCATCAAATAGTGTGTTGTGCTCTTTGTATCTGTTGAAGTTTCCATGAAAATAAATAGGAGACATTACTTTTGGAGTGACTGATGTATGTACACATTCCACAATTCCATTTGTCTTTTTGTACTGGTGAATTTTTTTTAAAACCTGCATTTAATGTTTTGTTTAATATTTTTTTATAGAAGTTCTTCTTTGCATCAGGCTGAATATATATCTTGTTCCTAAGTAAAAAAAAAAGAAAAAAAGAAACAAAAAACTATCAACTGCATGCATGCTTAAATTGAATCATAAACTTAAGAGTTCTCATGAATATCCAACCCACAGATGATCCAGAATTAGAGATTTGATCAATTATGTTTCCTTTTTCTTTCTCTTTGTAATTAATCAGCATTTATATTTTCAGTGCTGTAAAGTCCCTTCAGATAGAAGGACCTCCTTCTCTCTTGTTTCACTTGCAGACACTACTAAACAGATATGATCTATCACTGAAACTCTCTTGACTTTTTTAAGCTTCCATACTAAACTCCTTAATGGCTTTATTGTATCACAATACTTAGATTTTCTCATCTTCAGTTATGACTTTGAATGTGAACAGATCAAATTCAGCAGTGTTTTTCCTGTAGATTGACAGTGCAAACTTGTGAACTCCTCTGTGGTGCTGGAGATCACAGCATATTACAAAAGGTAGAATGTGTATAAATGTTTTGTTTTCAAAAAACCCATGAGCCACTTGCAAATGTCTGCTGGGCAACTCATGAAAAAACTGTATAATGGAAGAAACTGCTAGCTCCATTCAATTGAGTTAGCACAGCTGTAGATAAAGTGCAATGGAGAAATTTTACAAAGACTTAAAATATTGCCTACCAAAATAAAAAATAGATAGATTACTTAATATAGTTGAATTGAAAATACAATGATGGACAATTTTCTGGCTGTAAACCTAGAGATCTTAAGAGAACTGAAAAATTCCATGTGACAGTCTTCGATCTAGAGCAGCTGCTGAGGTCAGTGAGAAAACTCTTAACAGGATTCAGTAGAAACTGGAAATTGGAGTTTAGTCAGCAAGAGAAAAAATTCCTTGCCTGATGTGTATCACAGAAAAGTGTGGATCATATAAAAGTGATCGAGAAATCTAACACTCATACTATTTCAGTGGCAGTGTTACAGAGAACACTGCCAATTACTGAGTCACTGGCCAGATTCAGACCCAAGGAATTACTGGAGAATTAGAGAATAGTAAATAATGGGAGTGGTGAAGGAAGATTATAAGGTTCGAGCCAACAAGTCACTCTTTTTAGGGAATCTGGAAAACATATTGCTCAGTCTAGCAACGAGTAGTCAATTAGCACTACTCATATCTCAGTAAAAGCAGAGACATAGCAAGCTTATTTCCCCACTGCACTTGCAGTGTCTGAAGGATACCCAGATGCATCGATGCGTTCTAGATGAGTACATCAACTAGGCTGAAAATTTCTAGCTGATGTGAATGGAAGAACAAGGTTCAGCCATGGATCTGTGTTGATGAAGAGGTTTGTAAGCCCCAAACATAAGCAGGGGAGGCTGATCTGGTGCTAAGAGCTCCCCACGCTCCTTTGGAGTCTGGTGCCTCACATAGACACCTTCCACACTCTGCTCTGCAAGCACTTGCACTAGGTTCAGCTCCAAGTCAGGGCATGGTCCTGGAGGGAGCAGGAGGCAGCCATCCTTGGGCTGGCTGACTGGGACTCTTGGCTAAGAGAAAAAGAAGAATGCTTCATGAGAAATTATTCTCTGAGAAATGCATTAAGGTCCAGAGTCTAGTGACAGGTTACTAAGATGCTGCTTATTATTCTTACTACTTATGTATCCTTTTCCACAGTGTCACAGGCCACATAGTTTTGTATCAAAGTACAAGCACAGAGCATAGTGAGACCTCTACTGCTATGACCACTTCTACACGTGCTACCCTACAACAGTATACCTTTGCATTGCAGAGAAGTGCTGGGGAGTAGGCCTGCAGTCAGATGCTGTCACTCAGTGAGGGATAGGTCACGGAGGGGAGGAAAGGAGACCACAAAGGAAGATGTACCTGCTTCTGACACCTGCTCTCTTAAGACTTTGAAGGCCCACTCACCTGGGGTGTTTTCCAAAGATTAGCAGTGCGCATGATTGGATACACAAAGATTTCTGATACTAACAGCAAGCCATGGGACTTCTTCAATGAAGATAAATACTTCAGTTCTCAAGGAACATGTCTCTCAAACAGATGTACATTACGTAATCTTTTGCCAAACTGCTTTTTAAAGAATATTGCTCTGGCTGAGCACGTAGAGAAAAAAATATCGTGAGTGTAATATTAATATTTTAAATCTCTCATTTTCTACTTACATCTCACCTTTAACTGCCTGCACTTATTTATTCTTTAACAAGACATGTGAAGGACTTCAGTAAACCTGTTTCCTGTGATCTGGTAGGTTATAATACCTGCTAAAATATGTAAATCTATTAAAGAGATCTTTCTGAAAATAAAATAATTTCAGCATACATACTTCTCAAGTGTGAGGAAAGGAAAGTAATATATGTGATTAATGTGGTGAGCATTGATTCTGCAGCCTAGTGAGTTGCCAACAGAATTTCACTGTGAAATCTGGAACTCTTGATATATGTAATAGAGATCTATGAATGACAGGCACGAGCGGAGTCTGTCATGTACTCCTCTTCCATTATAGCCACGGAATGGCTATGTGATAGAGCATCAAAGCCCTTCAAATGTATGCTTTTCACGGCTGTTCTGAGGTTAGGCTTTGTGTAAATTCAACTCTGATGATAAGCCCTTCAAAATGCACAGGCATTTTGATCACAGGAAAGCAAAATGCTGTCTGTGAATCTAAACTGCAGTGAACTGGATCCTCCATAATGCTAGTGAACTAGGTAAGTGTTTCAAAGGCTGTCTAACTCTGCTTCAACATCAATTGCCCAACACTATCTAAGAAGTTTTTACATAGGAACAGAGAGCAAATATTTTAAATCTTTTTTTCCTTTTTTTTTTTTCCTCTCCTCACAAAAGCATGCCATTTTTTAATAATAAAGAATGAGTACTCCCATTTGAAGCTCCTCTTTCAATCAAGGCCACAGGCTAAAAACCTAAAAGACAATGGTAGCAGGTGCCTCCTGGGAGCTTGGACTGCTGCTTTATTCCATCACAGATATGCAAGCCTAAGACATAACAAGAGTTAAAAAGGCTGTGTCAGGAATATCAACTCTGACATTTCTCTTTGTAACTAATTTTGTACGGTTATGTTACTGAACTCCACATAAGCAGTTCATTTATTCCTTGGAAAAAGATGGAAGGAAAAATAAACATGATGTGTAGCACTAATGCAGGAGGCAGCAAAATTTGTATCAACAACTCTTCCATAATATATGGGCATGGGTATATTTTATTGTTTCACAGAAAACTGGAGTTGAGCTTGAAAAACTAAGCAAGCTACTGTACAGATATAGCTTTGTTTCCCCAGCTTCAGCTTTTCTCGAAGGGCCATTTCCACAGTATTTAAGTGCCTTACTATAGATTAGATTATATTTAGACAAACAAACAGAATCATTTGCTTCCTTCTCTTTGGGTGCCCTTGTATACACACACACTTTTACTGGAACATACACAGAGTATATACATACGACTGCTTTTATTTTCATAATGTTTAATGAGAAGGAATATTAAGATTTTATTCCCCACCATACTTAAGCCAGCAATTTTGAGGTAAACAAACTAATACAAATATATCTGTTGATTCATATTTTGACCAATGTTGTATCCATGCCTGCAGAAATTTTTGTATTTATGAAAAAATGTCAGGATCTAGATTAATTTAAAATTATTCTTTAAACTTTATATATGAATGAATAATGGAAAATCGAAGTGTATTTTCCAGTATTTGTCAAACATGGTCTTAAAAGCTGCTGGAACAGAAAGATGCTGAACAGGAATTGCCTGGTGAGGAGCCACCGAGGCACTCCTCTGATGTGTGTGCAGCTGGCACCAAACAAATGCTTGCTTTCCTGGAAGAGATAAGGTGTCTTAGACCTGCTTCCTTCTGCAGGAAGAAGTATCCAAAGAGTGTAAAGAGGAGCTGACTTAAGCCTGGTGAAGTTGATGCTGTGCCCTCTAGAATCCAGATATAATGTACAAAAGCACTACAAAGACTGTCCGTATGCCCTGTGCTTTCATGCTGGAGCAGGTTAGCTGTGTGGCCATAATAGGACTGACAGCATAACCTACATGGCACAGCTTTTTCAACCAGTTCTGAGCATTGATTGTACTTTATTTATTCAGCACTTGCACTATCAAAGGGAAAAAGTGCCCGTGGCAAGCTAGGTTGCAGTAACAATCTGTGCATTTTAAACTGCCTGCATCTACTTAGTTACTGTAACTACTCCCAACTGTGTGATTAAATACAAATGATGTTTCCATAGATTTACCACAAGCTTCTTTCCAATATGTGCTGAACACGATACTTAAAACATAGGATTCTCGAATGGAATAATAACATTTATGGAAGTAATTTCCCAAATGTGTATGATTATCGCTTGCAAGGATGTATATGTTAAAATTCACAGTGCAGTGAGAAATTATTTCCAACCTGCAGAGAATGGAAACAGAGAATTAAAGTGTTTCTTCTCTGCAAAATGTACCTCACATAAATCAGATCCCTGTTTGTCACTCAAACATTAATACAGCACTCAAACTTGTATGTTCTCTATGCTATTTATGTGTAAACATTACCAATTTTGCAGTATAAATAGTCATTGGAAACAGTTTTGATTCAAATAGAGTATATACAAAGTAAGCAATAGAAAGCTGTCATTCAGAGAATGGAGAGGGAAGAAGAAAAGGCAAAGTGGAATGCAGAACTTAGTTCCAGTCTTGACCCTAAGACTGACTTCTGAGTAATCTAGCAATTCTTAAGTTGACTACTTGTGGTCTCCCCACATTTGCTCTTATAGAAAGATGAGCTGCTGGTCTCCAAGATGACAAGCCAGATTCGGGTGCACCTGAAGGGTTTCTGTGGCTGCGACGTACATCTTCACTCTAGGACATTTTGAATGACAGAGCTCTCCATGCAACCTATTCAGAAGTGTTGGAGATAACTTGGGGCTGAAAGAAAATAAATAGTTGAGGGGATGTTTTATCTTATGGTTAGGGCTCTGACAGGAAAGAGTCTGCTTCTAAGACTTTATACCAGTGTGAAGAGGAAAAAAAAAAAAAAAAAGAAGAAAAAATAAATTTCCTATTTGTAAGGTAAGGAAAAAACTGAATTTCCTTCACTTTTGTATATGGCAGAGAAGTTTGAAGTTAATAATACTAGTTTCTGCTTCTGGGCTCCATCTGCGTGTGCTGCAGAGAATTACAGCTTTCCTGTCTTCTGTCAGGTACTACTGATCACATTATCTACTGTTACTTCTTTTAGTCAACAATGAACAAGTCTATATTAATGCATCCTGTGCAAATTCAGCCACTTGCATCATGACTCATCAGTTGGTAGGACTGTTTGGTCACTGCAAATAATGCAGTGCTTCTAGACAGTAGTGAACTACCTAAGGTAAAAAGATGGAAGTTTTATCTCCATCTTGTAAAAGATGTAAGGGGAGGAGGTTACTTACCCATTCTTTCTTACCTATGTAATATGTCTGGACCATTAAAGCACTCTGATGCAAATGATCAGCAAAAAATAGCATATCTGTGTGCTGGAATAGCCTTAAGAAATGCGAAATAGTCTGAGAGTTTTGTGCCTCAAACTAACCGTTATTTATATATAAGAATAATGAGGGGAGATTTTTTAATCTTAAAAGTATTCCTTAGGCAAACCTGAAACAAAATGGACTCGCAAAGAAATTTAAAAACAAAAACAAAAACAAAAACAAACAAAAAAAACCAGAACCAAACAAACCAAAAACCAAAAACCTGATATAACTGGTAACTAGCATACAAATATTAAAATATAGGTAGACCAAGTTATATATTGCCTCCTATTTTTCTCTGAGATATAGATCACCTTGAACATGTCAAAGTCTGCAAATTCTGCTTGTTTTTATTTATTCTTTCTTTCTCTTTCTCTTGTTTTTCCCCTTTCCTGGCTGGACAACAAATGTTACACCTAACATTTCATATTTTAAAAAGTGAGCTGTTCTCATAATGATCACAGCACTCAGAAAAAGGCGAAACATCGAATCATACAGATTTGTATAAGATAGGAGTTTTGTAGCTAAATGTTTTGTGTTTCTTCATCTTTGTACTTACAATATATGTTAAATTTTTGTTTGAGTTCTAAAAATATAGCCTCTTTGGATTCGGTGCTTAATGAAAACAGAGTATTATACTATGAAAGGTGACCTATTGAAGGCAAAGTGCTAATGAATAACAGATTGTTCAACATGACCTAAACCCTTTTTTTTATTGAAAAATGAGATCTACAAAGGTACTTTGTAATATGTTTCATAAGGACTTAATTTTGCCCCGCACTAACAGGGCTATTAAATCCACTTAGAATCTGGATTACAAGAAAACAGGGGTATTTGTATTCTCTTTTACCATTTTTGGTTTGTTGGAGTTTTGGGGCTTTTTTTGAAAGTAAAGATGCATGCCTCTTACATTCCCTTAAGATGTTTTCCAAAGAAACAAAAGAAACCAGCCAAAATGTCCTTTCTAGGTGCAGTTAGAAAATTGTAGAGTACGGGAAGAGAGGCCATGTTGTGGAACAGATATATATCTTGTTTAACCTTTAATTATTAATGATTGTGCAACTCATAAGAGACCAAATGAGCACTCTCCTTATGTGTCCATGTGGTTTGTATGGAGCAGACACAACAGTCTGAGTTCCTGCCTAACTATGAAAGCAATTGCTTTTCATAGATAATACATATAACGTGTGGAGGCACAGCTGAGCTGTAAGCGTGCTCTGACTATTTCTAACTGGAGTCTTTGCTGTTGTGCCATTGCTACATGGTAGGGCCAATCTTCCGCTCTGAAGTGGAAGATTCTTCTCATATTCACCCGTTGGTGCTGGTCCCATACATGAACTGTCAGCTCTTTGAAGAGAAGGTAGTGCTGGGGTCCATGGCACTGAAATGTCACCACAAGACAAATCAGTCTTTCACATTAGAAATTTAGATATAGCTGGAATCTCCATCAGACCAGGATTTGCAGGTCTTCCCATTCAGTGAATGCCCTCCTGTTCAGACAGTGTCCTGCTCAGGGTCAGACTGCTCCTCTGCTGCCATTTATCACACAGAAGCAAAATGTAATGGAGTACTGACAAAAAGATTCAGCCTTAACACTTAACACCACTTAACATGGTGTTACTGCCATAACACCAACATCAGCCTCTGACATCATGGGTCAATTCATAAAGTATGAAGCATTACTTTTGGAGTAGCCCTCATGTTATGATACATCAATATAGCCTTAAAATTGCATAAGAATCCTTCCTTCATCTGTTTTAAGGTTAATTTAAGTACATATTTAGATTTGAAGAGGAACTGCAGAAACATGCAGATGCCCCAAGAAGCAGGAAAGAAGATGTAAACATTCCAACAGAGCTTTCTTGGAGGATTTTCCTTTTACTGCAGATACCAGCCAGCTACTCTGAAGCCTTGGAGCCAAGAATGGTTTCCTCATCCTTTTCCTTTTATTCAGCATTCCTGGTCTTGGGCTCCCATTTACTGCAGCTCATGATCCTAAGGCTAAGCTTTTCACAAGGGCTATATGTCAGTGGGATCATTTGTAGGGCAGTAAAGAATGAAGTGTTTGAGGGAAGAATGTATGTAAATGGATAAAATCTTACATTATGTAGATTTCAAACAATAGGTGACCTGCTTGGTACCTACCTTAGGCAAGTCCAGCCATGCATGTGATTGTAAACTGATTTGAGGGAAAGCATGAGGTAGAGATGGGAAATGCAGCAGCTCTCCTGACTGCCAGTCCCCTGCTCTAACCTCCGGAGCTCACTTCATAAATGCTTGAATCTTTAATAAAATCTTCTGGGTGTCTGCTTCCTGCAACACTAACTCTTTTAAAGTATTCATGGGTTATTTGTTTATGACTCTTAAACAAATCTATTAAGCACTTTGTGTTATTTTTAGATAAATTTTGTTGTTTTTTTTTTTCTTTCCTTTTAATAATTTATATTGTTTTGGATACATAAATATGTCCTAAGAGTATTTGTCATTTCCTAATGTTTACAGTGGAGATTTTTTTTTCCTAGAAAACTGTGGGTTTTTTTCTTCCATACAGAGTAAGCTTATCTGATAAATGCACATTTCAGAAACAGTCACAGACAATATGTCTAGTAATGACATGTGGACTTGCAGGAATTGTAGTTAATGCTGCTTGGAAAACCTCATGTTTTCATTTCTCACTCATCATGTGGTTGCAGAGAACATGGATATCTCTTGTATAAAATATTAGAGGATTCTGTTAAGCGATAGATAAAAATTGCTGGAATTCTGATACCTATTTTCAACTACTGAGTTAGGACTTTATATTTATATTATTTATATTATATTAGGACTATATATTTATATATATTTATTTATATTTATATTAGGACTTTATAACAAAGAGCAGAGAAGTGCAGACAAACATGAGAGCCTCTTAGATGACGGGCCTATTACATGCAACTCAGAGCTGATAGTGGTTTAATGCAATCCAAAGGCACTTCAAGTTGGATATTAGGAAAAATTTCTTCTCAGAAAGAGCGGTGAGGCAGTGGCATGGGCTGCCCAGGGGGGTGGTGCAGTCACCATCCCTGGAGGTGTTCCAGAACCGTGTGGATGTGGCATGAGGGATGTAGTCAGTGGGCATGGTGGAGGTGGACTGATGGTTGGACTGGGTGATCTGAGAGGTCTTTTCCAGCCTTAGTGATTCTACGGTGCTAAGTAAAAAGTGGATGCAAATCCTGAGCTTCTCTGCACTTAAATTTTGCAGACAAAAATAGTCAGAAAACCCAGCAATGAGCTCAAACAGTCCTTACAAACCAGTAATGTCTGCTACTAGCAGTTAGATTAACTTGCTGTTTAAACTCCTTGGGAAAGCTGAGGGACCCAGTGCAAAAAAAAACACCATGGAAAGTAATACACTCTTCTATCTTTTTGTACTTGAATCAAAATTTTGGTGATCATACTCAATGAGTCTGTGTTTGGGCCCATATCTGCAATGATTAATAAAGCGAGGGCAACATTTTCCAGACTGAACTCAGCAGGTGGCAGTGCGATATACAGTCTGCAGGTGCCAGGGGCTCTTAAAGAAAGGTCACCTTGCTGCTGTGGAAAAAAAAGGCAGCACAAGGAACAGTGTGAGGAGGAAGAATGGTTTTAAACTAAAGGAGGAGTAATTTAGATTAGATGTCAGGGAGAAATTTTTCACTCAGAGGGCAGTGAGGTGCTGGCATAGCTGCTCAGAGAAGCTGTGGTGCCCCATCCCTGGAGGCGCTCAAGGCCAGGTTGGATGGGGTCCTGGGCAGCCTGAGCTGGTGGGGGGCAGCCCTGCCTATGGCAGGGAGTTGAGACAGGGTAGAATGTAATGTCCCTTCCAACTCAAGACATTCTGTGATTCTAAGGAAAAAAAAGAATAGTATTTGGCTGTTGGAAGGCCAGAGATATCAGTAGGAATTTGGCCTGCTTTCATTTGTTGGTGGCTTTGCACTGGGTGCAAGTGGGAGTCTGCTGGGCTGCCAACCAGGGTGACATGGGGAGTCATCTGTTGTCGCAGATGAGACCCATCACTCTACCTGGTTGTCTTGAACTGCTCCTATGGCAGAGGGGTGAGGAACAAAGAGTACCTGGTCTAATGCAATATACAATCTAATGTGGCTGTTGTCCACTGCATCTTTAAAAAAGCCAAGAAGGAAATAAAATCACAACTTCAATAAATAAGGAAGGCAAGATAGACCACTTACAAAGCCATTTGACTTGCCTGAGCAATATTAAGCAATATTAAGAATCACAAGTGCTTTTACACTTCAGTACTAAAATATAAGATAGTTGATAAATTTCCTGGAGACAATAGCTGGCACTTCCTGGAACAAATAGCCTCAGAAACCACAAGAAAAGAGGTAATGTTGGATAAAGCCTGGAGCAATGCATTGAAGCCACTTCAGCTAGAGTCTCTCTGGTAGTGACCACAATACTCAATTTCCTTTCTATTCTATTCTATTCTATTCTATTCTATTCTATTCTATTCTATT
>NW_024962262.1:50942918-50956426 GCF_019238085.1 Lagopus leucura | reverse complement strand
TTCTATTCTATTCTATTCTATTCTATTCTATTCTATTCTATTCTATTCTATTCTATTCTATTCTATTCTATTCCATTCTATTCCATTCCATTCCATTCCATTCCATTCCATTCCACAGAGAACAGTGTAAAAAATGAGGTAACTGGTCAAAAATTAATAAATAAACAATATAACCTTTAAAAGCAGCTGTCCAAAATCAAAGAAGCCTAGGAGCAGCCTGGAGGCTGTTGAAAAATAAAGTGCTATGAGCCAGTTAAAATGTGAGCCGCAATTCAAAAAGAAAGCAAAGCAGTCTGTAAAATCCCTATAAGGCTTATTTGAAAAGTTATGCAGTCTATAACATGGGAAAATAATTTTAAATGGATACTTTCCCCAAAAGAAATAGCAGGAAGGCCCATACACATAGCACCTTGAAAGCAAATTAAAAAAAAAATAATGGGAAAGGCTGAAAGGAATGTGAAGAATGAGTATGACAAGTTCCCCAAAGGCTGCTAAGGCAGGAAGTAGGCAAGGGAATTAGGAGGACTGTGTGGCCAATGAAGTGTGGAGGGGGCACACAGGCCAGGATGATTTGAATGTGTGAAAGGGCTCCAGAGGGTCTCAGAACCACAGGCTTGTGACTTTGCCTCCCGTTCAGTGCACAGAGTACCCATGCCAGTGCTGGCTGTGTTCAGCACCTTCAGTAACCAGATGGGAAAGGCAGTGCACAGAGAAATCTCCAAAAATGGTGCACATGAGCCTCGGTATCAGTAAATGAGAGGTAGCACATGTACAGAACAGTAATCTAAACATATTTGCATGATGCTGAAACCTGAGCTGTAATTTCCAGCTATAATGGAGGTGCAGGTGCCAGAAAGAGACCACTGGGCTTTCAAAAACATTATCTCAAGATGCAGTGGCAGATATAAAAGGAACAGTCTTGGGCATGATAAGGACAAAACATCAGCAAGGTATTACCACTGAGAACAAGACTGAATTATTTTGCAACCTTATAAAGCCAGGATATACTATGCCTCAAGTGCTGTGTGCACAGTCCTAATTGTACCTCTCAGAAAGGAGTAAGTGGAGCTGGAAGTGATATGGGAAAGGAGAAATGGAAAAGATTTGAAAGATGAAGCAGTTATCTTTCAAGATGAGACTACAAAGGTTGGGACCCTTCCTACCAGAGATGGAAAACCTTGAAGCAGAAAAAGAGTAAGAGTAGGTAAGCAGAGTGCAGAGCTCTTACTGACCACACCCTTGAACCTGATGAAACAAAAGGTAGATTGATTTAAAAGTAAATCACAGAATGTTCCTTTACTGAGTGCATTGTGTACTCTTGTGCCTTGCTCCCACAGACAGCGTGCAGGCAGGCAAGACCAGCAGGCTGAGAAAGGGAGGAGACAAATCCATTGACAACCAGCCTACAAACAGATACCAAAAGGCCTATAGAGGAAAATAACTTCTAACATCCTTAATCAAACAACTGCAGAAGCTAGGGCAGCGTAAAGGAAATTGATTGCCCTAAAGTGTCTGGGACTGTGTGTTTCATTTCTGACTCCTATTACTGCAGTGCTGGACTGGATGGACCAGCAGTCCTTCCAGTCAGGCATATCTTGTCTTCTTACTTTCTGGTACAATGTTGGAATCAGAAAGGGGAAAATAAGGAATTCTGAGTGAATCAAGGAAACTTGCTGTCTGTCAGTACCTTGCCTCAAATTCCATTTGTGTTTGAGCTTGTTGAAAAAAATGGTTATAGGTCCGTTGATTATAACTATCCTTGCTGAAGGATCAGTTGGTGCCAGCAAGAAATTACATGGTAAATGCAGTCAGTTTCTAGCTGGAAAACTAATTATATTTCTTCTATCAATTAACAGAAAATCCAGTGGAGTGGAAAAAAAACAAATGAGCAAACAAAAACCTTAGACTGGCAGAAATATGCTCAGTAGCCAAAAATTCCTGGAGGGTGAGCTCAGGGCCTTGGATTTGAGGTCAACTTGCGGTGGAATTTTGTAACTTCAGAGCTGTCTCCATTTAGAAAGCAGAGTTTTCCCCTGTTATTTTTATAGCTATTCCTAGTTAGCTGCTATTCCAGCCCTCATCCCTTTGCTGGCATTTGCTAGGCTCTGTGATTATTTGCTCAGCTTTCTTCCATTTTCTCACTGACCACATCTAACCTTTTTCGTTTTGTGATCCTTTCTACTTCTGTGTACTGCACTCAGAGGCAACACAGAGACCTGGCAGAACAGGGTAGCTCAGACCACAGCTTTTATATCTTCCCAGATGAAGTGTGAGAATCACTTGAAGTTGCCAGTTTCTTCTTCCCTCCTTCATCCTTGCAAGAGGCAGCCACAGACTTGAGTTCCCCCCTTGCTTTTCTCAGCCTTCCTCCAACTTCTCCCACTTTTACTCTGCCATACTGTTGCTTTCATGAAGTATATATGTGTTATATATATCCTGATATATATGGGTATAGTCAATGAGCAGAGGCACCAGAGGGTTAGCTGGTAGTGGTTTTGTCCTTTACTGGTAAAATGGCTGCTCCTCAAAGAGGCTTGTGTGGTATTTCTGGGTTTTATTTCTAAGCCAGCCTAGGAATGCAAGGCAGCACAGCCCCTTGGCAAGGAGAAGCTGGCTTGCCCAGCTTGGTTTCAGAGAGTGCCGTCACACAGTTCAAGTGGGGTGATGGCCCTGTGGTGTAAAGCCGTACTGCCCTTTCATGTCAGGGCAGCTGGCTTGTATCCTCACCTTCCCCAGTGTCTGTCTGCATGCATGTCAGTAAGTTACTTGATCTGTGCTCATATGCCAGTCTCTTGAGCATAACTGCCCAAGAAAATCTGGAAGCATGAATGCAGTCGATCTTAGCGGTCTGTTTAAAGTCTCTTTCTATCAGGAAATCTCAGTGTTTGCACAGCAAGAAACAGGGGAGAGAGAATGAAAGGAGAACATGAAAGAGCTACAAATTATGTTAACACAAAAGTCACAAGTAAAAAATTACCATGATATATTAAATGTATTTCCTCCTGCGAGCCTTTTTACTTCCTCCTCAGTTTTCCAGCCCATAAAACACACGTACACTGAAGGGAAAATGGTTTGTGCAAAATCCGCAGAATGCTCATTTACTACCAACACCGATAGCTGCAGATGCTACAGCACAGCAACAGACATACTGACCACAACTATTCCTGCCCCAAAACACATGCAGCTCAGAAGTTGTCAGCAAATTCATTTCATATATTCCCAGCCAGATCTTGAGGTTGGTTTCCTAAAGGCAGCTTACCATCCACTCACTCTTGACAGCACTAGCCCATGTTCCTGAGGTTTGTGATATGGTGACACGATTGCCACCATGTTCTTGCTAAGGTGTCTGCTCCACCAGAGTTTTAAGCTGAGCTTCAGATTTCCCTGCTGCCTTTGTTCAGGGTAGAATAGACAGCACTTTCAGAGTGATATACTTACTTTAATACCGTCATAAATGGATTTTATGACAGCAGAATTATTTCCAGCCAAACCTTTGGCAAAACATAAAAAATCCACACTAAGCTTATGACTTCTTCTATGGTGTCTCAGACATAAAAAGGGAGTCTAGATTTTTTTTTTCTTTTTGTCTCATATTGACTGCCTTTCTGAGATTTTCATGCACATGCTCTTTTCCAGCTTAATCCTAAATTATTTCTTAGCCTCCATCCATTCACTCTGCCTTTAAATTCTGTGCTGTGGCGTTTTTAATAGCACTTCTTCTGGCTCATAGCAATAGATTTTACTTTGCCCTTTTTCTTTCTGCCTTTCCTCAGTTCTTTTTTCCCAGAGCAAAGTTTATTCAAGAAATTATATGCTACTTTGTATACGTTTTACATCTTTTCTACTAGAAAAATCATAAAGTGGAGGAATTCCAGATTGAGTTTCTTCCCAGAGGGGATGCTTTTCTATTTTTCGTTCTTAAGGATGGGGTAACGAGAAGAAGAAATGGTCAGGGAAGGAGTACAAGAAGAATGTTTGATGCTAAGAAAGGTTTCCTCTTCCTAAGAAGCTTAAATCTTGCTATCTGTCCTGTACAGCTGGCTCGTGGCTCACAGAAACCCTGCTACATCTTCTGAGAAAATTAGCACTCCTTGGAAAAGTAAGATTCCATTTTATTGTTGTATATATGCCTTAGCTATTTTTACTCATGTGCTTGAGAAGCAGTTGTTTTTATTAAATTGTCAATGCTGACCATTTAGATCGTATCAGGTGAGAAGACAGGTTCTTTAGTGTTGGTATTCCTCTTACATTTCCTGCTATTCAGAATACTCATGAATACTCCCTGGAAAACATGGTGTAAAGACATGAAAAATTGTCATGAAATCTGGAAGAACTCACAGGTTTCTCTATGCTCCTTCTGAAAAAGAAGTATTAGGAAATACTGAGCTGTGAATTCCAGGGGCACAGAGAAGCAATAAAGTGGGAAGACCAGAAATATAACAAAAATGTGAGTGCCTTTTACAAGAAATATTTTTGATTTGAAAGGCAGCAAGGAAAAGAAGTCTGTGGATAAAGTTTGCCAAAAATTAGAGCATTTCACTGGCTGGTTGAGCAACAGAGCAATATAAAATGGAATAAAAGCTGATGAATCACTGTCATTTCTATTGGTAAAAAAGCAATACAAGATCCTTCAATGTCAGCATTAGATATGAAATGTGTTCCTTGCTGTATTAAATTGCATTTTATTGAAACAGCCAAGGTAAATTTTAACTCTTGACTACTCAGAGTGCTTATTTTTATGTTGCTGGAAGGTCCAAATGAAACCAGTTGGTGTATGCGCTGACATCCAGGAGTGCAGGGAACAGGGCATACTGAAGTAAGCACGAGGGGCAAAGTCACAGAATTGGTGAACATTATTTACCATTTGTTCTTGGTATTCTTTAAAGGAACTCTCTAGGTAGCCCTAAATAATGTGTGAGGCAGAACAGATATCAAGGAAAAGATGCCTGTGAAAAGTAGCCTTAGGACTTAGCCTGGTAAGACTTGTGAGTACAGAGTTGATGGGACGAAAGATACATTTTAGAGAAGATAAGGAGTTACACACTGTCTTATCAGGAGCTGAAGATATTTTATGGAGACGTTAAAACTACTGACCTGGAGAACTAGTTTCTTTGCACACACAGTTCTGATGATCAGGTCTCTCTCTAGAGATATTCCTACACTGTGAACCTTATTATATGCTGTTATTATCTAGTATAAACAGGGGCTGAGCATCATAAAACATTATTTTTAAGAATCTTTAAAAAATTAAATATATTGAAGCAATTAAAAAGATATTTTCAGTAATTTTGAAATTTTCAAAGTATGATGACTTTTGTAAAATCACAGTCTTGGGAGTTGGAAGGAATGTCTGGAAATCATCAATTCTAACCTCCTTCTAAAGTAGTTTCCCTACAATAGGTTGCACAAGAAAGCATCCAGGCAGATTTTGACTATCTCCAGAGAAGGAGATTCCACAACTTCTCTGGGCACCTGTTCCAGTGCTTTTTTATTCTCACAGTGAAGAAGTTTTCCCTCATGTTCAGCTGAAACTTCCTGTGTTCCATTTTATGTTCATTGCCCTTTGTTCTTATGCTGGGCGTCACTGGAAAGGATCTGACCCCATTCATTTGGCTCTTGCTCTTCAGGTACTTATAGGTATTCATAAAATCTCTCTCAGCCTTCTCTCCTCCAGGCTGAACTCTCCTCCAGGCCCCAGCTCTCTCAGCCTTTCCTCATAAGGGAGATGCTCCAGGCCCCTCATCAACTTTATAGCACTCTGGTGTCTCTCTCTAGAAGTTTTCTGTCCTTTTTTGAACCAAGGAGCCCAAAACTGGACAGTACTCCAGTTGTGGCCTCACCAAGGCAGAGTAGAGGGGGAGGATCATTTCCCTCACCCTGCTGGCCATGCTTGTTTTAATGCACCTCAGGATACCAATGAACTTCTCTGCTACAAGAGTACACTGCTGGCTCATGGCCAACCTCTTGTCCACCAGTGTTGTTTGGAGATAACATACAGGATTTTAATTAACTGTTCCTATTTTGATCAGAAATACAAACAAGTAATGCCACTAGCATGCAGATACCACATATCTGTTAATCAGTGAGGGGCAGATTCAAAATGTGTTGAAAGGGATAACACATCTGCCTAGTCCAATAAGTTCTTACTCATCTCTTGCACTTCCCATCACCTTTCTTTCCATGCATAAGCATTCATTTTGTTTGTATGCTAACTTCTTAACCCACTGAATATATTTATTTTTCTACCTATTAGCAGTGCATACTTATTGGCTTTTTGTGTGACTCTAGCTTTTTTAAATAAAATGATATACTGTCTTTGGAAAGGGTCCTCTACTGATGTTCATTACAAAATTCACATATACATCACCTCCCTATCCACATCATCTATTTTCCTGAAAGTAATATAATTACATCTATATGCCATCTATTTCATCTGTGTTTCATGCTAGTTAAATCAGTTTCTTGTGCATTTGTTTCATGCATTCACCATGAATTGACATGTAGAACCTATGCATATATTCATCTCGTCAAGTATTCATGTTCTGTGTTCCTGCGTTCATTATTGACAGAAATTATTCATCCTAACGAATCCATGGGAACACCAGAAAGAGCACATACCACAAAAATAACCTAGATTATAAAAAATGTGCTAGGAAATATATATTTGGGTATATGTATGTTTAAAAGTAACTCAGATTAAAAAGAAGCAAAACTAAAAAAAAACAAATGCATCTGCATATGTTGGCTGGATGTATGGATTTGTAGTCTTTTAATTCCTCTGTAGTCTGATCAGAAGAACCCAAGTGCCAGGTGTACAATTCTTTCCTAAAAATAAATAAAAAACACTTTGCATAGCCATAATGTTGTGGTAAGAGCATCTTAAATACAGACATGGATATCCATAACCATGAACCCATGAACCCCATTTAGCTTTCCAAGTGCATTTAGTGATAACTCTTGAAGTATTAAAATGTGTAATGAACTGTACTTAACTTTCTTCATAAAAAGTTGAGAAATGTGGCTCTGGGCAGCCTGGTCTGGTGGTTGGTGACCCTGCATGCAGCAGCGGGGTTGAAACTAGATGATCGTTGTGGTCCTTTTCAACCCAGGCCACTCTATGATGATTCTATAAATTATATGACTGATAAGAACACGTTAGGAGTGTTCTTTGGGAGTGATAGCTGTAGGCTGTCTGTTGTTTTTTTAGTTTTGGGTTGTTTTTTTTTTTATTTGTAAGAAGGGCTAAGTGTTCAGCTTCAGCAGCTCCTCAGTACATCAGCAAGCAGCTAAAGGAGTCAACCTTTTCTTCTGAACTGGCTGTCATGACAGCAGTGGTACTGGGGACACACTGTTTTGCAGTGGAGCAGTGATGTGCATGAAGGTAGGAGAGGATATGCTATGATCACTCTCATGAGGCTGGTCTGCTTTGTGGCAACTTGTAGCACCTGCAGGATGTGTGGAAGGTATTGTTTTTTATATTCTCGCAAGCTCAAGTGGAGGAAGATATCTTTAGAACAAGAAGACCTAGTTTCTGCAGTAAAACTGTACTCTTAGTTAATTCACAAACATTTGGAGGGAGGGCTACCTAGGCACACAATCCTCTATAAAATGGGAATTTGACATTTGAGTGGATTGGCCATGTACTGCTGATTGCCTCTTTTTACTGCTTTGATCCCAAGATCTCAAAGTACTTTATAAATATTAATGAAAAAAAGACTCAGAAATATACAGTTATTGTGTCTATGTTGTTGGTCATGTCACAGATGGGGGCAAACATTAAGGATACAATTTATTCTATGTTGCTTTACGTTTCTGTATATGAGTGAGTTACTGCAGCCCTCTTTCATATTCAGAGGGAGAAATGAGAATGTGACTCACTTAATCAATTTTATACATTTATATATAAGGAAAGGGATCATGTTCTAAGAGTGTCTGTTTTTCTTTCCATCAGTTGTTAACGGACCTTTAGGGGGATTCATTTTGATTTAGACATCTGCATTTATGACTGTTTTTGATGAGAAATACCATAGCTCAGCTTTAACTGAGTCAAAATTTCCTTGTATTACTATCGTGATTTAACAACAAGACAAATAATACATGTAGTCAGAAAGGTGATGAAGTCATCTTGTGTTATAACAGGGTTAGAAAGCAGATGATATTAAAATTAAGATGGCAGATTTTGTGTCAATATTTGAAAAACAAGATGATACTGATAAATGTGAAGGTTTTTAGACCAGCATCACTCTCCGAAAAATTGGAAAATTTTTAAAGAATTAAAATATAAGATTATATGATCTGTCAATATATTCTTGTGCTCAATATTATTAAAAAATCCTCAATATTTTTAGTAAGTTTGGATGATAAGATTACATATATACATATATGTAGGTTGCTCTGAGAGTGGTGCCTCCTTTTTATTTTCATGGAAAATACAGCAGATACAAAGAGCACAGTAACTAACTATGGATGTTCAGGTTCCTCTAGTACTCACAAATCTTGTATTCATTTACAGTGTGATTGTTCCTCCAGTTCTCACTTGCTAACCCCTTTGCTCAAGGGATGTATGACGAGCAGTTGCCAGTGATGACTGAGGCAAAATGTTGTGTATGGCTGCATTCTCCTTGTCCATTGTTACCAGCCTATTACCAGTTACCAGTTTCTATTGCCCACTAAGCAGATATATGCCTTCTTGGACTTAACTTTTCTGATTAATGTACTTGTAGAAGTCTTTCTTATTCTTCTTGTTGCCCCTTGTCAAGTCCAGTACCAGTTTGGCCTTGGCCTTTGTGATTGTATCCCTGTACAGCCTGGCATCATCCCTATACTCCTCCCAGGGTAACTGTCCCTGTTTCCACTGCTTATGCATTTTCTTCTTGCTCTCCAATTTGATCAACAGGTCCTTGCTCAGCCAGTTTTTTGCCTTCCTTTCCTGACTTCCTACACCTGAAGATGGAAAGCTCTTACGCACTGAGGAGAGCTTGCTTAAAGATCTGCCTGCTCTGGTCTGTTCTCTTATCCCTGAGGACAGTTTCGCAGTGGCTTTTTTGGCTAACTCCCTGAAGAGATGGAAGTTACATTTCCTCAAATTTAGCAACCTAATTTTACTTTTTGTCTGTCCCATATCCCTCAAGTAAATTTACCTACTAAGGTTTGGAGATCTCTTGGACATCACTTGGGACATTTTATATTGTGTTGAAGAGACTGTTAAATATTTTGTATGATTATTAGAAATCCATTGCTTAGTCTTTAAGTCTTTAGTCTTTAATCTAACTGTTTCCCAGTTTCCCATCTAAATGCTTCCCAGGACACCTCTGTATGACAACATGCTTTCATTTAAACACAACAGAACTTTATTTTGCTGCATAGAATTCTTGAACTGTGAGAAGAAACATATGCTTGAATAATTCAGCTAGAAAGGTTAGTAGAGCAGATTACTGTAATGCCTTGTACAGGAGGAAAAAGATAGAATTTGCAGGTCAGCAGTGAGCACTGATTACAGAAGATACTGCATTCTTAATATTTAGTTCTGGAAAGTGTTGTTAACCATATCTGTGATTTACTTTTCATTTTTAACTCAACTATCTAGAAAAAAATCCCTGAATATCTTTTCCAGCCTAACAAAAATTTCAAGGTCAATTAGGATGATGTAATACAAATGTTGCCAGATGACTACAAAGTGGATGAATAAAGCCAGTAGAACACCTCATGTTCCAGAATACTTTAGATGTATGAAAGGAAATAAAAAACAGGGTGGAAATCACCTTTTAACAGTTTTTTTCTTGGATCCTCCTATTACTGTGATAAGAAGAAATGCCATCATGATAGCTGCCATAGAGTAACTACACAGGGAGATTAACAGGCTCATTGTGCCTTGAAGGCTGCAATTTAAACAGTAAGATTCTTCATTTTCTAACCTAGCACATTTAAACACTGATCAAAATATACTTTCTGAATAAAAGATTAAGACTTCATATATCAAAAAGACTTGCCCATTCTTCATACTGCCACAGTGAGATAGCGCAGCTGATGGAAGAGGAAATGCCCTTTCTGAGGTGTACCTATAACATCTGATTATTACATTTTGGTATCTGATATTTTTTGATGAATGCCTGAAAACCCAGCAGAGAGATTTTTATTTTTTTTCCCTACGCAACAGCTGTGCCTTTTGAATCACACAGATTGGCTGAGAGAAGGTGATACTCCGTAGGCCAAATATCATTCAGCTCTGGGTGAGCTCACTAGAATGCAAATGTGTCGTCTTGATAGTCTTGCTTGAAAGACATCTGTATTCACTGCATAGATATAGAGAGCAAGGGCAGAGCATGACAGATTGCAGTTGTAGGTGAGAAAAAGTGATAACTCCAGGAAATATTTAAGTCTATTACAGAAGCAGCCACCAACACACATATGCAAAGGAAAAACAATCAACAACAACAGCAACAACAAACCCTGAAAAACAATTAAAAAAAAACCACCAAAAAACAATTTCACTGGAACATAAAGAAGTAGGCTCAAGAGCACTTACAGAAAATCTTGACAACTAAGTGCAGTTATTATACAAATTACCTACATTACTTTCTTTATGGTCACAAACATAAATAGCAGAATTGGCTCTTCTACTTAGTGATTTGTACTTCTGTAACCAGCTATGAAGATGACTCAAAAGATTTATGTCTGGGGATGCTTTTCAAAAACTAATCCTATTTAATATTTAATATTTCTATATATCTTATCACTTTCCATAGCACCCACCAGTCTAATATTGAAAGCTGCCTAGGCAAATTCCTGTTACAGTTTTTTTTTTTCTGATTTGCAAAAATCTGTTTCCCTCCCTCAGCAGTGGTGTATATTCATATCTTGTTCTCTTATTGACTCCACAGCAAACATAAAGGCATTTGAAGAAAAGGAAAAGAACTGTCTTAATTCTCAAGCTTATAGCCATAAAAATGTGTCTATTGTATCCTAGCTGGGTAGGTTTTCTTACCTACATGTTACTAAATTATCTTCCTTTATGGGAAGATATAACCCTGAATGATGTTATTTCATACATCTTGTCTACTGAGAATAATCTTTAGCTTACATTGTCCTTCTGTGTCCACAATTACTCCCTCCAGAATTGCAGAATTGCAGATACACAGGAAAGGCTATTTGAAATATATCAAGACTCTATCAGGGTTTTTGCTAGGAATTTGATACATATGGACATTTGCAGATCAGCACTCGAGTCTCTGAATAGGATCTGTGAAGTTTGTTAGGGACGTCCTATTACTGAAGAAAGTCTCAGAACACAGAAGCAACTTCTATATTCATTAAGATTTTTATATTTTTCAGAGTAAAGAGTGGCTGCAGAGAGCTACTGCAAAGTAACGTGGCAACACAGACTTTGCCAGGTACAAAACTTGCAATAACAAAAAGGAGGTTAGATGCTTTACTCCCTTTTCATCTTTGAAATTGGACTTGTGGGTACAGGTGAAACCTATTAAACCCCTGTGGCTAAGGCATTCATGTCTCTGGCACATGCTCACCAGAAATGGGATGCATATGGACAAGGAATTCCATTAACTCTCTTTCTGCTTATTCACTGCCTTCCACTCTAATAGGAATCACTGATTAAAAGGGAAGGGATACCCTGAAGTGTGCCCCACACAGAGTTAATCTACTCTTCAGTGGGAACTTCACCATCCCACCAGTCACTTTCCATAAACTTCTGCACCTATCAACAGCAACACTGCTCAAAGAGCATAGCTGCCTTGCTGCACTATGGCATAGCTGGTAGAGTTAGCTCCGGCATTGTTGGTAGGTTTGAAGCATCAGGAAGGATGGTTAAAAATTAAATCAGGTGGAATACTTGAAGAGACTACAGGGCAGTAGATTTAGTAGTAGCAGGAAGTAATGTGAAGATTGCTTTGTTAGAAACATAGTGGATCTGACCTAGACTATCTGTTGTTTTCCTTCTACATCACTTCACATCTACATGCCTGTCCAGTGAAAGAAAGTCAATTCTCTCAATTTCATGTTTTGTTCCTATATGATTCACATGTAGAAAGATCTGTAGAAAGAAAATAATACTTTAGTCTACTCCACTGAATTGGCAGTCTCTCTCCTGTCACAGTGATCACAGAATCATAGAATGCCCTGGGTTGAAAAGGACCATCATGGTCATCTAATTTCAACCCCCCTGCCATGTGTAGGCTTGCCAACCACTAGACCAGGCTGTCCAGTGATATATATATCCTGAGCAATTCCTTTCTAGATTGAAATCTGATACTTTTCAATTGATTATTTTTCTTTTGAAGTAGCAGCTACTTGCTTTGCTTTTGCTTCTCTTTTTACCTAACATAAACAGTGGTCACACCAATCTCAGTATTCATGTAACTACTGAGGCTAGAAGTCACCTCTTGAGACTGTATAGTGCAACCACCTGCTCAGAGCAGGGTCAACAATTTGGCCAGGATGGCTGTTCAGCAGTTATTTGAATGTCTCCACAATATCTTTGGCCAACCTCTCCCTTTGTTTGACCGCCTTTCATTGTAATGGAGTTTTTCTCTATGTTTAAGCATAATTTCCTGTATTTCAGTTTGCACACATTGCCTCTTGTCCTCCCACTGAAGTAGTGTCCCCCTTACCATGGAGAGGAATTTGCTTGTATCTTTGCTTCCCCCCTTCCAATCTGGTATTCATACACATAGATAAGATCCCTCCTGAAACTTCTCCAATCTAAATAGTATCACCTGTCTTTCTCTCTTCTCATATGACAGATAGTCTAGCCCCTTAGTCTTCTTCATGACCCTTCACTTCATTCCTGTTAGTATGTTCCTGTCTTTCTTATATACATTCACTGCACCACACAGCTGCGTGAACTACTTCACTACATTTACATGGTCCCAATTAGTTAATAGCCTTGCAGTACTTTGTAGACATGTAATTCTGCCAGTTTGTTCCCCATGCTGCGGGCATTCATGTACAGCACTTCAGAGAGATACTCAGTTGTGCTGATTTCCCAGGAAAACTTGCTATTTTCCCCAGTATACTGGCCTATTGGTACTTCTTTAATTGTGCCTTGTTTAGTTTATTACAAAGTCTCCCCTGTCCACACTGACCTGGAATTTCTCCTTGTTAATCCCATCCACACTGTTTCATTGCCCTCAGGCTTCCTATATTAGCATGATTTTTGAAAGATCTGGTTGGATTTTATTCATGTTGAGGAGTTGTCAAGGATTCTCCATCAGATAGAATCCTTCCCAGATAATCCATTCTTTTATTAGAAGCTTTTTCTGTAATACAGTCTAAAGGTTGGCAAAGCAGTATGAGACTTCAGAATTTGTCATATGAGCACACTCAGAAAGAGGGCAGGCACATGGGAGAGGTTTTCAGAGCATCAGGAGATCCTTCCCTTCCCTTCCCTTCCCTTCCCTTCCCTTCCCTTCCCTTCCCTTCCCTTCCCTTCCCTTCCCTTCCCTTCCCTTCCCTTCCCTTCCCTTCCCTTCCCTTCCCTTCCCTTCCCTTCC
>NW_024962262.1:50800172-50942908 GCF_019238085.1 Lagopus leucura | reverse complement strand
CCCTTCCCTTCCCTTCCCTTCCCTTCCCTTCCCTTCCCTTCCCTTCCTCTTCCCTTCCCTTCTCTTCCCTTCCCTCAAATACACACATACCCTGCAGGGCATTGTACCCCTCTGTTCATATATTATAATAAGAGAATTGATTCTAAAAGAAAGTTATGCCATATTTGTCAGTCAAAGTATGTTCTACAGCAGTAATGTAGACCTGCCAGTAAAGAAAAGGACTTTAAACTAGCTAAGGCTTTTGGAGTTTGCTAAATAGTTAAGACTGCAGCCAAGGTAGGCACATGAACTCATAGTCACCTTTCATCTTATTGGCAGATAGAGATCCTCTGGAGTGCAATAATGAGAAAAAGCCTCTCTGACCCTGTTGTGGCTGCTTTGCTGAGGGTGGTAGTGACAAGATCAAATGCCATTTTGGCACTAGTATTAAGTACTCTGAGTCTCACTAAGTTGTATAAATATACTAGTGGTCTTATGCTACTGGCCTCCAGATCAGTACAATATACTGAACAAGATCAAAGAGACAAAAATATCTACTGAAATAACAAGAACGGATGACAGTAATGACCCACTACCCACTAAGATCCTGGTTGATTATCACAACAGAACAAGCTTGAGGAAAAAATTCTTAACACTTCAAATGAGCATCTTCATGAACAGCTACATCATCCTGTGATATCAGCAAAGTGCTCGATATAAGTGATCATACCAAAATTACATTCAGTATCATTGAAATCTATCACTTTCCATTAAAGATTTAGAAAGGAGAGACTGAATAGTGATGGGAAGTTATTTTGAAAGTGAGGAAATTAAAGCCTTTGAACTTGACCTGTACAGCATAAGCAAAATTTACGTACTGTGCTGTACATTGTAAGGTTATGAGCTCACTTGGAGTGTGAACATTGTGTGTAACTACATATACACCTAATAATCATGTCTGTCAGCAACTGTTTTCAAACATTTTGTCATCAGGAAAACCTTTTGAATTTCTCTAGGTCCTTTATATTTTTAATTAATTAAATACTTTCTGTTTCTATTGAATAGACCTATCACAGTCAGAGCTGGCACTGAGTTAACCATGTTATCCAGGAACTGTTTTTGCTTTAGTCATACTAATTCCAAGCAGCAGCTCAATTCATCTATTACCTCTTTAAACTGCCAAAAATCTTTCAGATTACAGTGCTTCTGCATAGTAAGATGGAGTGAATAATTCCAGTGTTTTGGTAATTTCCAGACCTACCATGTAAAATACTTAGAATAACACATGCACACACAGAAAGACAAGCACTGTTATACTGCAATAAGGGAAATCATAAAACTTGGTCCAAAATATTTAGGAAATGCCCTTGCTAAACTACATATCCGGATAGTTTCACAAAACTAATGAAAAGTTGCGTCCAGTTCTGAGCTCCCCAGTACAAAAAAGACAAGGATCTCTTGGAAAGAGTCCAGCGGAGGGCCACAAAGATGGTGAAGGGCCTGGAGCATCTCCCCTATGAAGAAAGGCTGAGTGAACTGGGTCTGTTCAGCCTTGAGAAAAGGAGACTGAGAGGGGACCTGATCCAGGTCTATAAATATCTAAGGTGTGGGGGGCAGAATGGTGAGGCCGGACTGTTTTCAGTGGTGAGTGGAGACAGGACAAGGGGAAATGGCTGGAAACTGCAGCATAGGAAGTTCTGCACAAATGTGCACAAGAACTTCTTTACAGTGAGGTGACGGAGCACTGGAACAGGCTGCCCAGGGAGGTGGTGGAGTCTCCTTCTCTGGAGATGTTCAAGACCTACCTGGATGCCTACCTGTGCGACCTGCTGTAGGGAACCTGCTTTGGCAGGGGGGTTGGACTTGATGATCTCTGGAGGTCCCTTCCAACCCCTACAATTCTGTGATTCTGTGATTCTGTGATTCTGTGAAAAGTCATCTTATATCAGGTATCACACTTTTATCTAACAAATCTGTTCATTACTCACACAGAATCCAGACTCTACATTTCTAAATGATTATTCAAATATCATTTGTCTGTTCTCTGATGTGAACAGTGAAATATCTGCAGCAACCTACTGGGGCACAATTACATGTTGGAGTGATGTTGTTAGCTTACATGCGTATTACATATACAGGGAACAGAGTCTTCACGTGTATGACATATGATGGTTGAATGCCAGTGCAATAACAGTTTCTAGAATACGTATGGTCAATAGCAACAGAAAAGTCAAATTAAGCTGCCGAAGGCATTAACAAAGCGGGTCTACATAATCAAGTATTTGACCACAGAAGAACCTAATTGAGGCATCTATTGATGTGGTCTTATTACAGACATGACATTTGTGTGTTTCTATCATGTTCCCAGCATTGTCTCTTCAGAAGGAAAGGATTATTTTTTATAATGTAGCAATATTAGTTTCTTTCTCTACTCGTTGTTTGCATCTTGCGTACAAAGGCCATAACTCACTTCCTGATCAATAGACATATTTTATTGATATTGGTGAAAACACTTACTAAAACTGATTTCAGCAGACATTTAAATACAAAAAATAATCTAACAGTTGGCACTACCAGTGTTTGGCTAACTGCTCTAACAAGATATTCCATCAAATGTCCTAAAGGAATATGTTTTTCCAAGTAAGTGACTTTTTTATGATGTTACATAATTTTTTGTCTCTGATGGTTTTGATGCATTCATGGCACTGTTGGTGCTTCTTGTGGTGTCTAGTTTAACACATGGACATTCCAGTCAGTTTTTACTGACTGCTATGTATAGTCCAGTGGATTATATGCTTGGCTTTATTTCAAGAATTTGTGAATATAGAGCCTGTCAAGTAAGTGACTTCATTCAAAGTTCTATTGCATGTTTATTTTTTTCCTCTGAGCAATGAAATAAGTGAACTCTTGTTATTTAATTATGTTGCTATCAATTTCACACTCAAAAGAAACCAGGGTATTTGATGATAAAAATATTTGACATCAATTAAAAAACAAACAAACAAACAATAAAACCCAACCCTTTTCAGTGATACAAAAGGTGTGATAGCTTGAAAAAGAGCCAACTTACAAAAGGGTTAGCAGTTCACCCAGCCAAGTTAAACAAGACACAATTGGGGCTAACTGACTTCCCTCCTTCGACCTCCCAAGTATGAGTTTATGAAAACCTGGAAAGCTAAATTAACCCCAATTGTATTTTGTTTGTCTTGGCTATTTTAGTTAAATGGATAAATCTTTTGTGACTTGGCTCTTTTTGTAGATATCACACCTTTGGATAATTAGCATTTCCTCTTCCCACCTTTCTAAATCATCTTTTACTACAGTTTACATGTGTTGATTTGCAGTGGAAAAAGAAGCAATGCTCTAAATTTTTGAGCAGATACGCTTCTCAGCAAATAAAGCAAAATGAGAAACAGAAAAGTACATTACAAATAATTACGTGTAACGATGCACATTTTTCTTGGATTCAAGAATTTTATGGGGACTGCAGCAAGAAACTGGTACAACAGACCAATAGATAAGATATAACTGATATAAAAGGAGAAATCCTACCTTTTGTATATTTATTAAGTAGCAACAAACATCAAGCCTCTAAATCTGCGTACTAGTACCTAATTTCAAATTGTACCTTTAAGCATATGAGTATGAAGTAATTTGTTCTGACTTCAGCAGAAGTTGTTAGGCACTCAAAGTGTATAAAAATCAGATTATAACTAAAATGCTGAAATGTGGGCTGAAGAGTCCTGCATAGGTCTTAAATTTTCAGAAACTTGGTATCTTTGCATTGCAGTACTGTCTTTGGAGGGCTCAGTACTGTGACTTCATATGAACTGAAGATAGTTATGTAAATAAAAACAGATGTTTTCATGTGCTTTTGGTAGAATCAGAGGACATCTCCTGGCAATGTTATGGTACAGAAATACAGAAAGTCAGTTTAGTGGAAAAAAAAGTTTCAGGGATTTTCACTGTGGAATTTTCTCTGTATCAGTATCTGAAAAGCTGCAGTGTTCTCTGACCTTGCAAGACTTCTGAATGAACAACATGCATGTGGAAGCAGCAGCATCTGGAGATGACTGGCTGAGAAAGGTAGTGAGCAAATTGTTGTCTGGAGGTGCTTCTCACATTCCTTTGCCTACAGTGGGAGAGTAGAGGACTAGCTTCTATCAGGTTATTGAAATAAATCACACATTAAGTGCTGAATAATGGCCACACATCAGTATTCCTGAAATTACACCTGCCTAATAGAATCAAATCCTCAATACTTAAAGAAAATGGATATTTGAAATAAATATAAGATGTGATAGTGGAATACTCTTTTGAGGTTTATTTAATGGTAACCACAATCTCTGTTACACACATCTTAGTAAAACCTGGGAATGCTGAATTATAGATCTCAAAGCTGGCTGTTGACCTTTGTTATTAATCAGACATTACATAAAGGCTTTTTTTTTTTTAAAAAAAGGAGTTTTGTGAGTCACTTACTTGTGAATTTTGCAAGACTTGAAGAATAACTTTATTGTTGGTTCCCCACGTGCAATCTGATAATACACAGGTCTATGTGAGAAAAGTTCCAAAATATAAAATTATGTTACATCACCCTTAAAGCAGACATGCTTACAGAGTTGTATGAGAACATTTATAGTAAAAACCCTTGAGATCTCAGTAGAAGGACTGAGAGAACTGATAGTCATGGCAGATATCTTTAAGAAGGCAAAGTATGCTGCTATATTATAAACAAAAAACAAAAACAAAACCAAAAAAAAACTAAGAGTGTACTTAAAAAAAAAAAAAAAATTGTTTATTTATTACTTTCCCCAAGTGGGGAATTTCTTTCTCTGAGTTGTTTCTTCCTTGCTATCTGTTAGTAGTAAAAATAATCAATTTTATAGTTAGCTAATATGGATAACAAACATACTAATACTAAGTACTAGTCATCACAGAAAGAGCAATAAAATTAATGTGAACCTGGAGAAAGAGAAACAAGAATTCAGAAGAGTTTATCAATGTGCAGAGATTCAGAGTGGGGTCTGTTTGTCAGTGTTCTTGCTTGGTTTTGTAATCATCAAACATCTACCTTTCTAAGAATATCCAGTTTCTGATTAGGAAATGATTATCTCAACTTTCTATAGTTCAAGAGCCAATATTACAATGGTGAGACTGCATCATCTCCATGAAGGGATGAGTTGCTCCCACCAGGTCTCTTCTTTGACCAGCTCAGAGCTGGGCATGTACAAAGTAAAAATCCACATTTGATCAGGTGATTTTCATGATTTTCAGAAACCTAGAGGAGTAAAACTAGTCTGAAAGTAGATTGCAATGAGTTCCTAGGTCAGAGAAGTTCATTAGCTCTTTCTGTGCTTGGGTTTGTAAATTGTTTTTTTATTTAACAAAGTTCTGTGGTATTAACTAAAACCCATAGCATCTCAGCTCAGCCTAAATGGCACTGATACATTAGTGAGAAATGCATTCCTTCCGTGACCCTTATGGTTCTGAAAATTCTGTACTGATTAAAACTTCACTCATCACAATATCACGATATTCTGTACATCAGGAGGGAGAAAAAACACTGAGTCTAACCAGTCTTGATTTCAGAATGGGCTAAGTCCAAAATTCTGTCTGGAGCTCACTATTAAGTAGCTTTTATATACATGGAAGAACTCTAAATTCCTTTCTTAGACTCCAGAGCATTCAAAGTAGGAAAATTCAGGTTCAGCGCTTACAATAGGAACTCATCTCAATTTAAATGGAAAGCTTTCCAATACTAACAGTAGATTAAAAAAACAGAGCAAATAATTAATTTGGAAAGTAAGGCTACCTCAATATCTCATGTTATCCCACTCCTTTTGAGTGAAAGATATTCTGAAAGCAGATGCAAGTTTCAGTTGGAGAGCCTGCACTGGAAGTCTGCTTGCCAAATGTCCCACTGTTCCATTTATGTTTCCATAGTGAAAATGAAGGCAGAAATTGAGTTAGAAAAGACGATTCTTCTTTTTGAACTTCCTCCAACAGTTGCTTTAATTTTTTTTTTTTTTTTTTTTTTGGAAGTCTTATATTAAAAAGCACTCAGTGAAAAACTATTATTTGTAATGGGCTTTTCAAATTTTACCTCCCTAGAGCCTCACAGTTCAGGAGGCCTCCCCTTCCCATGCTATCCCATTCCAGTTGTCAAGCACTGTCCTGTGGTGAATATACTAGTTATCAATTTATTTTTCACTTGAGGGGAGGGAGGAGGAGGGGGAATTTAAGCTGCCTTCTTGACAATGCTTTCAAATGGTGATGAAATGTCTTCTTCACATCTGAAGAGTACATGATTATTAGCACTGAATCTGACAGACACGATTTCTGAATATTTTTGTGGCATTAATTTAAATCAGTGTAATGTTTGAAAACATTTCAGCCCCTCAAACAGCTGATGCAGCTTAGATTCAATTATAACAAATTGCAACACACTGTCAAGTCTTTTTACCAAGTCATTAGTCAGGGATTTTGAATGTGCGGCCTCCGAATGGAGTTCGGCTGTCTGACAGCTCTAATTGTTGGGAGCTGCTAAAGGATTGCTAATGAACTGGGGGATCTGTTGGGCCTGTAGCTTTCTTCAAGGATGAATTTTTTGAAAACTTTCACAAGATCAAAGCAGCATAACATGGACCATTTGCTAAATTGTCAGCAGTAGAGTGAAGCAGTCTGAGTCCTAGCTTTAAAGCTGAAGCTTCACTAGAAAGCACCATGCAACTCCTGCCCTTGTGCTTTTTTTCATGTGTCAGTAAAACCATACTGAGAAACAATGACTTGAAGAAAGAGCCCCAGAGCTGCAATGGCCACTGTGGCTTAATTAGGAGGAGCAGAAAGGGAGACAAAAATTCCCTCTGCTGTTTTGGTGCAAGAGGAATTAATTGTCCAGTACCAGCACAACCAGCCCTGCATTTTGCAGCTTCCAAACTTATTAATGGTCAGAGATGCATTTAACAGTACAGAAACATCAGGAAAGCTTCTCTTCCCCTTCCCTAAAGGTCTTGCAGTAGAGTTCCCAGGTGTGTCTTCAAGCCCCAGAACCCACTCACTGAAGGCAGTAGGAGCTTTGCCTTTGATTTCAACGGGACCAGGCCTTCCCCTTCGGCACCTGCTCCACTGCCTGCATAAGGTAGTGGAAACTTTCACATTAATTTTGTGGGATGATGGATCTTACCCTGATTTAGTTGGCCAGCATTACCAATGGATAGCTCCTAGCTGCTGCTGCATCATGTTACTCAGAGGCAGAAAGCCAACACAGTGAAGGGAAACTTTTAAAACAATCTTAAAAGAAAATGATATGAAAATGTGTCTCCATCATTCCCATCTGGTTTATATTGTCCTTTCATATTCAAGTCTTGTTTAGGTCTGTTCTTTTTTTTTTTTTTTTTTTCTCTTTTCCACTCCTTCTCACTGAAATTTACTGTAGTATCCTTTTACCAAAAGAAAATAATGCCTGCTGAGCTGCCGCAACATTGGTCAATTACCCAAATTTCTTAATATAGAAGTCTGCCAGGGGGGAAGAATGTTTGAAATAAGATTTACATTATTACTTCTTTAAATTAACACTTCAACAGGATTCTAGGAAAAATAAACTCTTTCCACCACACACTGTGTGAGGTACAGTGTCAATCTGATGTTATCCTCCCCAAAACAACCACTGTATTTGGAAAAAAAAAACACTGAAACAATACTGAAAAATGTTTGGAATGCTTGAAATGATGACTGTGATTCTCAGTATCACTAAAGTATGTTTTGTCTTAGATGTGAATTTTGCTTCACACCTTCCTTTAAAACATATGTCACATCCCTATCTCCTTCTATGAGAAGGATGCATCGGCCGTATAAGCCTTCTGAAGTAGATATTGCTTGATCTTACTATAGGGCTTCTATTGGTTCTGGTCAGCAGATGTGGAATGGATTTCCTTGGTAAAATATGTCTGGGAGATATGAGCAATGTATCCCTGTCCATTGCTGTATCTTTCATTCACAGTCAAATATTCAACCTTGATTTTGGGGATGTTTTTTTGTTGTTGCTGTTTGTTTATCCATTTGTTTTATAGAACTAATAAATTAGACATTTGTGTTATATGATCAACCTGCAAGAGATTTGAAGAGATTTGCAGTAGCATAATTATTGCTATCAATTATCAACAGGCAAGCGATGAAGGGAAGAATCGTGGAAGATTGCCCAGGTGCATTGGTTTATATGCTCAATCTACCACTGCATTTATAGCAGCAGAAAATACACAGAAAGATGTAGGAGCGTCTGATTTCATATAGAACATCTCAATAGCTGCAGACACTGTGTTGTTTTCCAGCTTCACAATTAAATACCCAAACTATTTTGAAAACTTCCTCAGTTTCACTAGGAAAAGCAATACGGGTGGTTTCTGTTTCTTTTAGTTTTATGTATCTAAACTGAGTTAATAACCTGGATTCACTCTATGCTTTGTGGATGAGTCGCCTTATTTGTCTTGGACACATACCTCGTGACTGAAGAAATTATATGGTAGAATGTCTGCCTCCGTTGGCTCTAGAGGGAGCCCAAATGACAAAATTGGACTACACGACCAGTTTTTAGAAAGGTAGAGTTATGGCAGCAAGAATCCAATTCACGCTATCTAATGATCTACTTATGGACAAGCCTCAAATTGATGAAATCCTAACATTGATGAGCTACTTACTGCCACCCTCAGATGAGGACAGTGTGGAGAGCTCACTCACAATTCAGATCTCATCTCTTACTTGCTGGTAGCAGTTTGCACACTAGTCCTGAAATGTATACCAGCTATCAGTCATGGTGTATCCAATCCCCATATTCACTGAGAAGCTATTCATTTCAGTGGCAGCAACACATTGTTAGTGTGTATAGTAAAACAGTGAATAAAAACAAATCAAAATAGTTACACTTCCCACTCCCACCTCCCACCACCTTCAAAAGAGAAATTATGATGCTCACAGCCTTTTTTAGCTTATGTCTGAGTCCCATGAGGACATAAACTGCAGGCTCTTTTCCTAGGTTATTCATGCCAGTCCAGAGTAGGTATTGCCAAAATGAAGTGTTAAGTGCTGCAGCAAACATAGGCCTAAGCAGCATTACCCAACTACTTTGCTTTAGGAGCATTGAACCAAACTGTAGGAATGTTTGTCTACTTGAGGGTAAATGAAAGCCTTGCTTCCCAAGAGAAGAGCATCTCACTCTCATGGATTCTTCTATTACATCAAATGGTTTCTTTCATCTATTTTGCATAGAAGGTGGACAGATGGAAAGAAAACAGAGATTTTTGTCTTTGTGGTATAGCACAGCCTAGAAACTGGAACTGGGACACTTTTACTTCTAGCCAATCAAATACTAAATGCTTACAATGCAATATGTGAAGTAGGAACAGTTTTAGCATCTTTTGGAAAGAGTTCATGTCTGTGAATTCAAAATTAAGCCTAGACTTTGGTCTTTAACTGCCAGAGAGAGGTTTCCTCTAAAATATACTTCCCAGCTATCCTACTGAGTAGCTTGGGTAGCTCTTGGCAGGCTATATTACACAGATCCCATTCAGGAACGCCTGTCTCCATAGAGACTCTATATGCCTGACCTAGGACTCCAAATTGCTCAGGGAACAAAAGGCCTGAACATCACTGCAGTGCAAGTGCTATAGCACCTGATGTGTTTTATGGGTGTAGTCTCCCTGGGTACAATTATTTTGCTGTGTGAAAACCACTAAGCTCCAGGGGCAAACCACCTCTTCCTTAACTGTTTGGGCCAGCCCCCATAGTTCTCTGAGACAAAAACCAGGCAATGTTTGGAGAGCAGCTCACTCTGTAAGATGGCAAGATAGAAAGGCTGTCAGCTTGTTCTCCCTCTTCCAGTAAAAACCTTCCTCTAATATTATTTCGGGGAATCTGAGTTCTCTCATCAACCATACGCCCTTTTGGTTGCACATAGGACATGAAAGACTTGCCCTCAGTCCCAACCTGCAAAATCACAATTCATTAATTCAGATACTGTAAACTGAATAATCACACAAACTATAGTAATCATATCTTGGGACTTACAACACGCTGAAACTGAGGAAACACAGAACAAAGTGCTATGTAATATCAGCACAGCTCTATAGAAGAATAATCCTGAGAAGCCTGGACACAAACCATTGTAAGCTACATGGCCTCAGGCCCTTCTTTTTTTACTAGTCTGGATAAATCCTTTTTGCTCTTTTTGTAATGTACATTCTGCAGAGATCATAACATCTGTGAACTGCCCCTCTTTATCTGAAAAATAGGAATGGCAATACCTCATCAGATCCCATACAGATGTTGTAAAGTACCAAGTTATTTAATAAGTAGCTTTATAAGTATTCAGTCAGGCACTGGAGCAGGCTCACCAAGAAGTGCTCATGATGCCAAGCCTGCTGCAGTTAATGAAGCATTTATAAATGCTTTCAGAAATACGGTTTGATTTTTGGGTAATTGTTTTATGAGCCAGGAGTTGGACTTGATCCTTGTTGGTCCCTTCTAACTCTATGATTCGAAGTATAAAGAGTCTATACCATTATAGAAGGCAGACGCTTGGGCCAGGACTAGCTGATGTTAGCCTGAAAGTAAGGAGGAGACAGCAAAAGCTCGAGTATTGTTGCTTTTAATGAACTGCACAGCACATGCAACAAAACTGTAGTTTAACCCCAACAGTTACATAAATACCGCACAGCCACTCGCTCACTGAAACTGGACTCCAGTAGTCAGAACAGTGTTCAATAATGACTTCCCTTCCTTATTTTTGCTGTTCCTCTTGTACTTCCTTAGAGAAGAATTCAGGCCTAAATTTCTCTTTACAGAATCTAGATTTTATCGATGATTGTAAAGTCTTATCTCCTGTATTAAATTCCAATTTACCAATAAAAATATCCTTTCTGGCAGGAAAAAGCAATTTTCCTCTATCTGTGTCTCAAAACATAAGAAAACAAAACAGATGCTTGTTGCATTTAATAAAGAACATGCATATGCATTGAAATAACTTCTAGCTTATTTTTGTGTGATGCCAATATTTAATTATGTTCATTTTGCATTTGTAATTAGAGGGCAGAACAGATGGTGAAGGTGCAAAGTAAAGGGAAGTGTCCATTCATATAACCTGCTGTGTGATGCCAAAATCTCTTGTGCTCAGAGTCTGATCCAAACTCTACTGAATTCAATATGAGCTTATCAAGAAGGCCACAGAGCAGGGTTTTGCTGTAACTTGTTTTCTTGATGTTTATATGAGGAATAAATGTATCTCAGGGTTGAACTATATTTTCTGTTTTTAAGCAAATTTTCATTCAGTTTAATGTAGGGCACCCTCTTGATTTCATGTAGACAAAAATTTAAAAAATATTAAAAATTAATTTTAATTCCAGACATTTTTGTATGCTGAATGTATGTATCTTACTATATGCTGAATTCTAGCAATACAATTCCAACAGTCTATGCAATTAACAGCAAAAGTCACATAGAGAGCCAGATAAAAATTCATTTGTCTTTCAAATTAGCATATTTGATTTTAAATATAGCATTTTTAAATAAGGATTTTTAAATGGCACTTTCAGTCAACTTTAACATTTTCACTGGCCAAAAATGAATTTTTATGTTTTTATGTGTGTGTAACTGAAATTTTTTCTAAGTTTCATCATTTGTCTGGTAACAGTCACAATGATATTTCTCCAGATCTCTGAGCAGGAAACTGATGTTTTTAACCAATGTATCTGTATAAACAGCACTTCTGAGACTGGCAGTAGAATATTAAAATATGTCACAGAATCACAGAATCACCAAGGTTGGAAAAGCCCTTCAAGATCATTCAGTCTAACCATCCACCTATCACAAATAGTACTCACTAAACCATGTCCCTCAACACAAAATCCAAACATTCCTTAACAAATTTGTCAGCAGATTCAGGACAGTGCTCAGAAGAAACTGTAATTTGAGGGCTTAACAACAGGCTTACAGTAAACAACTCAAGAAACTCAATCTGTTTAGCTCATCAAAAAGATCAAGAGGTGACTTGATTATGATGTATAAGTGCTTTCACAGGGAGGTTGTTAATGCAAGCAGATAATGGGAAATTAAAGCTTGACAAATTCATATTACAAGTAAGAAATATTTCTAACATGGAGGGTAATTATTGGAACAACATAGTAATAACAGTGCTTGTCCTCTGCCTCTTGAAGTCATCCAGTCAAGAGTGAATAGGAGATTCCATTTAATCCAATAGCTGTTAGTCTTATTTGATTCGTAAGCTTCTATGTTTTCCAGTGTAAGAAGAAGGAATCAATCCCCATATAGTGAATTTAATGTATATTGAAAGTATGCTTCCTTTTCTTAATAATCTTTTGCAGATTCTCTTGAAAGGAGTCTGTCACTTTGAGCCAAGCACAAATTATTAGGCTCAGCTCAGAGGAAAGGGACTCTACAGATGTTCCCTGTAGGTGGTCTCCTTGTGCTTTCTGACCTTTAAAATCCACGAATCAGGAATTTTTCATATATATGTATTTATTTATAAAATATCATTATATATAGATCTGATTGCATTGATAGATTACATATGCTTTTCAGTAATAGGAAAGGACTACCAGCACAGTGCAAACAGCAAATTACTAACATTTCCAGAAAAAAAATAATCAGTGGTCTTCAGACACAGAATGAGTCGCTGAAATGTGCATAATTTAGCAATAACTAATAAGCCCAATAATTCTGAAGTCTATTTGAGAACAATTTGCAATGAGAAAACAAAGCAAAATTCTTTAGATAAATTATTCATTTGAATTAGTCATTTAGCTCTAGTAAGGGGTTGTAGACTTTTTGAAAATATGTGGCAAGGGGATACACTTTTAAAGAGGTTGAAGCAAAAATGCTCTGCTCTTCTAGAAATTGTTTCATCACATGTTCTCAAGGCACTTAATCATTAATTATGCTGAATATTAATTAAAACCATTTTACATTTTGAATAAACTAAGGCACAATGCCTTGTCTTTGGTCATACAGCAAATGGAGATAAAAATAGGGAAAAAAAAGACTGTCTCAGTAACCATTAAATATGATTTCTGTCACTATTCTCCTAGGCTTTGCTACTGTACTATATTATTAAGCTCAATACTTGGGGAATATGAATTTAAGTGACCACACTGCTTACCTGAATCACAGAATCACAGAATCACCCGGGTTGGAAGGGACCCCAAGGATCATGTAGTTCCAACCCCCCTGCCTAGCAGGGCCACCAAACAAAATGCTAACTATAATAATGAAATTATAAATTACATAAGTAAAATAGTACAGATATAATAATAATGCATGAAAAGATAATAAAGACAATTATTTTCTAAATTATTTCGATGTTTTTTCAAATGATCAAAATATTATTATTTATTATTAGATTTTTTTATTCTTGACAAAGGTGAATACAGTTGAGGAAAAGATAGTGATCACTCAGTTGTGAGAAGGGTTTGGATCACATGTTGAGTTCTCCCTTTCAAGTGTTTGTATCTGAATTTGTTCCTATAAGATCAGTGGCAAGGAGTAGGCATGTACAGTTAGAGTTCATCTCAACCTGGAGCTGAAGCCTATATTTTTACTATGTTCTCAACTCACCTACAAATGCTCATTTCCTAGCTCCTTGAGCGGGCCAGAGTAGTCTTGTTCAGATGTAGACAGAATTGCAGAAACCTGAAGGTAGGAAAGGGCCTCTGGGGTGATCTTCTGGTCCAGCCTCCAGCTCAAAGCACCACCAGTTTAGATAAAGTTGCTCAGGACCTCATCTAGTCAGATAGAATAGAATAGAGAAATGATTTCTTTGAGGTTATATTGAAAGTTAGATGCAATGAACATAAATCATGGCAACCTAATAGAGATGGTATGCTGCCCAGATGATAGCAGTTTAAGGTTCAGATACTTAGACACATCTAAGTGTGAGCTAGGTGGCTAATCTCCAGTTATCACTGATGGATTTCAAGACTGTGCAGTGTGAAGGTCTGATTCACTCTGGCTAAGATAGGCATGTAACTTTGATTAACTGAATAACTGTCTGTGTTTATTTTGCACTAAATCTAATGCCAGTGCATCACTGTGGAGCTGAATTAGTTTCCTTGATGTCCCAGATTAACCAAGCTGCCATTGTATATACTAGTATTATATTTTTGTGGGTTTTATATATATATATATATATATATATATTTTCAGGATTCTTATTGGGTATGTTGTGAAGCAGTCAATACTGCTTGCGTACATCTACTTCTGGTTAAAGAGACAAGTATGTTAAATGTTATGATTTATTGTGGGCAACTGCAGTTGGACTTGGGACTGCTAAAATTGCATGTACTTGGATGCAGAGACAGCTCCTAAATTATTATCATTGTTACTGCAAAACTAGCTAAATGTCTCTCATATTTGCTTAGAAATATCTTAGAATCCTAATTAAGGATTAAAATACTTATTTTATAGGCTGTTGTTTATAAACTAGGTGCAATGGTAAAGAATGCCTTTGTAAATATTTGGTAATGCACGATGTTGAAAATATGAAACCAGTAGTCACAGAAATCCTTGTCCTTTTAACTTTTTTCCTTAGTTACATTTTCAGTGCATCAATACTACAACTTTTTCCTCAAGCCACAAATTTTGCTGGTTTTAAGGGCACATTAACACCATCATTTATGTAAAAGCACATATATACCTTAATATATAAGCAGCATAGAAAGCCACTTTTTTTTTCCAGTATGGTAATACATTACTATAAGATTTCAGTCATTAAATTGTACATCATGGAGTAGTTAAACAGGAATTTTACCCCAAAGCAAGTGTAAGAATGGTGTGAATATTACAAAGCCAGAGTCATGCACAGATAGTAACTGAAATTTGGATGGATCAATGAGCTCTATCAGCTCTATTTTTAAAGTAGAAAGCATTGAAGAAGAAAAAAAAAGAATTATTTTATATGTTAGAAAATTATTATTCTCAAGAGAAAATCCAATCCAGTGCTTGTAATGTCTTTTCTCTATTATTACATCAATAATATTGTGTGATAATATTTTTCTTAAAGTAAATGTAGTAAAAGTACTACGAGTGTTATGATGATTACAATGCAACACAATAAAAGGAAATGATGTTTTATGGTTTTTCTAGTCACTTCAGCAACATTTAACTGATGATATATGTGTTATAACAAGGTAAAATAACTGACAAAAAATAACATAAGGAAAATATTTCTATTTTTTTTCTTGTTATTTAAAAAAAAATCAATAATGAAGAAAAAGACATTCAACATCTCCTTTTCTTTTCCCCGTTATTTAAAGAAAAAAATCAGTGAGAATATAGAGAGTATTAACATTTTGAAAGAATGTGGTATCAACTGGATAGCATCTTTTTTTAGACTCAAAAATTCATTGATACATTTTCTGTGACAGTTTCACTTCAGATATTTCCCCAGCAGTTATCCAGGAGAAACATTTGTGGCAAATGTTTTTAGTAATTGACATAGAATTTTAGAATTCTCAACTTAAGCCAGACATTAATATTAGACACCTGATTAGAGTGATTAGATATTTAGCTACATGAGCTAAACATGAGATAAAAGTATACAAGTCTCATTTGCAATTCATCTGGTACGTAGCAGCAAGAAATTATTCATTAATTGAGTGAGCCTTGGTTCTTCACTGCACCAAGAGTAGTTATTTTCGACTGTGTTTCTATTTACTAGTAGTGAGTAAATATTGAATAATTAATGTCCTCCATACAGAGGAGATGGAAAGGAAGGGAGGAGAGGAGAGGAGAGGAGAGGAGAGGAGAGGAGAGGAGAGGAATCAGTCCTCCTCCATCATACATGCCTCTGATTTAAAAACAACAGGTAACCTGTCTGAAGGAAAATGTTACCTCCCTCCATTCCTTTGTCACCATTATCTTATTTGTGATTAATTTTGCAAGCTAATTTCTCTTCAAGAGCATTCTGCTTTCACCACATTTCCTTTCCATAGGTGAGCTTCAAGATGAATTGTGCTGTTCTTCTGGATCTTGTTCATGTTGCAAGGGGAGATAGCAATGTCACACTTTGGAGTGTACAAAGAGAATGACAAGACTTTAAATATATATATATATATCTGTAAATCCCATTTTAGTCTGTGCAGGTAAAATTCAGCAGCTCTCTAACCTCTCTAGCAATCTAAACAGGTTTTATATCATCTCAGAAATCTATTTGCTTTTTTCTTATTCCCAGATAATTTAATAATATGCATATCAAAACTCATGATCTATTGTGAAGAGTAGATCTAGGGGAATTATGAAAACACTAGACTGCCCTTACAAAATTAAAAAGACCAAATTCACTTAGGAGATAACTTTCCTCAGCTTTATAGATGATTTCCTTCAATCCATTTCTTCTGTATCACAAGTTTAGGTTTTGCTATTTAATTTTGCAGCACCAAATCATTTTTTAATTTGAGGATAGATTTCACAGATGAGGCAATTTCTCTAATGTGATATTTTCTATTGCTAGTTGAAACACGACATGAGTAAGCTGGATACAACACAATAGGTTTGCTTTGGTTTCTTGTTTTAAGGTAGAAGACCAATATTTTCTTAGTAAATGGAAACTGATTTGAAAACAAAAATCAACTCACAGGAGAAAAAGAATTGGTATTACTTTAATGAGTCACTTCATGATTTGCTCAGATAATATTCATTGCAACTCTTAATAGATTCTAAAATCGAACAAGCAAAATTAGAGATGGGAAAGATAAATGTAATATTCATTGTATTCTCCTGTGAGAAAATTCTAATTGTTTCTAAGAGGTCAAGAAACCCTGATCCTTAAGAATAAAGTGCAGGCTAGAAAAATAATGCATATTTTAGGTGCACAATCAGAAGCAGACAAAAGGATGGGAAAGCAAATGAGCAAAGACTCTTAAACTGTTACACTGCAGAAGGATTAGAAAAATGGGAGCAACTGTTTCATTTTGGCTTCAGTAAATGAGAAGGGCTATTTTACTGTAGTTTTTCCAATTTCTTCTATTAGTACTATTTCATTTGTTTTAAGTTCTATTTGATCAAATGCATTCTGTATTGGCTCAATCTGACCAAGTTTATAGATAGAATATTTATTTGTTGGCTTTGCCTGGGCTTTGTGGATGGCAGCTTCCGCTATTTTGGAATATTTCTTCACTTCTTAGAAATTATAATCATTCTTCTCATTTTAACATAGATGTTTAAATCAAGTAAAATGAAAACACTCTGGAAGTTCACATTTTGCATTTTGTCTACATAAGAGAATTAGACACTCATACAGCTACTCTTAGATAAAACAAATATGACGAAATTACTCCTTAATAAGGCATGCAAAAACACAGTAGCTAAATACAATATTGTAATAATATTAATAGTAATAATGGCAATAACTTAAGAATCCTATTGTATGGACTCAAACAAGCCTGCAGAAAAATCAAAATGGCATTTGAGATCTTAACTGTCTTGATAAAACAAATATTTAAGGTTTTGGGTTTTTTTTACAGAATCACAGAATCTTAGTGATTGGAAGGGACTTCTGGAGATCACCTAGTCCAACTTTGTGCTTCTGTTCCCTGCAGAGGATTACACAGAAAAGCATCCAGATGGGTTCTGAATACCTTTGGAGGCATTCACAGGAGGAAGCAGAAGAAGCCTTCACAATCTCTCTGGGCAACCTGTTCAGTGCTCTGTCACCCTCAAGGGAAGGAAGCTCTTTCTTGTGTTTGCACAGAACTTCTTGTATTGCAGCCTGTGCCCATTCCCCTTGCATTGTTGCTGTGCAACACTGAAAAGAACCTGGGCCATCCACTTGAAACATGCACTTCAGATACGTACAATCATAGATAACATCTCTTCTCAGGTCTTCTCTTCTCCAGACTGAACAGTCCCAAGTCTCCCAGTCTTTTCTCATGAAGGATATGATTCAGGCCCCTAAAATCTTTGTGGCACTCCATAGAGGGACTCTAGAAGTTCCCTGTTTTTTTTGAACTGAGGAGCCCAGAACTGGACACAGTACTCCAGATGTGGTCTCACCAGGGCAGAGTAGAGAGGGAGGATCACCTCCCTTAATCTGCTGGCCACATTCCTTTTAATGCATCCCAGGATACCACTGAGCTTCTTGCTTACAGGTGCACACTGCTGGCTCATGGCCAACCTGTTGTCCACCAAAACACCGAGTTCCTTCTCTTCAAAGCTTCTTTCCAGCAGATCAGCCCCTAACCTGTACTGATAGATGCGGTTACTTCTCACCAAGTGTAAGACTTTGCCCTCATTGAACCTCATAATGTTCCTCTCCACCTAACTCTCCAACCTTGCTCACTGGATCACGGCACACCCTTCTGGTGTGTCAGTCATTTCTCTGAGCTTTGTGTCACCAGAAGACTTGTTGAGGGTGCTCTCTATGAAGTGTTATACGAGACCAGACCCAGTATCAACTCTTGGACAACATCACTAGCTACAGACTTCCAACTAGACTCTGCACTGCTGACCAAAATCCTCTGAGCTCTGCCTATCAGTCAGTTCTCAATCTACCTTACCATCCACTCATGAATCACATACCTCCTAAGCATACCCACAAGGATGTTATGGGAAACAGTGCCAAAAAGCCTTGCTGAAGGTGTCCACCACTCTCCTCTCACCTGCCGAGACAGTGATGACAACATAGAAAGCTACCATGTTGGTCAAGCATGATTTCCTCTTGGCAAATCCATGTTGAATACTCCTTATAACCTCCTTTTTTTCTACTGGCTTGGAGACGACATCCAGAATAAGCTGCTCCATCACTTCTCCTGGGACATAGGTGATGCTGATTGGCCTGTAGTTTTCCAGCTCCTCCTTCTTGCCCTTTAGAAGACTGGAGAGACACTCTCTTTCCTCCAGTCCTCAGGCATCTCTCATGCTCTCCTTGATCTTTCAAAGATTATAGAGGGTTTTTTTTTCACCCTTTGTATTAAATGACAATGGAAAACAAGCAAATCAAGCAATTTCCATTTTGGAGAGAAAGACTGAGAATTACTGCACATCCACTTCATTATCTGTTCATCCCAGCCCATAATTCATCTATTTGAAGACATAATGGAAAGCAGTGTAGAAATAAAGACAGACAATATTGACTGCTTTCTCCTCTTATATCAAGCCATCTATTTCTTTTGAGAAGGTTATCAGGTTAGTTAAGTATGAACTCCCATCTGCAAATCTGCATCGATTACTCCTAATAGACTTCATCTCATCTCTGTGGCTTGAAATATTTTCCAGGTCTAGCTTTTCCATCACCTTTTCAGATCTTGAGGTGATACTGTTCTTCAAAGAGCAATAGTTCTTTGTGTTCTCCTTCTTGCCCTTTTAGAAGATTGAAGTGACATTTGTTTTTCTACAGTCTTCAGACACTCCAATTGCCACTATCATTCAAAAACCTAGTAGATATGCACAGTCATCCCTATTCATCTTCTATTTAATCCTGGCCCACAAAATAACATTTGATTCTTCATCCATCCTCATGCAGGGCTCCATGCATTACAGCTGTTCACACAGAAAGGGCAATTCCACTTTTCATCTTCCTGGCCTGTTCTTCATAAGGACTCTGTACCTCTCCATATCTCACCATTTCTCTACAATCCTAGCAAGATAACAGTACTAAAATTCTGCATAGCTATTTAATTCCTTTTTCCTCTGTGCTCGGTGCAACAGCATACAGATTCATATCTAATTCACTATAGAAAAACTAGTATCTCACTCTAATACCTTCTACCATCAGACGGCAGAACTATGAAGAAAAACAAGTTTCCAAAGAAAGTAGGCAAAATGGAAACTCTTCCATTAGTATGAATGTGCAAAGCGGAACAGAATGGCCAAGTTTATTACAGCACACTGTAGAAAAGAGAGCTTGTGGGAACTGGGCTTGTTTAGCATGGAGAAGAGAAGGCTCCAGGGAGACCTCACTGTGGCCTTCCACTACTTGAAGGGAGCATATAAACAGGAGGGGGAACGGCTGTTTACGAGGGCAGACAGTGATAGGACAAGTGGGAATGGTTTTAAACTGAGGCAGGAGAGGTTTAGGTTAGATATTAGGAGGAGGTTTTTCACACAGGGTGGTGACACACTGGAACAGGTTGCCCAAGAATTTTGTGGATGCCCTGTCCCTGGAGGCATTCAAGGCCAGGCTGGATGTGGCTCTGAGCAGCCTGGTCTGGTGGTTGGCGACCCTGCACATAGCATGGGGGTTGAATCTACGTGATCTTTTGAGGTCCTTTTCAACCCATTCCATGATTCTATGGCACACAAGACTTAAACACATTTTTGAAAGGAAATATCCTCTATTCAAGACAGATGAAATTACAAGAAAGCTTTCCAGACCATTATTATATAGTAGATTGTTCCATCACTGTCTTAAAATTTGGATTTTGGCAGAGAAAATGAAAGTATAAGAGTTCAAATTCCATGATATCAGTTTTTGCATATCTATCAAAATCTAGAATTTTTTTGTGGAATTTCTTTTATTACAGTTAAGTAACAACTAAGGATATCAGACTGAAACCTCCGTAGACAAAACAGTAGTCCAGCAGAGAGAGCGTAAATGCTTATGGAAATAAATTCCAGGTACTCAAGGTACTTCCAAATGACACAGAAATTGCAGTTAAAATCCATAAAGCATATGTATATTTTGTGACAGCTTTATATACTGTAAAGAGCAAAAGTGTTATCCTTAGTTTGGCTAGATTTTTTGTAAAGATTATAAAATGTTAGCAAACATACCATACATAGTTTCTCTCAGCATTCTCACTCACACTTAATACATACAGCACCCTTTTTATTTTGTGAGGCCAGGTAGACTTCCATGTGTCGTAGATGTAAATGTGGAGAACAAAATTCTGTTTGTAGAGAGCAAAATCTTATGTGTACTGTATGAGAATTATGGCAAATATTACTTCTCTAATTACAGAGAGGTAATTACTTGAAGTCTGCATATTTACTAGGAAAAATTAACTAGATTGCATTATTATATGTGTATAAAATGTACCAGCCACTTTTTTTTTGAAATTCTTGAAGTTTTTTCATCTGTGTTTATTCTTTCTTCTCTCCGTTTACAAGACCATGGAGGAGGAGTATATTTAAAAACAAATAAATTTATCCACCACATAAAACACATCAGACCTGAAAGACACTATTCCTTTATATTTCAGCAAAAAGATTTGGGATCAATAGGACAATGAGTGCTAATATTTATGGCAGTTACCTGTGTAATATATTTATTTTATTTGTAATCATTCTGTGAGTGTTAGGATGGGATTTCACTGACTATGTGTCAAAATCTATAGCATAGACTTCTACATCTCTGTTAATCATTGTGGATCTATTTATAGTTAATGTAAAGAAATAGACATTTCTAGAATATGATTCATTTCTTCTCAAAGTAAACATCTTTGTATAGTGAAACCCGTCACTCCTTGGAAGTATGTTTCTCTCATTACTGTAAAGGGAGTTGAAGATTATTAGGTCACAAGTAGAAATCTACAATCAGATGTATATGTCTAAAAATTGAGGGGGGGGACAAAGGGAGGCGGGGGGAGTGGGGGAGGAATTAATGACATTTCTTGTATTGCTTGTACTTAATCATTCCCTGTCAGTGAGTGCTCAAGCCTAGAAGTAAGAAGATAATCTTTGAGCTGCTAACATCTCGTATTTCATTGAATTACATTTCAGGGGTAAAAATACAGCATATTTAACACAACAAACTTGCATTAAATTAAAAAAAAAAATTGCTGGGAAAAAATAAATTAAAACATTTTTTGTCCTGTCTTTTTTTTTTTTAACTTTTCTCAAAAATGTTGAGGCAGTGAAAGTTGAAAACCTCAGTAGTTTTCTGCTTAAATAAATAAGCAGAAATAACTAAGAAATAAATAAGAGAAATAACTTAGCATTTCTTCAATTCAAATATATTTCACTGTCCCTGGAGGTGTTCAAGAAGCATTTAGATGGTGTTCTAAGGGATGTGGTTTAGCAGGGAAAGTATTCCTGTATTCCTGATCTAACACATCCATAGTGCACATACCTAACATGTCTCAGTTTAATCCTGAGACTAAAGGCAGAAGTTGTCCTTTTTTGCCTTGATTACTCCTGCTTTAGGCTTTTTTTTTTTCCATTTTGTACTGTTTTTTTATTGTGGGTTTTTTTTTTTTTTTTCCTTGAAAGGTGGATGATCATATGCATAAGTTTGGTGAAAGGCCTGATGTGCTCCAGCTTAGTACCCAGCTAAGATATCTGATTGACTGTGTTTTCAAGATGCCTCATAACGTAGGTCTTCTGGACCTTGTTTCAGGAAAGGCTGATGCCATGATTAAAAGCTTGAGCAGGCTGTGGTGGGAAGTCATTTCAATGAACTCCCAGAATAGAATTCAACTGTCTCTCTCATTTTGAGAAATGATACACAAAATAAGTCCAGCTCAGAGTCTAGAGCAAAGACTGGAAAAGTGTGCATCACTGAGTCATCACTGCAGAGACACCTGGCTAGGCAGAGCTCAGTTACTCAAATTACTGCTGGCCAAGGCTAACACCTAGGGCTCCTCAGGAGAAATTGTCAGGTAAGAAAGAAAATACTGGCATGATTCTCAATTGTTTCTTATTTGTTAGTGGTCACTCTAACTCAGTGTGACAAGAGAATGACTGGAAGTAGGTGTGACTGAATTCTGTATGACTGAAAGGGAATATGTTTGCACAACTGCATAAGAATGAATGCTATTACCAAAAAGCTGCAGAAAATGTATAAAAGTAATTAGGACGTTGACCTATGGGAAAAGTTACAGGTCCAGTGTCAAATGGCCCCAGATCATGTGCATGTTTCATTTTGAACCTGTGTTTAAAAATAACTGTAGATTGTACATTGGAAACATATTTTATTCCATCTCCCAGAAAAGCCCTAAGGAACTGTGCATGTTTACAAAATTCCATTAGTTATACAGTGACATTTCCCCCTTAAATAGTACAAGAAAGTACTCTGCTGCCTATGTATATCTATACATTTACGTATTTTTTTAACATGGTAGTAAGAATATTTTATGAAAGTGATTCATTAGCTCAGCTGGTAGAGCTCAGTTTTTGGATATAGCAACATCAAAACTTTCCTGTTTTTCATTAATTAATCTGTAAACATTTACAGTACATCCACATACAAGCAGCAACAAACTTCTGAAGCTGTTACATGTCCCAGAATATTTGCACATTTTGTGTGGTAAGGAATATTGACAAGTGCCAATGGGTGCAGTGAAATAAATTGACCGTGTAAAGCAAGCCTTTCTTCCTCACTGTCTGCAGGGATTAGAGAAACAAGACACTGAACACAAGAGAGGATTTCATTTTTTTCCTGGTGTAATAACTCCATGTAAATCACGTTTCAGGTAACATAGTGAAATCGGCGTCTTAAACCAAAAGGAGGTAATTTAAAATCTGGATGTGAATACATTCGTAGCATCTGATGCAGAACACTGTGACTGTTTAACTTTCAAATAACTGGTAATTTTATGCAAAGGTTTTAAATTAAATGAATACATTTTGGTGAATATTGTGGGTTTCAGGATTTGCAGGTCCCGCCCCAAAAAACAGCCATTAGAATCCAAGCTCCCAATTAATGGTGAGCTGCATGCAGTAGAGCAGTGTCTTAACGATTCTGAACAGAAAGGTTTGAAACTAGATAACAACCTGTGGGCTGTAAACAGAGTGGGCTTAAGTCTTGCTGATTTTAATGTGGTATGATCAAGCAGACTGTAAATGAAAGACTATGCTCTAGCTTGCCCACTCATTTGAATTGTGCTCATTTGGCTGGTTTCCAATACAAGCATTATTACCTAAGCATTTACAGTACCATAAATGAAGAATAAAAAGATATATATATCCTGAAAGATGTATGGTGTTTGTTTTTTTTTTTTCTTAAACTAAATATGCATGAAACGAATATTCCTGGAGATGAAACAGAAACTTATGTAGGAAAAAATAGGCTGCTCTCTAGCACATTTCCCTTATTGTTTATGAAACTTCCCACTAATTGCCTATTCAACCAACCTTTCCCTGACCTCTTCTTTTCTTTTCTTTTTTTTTTCACCACACATATAGCATTACTGGTAAGATGTATTGTGCTTAATGGGAGCATAGGGACATGCAAAGTTTGGATTGAAGAAAACTGAAAATTAAAAAAACGACTATTTAAAAATGTTTCAGAGCCCAGGAGGTACTGTGCTGATAGAGACATCTGAGTGGTGAAAGTTTCTACAGACTGCAATCATCAGCTGGATTTATTCAGATGTACTCCTAGCAAATAGTTGCTGCACTATTACTGTGAAATCCTTGCCACATTGTGGAAATTTCCTCAGAAAACCCTTCTTCCTCTATAGGAGGAATGTTGTTTTCTGTTTGAGCTAGGTTATCATAGGACACTTGGTGAAGCTGAGAGGTGGATTACTATATCCTTGCTACCAAAGTCTGACTTCCTGGTTTACTAAATCCTTAACTCTGAGGAGAATATGGAGTTGAAAGCAATGTGGGAACGCAACAGGTTTCCCACTACAGTGAACAAATAAGCTCTAGGACACATCAGACTAAATTGGAGGTGCCAACTTGCCACTTTGATCAGCTTTTCTTTCCACACTGCCACTGTCATTTAATTGCCATGGATATAGTCTCCATCAAAAGAGCACTTCCAAAAGGAGAAATTCCAAGTGGTCTCGTAGGGATTTCAGGAAGATGACAGTGCAAGGCAAACTTCTGTCTGCAAGAAGGCCAGTTTTGTGAGGAACTGGATATCCATAGATGCTGTCCTGAGCATTTCTTCTGATGTGGTACTAGAGGCAGCTTCCATGATCACAGAGTTGATGGAAAGTAGAGGTCAAGGTCTTTGGAGGCTTACTGTAAGATTGCTCAGCTAGATGGGCAAGGATCTTTGTGCAAAGGATGAATTTTGAGGGTATGGATCTTGCAAAAACATGTTTCAGGAGAACAAAAATATTGAAATTATGATATAAAATAAGATGAATTTAGCAATAAACAAAAAAAACTCCCTGCCCAGACTTACTTTTCTCCACAAAACAGATACTGAAATGAAGCCAAATTTAAAGTCAACATTCTCAGTGAATAGAACATATTTGCCATTTTGACACCTGATGTGGACAGGCACAGCAGGTCATGAAATAACTTATGAACAACAGAGACAATATAAAATTGAATAAAAATAAAAAATAAATTTGATTTTGAAGTTCTTATCTGGCTTAGCAAAATTTTCTGAAACAAAGACAGATTTTGATATATTTTCCTTCCAAATAAAAAGAGAAGTTACTCCATGATCAGTAGAATTAATTAAGCCTTCTTTTTCCAGGATTTATGTAGATTGACCAGCCACCTGATTAAAATAGCTGCCATTCCCTTCTGTGTACTCTCTCAAAGGAAAATGTGAGATGGCTAGTTTGGAGATAACCCTGAGCAGTCCTTATGTGCCAGCTGCCTACCTGCCTCTTGAATAAAACCAAGAGCCTTTAAGTCAAATCTGGCAGTGAAGATACTGCTCTGGATGTATCTCTTCTGACAGGACACTGCTATGTCTGAAAGTTATAGGATGTAATTAACTTTGAGACATCTAGTCTTTTTTTTTTCTCTTTTTTTACCCCCCAAATTTAATAAAAATTGACCACAATTCTGAGCTATTATTTAGGGACAATGACAAGTGAGATGGATAAACAACACAGCCTCTATATTTACAGCTTAACAAACTAGAAATTCAATTTTGGCATTATTTATCTTCTTTATTAAAAATATATTTCTGCTTAAATTTTTCTGCCGTATCTGATGCTGAGAGTCTCCGCTACAGACAAACAAACAGACAAATAAATATACACCCACACACCCCTAAAAGCAAAATGGTTAAACTAATTGCCTAAATTAGTCAAGGCAGATAATTAATTTCGTTAGCTTAACTGCAGTTCCAAATGAATCTTTGGCAAGGACAGTAGTGCTATTATTTTTTGCTTGCTAGGCATGCAACAGGATCCAGTCATTGCAGGGGGAGGACACTGGCTTTCACTCCAGAACAAGCCTACATGTCTATCTACAGGCTAATGTAACAGACAAGGTGCTGTTTCATATCTGGGTCAGGCAAAGTTAAAAGCTGCTCTATTGCCTTGGGACCATGACAACTTCCTGCTGCATCCTTAGCTTTCTTCATTGTTTTCCTTTGCAACCCATCCTGATCCTGACCCCATTTAACTTGTGAGAGCTGACTAAGGATTGTGCAATCACTATATGTGGCAGAGTTTCAGTTTAAAGGATTTACATAAATCCTGATAGAGGAAAGAATGCTTATTGTCTGTTTGGTTAAAAAAAAAAAAAAATAAAAATCCACAATCAAACAGACATCCCTTACTGGAGATATTTAGCTCAATGTCTACAAGCTTTCTGCCTCATTTGCAGAACTTGGAAATTCCATTTCACCTTATTCTGGCATTTCATCATTTAATCTTTCTGTGCTTTAGAATGAAAATCAATCCTAAGAAACAGAAGTCATAAAAACATAATATGTCCTTTCCAGAATGTTATGCTGTATTTTGTAATGTACTGCTTGCATTATTTGCTGCATTATATTGTACACTGGATTAGCAACATCTCAGAAGGGAAATATGAAAGAAGTTGGAGTCTATCAACTTAAGGTTTTCTAAAACTATTTATAGCCTGCTAGTTTGTTCTGCCTAAAACCAATCTTTTCTTTTTTCCTTTTTTTTTTTTTTTTTTTTTCACGGCCAAACAATATTTCAGTATAGCTAAGGTTATTAACTGCTTAGTGAATATTTGCTAAATATATTGAATATTTGTATTAATAACTATAAACCTGATTACAATATTTTCCCAAACGTTTTTGAAACTGATTTCTAAGATAGTGTAACATTGCATTGATACTTTCTCAGTTGTCTCAAATGCACAGAATATCCCTGATTTTTCTTGGGGTAAAGATAATGTAGAACTTCAAAGAAAAAATGTTGAGTATTTGAAAAAAAATATGACTACCTGAATGATGAAATTCTCAATGCAATCCCAGATACTAAATGAGAAGATTTCTTAGACAAAATATCATTTTTGTCTACCTTTGGAGTGCTACTGCGATTGCATCACATTGAGTAGAACATGAAATAATGAAAGTAATTAATTTTAATTTTATTATCTGATAGAATGTAATACCTCCACAAGGTTCCAGTGCAAGTATTAACTTCTCAGATATCAAAGAATAAGCAACAATTCAAGGTGTCTTAAACTTCTACTACAAACTAAACCTTTCATTGTGAATATCTTCATACCATCTATGCATGAAACTCTGTGTGGTATTTCTGTTTCACTGTGGACAAACACTTTTTCACCCACATTCTTTGCAGTTTACAGACTAGACCTTTATCCCACTACCATGAAAATATTGAAATCTACATCCAGAACAGGAAATTTCACACGTTTCTCTGTTTAGAGTGTGGCAGCCATAATGGCTTCGCTATTCTCTGATGCTATGTGCAGTGACTGGTCCTTACTGAAAAGGATTGAGTTTGTTTCTTTGAATGTTCCAGATGACTGAAATTGTTAAATACTCACAAATATATCTTAGGCTTGTGGGCTTACTTTCATAGTAGATTTCCATTTTTTCTACCACATCAGGAAGTTAAATCAAGTTTCTTGTAATTGGTTTATTTCCTTAGGGGTGAATTACAGTTTCTACACTTTAAAGCACAAGGGGATGGCTAGAAGCCTTGACTTTTAGCTGTGAAGAAGGATGTGTTATGACTGGAAAATGTTACTATAGGAAGTGGACTTCAAAGTGCAAAGGAGGAGCAAGTGCCAAATATCCCTTTGACAGGCAGCTTAACCATCACGCACAGACCTCCAACTCAGCTAAACTCATAATAACAATGAATAACATCACGGGAAGACTGTGCCCTCTTTAGCTATGCAACTGTATATTGCTTTTCCAATTTGCTATATATATACATCTGTATATTTACATTCTTGGAGATTTGGCTCTATGTGGGGCTGGCAGCTACCTCAGTTGCAATATAGCCCTGATGGAGTACACATAGCTACATGAATGGATGTGAAGCTTTCATGAAAAATCACTTTGTTTTTGCAGATTGTCCTTAGTAAAAAAAGTATAGTATAGAAAAGTATAGAAAAAAAGAATACATACATTTGCATTTGTTTATACTCTTCAACATGAACAGCGCAAAATGAGATAAGCCAAATATCCAGGCACTTCTGCCTTTTGTATGAATGCTATCTTATTTATTAAGACTCTCTTCCTTTTATGTGTTTTAGTTAAGAGCTTAATCTGTATTCTAAACCATTAACATCTTTGTTGTTTGATTGTTGGATTTTTTTAGATATTCTGTTTCAATGAGAAATTATTTCACAACAAACAAATATTTTCCTTTTTAAAAATTGTATTATGTGAAAACGCAGTTTTGTTTATGCATTACTTTAAAGTATTTTTTTTTTAGCTCTGGCATTCTCTTTTGAGCAGCAGTAGAAAAAAATTACATTTGTTTTTGTTTTCAAAGCAGTTAGAATGTCTGAGAAAAATCTATTTTGGTATTCTTTTACTATTAAAAATGTTTTTGTTTTTGTTGTTTTTTTTTTTTAATAGCAAAATGTAAATAAACAGAGGCAAGCAGACCTTTTGTGGTTAAAATTTTACTAACAGGAATATTTTTTTCCAGATTAAACACTACTTTTTCCTTCCCAATTCATTTCAGTAATTCTGAACAAAACAGCTAGAGGAAGGGAAGAAAGATGGTTGATAAGTTCTTGCATTGCTCAAAAAAGATGTACTTATGTGGTTAAAACTGTGCAATCCACACTTCCTAAGTGGTACAAAGATATTTATAACCGAAACAATAAGAATATTTCTCCATAAGGAGAGAAATATCACATTATTTGTTTAGGGCATCTTTATACAGTTAAAACTACTCTCAGGCACAGGAAGTGTCCATTTGTATCTATTTGTTCTTTTTTTGTTTTGGTTAAAAAGTTTACTGAATTTTAAAAGGATTTTTCTGGATAGCTGTAACTGATCTTTTATGCAAACTAAACGTGACTTATTTTTCTGGCACAACAGAACACTGCCTATATGAACATTAATACTTTGTGAGATAACTTCACAACAGGACTCTGGACACTCCCCTCAGGGTTCCACGTCTTTCTTATATTGAGGAGCCCAAACACAGGACTTGTGCAGCCTCACCACCTCTGAGTACAGGGGGATAATTGCTTCCCCACCCCTGCTGACAGCACTATTTCAGATACAAGCCAGGATGCCATTGGCCTTCTTGGCCACCTGGGCACACAGCTGGACCAGCTGAGAGTCGACAAATACCCCCTGTCCGTTTCTTCTACACAGTCTCCCAGCCACTCTGCCCCAAGCCTGTAGCGTTGTTTGGAGTGCAGGACCCAGCACTTGGTCTTGTTGAACTTCATCCCACTGACTACAGAAAAGTAATTGTTCTTTTAAACACAGAATATTTTCTGTCATTTTTGGATTACCCAACAAGAAAAAAAAATTACTGCTTATATTGAAACTACTTGTATTTAATTCTGGCCTTATGTATTTATTCTGTATTTTTTCCTGACAGTGTTACATTTTTCCTTTCTCACTCTGTTGTAGTTGAAGAGAGCATAAGCAAAAGACTTTACCAAAGTGGAAGAGTCCAGGCATCTGTGACATTTCTTTTATTTCTCCATCTTTAAAAAAAGCTTTTTGACACTGATGAAAGGGAATAATTATCTGTTGAACAGCAGCAAAAGCAAAATACTATGCACTACATGCTTCACAAACTACTGCTGCTAAAATCATGAAAGGAGAACTGTGGGGAGAGTGCTCTGGACAACGCAAAGTTGGAAAAGAAACACCCCACATCTCAAGTTAATAGCTGTATGTGTTCTACCACATCTCACATACAGATTCATTTTACCAACTGAGTCAAAAGGAAAATCGACACAACTTACCTCTTCAGTTCATGGAAAAGCCTCTGAAGGCCGTGGGACTGCCTTGGGTACCTGTCTTAGTACATGACAAGCAATAACTTCAAAACATGTGCTACCATTTCTAGAGATGGAAACGGCTAAAGTCTTAAAAGAGAGGCTAAAATGAATATATGCTCCTGCATAATGTGTGTTTGCTCCCAGGGACGCTGAACAGTAATGTTATTAAGCATTGTAAGGTATCTGTGAATGATCCATGTTTACCTTATATCCCTAAGTCACCTGACCACACTCCAGCACAGTCATAGTCCCAAAAGGATACAGGAAATATCATGACTGACTGTCAGCAATCATAAAAGAAGTTGTTTGCACAACTATCTTGATCCTGATTGCAAGCCTCTAGCTATAATCACATCTAGGGAAAATACCCTTCATGATGCTTCTGGGAGCTGAGATTCTTCTTTCTAAGTTGATGGAATATCATCTCTCATTCAAATCCCAGAACTGATTTTACAGATTGCCTTTCTACCAAATATTTTCCCAGATATGTTTCCATCAGAATCCTCCTCTCACAAACTTTTGACAGCAGTGTACACTGCCCAGCCTGCCATTCACATTCTGCCATGCTTGGTCATGTTGCCCTCAATGGGAAGCAACGCCTTGTGTAGCTTGTAGAAAGATTTCTCTCCAGGGACAGAATGAGCAACTGGTTGGTGTGAGTCAAATTGTTCAAACTGACTAAATAGTGCCAATGGCAGTCCTATAACTGGATGACAGAACAAAGATGTGAGGATAATGAATGTCTTGTTTATAAGCCAGCTCTACACTTTTCAGAATAAGAAAGAAGAACAATCTTGAGCGCAAACTTTCAGGCAACAATGATGACTATCACTCCAGCTTTGTCTCATGCTTCCCATTTATACCCACTGCTGTTCTTCACCCAAATCCAGGAGATGTAGAAAGATTTTATTTCCTTTGAATTAGTCTACAATCCTGTGAACGTTTTTGTACATCACTTGTATACTGGCTGAAAGCACAAGGGCCTGGTTGCAAAATCAAAATTCTAATTTCTGCAAGTTCATAGTACAAGCACAGATTCAGGGTCTATGTTGGCAATATTTTTTTCTCCTCTGGTATTTGGTATAGTTATGATTTTATTCTCACAAATAGATTTACTATAGTAAATCATTTACAGTTCAGAATATACTATTTATGCAGACAGTGCTTTTCATTTTACTGCCTGGATACTTAGGGTTGTTAGGATCTGGAAAATTACTTATTTAATGGGATGCTATTGGACATACTTATTCAGAAAGACAGTTGTTAACAGATTGTTCATATAGATTGATTGCATGTTTGCATTTCGGCATCAACAGAGATATTGGCAGGATTCCTTAAAGCTCCTTGGAATTTGCACCCTATTAATGTTTTGGGTTGTTTTTTTTTCAGAAATAAACAAAACTGGGGGTCTGCTATTAGACACAAACAAAAGCTGATGTGCCTCTTTTATCTACAAATATTTCAACTCCAATGGGAATTCCTGCTGCATGTACCATAGCAATTAGTAGACCAGACTTTCGTTCCTTTCCTCAATACTTGCCTATCGTCTCTACTGGTGATGCAGCATCATTGCCCCTAAAACTGTAAAATGTATTTATTTTAGAAAAACATGCATTTGTTTCAATAGGACTGCAGAAGGATTAAGTATTCACAGCCTACTTGTGTCCAGAAGAGACTCAAGATCTGTGCCTGATCTTAAAGGATTGCTCCTGCTCCCTTACAAAGAAAGTGGAAATATTAGAAGTAATTACAGAATTCCCACAGCTCCCATTGACAGCAGGATCATGTTGTGTCCCCACTTGGTAAACACAGAATACAAAAGTTCCTTGCAGAGCTCCCAGTCAAAAGAGACGGGCAAACTGAAAGCAAGACAAAGCTTTTTTGCTTTGTCATAATTGCCATTTTACTCACAGTGGGGTAATACTAAGTAAATACATATAAATATACTATAATCATTATTACCACAGGAAAGAAAACATGCAGAAAAAGTACTTGGAAAGGCAAACGTAGGCCTACAGTAAATTATATATTTTCATTTCAACACTTTACCATTAGTACTTTACAGAAAAATAAATATTTTTGTTTAAAGGATTACAGCAAGTAGAGAATTTGTCTTTCTATTCCTTCTTACTAATAAAATCAGAATGTAAAGCAGCAATAACTCAGTGATAGAAACTTAGAAAGATCTTGGCTCAGAATGCCTAAATTGGTTTGTTTAAGTGGGTGGAAAATTAGCTATTAGAGCTCCCTGTACATTCACACTAGAAATCACGTTAGGAATGTAGCAATTTATCCCCTGATAACTGGCTCTAGTTAACAAAAGCCTAGCAGCAAATACAGGTCTCTAATCTGGCTGTTTAATAGATGTACTTTTTTTGAAAACGCATATTATTTCTCTTTCAGAGTGAAACTTCAGTCTTCAGAAGCATTACGTGAATTACATCTTTTCCTTCTTTACATGACTACTTCTAGAGATTGAATGAAAGCTTCCAGCTTGATCTATCATATAGCTCATTGTAAGAAAGTAGGAAACATTCTAATAATAATTTAAATTGCTCACTAAAGAGATGTTTGGTTTGTTTGTTCTTGGTGTTGTTTCTTTTGTTTATTTATTTTTGTTCATTCATTTTATCATCACCTATATCTTATCTAAATGAAAAAGAAATTGCTGTGCTGAGTTCTCATTCTTTCATTAGCATCCAGTGCTTTCATTTTTCTCCATTCTTTTGAATTTGCTTGCCACAGTTCTGTCCCAGTGAAATATATATATAAACATACATATTCAAAAAAGATGAGATAAATTGAAAGTCCCTTACTTTTGAATTTTTCCATATAACTAAGGATCCAGGGTGAGGGATAAAATTATTTGCCAGTGTATCTGATTGCAGTCAATTTTGGGTTTAGGATCCTTTCCCTTCTAGCAATAATCTTCACTCTGTTTGTTGGGAAAATAACTGTCCAGCCTCCAAACCCACAAGAAAACATTTCTCAACAGCCCTTAATATCATTCCTTAGTCATAGAGTTTTCTGCACTTTCCAGCTTTCTAAAGGAGAAAGCTGACAAGGAGACCTGAGAGTCCTCTCTATTCTCCTATATCTAAAACTCTGTTTCACATGTGGCATAGACTCACTTGGGACTTGTGGACATGTGGCAGCTTCTCAGACCTACTGCAGATGCTCAGTTACATCTAATTTGACTGTTCTAAAAGAAATCCTGTCATTCTTGGGAAAAAAAAAAAAAAAAAAAGATGAAGAAGAAGACACAGTCAAAATTTTACCAAAGTGAATGGCTTTTCATACTATTTCCTGTCTGATGTTATGGCCATATCCTCACATTTGCGTTTAGCTTGAGAAATACCACGCAATAGTCACCTTGTGCCTTCCCTGATCTCTTTTCCTTCACCGATAGTCTCCAACTTAAGTTAATCAAAAGGTCATGATTCTTGTTTTAAACATTGCCAGAGTGATTTCTGCTCAAATAAAGGTTGCTTCAAATCATGGGATAGAAGAGATGGCAGTGGGAGGCCCTGATAGGATGCGATGAGCCAGCTGGCAGATTTTATTGTAACTGAGGCAAACAACGGTTTCAATATAATCAACCAGGAAACTGGAGTAGCCCTGGAAAACTCAGGGCATTCCCAGAAATAGTAACATCTGGTCATCATAAAAATTACATTGGTAGATTCCAGTTATATTTGAGATAGGAGTTCTGTAAGGCAAGTACTTATAGCAATTGTTTCATTTCTTTTTTTTTTCTTTTTTTTTTTTTTTTTTTTCCTGCAGTACTTCTTGAACAGCTTAAAATAGGAAACTTGATCTTCTCTGGGTACTTTGCCATTGTCTGCTTCACAGCAAATTTCCTCTGAAGCTCTAACTTGGGTTTATTTGCTGGAGTTTCATTTCCCTGTAAAACCTGCCCTGCAACATGGAGAGGAAATTAAGGTACTGGTCCTTCCACTTTTCCTCTTCATCACTTTCCCTTGTGGTAAGAAACACTGATTAAAAAGAAAAAGTTTATTTAGCCAAAGTGAAAATCAATAGCATCACTCAGGTATCTGTTAAAAATAAATAAATTATACCTCTCTTTGGCTTCTATCAGCTATCTTTTCTTTGCAGACGAGACTTAGTAACAACTCTCACTGGCCTACCTGCTCTCTTCAGTCCTAATAACTTTCTGGTAATAAATTAAGCTTAGGATTTATTTATTTACTCTAGAAGTGCTGCTAAATAAATTGCTTTTGCAGTATAAGACAGCGCTTGTTCATAACTAAGTAGCACTTTGTTCCTGACAACGGGTTAATAGGCCAAAACAACTCATTTTGAGCGCGTCAGCTGTTTTGGTCCAGCAAACTGGTTCCAGGATCTCACATATTCTGCATTCCCTTTGCACATCTGGACTTTACGGGGACAAAGTTTTCTTTCATATAAACTGTTTATTGTTCTGAGAGATTGATGCCGTTAATATTGGCTTTCAGAATGACAGATTAGCATCACCAGTTAATCAGGGCTATTAGCAGATAAATATCTGTAATTTAATCACTACAGTAATTTCTTTTCCAATAATAAGATTTACAAATGCAAGTGATTAAGTAATTAGCTTACATCTCCATAGATTACAATTCCTCTGAGCTTTCCTCTCTCACTTTTTTTTCCAAAAGATTTCAGTATTTAATTAAAGTAACTACTCCCTCCTTTACACACTCTTTTTAAATGTGTGAGAAGTGCTAAGATTTTTTCAAATTGAACTCCACCTTTTCTATGCTGTCCCACAAGGAATTCACGGTCTCCAGCCCCTTCCATCTCTCTCCAGTGGTCAATACCCACCCTGCCAGTGTTCAGGGGCTGTAATCGTTCCCAGTACATTTCCCACTCCAGCAAGGGGGGTGCACAAGGGGAAAGAATAACTTACAGGAAGGAGGAGTGGGTGGAAATCGCCAATGGAAAAATTGTGCGCACTTGATAAAATAAGAGCCTGCTTTGCTAAAACAATCTGTCCAAACACTTCTCAAGGATCCCTTTGTTGCTCTTCCACTGACTTGGCCCTAGGGCAAAAGGCAACTTCTACTCCTTCCAAACTTATATTCTCCTATTTGCAGAGTAATTTGACAGTTACTGTTAATTTCCTAAATGCAACATGAAAGCTGTAGAAGGAAGCCTGAAAAAATGGGTGGGGAGGGGGAATGAGAAGGAGAAATTCATAAAAAGCAGTGGAGAATATGGGCAAAATTGCTTCCATGTGTGGTGCGCAGGCAAGTCTTGGGCAGAGATCTGGGGCCTTCCCAGAGTTTGACCTCTTGAGGCTGTGCCAGTTAGCTGAAGAAAAGGCATTGCTCTTTAATGAAGGCCTAATTTTTATTGCCACTCCATCGACTTCAAAGTGCTTCAGGTTGCCAAACATAATTTCACTGGAGGTATTTTCAGGTGCAGAGCAAATACTTCATAAATAATTTCCTCATTAGATTACAAATTCCATTTAAAAAGAGGAATTGGGGGGAGGGGGGTAGCTTTTCTAAGGCTTTTTGGAAGATGATTAAAAAATCTTTCAGAGGGGTTCTTTATTACTTTCATTCCGAAAGAAAATAATTAAACAGTTTTAATTTTTTATTTATATTTTTAAATGAATGAGTGGCTTGGTGAGATGACCAAGTGTGATGGAGATGCTTTTAATATGCTCTCAATTAAAACATATAATCTGAGGCTCTGAATGCCTATTCCTTTTCCCTTTCCTCATCCTCAGATTGCTACCGAGCATAGGGTCTGTCAGCAATCCTGTGGCTTTCTAGTTCAGGCCCCAATTAGTTATGTAGATCTGTCACACTTCTACATTTTTCATCTGTTTACTCCCCTCCTTGAGTAAAAATGCCTGTAATTAAAATCTGCTTCCATGCATCCTCTTTATCACACCCCCTGTGAAGTGAGCGCAGGGAGCTGCTGAGGCTGACAAAGTGCTGCTGTCAGTCAGAGGGACTGGGAATGATTTGAATGGTGTTTATGTTTAATGCACTTTGTGAGTAGGGGCGAGCCTGCAATCGAGGCAGACGGGAGGCTGGCAGAGAGGAAATGGCAGCCAGGAGCAGTGAGCTCCATCTGAGCTCTCCTGATAAGCTCCTGATAAGCACCGGTGGTCTGCGCTCATGCCCCGCCGACTGCCAGACACCACGCTGTCTTTGTCACCATTTCTGGTGTGACACTGTTGAAGTTTAACACCTCAGCATTTGTAAGCCACTTGTAGCCCACAGGACAGAAATGTACTTAATGCCAGTTAGTGCTGGGGCACAGAGCAGGTCTATTGCTTTCTCATTCTACAATTCTGGGTTCTAAGTTGCCTTCCCTTGCTAATAATTCTACAAGTGTTATAGTTTTTCACAATTTCATCTTCTGAAGGTTTGGTTGCCCTGGAACATGAGAAACAATAGCAAACCATTTACAAGAACAAAGGTAGACAACTACCAGTAGTTTTTCCCATGTTCAATTCATTTTCCCTTTTTTTTTTTTTTTCTTCTAGGGAGCACTAGATGGAAGATGAAAGTTAGCATAAATATTGCAGAAAATATTTTCTCCTGTTGTCACCTTGAAAATTAGATGGATTTGATTAGATTATAGACCTTTGAAGCTGAGATATATCAGTTTTATGTACTGCAGCTGTTTACTTATGGTAGGGCTTGCGGGAGTTTTCTTATCTCTAAACCATATCTCTAAACCTCTAAAACTGCACCAAACAGGCTCCAACCCCAAATCCTTGTGTCTGAGCCTTCACTTGACACAGCAGCCACCTAAGAAAAAGGATTCACAGGTTACGTCGGGAGTGGCGATTTCACGACTTCACAAACAGCGCAATGGGAACAAGGAGTTGCTTTGGTCCTTACTTTCTTACCGATCAGGATAATTGTACACAATTCATCATTTTACACCTCTAAAGCACAGAGCCCATTAGCATCCTGCAATTATTGTATAAAATAAAGCAGCTATGTTGTTGCCAAGGCTCTCTTTTCTGGTGGGTGTACTGGAGCCTGTATCTTCCGTGCAGGATGAATGTATCAAATAAGTGTACGTACTTCACTGTTCTCCACAGCAAAAAGGCCACACAAATAAAGCTGAGATTCATGGTTTTTAATGTTCCTTTGACAAGTAACAAAGGCTTAGAGTAAGGCACTGAGAAAGAAGTTATAACTCAGAGATAGAAGCAGCTTTCTGTTTTTGCCAGTTATTGCTTTAGCTTAAATTATAGAGGTATGTGTGATGGATCTAAAAAGATCTCTGAATCAGACAGCTGGGAAACTATTTTGTCCTTCAACCTAAAACAGTTTTGATGGAAAAAAACAAGAAAACATTAAAGAAACAGTGAAGATGAAACAAAGCTTAAAAATGAAGAGACACTCTGGAGTTAGGAGAGAGAAGAAATACATTGCTTTTGTTATTGTGAGCACAAGATACACTATTCAAATATACCATCATCCATGTCAATGTTACTGAGAAAAAGGGACGGGAAAAATGATAGATGAATGCAAGAGGTAAGAGAATACCTTCCTGGGATTTACCACTGACTTTCTAAGATTGACGGTTACATTATATCAGCTCAGATCATGAATCTGCCTTTCAATAAAAATCTCCGAAGTTGCCCCACTTCCTATGCTTTGGTTTGCATCATGGAGTGCCTCAGAATGCAAAAAGAGCATCATATGGAACTGAACTAAGGGCATAGTCCAGGAAGATCTCTAATGTGGTCTGACCATTAAGAAATCGATTTATACTGCTAATTTGCTCAATTATCAGACTTTGTCCAAGTTAAATTTCCAAACTTTGTGCAACACTGTCCTCAGTCCTTTAGCACCAATGTCTTCTCTTCATGAAACTGCTGCTTTTCATCTTTACTATCTGCTGCTTGAGTGATTCCATGTAGCATTGTAACCCCACACAAGGCAGGACTTGTCACATCTTAAATTAATTCCAAACTTATCTTCAGAATAAGTATATACTTTCAGCCTACTTTCTTGTAAGTTGTTTGCACTTCTATACTTTGTCAAAGGGAAGAGAAAGACAAAGTTGTTAAGAAATTGGTGAGGAGGTCTAATATCAAGTAGAAATTTAGGCTGCACTCATGGAATGAGGGGAAGATGGGACACTTATTGATGGGGAGCTCTCACAGGACAAAACAGCATCTGTATTGTTGCTGGTCATTCAAAGCTAGGAAGATAAATGAAGTTGCAATGGAAACTGAGTATGGGGCCATTTTCTTCTAGGAAGGTAGTTGAACATGATTTTTCCATTTCTCTTCTCTTTTAAGCCTAATCTAAATTCTAATGACTAATGTTTTACATAAGAGGGGTTCCTGCTACAGCCAAAAAAACATTGAAATTTTTTGGAACTTGCTCTATTACACAGTACATTGCTATATTAGCCAAATGTTGCTGTGATACTGCTGGGTTCTGATCATATTATATATAACAGAGAATGTCTGCAATTTTTCTTGTTTCCCTGGTAACAACTGTAAATGCACTAACTCCCAGGACTGCTCCACCCCTCCTGCTGCCGATGTCAGGCACAGGAGAGGCACATGTGCAACTCAGCTCCACACCTGTCAAACCAGGCGGACGCTGCGTTTGATCACCCACATTTTGGTACCACAAAGACCATTCGTTTGGTGATCAGAGGGCAGTGTTAATTTAGTCAGCTATCAGGATACTGGAGGAGAGAAAATTTCCCCTACTTATGCTTTGGTTTTAATCAACAAAGAGAATGGGGAGGCTCAAAGAGAGATCATGTGGCTAGAGCAGAAGCAACATATTCTTTGCTGAAAAAGCCAGGATTAGAGCTGTTTCTGTTAATGTTAATAATTTCCAATAATTGGGTGCTGCTCAGTGCCAAAGTATTCTCAAATTCCATGCTCTGTCACACGTATGCCAGCAGGGTTTGGCATGAATAATGTTAATACAATGAAGAGGAAAGGAATGAATGAGGATTTTCCATGTGTTATCTGACAGGATTGCTTTGAAACGAATAACTTGTCCTTATTAATGCAACTATTATTTTGACAAACCAACAAGAATAAATATGGTACTCATGAAAATGTGATACACATCATCATAGGAATTCTACTGTAATTTTACAATTAATTACAGTACCTGTAGCTTCTACTGGAAAGGATTATGATCTGACCTTAATATCCATGTACTAAGCTGGCACATTGCCTGATTTCACCTCAGCATTAATGAAGATAAACATTTATATGCAAGTCTGCCTCTTATAGTCATTATGTTCAGTGTGAGTTCATTTAGATATTTCAGCATTCACCACAGTAATTACAAGTCAGCACACAGCTACAATGAGTTTCAGAGTGCTGAGGTATATTGTTCATCATCACCTGTGGAAGCATACATCTTCACCAATATAATGCAGAACCTTTCTTAGCGAATAAAAAAAAAATTAGAAAAGAAACCCCTTTTTCTACAGTAGCCATCCTTCCTGAGTTCCCGTTTTATTGAAAACATACATTACTATAGATGATAAATTTCAGTTCAAATATTTTTAAAGGGAAAGACAAAGCCTTCTTACAAAGACAGCATATTTCAAAAACTATGTTCATTACAAAAAAAGAAAGTTTTATCAATGACATCCAGCAATTCCACGGTTTTTGTTTGCTTTTTTTTGTTTGTTTTTTTTTTTTTGGGGGGGGGTTGTTTGTTTGTTTTTTGTAATTAATCTTTTTAGTTGATTTGGCATAGAAAAATGGAACTCAAATAGTCAGTAGCACTTTTAACTATTAACAGCAATTTTAATGGTACTATTACTAATAATTTTCATTAATAATCAGAATTTATTCAGAAACTCCTTGGGCAGGTAAATACAAATGTCTGACCAATGAAAACCTTTTTTGCCTTTCTTGAGGAGATAGCAAACCTTGAGATAAAGTAGAATGCATATTATTTTCCAGATCCCTCTCTTTTGCAAAGTTTTATTGCTATCATGCTAAGTAAACAATATTTTATCATAAGGTTGTTTAGTTGTTGTATCCACTTCTAATGATATAATTACAAAGGAGAGAGCTGCAGACACAGTGCTTCTATGCATACGCATACCTTTTACTGACAAACACAAGCTTTCTCTGCCTAGACTCCAGGCTACAAAGATGCAAATTAATTCCAGATAAAAACTAAATAGCTGCAGTTAATGCTGTGCTCTGTTACAGGCAAAAAGCCCAATCAGTTGAACTCTCAAATCTTGTTAGTTAGAGAAAATGGTCACGTTAAACTAGACACTTTGTGGTTATTTTGGATTTCACTCACATGTAAACAACTTGGATTATTGTATTGTACACACAAACAAAAAAAAAAAAGCCGTATTTTTGAATCAGCAGTTAAGTCTGCTTCCTCAAAATAGGAATCATTATCATTTTGTAGTATTGCACGAGCACTATAGTTCTATGAAGACTTGTTGGTTTTTTGTTTTTTGTTGTAAATCTGGAATGGAATCCATCTCCAAATTCAACATGTAAATCATAAAATCATAGAATCATAGTTATCATAAAACTATCTATTGGAGAAGACCTTCAGTATAACCAAGTTCAATCATCATCCTCATATAGTACCTCTCTAAGTACCACACCCATATTTTGTATACTTCCAGGGATGGAGACTCCACCAGTTCCCAGCGTGGCCCATTCCAATACTTGATCACCCCCTGTCAATAAATTCTTCCTGATATCCAGTCTGAATATCTTCTAGTTCTACTTGAGACCATTTCCTTGTGTCTTATCTCTTGTCACCAGAGAAAAGAGACTCATCCCCTCCTTGCTGAAAACTTTCAGGCAGTTGAAGAGAGTAATGAAGTCTTCTGTCAGCCTCCCCCTCTCCAGACTAAATAGCCTCAGTTTCCTCATTCACTCTTTGTAAGTCACGTTTTCTAGTCCCTTCGTCAGCTTCATTGTTCCTTTCTGTATACTCTCAGTAAACTCTGTGTCCTCACATTGAGGGACCCAAAAATGAACACATTTTATTTGAGGTGCAATCTCAGTAGTGCCGCATAGAAGGGGACAATCACAGAATCACAGAATCACAGAATCACCCGGGTTGGAAGGGACCCCAAGGATCATGTAGTTCCAACCCCCCTGCCTGGCAGGGCCACCAAACATACACATTCAGATCAGGTTGCCCAGGACCCCGTCCAACCTGGCCTTAAACACGTCCAAGGACGGGGCATCCACAACCTCCCTGGGCAGCCCGTTCCAGGGCCTAACCACTCTCCTAGTAAAGAACTTCCCCCTAACATCCAACCTAAATCTTCCCTCCTTCAACTTAAAACCATTTCCCCTAGTCCTGCTGTTATCAGCCCTTTTGAAGAGTTTACTCCCCTCCTGGGTGTAGGTTCCCTTCAGGTATTGATAGGCTGCAATGAGGTCACCCCGCAGCCTTCTCTTCTCCAGGCTGAACAAGCCCAACTCCCTCAGCCTGTCCTCATAGGGGAGGTGCTCCAGCCCCCCTGATCATCTTAGTCGCCCTCCTCTGGACCCTTTCCAAAATCTCAATGTCTTTCTTGTACTGAGGGCTCCACACCTGGACACAGTATTCCAGATGGGGCCTCACAAGAGCCGAGTAGAGAGGGACAATCACCTCCCTGTCCCTGCTGACCACCCCTCTCCTGATGGAGCCCAGGATCCCATTTGCCTTTCGCGCTGCCAGAGCGCACTGCTGGCTCATGTTCAGTCTCTCGTCCATCAGGACCCCCAGGTCCTTCTCTGCTGAGCTGCTCTCAAGGACCGCTCCTCCCAGCCTGTACAGGTGCCTGGGGTTCTTCCAGCCCAAATGCAAAACCTTGCACTTTGCCGTGTTGAACCTCATCAGGTTCACCCGAGCCCAGCCCTCCAGCCTGTCGAGGTCCCTCTGAATGGCATCCCTTCCTTCCACCGTATCAACCGCACCACTCAACTTGGTGTCGTCAGCAAACTTGCTGAGGGTGCACTCAATTCCCTCATCGATGTCATTAATAAAGATGTTAAAGAGCACCGGTCCCAAGACAGACCCTTGGGGGACACCACTTGTTATCGGCCTCCACCTGGACATAGAGCCATTGACCACCACCCTCTGTCTGCGGCCTTTCAACCAATTGCTTATCCATCGGGTCGTCCACCCATCAAATCCACTTCCCTCCAATTTGGAGATGAGGATGTGGTGGGGGACCATGTCAAAGGCCTTGCTCAGGTCCAGGTAAATGACATCGGTCGCCTTCCCTTCGTCCACCAATGCCGTCACTCCATCATAGAAGGCCACAAGATTAGTTAGGCATGACCTTCCTTTGGTGAAGCCGTGCTGGCTGTCTCGGATCACATGCTCATTCTTTATGTGACCAAGCATGTTGTCCAGGAGGATCTGTTCCATGATCTTCCCAGGCACGGAGGTGAGACTCACCGGCCTGTAGTTCCCCAGGTCCTCCCTGCTCCCCTTCTTGTATATGGGAGTGACATGACCCTTCCTCCAGTCGTTCGGGACCTCACCTGACAGCCACGACTTCTCAAATATGATGGAGAGCGGCTCAGCAACCACCTCAGCCAGCTCCTTCAGGACCCTGGGATGCACGCCATCCGGCCCCATAGACTTGTATTCATTCAGTCTAAGGAGGCACTCTCGGACTTGCTCTGCCCTTACAGTGGGGAGGGATTTACCTCCTTGGTCCCCACATAGAGGTTTGGGGATGCAGGGTTCAGGAACGTGAAAAAGACTAGAATCCTGGCCACCAGTGAAGACCGAGGTGAAGAACTCATTCAGCACCTCAGCTTTCTCTTCATCTGTTGAAGCCAGTTCTCCTTTTAAATTTACCAAAGTAGGTACGCCCGTTTTGGCCTGTCTCTTCTGGGCAATGTACCTGTAGAAGGTTTTCTTATTGTTTTTCACGTCCCTTGCCAAGTTCAGTTCTGCCTGCGCCTTGGCTTCCCTGATCCCACGTCTGCAAGTCCGGACGGCATTCCTGTACTCTTCCCAGGTGACACAGCCTTGTTTCCAGAGCTTGTACACCCCTTTCTTCGCCCTCAGTTCTCTCAGCAGGTCCTTGCTGAGCCAAGCCGGTTTCCTACCTCGCCTGCCCACTTTCTTATTCAGAGGAATGGAGACCTCTTGTGCTTCCAGGAGGGCATCTTTGAAGAGCCGCCAGCTCTCCTCAACATCCTTGTCTTTGAGGGCAGCGCGCCAGGGGATCTTGGCCAGCAATCCATTGAGTAGCTTGAAGTCTGCTCTTCTGAAGTTCAGTGTCCTGGTCCTGCTCTTTGCCAGGCCCACATCGCCTGAGATCACAAACTCAACCAGGGTGTCTTCGCTGGAGCCCAGGCAGCCTCCAACCTTGACGCCTTTGATGATCTCCTCGGCGTTGGTGAGCAGCAGGTCCAGCAACGCTTCACCTCTGGTTGGTCTGTCCAATACCTGAACCAGAAAGCTATCATCAATGGATTCCAAGAGCCTTCTGGAGCTCTTGCAGCTTGCCGTGTGGTTTTCCCAGCAGATGTCCGGATGGTTGAAGTCCCCCACCAGGACAAGAGCCCGTGAGCCAGACATCTCACGCATCTGGAGCAAGAAAGCCTCGTCAACAGCCTCCCCTTGATCAGGTGGTCTGTAGTATACCCCTAACACCAGCTGACCTATATTTGTCCTATCTCTAATCCTAACCCACAGGCTCTCAACCTGTTCCTGACTGCTTCTCGTAGGGAGCTCCTCACAGTTTATCCAATCTCTGACATAGAGAGCAACTCCCCCACCCCTCCTACCTCGCCTGTCTCTCCTAAAGAGTCTATAGCCGTCGATGGCAGTATCCCAATTGTGGGAGTCATCCCACCATGTTTCTGTGATAGCAACAAGGTCATAACTTCCCGAGTGCATCACAGTTTCCAGTTCCTCCTGCTTGTTACTCAGGCTGCGTGCGTTGGTATAAAGGCACTTCAGCCGGGCTATCCGTCTCGCCACCTTTGTAAGGGATCTAGGATCCCCTAAAACAGCAGCATCCCCAGCATCCCCCTGCCCTAGTCCTTCCCTATGCACTCTGCCGTCATTGCCCATGGAGTTTGGTATAAGCCCTCGAATGACCCGTTCAACCCCAGTAGCCCTTATTTTGTCCCCTTCCCCCTTCATTCCTACTTTAAAGACCTGTCAATGAGTCCCGCTAATTCTTCAGCTAAGATCCTCTTACCCGTCAGGGACAGGCTGCATGCATCAGCAGCCATCATGCCAGGTGCAGTGTAAATTGCCCCATGGTCAAAAAAGCCGAAATTCTTGTGCCTGCACCAGCTCTTAAGCCATCTATTGAAGAGTTGGGTATTTTGGATCCTCTCTGTACCTTTCCCTGGCACCACGGGCATAGAAGAAAAGACCACCTGCACCCCAGCTCCTTCAAGTATTCGCCCCATTCCCCTGAAGTCTTTCTTGATAGACCTCAGGCTTTCCTTATCAACTTCCTCGCCGCCAGCCTGAATTATTAAAAGCAGGTAATAATCTGAAGGCCGAATCAACCCAGGAATTTTCTTTGAAATGTCCCTGACCCGTGCTCCAGGAAGGCAGCACACCTCTCTGCGGGTAGGGTCGGGCCGGCATATAGGGCCTTCTGTTCCTTGCAGAAGGGAGTTGCCTATGACAATCACCCTCCTGTCCTTACGGGTAGAAGCAGTTTTGAGGGTTGGGGGCGACCGCTTCGCCTGAGGCACCCTCACGGGTGAACCTGTCTCCGCACTCTCACTCGTCCCCCCCTCAACTTCCAGGGCCTCAAACCTGTTACGCAGAGGCACCTGGGGAGCCGGGGATGGTCGGGATGGGGGATGCCCCCTCCGCCGAGCAGGTACCCGTTTCCACTCCTCCTCCCTTCTCAAATTGCTGTTAGGGGGAAGAGAGGACAGGGGGCTCGCTGAAACGCTGTCAGCTGGCTGGTTCCCCTTTACCAGGTGTTTGTAAGGTGGCAGGGGCTGACGTGCTCCGTGAGGAGCCTCGTCTGTGTGCCGAGAACCTGAGGTTGAGAGGGACTGACACCACCAGTCAATCTCCCTCTCACACTCTTTTATAGTCCTCAGCCTCTCCACTTCCTCCTTCAGGCTAATCACAAGGCTGAGCAAGTCATTCAATTGCTCGCACCTTGTACAAGTGCTGCCTCCTTCCTGTGGCACTGCAAAGGCCAGGCTGTGGCACTCCTCACAGCCAGTGACCTGCACACTAGCATCTCGTGATGTTATCTCTGTCTGAGTCGCCACACACTTCATACCCTTGTTCTCCTCTCTATGCATGCACCAGACCTCAGTCTGGCTCTGGACCATCTTCTTGGCTACTGTCTTTCTGCTGCGCGTGCTTGGGACTTCTGCATGGCTCTTCACAGTTTTTGTGTTTGAAGCCTTCTGCCGGGGTGCACCCATGGCTACCAGCAGGCTCACTAACTCAACAAGAAAGTCCTATAGGGGTGCAAGTACAATCACTACCCTAGTCCTGAGATGTCCCAGAGTTCTCTCATTGATCATGCATGCACTTGCCAAGTATCAATGGCCTCCATGCCCCAGAGAATCTCCACTGGTATCTCTAATCTTCGATGGCGTTTAGGTAACAAAACTGTTGTTCTAGTTTCCTCACAATTTGGATAGTGTTGAATAAAGAATGTCATGGTCTCCTATGGTAAACTATTACAACCTGGAGCTAATGTGCAAAAAAGATTTGACACTCATAATTTGATTTTTAAGAAATGTCACAATGGAACGGAAATAAGCACCAATCAATTACAACTGTTTCTTACAGAAATTAAATTAATTAGATAGCATACTCATATAGACAGTAAATTTTTCAAAGGCATATAAGCATTCCAAAATGGGTCCAAATAGCTCTGCCCATCATGAGAACTTGATCTATACACCAATTATATCCCTTACTAAATTCCTCTTTTTTTTTCTTCAGTCAACTGAGATTCAGAAGTTGCTGTAGAGCTATCCAACTTCTAATATTAAAAATTCTGTCTCATAAAAAGTGGATCTAAGAGGCATCAAAGACTTGCATTCCACTGCGATTTGGATGGTAAAAAATGTAAAAGTGCAGATCTACTCACCTTAATATTCTCAATAAGACTTTCCATCTTGCTTTTTTTTTTTTTTTATTCTCTAACTGGTTGTGACTGCCAATTGCACTCAGGCTAAAAAGTAATAAACTTGCACTGGACATAGCGTATTTTTATAAGTACCTTCATATAATTGAGTACAAATAACATCTTGATTAAAATATAATTCAAGCAGACACACATTAGTAGTTTTATTTTTTCTAGTAGCTATATTAATGATTTAACATTTACCTTTTTTCTACCTCACCCAATTACCTACTCTTCTACTAAGAGCTTGATGAAGCTGAAATTCTGTGACAGTCTCTTCTGCTATGCTGTTGCTTAACAAATGCTGTTTATTGATCTCATGACAGGCACTGTCCTCAAGATCCAATTTATTTGAACAAATTCCCTTTTTATTGTAGCTTCTCTTACAACTCATAAACATAATTATATGTCTTATATCTTTGATTTATAGCAACAGCCAACATCTATCCATGGCTCTGGACATCTTTAGAATAAATCAAAATTTTTCATGTATAAATGAAAAAAAAATTAAATAGAAATTATCTAGCACTCATCAAAAAGCAAAAATATTAGATTTTTCAGCTAACCCACATGTCTATTATCTATTTCCCAAACACTTATAAAACCAGAAAAGAACATTTCTATGTGCTCACATGATTAGCAAATGCATCCTAGTGTTCTGAGGAAGGAAAAATAATTGGTAAGACAGTTGATTTGAATGCTTTTCTGTGGGCTACAGCCTATTCTAACTTGAGTATTTGCACTATTTCTCATTGACATAAATCTTGCCAAAATGTATTCTAAACAATTTTGAGACTAAAATTGTGACTTATCTGCACACTACCACAGAAGAATTACGTTTCTTAGAGGTTTTTTTTTACACATACAGTCCAATAAGTTCTTCTTATAGGTTTTCATGTAAACCTGAGAAGTGACAACAAAAACTGAGTACTCTGTGAGAGCTCAGAAGGAATGAACTTCATTCCATTCCCCGGGATCTCAAGGCCTATGTTTTCATGTGAGCAGTACAACAGTCAAACCCACAAAATAACAGCAAATAGATAAATAAGTATAAATAAAGATTTTCAGGTTCTATACCCAGATGAAATATTTGCATCTTCATTAACAAGCAAAGATGGCAAAAGGCCATCCCAATCCATTGCTACAACTCAGTAGTAAGGATTGATGACAGGTCTAACACAATCCTTTAGATGTAAATCTCAACTAAAAATGGTAAATAGCTTTCTCAGTAGCAAATGCTGATATAATCTTCAGGTGCTTATCATAAAGATCTTTTCAATATACCCCTAAAATTCACTTTGCAAGCTGTACAGTGAAAATTTGACTCATACTTTTCCTCAAATCAATTTCTTGTATTACAAATAATAATGCAATATAATGGAATGGAATTATGGTAATACTTAATGCACAGGTGTACCACAATTTTTTTCTAGACTGAAAATTTTTTAATATAACCAGTGCAAAATTTCCATTTCCTTTCCTTCATATGAAATATTTCAAAGGAAATATTTCTCTCTCCTCTATCCTGCCTCACGTCTATCCTTCTTCAACAAGAGGCAGAACTACTCCTTTCTTCTCGGAAAGAATGAGACTGAAGAGGTTTGCTATTTGTATTCTCCACACAGTACCAACTGTACTGTGGCTCCCATGCCACCAAAAAAAAAAAAAAAAAAAAAAAACAACTTTACTGGGAAGAAAAAAGTCAAAATAGTAACTTTCTTGACTATCCCCATAGCCAGTACTGTGTTTAAACAATCAAAACCCAAATAATGTAGAATAAAATAAAAAATACGAGAATTCAGAATAATCACTGAAAGCAATAAAGTCAAAACACACTTCTGTACAATGGCAGATTTTGTGCAAAATAACACGAAAGACAGGACAAGACAGTAAGTGCTAGAGCAAAACTTTTATAACAATGTAAATGCTTATCTGTGACATCTACTTGCCTTTTGAGGTAAATACGCTTCACAGAGCTGTGTATCCTCACACACTTTGAATATGTATTCCCAGAAGATTACACTGTGACATGAAGATGAAGCTGTAGTGAATTGTTTTTTCCAGTCCCTGACAGTTCTGTAAAGATCAGATGAAGTTTGTCAAACTTAAAATCATTTCAGTGACCACTTTTTTTGCAGGTCACAAGTGTTATATACAGTTCTGGCTTTATGAATTGATTTGTATTTCTAAGGGCAAAGATGTTGCTTTTTGTTTCTGTTTTAACTCCCACAGCTTATCCTACATAAATTTTATTTTTGCTCCCGTATGAGCCTTTGTTTATTCCTCCTCACTCATGAACCAGCACACCTTGCAACACTAGGAGACAAGACATGAAAAATGTTGGAACCATTATGTTGTAGGGATGAATATTTGTACGCTGCATCCAAAACTGGAGCAGATTTGTAACATCGCATAGTGCCTTACCAGAAAACTTAGGCCTACCAGGTTATTTTTATTATTCACTCAGAAAATGTTGGTTGGTTTTTGGTTTTGGTTCTTTTTTTCCTGCCCTTTTCCAGAGGATACAACATCTCCAGTCCTGCAAAAAGCGCTAGTACAAAATACTAATATGTAATACTTAATGCTTCTTGATGTTAAGACTTTTTTTCTCTTTCTAGATATATTGTAAAGCAGATTTTGTGGATTTTTTTTTATTGCCCCAGTCATTTTTAATACATGACTTTACCAATTTTCAGTTAATCATCTCCATACTATCTTCTCATATCATCCCTCTACTTAAATTCAGTAAACTTTGACTTTAATCATTTCCAGTTGTCTCACCTCAATATAAACCACAGTCCAGAAATAATGTCATCCTTGGCAAAGTCACTTGCTATGTTCTTCTCTTCCAATCCCTCCAAATCTTTATTGACAAATCTGAAATTACTATGTAAAATCAGACATACCAGTGTTTTGCTCTCTGAGCTAACAAATAAACAAACAAAAAAACAAAACCACAAACCAATCAGCCAACCATCCAAACAAAAATCACAAGAAATAAGCAAACAAAAAAATGCCTTTGCTGGACAAAGATGCAGGACAAAGACCAATACCATATAAAGTGAAGCTCAGCTCCTTCCGATGTTTTGAAACTGAATGAAGTTGACTGCAAAAATCTTTCCTTCTCCTATCCAGAAAATCCAGATTGGAGTTTAATAATAATGTTATTTTCTCTGAAAGGTAAGAAAGTTATTCTACCAGCGTCCTGAAAGCTGACATGAAATGAAAGGGGAGCAGGTTCTAAGCAAAATCATACTCCATCACTGGGCTAGACACCATCCTGCCTTTAGTATTCATGAGTATAAATCTGTCCTTTTTACTTTTCCTCCTATGTATATTCCTAAATATTTTATCTCTTTCCTTTTCAGTAAAAATATCAGTCTAGACTTAGTCCAATATTCTTTTAAAAACAAAATTGTTTTGAAAGTGTCTACTATGAAAAGGAGATCAAAATAAATTATTTTCAAATAATGATGAATATTTCTATTCTAACCTTGTTTTAAAGCAGATCTAGTATTTAAAAATAAAATAACTTTCTGATTAATGTCCCTATTTGTCCTGCAAGAATTTTAACAGTCATCTTCAGACTTTGAGTTACATGGAAGTCTAATACTATGACAAGTTGAAGCATGCTGACACAAGTGGACAACTGGACAAAGCTACTCAATCTGTTATTCAAAATTAAAAGTTGAAGGGAAATTTCCTCTGTCTGAAGATTCGCAGTTCTAGAGGATTCACAGACCAGTTCAATGAGTTTTTAGCTACTTGAGCATAGATTTACTTTGTCAGTAGAAGATTACTAAGATATTCACTGCTCATTGTCAAATCATTTTTAAACGTTTTGTATGACCTTATAGAAAGACAGTTTTTTGTGATACTGTATCTGATTCCTTTATACCTCTAGTTTAATCAACGAGGACAAAATCAGTACTATGATGACACCGACGGTATTGTGGAGGAAAACCTTTTCTCCTAAGAGGACAATGGTCACATTCACAACTGAGTATGAAAATACCACACACTTCTGAAGATTAATCTGTCTTTCAAAGTTAATTCTGTTCTTTCAAAGGAAATCTAAATTCTTTTCCTACCTCAGATTTGGAGTTCCTCCTATTTCCCTCTTCCTCAGAGAGTCCCTTAATTGTGGAGCTATAGAGAGCCTGGTCTGCTTCTCTTCCTTCCTGTTCAAAGCTCACCAGTGTATTGCACAAGTGATTGAGAGCAGATCAAAGACAAATGGCTTGACTCTTAGTGGTTGAGACACTTTCTGATATGTGAGTCCTCCCCACACTTTGTACTAACAGCTTTTATTACATGAGGGCAAAATGGGTAAGGCAAGGTTAAATCCATAACTATTCCAGGGAGTAGGAGCCAGTTTTGCCCAATGCATTCACTTATCCTATCTGTAAGAGAGTCAGCCTTGCTCTTACTCAGTTCTTGGTTTTGTGATTCTTTCTCCAGATAATTATTTAGTTTCAGCTGGAGGAGACAAGCCCATGCCTCCCAAGTCCTTGTTGAGCACTTAAAATGTTGTGTCAATACATAAAAGACTGGCAGCCCCTTCTTTTGTTGTATTTCTGAAAGAAGTCCCTTCTGCTAGTGGTCTCAGTACTGGCAGTATGGTTTAGGTGTATATGTTCAATATACACCTGATGTATCAGATCACTCCAGAGACTTGGGCAAAGTTTCAGATTTCTGCATAGTTCTGACAAGTGACGGAGCCTCAAGACAGTGAGATTTGTTCTTCCCAAGTCAAAGTACTTCTGTGCTGGGTAAGATGTCCAAACTAGAGTAGCTAGGAGCCTAGAAAGTGGGTGGTCATTTGGGATTTTGATCTCTCTAGAGAAAAATCTAACCAAAATTGAAGAAAACTGCCTTACAACTAGCTTGAGATCTTTCTGACATTTCAAACACTGAAAGATGGTGTCTCTTCTGATATAAGACTTTTTCTTTCTGCAGACTTTTTGTTTGCATTTTAGAGTTTGCATTAATGGGTCTATCTCACCAGAAAAAGAGGGAAGAGAATTCTCAAGCAATTGTCTTCTAAAACCTCACAGGAGATAAAGACAACTATAGGATGTACGTCAGTTCAAAGGGAAAAAATATATCTATATATTTGGACTATTTGTTATGGTTACCAAGATTCCTCTCAATTATTTTAAAATACTTGAAGAACAGATGAAAAACAATCAAGGGATTATTTATTTATTTATTTATCTATTTTCTCCTCTGGTCACAGATAACATTCCCCACTTCCCCGCTGAACTACAAATTCAAAATGAAAGTCAAAATTAGTGCAGACATTTAGGGATTTTACAGTCAATACAAAAATATAGCGTGTTTTTACCCCAAATTCCTTACTCTCAACAGAATTTAAGGACATTTTTGGAGGATGATCTTTTTTCTTTGGTGATGGCCAAGTTTTTGAACAATAGAATTTAACAATAATTAGAAAGTAGTTTGAGTGCCTTAATGAACTATGATCCATTGAGTCATAGATTTCAGAGCAGGGGTCTGACTGCAAGCCAAAAGTGAGGGCTGTTATTTCTAGTCATGTCTAGGTATGTTGCATCATCTAGGTCTCTCTTGAAAGCAGACATGATATTATTTTTAAGTTTCATCTGTTCAAGTTTTGTATTTTCAATTTAACTGCTTCTCCCCCCGGGGGGGGCCCCCCCCCCCCAAAAAAAAAGAAACCCTCAATTATTTCTATTTTTTTTACTTTTGAAAGTGAATTAAGTAGTTCTGTACCTAGGATGGAGGAAAAAAAGATGATTTGGGGTGAAATGGATATAAGAAGGATCTCCTAAATGTAAGACATAAAACTAAAAAAAGAGAAAATTTGATTTCTGTTAGAATATCTCATCATAGGAAGACACAGGAAAGAATGAATATTATGTACCCTATATAATGTTGGAAAGATGTCATCAAGCAGTACTTTTGAAGACCGTTCATGGATGTCTTTCATAGGAAAGAACATGTTTCTCAGTGACTTACAGATGTACAAGAAAAGCATCTGAGTCATTTATGGTTTGAATGCCCAACATCTGCCAAAATCAGCCCAAGCAATGATATTTATAAGTGGAACAGGACTGTGAACAAGACTTCACATGTACTTCCAGCAGTCTATACTGGTATGCCTGGGCCAGATATGAGCCACAAGTCTGAACGCAAAAACACAGAAAATGCCTAGAATGGGAAATATGGTAGGACAGAAGGACTGCACTCTCCATCCCATACACCCTGAAGCTCACATCACGTGTGTACTAATGGGCTCCCAAATGATACGTTCAGCTATTCCACAGCTCTCCTGTGCTCCATTCAGAATTCATGAGTCACCTAATGCTGAAATGTGCTTTAGTAAGAGTTGTGCACAATCCTTGCACCAGGCCATGTGAAAATGCTCCACCCACTGCTCCAAACAGAGCACTAGATTCCTGTTTGCATCTGAGAAATGCTGCAAGTAGCATTAGAACTGCTTGCACACTTTCTTATACTTTGTCCTGTTCTGCAGCAACCCAGCCACTTATTCCTTACATATTGATAGGATAGCCCTTCTGTAACCGTTAGAGTTTTGCACAATCAAGTTCTGTAAGGCAAATGTTTCTGAAACCCAAGATTTCATCTGATTTCATATTCAAACAAGACCACATGATGATCTGTGTCTGATTTCTGCACAAAAACATGAAATGTTTCTTTCCAGCAAGGCATGATTCACGTGTCTTATACTTCGGTTTTGAACTTTTGCAGAACTCTGCTCTGTATCTCATTACTAGTCCCCAGGAGAGACCCCGTCTCTAGCCCTTAAATGGGGATTTTGTCAGGAAGAGTCTCATATACCATAAAAGAAGGTTTCAGTTTTGTCAAATCAGATATCTCAAGAAAAGTGGATAAATGGTATTGGAGATGAGCTTTCATAAACAATTTATGTGTGTGCATTTCTCACGAAGAAACAATGAGGAAATAATTTGAAACAACACAAGAAAATATCTCTAAATGTGTTTTGCAAGATCATAAAGGTACAATCATTAACCCATGTTAGGCTAGAGAGCAGTATCATGCATTCATTTATCTAGTTATTGTTTGGCTCTCGCCATAGGAATGGGTGCTTTCTTTTTTTGCTGATCTAATCAGATGCCAACGTGATCTTCATTTTCTAATGGTGAAGTCTCTAAAGCTTTTAATCGTGAAAACAGCATGTTTTACATTAGGCTAACACTGCCTCAAATTGTAAAGACAAGCTGCCTAAAATCTCATCTCTGAGAAATCTGACTGCAGTTTGTAATTGGAGCTGCATATGAAATTGCACTGTGGGAAAGTAATGGGGAAAATAATAAACTCACACTGTGTTCCAGCCTATCAGAATTACATCTTACAAAGTTGAAGCAAATACAATTAAAAACAAAAAAAAAAATCCTATGTCCTGTAGTCTTAAATGCTTCCAGGGCTTAAATTGAACCCTTTTTTTTTTTTTTTTTTTTTTACTAAAAGTGATCCACAGTTTCACCCCTCTGCCCCCCTCCCACCACCCCGCACCCCCTTTATTTTTTTATTTTTTTTTTTTCGGCTCAAAGGTTCAGAGAATATCTGAACTCCTTACAGTCTTCAGTCAGCTAGTTGAGCTGGGTATGGTGACATACTCCAAGTATCTTTTGCATTCTTCTCCCATATTGCTCCTTTTTTTTTTTTTTTTTTTTTTTTTTTGGTCAGTTCCATGTTTTCCTATTACTTTATAGTATGAAGGCAGTAAAAGCAGATTAGATTTTTATATGCTGTCCTGCTCTGAGCTCACTAGGAAAACCCCAAATCCCTGGATGTTGCTCAAGCTCAATGTAGTGTTCCTGCTTTGAATGGACTGTATTAACAAGTTAGCTTCACTGAGAATCTAATGTAGAAAATATAATAGATCCAGATTTTCTGTGGATATATAAAAATTCTATTTGGGAGTTCAATTGAGAGCCATGGTCTTTATTTTAGAATTGAACAAAGGTAACATTTAAACTGGGTTGAAATTTTAGCATTCTAGGAACATAGTACAGTCTAATTCACTACCATTTCTGCCATTTGTGCCACTAAGTTTTGCAGCATGAATTTAAGCTATGATGATCAAATCAGTACGCTTTGTCTTTTAAGCAGAATTTCACAGGTTTGATTTTCCAGATTTCTTTCTTTCTGGTCTTCCAATGCAGGAATTTTGATGGTTGTACTTTCTCTTGCTCCTTCTCCCCTGGGGAAATTGCCTTTCGATATATTACAGCATTTTGTATCCAGCAATATCTGCCCTGAGTTGAACTGTCCAATGGTCTCATCTTCCATTGCCTGTCAGCTCTCTAAAAGTTTCATTGACCTTCATTTTAAACACTGCTTCTTGCAACAGCAACAGTGCATATATTCAAATACGATTTCAAATATACCTGATTGAACAGTACAAAGTCATATCTTATCCAAAATGCTTTCTGATTTATTGCTACTGTTTGAAAACTACATTTATCAACCTGATTGGGTTAGCAGAGCAGCTAATAAACCAATGTGCTTAGTCTTTGACAGCCTCGGGTAAATATGTATGGCTGAGAACCAAGATTAAAAACCTTCTATGTAGCAAAGGCTGAAACTAGTTCCAAGCAAACATTTAAGAAAAAAAAGAATTACAATTATGATAAGGTACAGCAGGTAGCCTAGCAATTATTTAATAATTTCTTCCACAGAGGATGCACAGTAATATTTTCTGTCCTGGAGTGATTAAAAAGCTCTATATCCTACATCCACCACTAAAGTGTTTTCTGAAATTCAATCACCTCTTAACTGCTGAAAATAATACTTTTCAATAGGTTAGGGAAAAGGAAGAAAGAAAAGAGAGAGAGAATTATAACATTTCTAGCTGGCATTTCAGAAACTGACAAAATTTAGAGCAATGGCTTTTGGTCAAGATGCCAACAGACAAACAAAGTTCAAAATTATACGATTTAAACTATGCTGGAATTTTTCATACTCACAAATGGATAGTGTATAGTTTCCACATATTACCTCAAACTCTGTCTAGCATATCGATGTCTCTTTCATGTAAATGCAGATGAATTATAAGCATGGAATCGTAATACATCCCATCTAACTTTACATAGTAGTTTATGTATGTACATTTGAGCTATCCATTTGTAGATCCTTTAGAGTTTCAGTGAAAATGTGCACTTCTGCAGTGCCATTCATCAGATTTACGTCTAGTAAGATATTTCCAAGCAAATCCTCTTTATGTGTTATTTACACAAAAGTGACCAAGTCAGATTTTCTAATACAGGATTGTGATGAAGTGAATAAAGGATGATATTTTTGAATAGTGCTGTATAGAATAATTTCAAAGACTATATGTAGAGATGAGGTCTTATAGCACACATCATATGTAAAATCGGACTGTTTTTAGATAAGCTTTTATTTTTCAGCCAACATTTTTTATTTTTGTTGCTGACGTGCAATTTCCATATATTTTGATTAGAAGTATATTCAAAAGTCTGGGAATGATTTCTCTCTATTCTTTTTTCCTTAATTATTTCCTCCTCTTTAAACATTATACCAATCTCAAATCATGACATTTGCAAATGTACTGTCATGCTTGGAAAATCTGCCTTACAAACATCAAAATAGCTTGCGTTCACAGTTGCATTAGACTCCTATACTTAGACATGAACAATGCCTCTAATACACAGGTGGACATGGGAATTCCTTCAGCTTGATAGAAATCTTATGCCTGTAATCTTCCATATCCATCAGAATGTCTATAATTTAGTCAATTGCGGCTGAAAGATTAAAATTACTTTAGGCACTTTGATCCTGCTGAGTAAAAAAGAGTCAAGGATCAAAATACTCTCAGAGATCAGTCTGTTACTCACCTTTCACATCACTTATTTGCTAGGTCACTCCCTGACAGGCAAAGAGTAACACGAGCTTCTCCAATTCAAAGGCTGTGGGTGACTGGAGAGATAACTCCAATTAGCAACAATTCCCCAAAATAAATATTTGTTAAATCACAGCTATGTGATTCCCCCATATAGATTCGTTCATTCACACTATTTCAGGATGCATTTTACTTGCATTCACCCACACTTCACAATGTAATACCAAAAATATATAAAACATATAATATTAATAAAAAATATAGTCATTTACTAGAATCATAGGATCACCAAGGTTGTAGAAGACCTGCAATATCATCTAGTTCAACTGTTCATCTACTACCAATATTTCCCTACTAAATCATGTCCCTTAGTACATTTAAATGTTTCTTGAACACCTGCAGGGTCAGTTGACTCAACCACCTCCCTGGGCAGCCAATTCCAGCACCTGACCACTTGTTTGGAGATGATTTTTTTCCTGGAGCACTAAAAAGAAAAGAAAAGCTCTTGCATAAGTTTGAGTTGCTCATGACCTGAGATACTATAGAGTAGATGTATTCCTGAATGCGATCTATCTTACTGAAGTAATGGCCTCCATAAAGGATTAACTGTCTAATTGTTACATTAATGCCACATTAATTGTCTACCCTAGGCTCTTATACCTCTCTTTTCTAAATGCTTGCTAAGTGATTTCCTGGAATGGTCAAGAGGAACTAGGATGCACAGGAATAGTTGATGCAATAAACTCTACAAATGAATTTCAGAAGAACCTCAGCTCTTTCTCAGGGTTTCTATTTGATCCTGATGATTTTCTAAATTAGAATATATGAGTCTAATGACTGGCAACAAGTAAAGGCTTTCTTGGAATAGCACATATACTTTCCTAGGCAAAGCAGAAGGATTTGCCACATTAACTCTGTTTTTCAACCTGCTCTGTGGTCACACCACCCCCATCTCCCTTTTTCCAGTAATGTTTCATTTCTTGTCAGACCAGGGACTGAAATTCTGAGGCTGGAGTTAATACTGGAGTTAATACTGCATCTTCAATTTTGACTTTGAGCAGATCTGCCTAGAAATCAGAGCAATCTTCTCATTTAGCAGAGCGGTCCACCAGGGCAAGGATTCATACACTGAGGGCAGGCTGCACTCATGTGGTGAGATAGCTACTGGTGTTCAGGATAACTTGTGTATCTGTGCACAGCCCTACACTCTGCCATGTAGGCTTTCCATTATGCTTGCTGACCTCTGGCCAGCCTGCAATGCCAAACTGCTTTTGTGAACAGTCTTGACACATTTCGCAGAAACGACACCACCGAATATAAGAACTCAGCATGCAGATAGATTTTATACTTCTCTGTGGTTTCTCCCACTTCACCAGAAAGTTCACGAGTTAGGAAATGACAGATTAGAAGGCGTTGTGAGACCTCCCATTCCTGAGCATTTCCTGGTCCTAAAGGCTATTTCATTTCCACACCAGCACCATATCTTTACTGAGCATCACAGAAGCATCTCCTGTTTGCCTTATGACAATTGTGCATGCACCGCTACAGCTATTCAGAAGCAGCTACAAAATGAACTTTGGAACTCCTAGCACTGTGGTCACTGACATTCAAATTTCTCTTCAACAGAATAGTGACTGCTGGGAAGGATGCCTTGTTGCCTTGTTCTTACTTGCTGGATAGCTTTTGAAACGGTGTCTTAGAGATAAGTTATATCATCCCCCTGAGCTGTCCTATGCTCTTTCATTTTCAACTGATGCAGTTTTTCCACTAATTTTACTAGTCTTTTTATTTTCCCAGGAAAAATACTCTTAGAACTTAAAGATCCTCCTTTCTTGCTAGCTTTTTTTTTTCCCCTAATTTCCTTTTCTCCTATTAATTCATTTTCCTCAACAATCTCCACCCCTTTTATCTGCCTATGCATAGTATTCCCCAAGTTAATATTAATTTACATGGGTTATCCAAATGTACTTCATATTTTAAATGAATTAGAACTCTATTCCTTTGAACTAGTCATAATATTTGATGAGAAGCTTCCTCTTCTCCCCCCACTCCCATCCGCAAATGAATGCAATGCTTTTGGAAAGGGCTGGGTTCTCCAGTGTGGTCTAGGGGGAAGAAGGAAAACATCTGTACATGTATGTAGGTGCACTAATAGATTAGTATTTGCATTTGTGTGCACACATAGATAGTCATTCTGAAAAGCCAAATGGCCCAGGGAGTTAAAGTAGTGCAGGTCTCCTCCTGTACTGCCTCAGCCCTGACCTGCAGAGATCTCCTCTGCAGACACAAAACATTTGTATCTTATTAAGAAAGCAGATAAGCTACTTTTCTAGAACTGTAAAGTTTGTGCAGCTTTAAAGGGTAACTAATTTGTGAGCAGGAAAAGAGTACAACCACATCTCTGTCAAGAGAGAGGGGCAGAAAAAGTACTGCATATTATTAAGCTACTTGATCACATATGTCTTTTCAAAGGAAAGTAGGAGACATTAGCAGCAAACAGAGGAACATTGTCATCTGCAAACATAAATATTTCAGATTTCAGGTACACTGGGAATGTCATTAATGTAAAAACTGACAAGAAGGGGCCCTGGAGTCAGCATTGACCGTGGGAGGCACTTCAAGAGACAGAAGAAGGGGCTCTGACAACAAGCACTGTAATAATAATAAACTCCTTTGAAAGTCATGCAAGAGATTGGTAGGGAATTGGGACAAAGAAAATGTATCACCACATTTCAGTTGGAGTTTAGAGGGGCAGAGAATAGAGGAGGGAGACCCTGTCTCCATATAATGTTCAGCATTCTTGGTGCTGGGGGTTAAGTAAGTTAGTGCCTGTGGCATGCCCTCTATCCTACAGCTGAAATTAATACATTCAAATAGAGCCATGCCAAAGCTCACCAAAGTGGGTGAGATTAAGGGGGAATATAAGGGGAGTAATAATTTAGAATTAGGGTGGAGACAAATGATATTTCTTGCCAACAGAGTTAACGTGTAGAAATTAAATGGGATCTTCAGCAATGAAATGTGTTATTTCCCTGTCAGCCATAATATTGTCCTGGAAGGCCAGAGAGGCAACAGAGAGTGAAGGGGGTGGAGGGGTCAACAATTGCTGTGGAGAGGATAGGTTAATTCTCTATTAAATGAACATTTAAGCAGAATGATCAAGGTCTTTCTTCTTGATCTCATTTCACATCAAAAGTGCTTATTATAATGAACCAAATAGACATTAAACTGCTTCGCAAAAAATAAATAAATAAATAAATAAAAATCAACATTTAAAAAAATCATAGCAGATTGTGCAATAAATTTCAATTCCATATATGAATGCAGGTTCTTCGTAAGTTAACTTGGGATATGAATATGTTCAGTACTGGAAGAATCTCCATATTATTGAACATCAGTGATAATAATTGTTTTCAATAAGTGTTAACTTATTTATTTCATACCTATGGTATAGAATTACATAGAAATCCTGTTTTAATATTTGAAGGTTTTAGAGTTATAATTAAGAAAATAATGTGACCATAATAAAAAAAATATTTTTGGCAGCTGTCATTAAGTTTTTCATTATTTTCATCATCATTCACGATGAAATTACATCACGTACTAGTAAATGCATTTTAGTATATTTTTAGTGAAGTCTTAATGATTCTGATTCTCAGTATGACACCAAACTACTATATCTTTACTGAGAAATAGGAAGAGACAAATCAAAACATTACAGATGCGAATTACCTCACGACAGAGAGAAAGGACCTCCTGTACTGTTATTGCCACTTTGTCAAGCAAGAAATTAATCAATTTCCAGAGTAAAAAAGAAAAAAAGCTTGTTGCTTTTTTGAATTCTTCCTGATCCAAAGCAGGAGCCCTAAAGAACATCCCTTGTCTAAATTTCCAGACTGGAACCAATCGATTGACCTTTGGCCTTTTATAACTAAATGCCCTAGAAGCTCTAAGTATTAAAGGAAATATATTTTAAAAGCATGTCTTCATTTGTTCTAATGTTTTGAAATTTACCATGTTAATCAGCAATTTAGAATAATCTTGAAATATTAACTGGCCATTTGTAATCTTTTTATCAACTACAAAGAACACGTAAATGGATCCCAGGTTTCCTCCCTGGGGAAGACAAGGGGTTTTTCAACTGATACCTCCATGGCTGGGAAGCCTGGGATCACTCCACAACACGTGGAGACTTCCAGACATTATTACATTCACTGAATGAAGAATGTTTGTCTTTATTAATGTCCCCTCCAGACAGAAGTTACCCAAATGTAAGGAACTACACTTGAAAATGCAGCAAATATTCGAGACAAAAATGTGAGTCAGACAGAAAAAATAGCGTTATATAGTTGATCTTAATTCTTGCAAGAGTGGTTTATATAGGTATCTGAATAGCTGAAATGAAAACTAATGGCAACAGTCTGACATGATGGGTGCCTGGTGTCTTCTGTGGACTGATTAATCTCAAATGTGCCTAATCCAAATAAAAACTTTAAAAGGAGCCTAGAGCAGAAAAATAACAGAAGCAACACCTTCCTTTAGTTCTTGCATTTGAAAAGCAAAGAACACATATCTAATACAAAACAATAAGTTGAAACTCAGAGAAGCCAATTTTAATGAAAAGAACAGCTGTATACCTCAAAACAATACATCAAGGAGAGCTGGAAAGGTAAGAGAGATTTACTTCTTCAATAAGTAGTAAGCAACATGATTTCATTCAGCATTGGAGGAGATTAACACAACCATTTTTGTTCATATATAGAGGCTATACCAATAAAGACAGGAAAAGTAAGGAGTATGTTGTCTGCTGCTGTTCTCGTCCAGTAGCCTGATCTGAGGTAGTTATCTATTCACAGTTTTCTAACTATGAGTAATGATCTCTGTCATGTGTACTATTGGCATAGAAGGAAAAGATGGTGCTTGTTTCAAATGCCAAGTGCTCCTGGAAAATAAGAAGCAAACATCATCTCTTTGATGGTGTGTAAAGACACAGCATCTACAATTGGTCACATGCATATATTAATGTAACTCTCTTATTCAGCAAGTGTCCTATTGGAATAATGATAATAGAGTAAACATATTAGTGACAAATGGGCCAAAATTTAGGAAATTCTATAGATCTACAGATGGCCACTTAGGTGTTAACACTGTCGAGGGCAAGAACTGAGCAAATAAAACCATTATGCAGCTCTATTCAACATCAACAGCATCTGAAATGTGCAAGCATTAAAAGAGAAATAAGTTATTCTTCTAGAACTGCAAAACATAGTAATAAGGAAGCTCTATCCATGAGAAGATGTGCACACAGTGCTTCCAAAAAACTTCATGGGGAAAGGCCTAATCTATCTTTTCTGTGATCTGGAGAGTTATGCAGCTGACGTTTACTGGTGTCTGCGGTGAACATCTTATTTGTTTGGCTTTATTGACAATATCTTCATAGACTATAATAGAAATGGTCTGCAGTGGCATTAGACAGATAAATTTAGGCAACTGAACTGAGCCCCGAAACCTATCTTAGATTTTATTCATTTCCTTGAAACTGCTAGCATTTCTGAGCTCCCTTAACATTTTTCTTCCTGTTATTTTACTGCTGTCATTCTTCCATGATCAAATTAATTCAACAAGAACATCTGTCAGTGCCATCTTTCTAGGCTGTCATCCCTACATTTATTATTTTTTTTAATATTCTTCTTCTTTTACTTGCCTCATCTTCTTGCATTGTCATGCACACATGATAGCCACACACATTCTTGAGTATGTACCACAGAATAAATCATCAGAGCTTTAGAATGCATGTGAAGAAGAACACAGTTAACAAGATCCTAGTGCAGATAGAGGGGTTGTTAAGAAAAATACATATGTGGAACTTCATAATGATTATGAAACCACAAAATGTATTTAATATATCTAGAATTTTTACTCTTACCACACACTATTATTTTGCTCATTCTTGGATGCTTTTAATGTAGTCATGTGCATCTATTAATATCAGTATCCTTATAAAAACATCTCTGCAGTTTTCATTAGACTCTCTTGAAGATTTTTAATGACCATCTTTCATGACAAAGATGTAGGGAAAATATTATCTCAACATCTATTTTTTCCGGTATGTTCATACAATTAGCAAGAACACAGTTTCAACATTGAGCTCTGAAAGAATGCAAAAAGTATTTGAAATAAAACCCTTAAGTCTTATAAATATTTTACAAACAAGTTCTCTGCTTAAAGTTCCCTGAATGAAGATTGTAGGAGCTGACAAAATGCCTATCTCAACTGCTCAAGTGAGGGAACTTTGGGAATCTTGAAAGCAAGAACCAATTTACCAAGGGCAAATTACATAATAAAAAAAATGAGTTTCCCTACTGACTGAAATCAACAAGGACATTTTTATCACATTCCTCTTGGTGATTTTATAGCTTGTGAGAAGTTTTAAACTGAAGATGAGCCTCCCACTTTGGGATTACAGAGGATTTGGGATTTACAAGGTAAAGCAGCAGAGTGTCCCTAATGATGGTTTTCAAAGACATGAAGATGTAGCTGTGCAGAAAAAGATTCCTGGGATGGTGACAGGAATCCACATTTGTGTGCATGCCATAGTTTGAACTTTGTGTACAGTGGGACAGGGCAATTAAGCAAACTCAAAGGCTGCATTATTTGAAGTTATATTGCCCAGCTACAGGCTAGCAGGATTAATCTTTCCTCCCTATCCACCTTCAACCCCTACACAATTCATCTACCCAAATCCTGTTTGTTTGGGCTTTGTGCCAAGATGAGAGGAAGTATTAACGATAGGTAGACTGCAGATTTCATGTATTTATAAACAGAGAGAAATAAAAGAATCTAAAAGATCCTTCAGACTGCTCACATAACTATTAAATTCATGTGGAACATAGTGTCACCCCCTGAATGCACTTAGAAAAGGAAGCATTCAATGAGGAAAATTTAATAAAAACAAACATATTCTGATAGGATTACAGCATCAAAAGTGCATATGTTCCACATGTTTTTATTTCTCTTTAAAATTAGAAAAAGTATCTTCGGTTGATGTATCCTGTAGGGCACTAAGCCAGAAAACACTATTATACTATTTCTTGCTTCATAACGAATTTCATTTAAACTATGAACCTTGTGATAGGTAATTATATGCAGGAAGCAGAGCACATATGAATTTTATATTTATGGTCTACACTGAGGTCACAATTTAAATTCTAAAAACTGCCTTCAGAAATATCAGTTAGTGTGTCGTTTTTATTTTAATTGCATTTCCTCCCCTCTGGTACAGCATGATCAACTGAAAATCAGAACACATGTTTTATGTAACGTATTTAGAATCTAGCAATAAACTATTACCATCCATATAAACATTAAACCCATTTGGAATGCTGCTAACAGAGAAGGGGGGAAGTCTTGGGAGGTGCTAGTAGATCCTTTTGCCCAGGAGAAGAAAAGAACATTAAAAATTTTTCTCATGATCCTAACAACTGGTGCTGATGAATGGTCCTCTACAGTTCAAGGATTATATCTTTATTTCAAACCAGAAATTTTAATTTTTAATTTTTATTTATTTTTTATCTTTTTATGGCAAGTTGAAATGCGTCAGGTCCCTTAACTGCAGAAAGTAATGAGACCAAAGTTACAGAATGATTTCTGTCCCACAGATAATCTAGCTCCACATCCCATATAACCAGGAATGTCCCAGGATGGGACTATTTATGCCTGAGACCAGGACAGTGTGGGGTTTTTTTGCCCCAAGAATCTGTTCCTTATGATCTAATACAGAATGTGCTCCCAAGCCAAACTTGAACCTCACTGTGGCCCTTGACATGGCATGATTAGTTTTTGTATTGCAGATGTGACCTTTGGTCACTGATTTGTACGCCTGAGCAGTGGCCATACCTGAGCAGCAGCCATTCTTCACAAGGTTGTCAGTGATTGGCCTCTCCCAGGAAGACTGTGTGATTATAGCACTCCTGTGGCAAGGAGGTGGCAACTATCCATTATAGTGATGAGTCTTGCTTAGGAAACCCATCAGCTAAAAGCAGGTTTTAACGACCTATCCCATAAAAAGTGGTTGAGCAGGCTATGGCACTGTACTTCTTCTTTACTCAATGAAAAAGACAAAATCCACTAGAGGGAGATTCATCCCATCCTAAAAACTGATCACACCTCAGACAGATGTGATAAACAGCTGTAAAGAAAGTTGCCTGTTTACTCCACTGAATTCACAGGACAAAAAACTAAGAGATAAAAGTCCGCACTCAAGTGGGATGAATCCCATGCAAAATAGTTTATTAACTAAACAAATTCATTTTAACTTTGATTTGGAAGAACAGGCTCTACAGATGAACGGTTTAGCTTCTTTGATCTATTAAGACCTAGGTCTCTTTACGGGGAGAGATGACAGGATTAGACATTGCAGTGACAATTTTATGTGACAACATTTTCATTTTAAATGTATTGAGCTATCACTTCCTTGTGACAGTTCAGGTAGGCAATCAAACAGTGTACAGATGGCCAGTCAGTTTCAGATTATTTCAATTTTTTACAATAAATAAATAAATAAATAAAAATCCATTTTTTTTTCCTATTTTTTATGATTTTTTTTTTCCCATGGAAATGTCTGGATGTTCAAAATCCTGTCACTATGATTTGAGCAGGATATACACCTTTGACTTTGAATTTTAAAATATTCTGTATTACACAACTCCCTGACACCTAGTTCCTACCATGCCTTCATCATTTGTCATAGAAAAATTTTTGATTGACTTAACATAGATACTTTCATATGCTGGAGCTGAAAGAGCCAGTTCTTCAACTGGTGCAAGTCAGCCTAGTTACATTAACATAAATTGAAGTTGACTGATTTATACCAGCTGACAAAAGAGTCCAGTATCTAAGAAAAATTGGAAAGGCCTCTGCATTTCACTTGACACTTACAGGAGTTTTAATCAAATCGTACATTTGCTTGTTTGATTTTTTGGCCTGAGAGAAATTTTTTCTTAGTATTTTTTGTGCTTCAGGATTCAGATGTGTGGCAAAGTTTTACAGTTCCTAAGTTATCCATGGAATAACTGAAAACAAAAAAAAACCTGCAAGAAATAGCCAAATCAAACAACAAGCTGACATGCAACTAAAAGAAGTAACATCTTATTATAAAGAGTGTTTCTGTATTCATTCTCTCTTCAGAAGAATATTTTTCATGACATGGAGATAGCAGTATATGTATAGAATAGAAATCTTTACCTGAATGAAAATATGTGGGCCCTCTTAAAAATAAATAAAAAGATAGGTAGATAGGTAGATAGGTAGATAGGTAGGTAGGTAGGTAGGTAGGTAGATAGATTGATAGATAGATAGATAGGTAGATAGATAGATAGATAGATAGATAGATAGATAGATAGATAGATAGATAGATAGATATTTTTGGAAAAGTATTATTATCTATATGAAATACAGGAAGCACTGAAAAATAATGTCCTGATTTCTTAAACTTTCACTATGTAATTATTCATCTCCATAGATTTCTGTGTTAACACTGTAATGAAAGTTGGAGATATCATTTCGAATATGAAGACACTACCTCCGGCTAGGGAAATCCCAGAGCCATAAATCACTAAAGAAGAATGAGAACGTATTTTGAAAAACTATGATGATATAATTATATTTGTTACAGACTTTGAGTTGATAAGAACTGTAGGCTCAATGGACTTTGCCCTGATCTAGCAGTTATTTCTGCACTATTCTGTCTTCTTTCTGTGTGTTTGACTGCAGACAACTCAACAGCATCTGATCCCATAGGCTGAAAACAAGCAAAAATGAAATGTCGTTTTAAATTGATTGAAAAGTTTTATCCCAAAGTATTTCAATATTTTTTTCTTTTCACATTTGCCAGTCTCCACAAGTTTCATTTTAAATTCTTTGGTTTTTCAATGGAATTTTCAGAGAGATCCAAATAAATGAAAGGTAAGAAATTAAGGAAATAATACTGTTGGAAGCACTAACATATTTGTAGATCTATTTTGTTTCCAAAGGCATATAAAAATGACTTTTTTTGCCACTGTATATTTTGAAAAGATGCTCTAAATTTTGAAGAACTAGCCATTTCCAAGAGTGAAAGAAGCACTGATGGATCAGCAGAATCTGAAATACCCTTTTTCCCACACAATTATAGCATTTGCATGACAGCTGGCAATATTGGAACTTTCAATCTGTAAAGTGACTGGATCTTTGGGACTCTCTTATGAGTCTCATAAATCTTCTTAGACAATAGGATAACATTAGTTTTTCTCCGTTGCTCTCTACCCAACATAATATTAGAGCTATATCAAAGTATGACATCTATACTCCAGAAACCATGCTTAGTAATTTGTGCAAATATATAAATGCAAACAATAGAAAAGAGGGAATCCCATGAGGCAGAGTAAAGACTATTTAAAGGAATGGCATCTAATTCAAATATAGTACAATTTCTTTTATAGCCAAACTGTAAATAACTTCTTGTTGTAATATGTCATGAGGCACAAGAACATATGCTGTGCTGAATTCCAAACATATGACCTCTGTTGCATTCCTTTCATCTACTCATTATATAATTCTGTCAGCAAGAACAATCAAGTTTGATGTGCATAAGTGTTCACAGGATTGTGTTTAGATACTCTGAGAGTTCGTTCCCTTAATACTGGTTCCATTATTTTGCATAGGAAAGTAATTAGTCTCATGAAAAATAGTAAATAGAAAGATCTTAACTCTCTTTCTCTCTCTCTCTCTCTCTCTCACTCTTTTTTAAAATTACTGTAATAGTTCAACTATTTAATTTTAACCATTATTTTCCCCTGAAAATAAATGACTAGCAATACTAAATTTTGTAAGTTAATTTCCATAGTAATTCAGGATACAAATTCGTTGGCTGAACTGACAGAAATGGAATGTCAGTTCCTGTAACAAGAAGTTGGCTAATATACCTCTGAAGAAGAACTGTTTTTGCAAGATCAAATCTTTCCACAGCTCCCTGCTTGCACACCAATAACAAACATCTTTCACAGAAGTAATCTTAATGAATTCAAGTTGAGCATGAAGAAAAACAACATCTAAAGAAAATTCCATAGTGATCAGAACATCACATTACAGAAATCAGTGTTTTAAATGAATTACTCTGTCCCTCCTGTATTTTCTAACACCTCTGAAATGTAAGAGAACACTTTCTAATGTGAACAATAAACTTAGCTAAACCGCTTCTAGTAGAGAAGGTTTATCTGTATAAGGAAAAATAATTTAGATGTCTAAATCTCATTTACTTACTCCAGGCTCCTGTTATAGCCAATAGAAAGATGTGGACACTTCATTCTTTTCCAAACAATGCCTAAAATAGGTCAGATAAACAATGACTACACAGTGTCTATTCCTTTCCATATCTCTATGTGGCATAAAAAAACATCTCTCTGAGAGTTTCACTGTTCTTGCTGCATTCCTTAGAGCTAAATTTTCATCCATATTTTTATCCATTTATATGAATAAAAGTAAGCTAACCTTCCTTAGACACTGTCACTCATTCCTGATCCAGTGGAAGCTGCGTCTTCCAAACCAAACTATTCTATGACTGTGATTCAAAACCTTTAATGACTATTACCAAATAAATTTTCTTCTAGCATCTGATGCTATGCTTTTTCTTTTCAAATAGACCATCCTGCAGGATATCCTTCTTTCCACTTCCCTTTAGAAGAATAATCATTTGTGTGAAAAACAAGATAGCTAATAACTCAACTTTGAAATAATTTGTAAGTAAGTTTATAAAGTATAGTCTGTATTTTAGGGGAGGTGAAACTAAAGAAAAGATCCTGAAACATATATGACATATGCACATTTTTATGGCCCTGGAGTTAATACATTTGCACAGGCAAGAAAGAGAAGAGAATCAGGCCCAAGCTCTGTGCTCTGGTCTCTAATATTTCCTGGTACCTGATATACATCTTAGTAAACATACAGTTAAGTACTAGCTGTTTAGCAGATTTTTCTTTATGCTATGTAATGGCATTATATCCTGGTTTGAGAACTACATGTAAGAACAGTAAGAACTATTTAGGTCTTGACTATTGATAGAATTACAGAGAAAGGTAAGGACAAAATTGAGGAGTATTCATGCAAAGTGTACACAAATGAGTCAGGTTTAACACCGGTTTTAGACATACTTCATTATGCAGCAGATTCAACACGAAGAATAACTCTTGCTAATCAGGAGCAGGAACGTATATAGGTTTCCCTCTGAATTACCTGAGCTGGTATGTTTGTTCTTGTCTTTCATTTAGAGGCGTAAATAAATAAATAAATAAATAAATAGAAAAAGGAATTTTTGGAATGGAAACAGGATTTGTTTTAAAGTCTTGGAATTTTTATTTGAGGAGAAAATCATTTCCTCTTTGGTTTTATGAATAGCTGCATTTACTTTTAATTTTTTACTTACAGATTTATAGTTAGTAGAAGAAAGTAGGGTAAGATAAATTGAATACTTGATGAATTACATAGCAGCATCAACTACACAAAAGAAAAGTTCACTTTGTTACAGTAAAAAGTAGAAAACTAATTAATATATATATTTTTTTTTCATTCTGAGATTCATCCAAATGAGTCTGAAATATCAAAGTGAAAGTAAACATACTTACAAACCTAAGTACAGACAACATTAGAACCAATATGCAGAAACTCTGTGCTGGCAAAAAGTTTGAAACCTTCACCAGAGTGTGTGCATCCCAAACTGATATGGCTATATGGGAAATCCTCTCTTGAATAAAATGAATCCAAACACTTAGATTTAATATACTGGTGAAGAGGAAAAGTCTGCAATTCATGTAAAATTTCAACACCTTTTCGAAAAGATGGTGGTAGTGTCCATTTATAGGTTGGAAGCAACCTTAGTTCATAAATGCAGCTCCAAGCAGCTCCTGATTTTCATCTGCTGAGTTTGACATTTGTTATGCACAGAATAATCCTGAAACATCCACATTTAAAAGCTACTGCAGTGCTGAATTTAATTTATAATTGTCTGCAAATAGGTTTTTTTTTTTTCATCCAAGGATGGACTCATCATGGATGTACATTTTATATCCAATTAGTTTGTTTTTTTCCACCTCTAAGACCTTAAATCCTCATTCACAACTAGTGTATTTCAGGCTGCGGTCATTAGTCTTCTTCCATACTGAATAAAGCAGGGCTAAACAAGTTTGTTCATTTTAAAGTTCACGCAGATTCATTTCCATCCACACAAGGCAGTCCTTCTGCATAGCATATTGCATTGCTGTAGTGTGGGCTGGCTGTTCTGCATCTGTTTGGCCTTGACTACTGTGTAGTAATCTGGTTCAACAGTTTCTGCAAACATCATTCCCTTGATTTCACATCAGAGTCACCTACCCACTGTAGCAATTGTGAATCAACAGCTTTCCTGTATCCATCTTAGCTCCATTTTTCCTCCTTGGAAAACTGCATTTCTTTTCTGGCCTCGGGAAAGGGCTGTAGTATACAGTAACGTATCAGAACATATTTCTTAAAACTGAAAGTTAAAGAGCTCCTCCAGACACATATACCATCCAAGGTTCTCCAGCAAAGCTGGAAAGAATGGGGCTCCCAGCAAACCATGTCTGCCCACTTGTCTGGTACTTCTGCCAGGCAGATGGCTGCAGGCAGGTAGTGCAGCAGTCTTTCAGAGAGGCGCAGCTGCTAATCACTTAGATAAACCACATGCAAAAGAAGACTCTTCTGGACAGTCAGGAGGCTGTGTGTCAGAATAAATTTGGAAGCCACGCTTCTGAGCTGCAACATCCAACAGACCAACGTTTCCTCAGAGAGAAACTCCCTTCCTCACACCCCAGTTCATGGCACAGTGTAACAGCACATCAGGCACCGACTTATTTTCCACACCTTCTACATATCCACCACCATCAGGGCAGAAGCAGGAATATCCCTGTGTTTTCTGTCTCTTCCATGGCACTCCGAAAGTGCTGTCTGCTCTGGGCACCTCACGAAAGGCAGATTGCATCCTCCTGGCTGGGCTGAAAAATCAAGTGCTTTGCACAGCAGGCACACTGACTGTAACAGCAGGTAGAGAAACAGATAAGAGAAGGGAAATAAGGTTGTAGTCACATAGTTGTAAGAACGTACTGAATTGCAGGCAGAAGTAAATACTGCAAGGTAATTAATCAGAATCCATTTGAAGACATGTTCAAAAATGCCTACAGGCTTCACAATGTTTTTGATAATTTCCTTCAGATCCCTAACATTTTGTGTTCAAAGAAATCATTACCATTGTTTGTTTGTTCTCCTGTGGTCTAACCAAATCACACAGAACATGAGTGTGGAAGACCATGTCTTCAAATTGTGCAACAGCCCAAATTTCCTTCACCCAAACGTATCTCACCTCCACTAGAGAAACTTCTTTAATATACCTCTCAGAATTTACAAGTACTTACTATCTCAGGAGGATACCAGATCTTATCAGATGTTTTGACTAAAAAAAGGTTTAGTGAAGTCTGGATAAACAAGCAGTGTTTTAGATGCTTTACTAAACCATATTTTCAAAGTTCACCCATCACGAATCATAGTCTGATAGCTTGTCAGAGATCATTGCAATAAATTCCCCTTAGTAAATAAAAGCTGTATGAACACAACTAGTTATAATACTTCAGATTTAAATGGAAGTATTTTTGGCAAGAGAGTTCTGTCAACATTTATCAGGGAGATGGGCATACATTTTGTGTTGTTTTCGTTCCACAGCTAATTTGGACAGCAAAATGAGATTTCCTTGTAATGAGTACAAAGCCACCTGCTTTGTCTCTTTGGAGGACTTTAAAATATTTAGCATATGAGGTATAAGTAAACCAGAAGAGTTCTCATAAATATCAGCAGGAAAGCTGTCTAGGCATAGAGATCTCCTGAGTAAAAGAATCAGTATTTAATAGCTCCCTTAATCTCACTTAATGTTAATGGACAATTGGAGGAAACTACTCATCTGGAAATTACTTTAGCAAATTAAACGTGGCCCAACATCTTTGCTTAAGTGAATCTGAAAGCAAGTCATTCATCTTGCCCAAGATTTTAGAGAAGTCTCCAAACTCTGAAGTCTGTGCGTCAGTTTAGTAAATGAAATTCACTTATGAGCTCTCATCAACATATTGCATATTCAATCTATGCCTAGACTGAGCTCAACAACCAGTCTTTTAGCCAACTAATTATGCTTATAAGCACTGCACCTCAAAAAATTATGACAAACAAAAGCTTTTCAACACTTTACCGTCTCCATACAGGCAGGATTAACAGTTTTTAAATTATTTTTTCCTGATGAGAGTTCCTCAAGTTCATTTACAAGGCTCTGTAAAATGCTTAGAATACCAAGTACAAATTATTATGTATGTAGTTTGCGGTGAAGTAAAAGCACAGCACTGGTGAGAGCAAATTCTCAGCTACAAAAAGCTATTTTTCAACTTAGCCACCACCATGCACTATGCATTTTCATCTGCAGTGGAGAGTCTGCAGTTGTGCACGTAAAAATCTGCATTGTCTTCCAGAACATAACCTATCTCTCACTTCACTGTCACCACTACTGAAACACACCACACACCACCTCATTGTGCTCACGTCCACTGTTTGGTCCCATAAACGTGCAGCAAGCATCAACGAATGTCAATGGGTGCCATTTTTTCCATGTGGAGGAGTTCAGTGACACACTTTGGCTTCATACACACTTCCACATTAGATGACAATTTGTCAGACTGCCCCTGTGCTGCCATTTATCTCACAGAATCAAAATGTAATGGTATAATGATGGGAAAGTTCAGCCTCTACTGACTGTATTGCCATATCACTGACGTCATGGGCCAACATGACAAAATAGAAGGCATTACTTTCAGAGCATCTCTCATATACTGTACCATCTTTCACTTCCACATGGATCTCTGAGTTTCACACACTTTCATCCTTCGGGTGAAATGCTTCTATACAGCATCCTTCTATAGGTAATAGCCACCTTCCTTACTACTCAGTATGTCTTAAAACATTTTTATATGGTGAGTAAATACTATTCAGTAACATTTTACTAAAAAAGAAGCTGAGATGTAATGCAACAATGTGTTTTGTAGAAGGCATGTACAAGTACTATCCTGAGTCCATGATCTGTCTTTACAAATAATAGCACATAGCATTTTCAACCACAGAGGACAAATTAGAGGGTAATGTAATGATCACATAACAGATTTCAAGTGTTTTGAAGCCCATAGTTTGCCTTCAGAAGGAACGTGACTGTCAGGCAAGGAATTGCCACACGGTGCTACAGAGATCAAATGTATGCAGGTTCAGAAGTTACACAGGTATCTGGAGGTTATATTCATTGGTGGCTATCAACATCATGGAGATGATGTGTTTCTTTCCTTTTAATTTTTGTTTGCCCCTCCTAAAAATAATTTTTAAAAAATTTATCAAAGAGAGATAATTGTATGGGTGGTCTGATTGAACCCCTTTGATAAGTGTAGGGCAGCTACTGTTGGCTCTGTCCAGAAAAGATATCCTTATGCAAAATTGCACTAGGGAACCAAACAGATGAGTGGAAATGTTGCAGTCAGAGAGGATGTAATGTTGAGAAAATGTAGACCTCATTTATTTTGCACCAATCCTTTCTTCCTGCACAACTTCTTCATCCTTTTATGGTGCAATTCTTTCACTTCAATTACATGCACAACTTGTGTAAATACAACACTAACTTGTTGCATTTGTGAGTTAAATAAGCTGCTTATGTAATCCTTTATTTCATCACTTGTTTTAGCCTGTGAACTTCTTTCTGTGTGAAGTTTTGATCAATGACTTAAATTCAGTTCACAAAGGAAGTCAGAGAACAGTTTTGACAGTAGGAGACCATGCTCATGCTTAGAAATTCCCAATAATTTTCAGTTAAATTACACGCAGCATGAATTTTGACTGGAGTGTTTATTTACTTTGAAATGGATAAACAAAAATTAAATGCCTACTAACAACTTCACTTAAGTATCTGATGATAAATTAATACTTCATGTAACTCTGTTGAAACCAGAGGGGATGAATTTCATCTACTTAACTTCTGTTTGAGAGAAAGGATTTTGAAACATAATGCACATTCACTTCCAAACATGCTCCATCTATATTTTAGCACTATAATTATTATAAAAGAACATGGATATGTTGATTATATGACAGAGGAAAAGGATCAACTAAGCTATACATACTACAGTGAAGGAGACTTGCACAATCATAGCCTACACAAATTAGAAAGAAAGAAATTAAAATTTATTTTTATTTCAGAATAGGTTCCAAATGTTAGCATAGATACATTCTTTGTAATTTCCCTAACACACTAAAAGAATTATTGGAGTTCTAAAAGTAGGAGAAGATCAGTTATCAAGGCTGAGTGTTAAAAGGCCAAATTCAGCCCTAACATAAGAAGTCTAATTCTACCACAAGCCAACAAAATTAGATATATTTTATAAAATGGCCAAATGTAGATTATTGACTCCCAGATTCTCAGACAGATTGCACACTTACAGGAAATGCTTGTCTTGCAAAAGATAAAAATATACTCAACTTCTAAAGTAATGATTTCCTAGCATTATTGTTGTGTATATATAACTTCAAACACATTTTAAAAATGTCATAGTTGAGTGTATATACAATATTTTATGTTTTCTTAGCCAATAAATCTAATATTAAAGTGCATGTGTTTCTAGGTTTCATTATTGCCCTCCTCTTGCAGGGAATCTAGAAAATATAACTAGGAATGTAAACAATAAATTAAGCTTGAACTTCTCATTTTTCCAGAATTCATCAGATAAATTTTAAATCAGATTAGTATCATATCTTTGGACATTTGGTTCACGTTCCTTGCAGTTCTTATGTATTTTTCAGCTTTTCACTTAAAAAAGTCTCTGGTGAATTTTTAATCTCTTTTCAGTTCATATTTTTTCAATTTTCAGTTGATATGAAAGATAGATACTTATACACAGTTTGCAGTTCAATTTAAAGAAGCTGTTTCTCTTACCCAGATTAAACTCATGTATGCATAAACCATTGTTCTTCAAATTAGGAACAGAACTTCTTAAGTAGAAAAAACGAAATCTAGAGTATGTCTGGAAGAAAGAAAGGTAAACAAGTTAAAATAAATGCTCTGACTCATGTAAAAACATCTCACACCAAGTTTTAGTTTTCACTCACTACTTAGCAAACTTACTGTTTATTATATGTTCTTTGCTATGAAATGAAGAATATTTGACATGCAAGAAAAAGAAATGTATACATCACATTGAGAAGTTTGTGATGCAATCAGGAAAATCTTACTCAATGTAGAATCATGCTTAGCTGAGTAATTCATAATCTAATCATATTCAAAAACAGTCTTCCTTTCTGACAGTAAATAATTCAATGTGAGAAGTGAAATGCGCAAGTGCAAGTTGTTAAAATCAGGCAAGTATTGCAGGGGAACCTCATCTGGCTTCACCCTAATATGACCACAGTTTTCACAGCAGCTCAATGCCAACAAAAATAACTAATTCGCTCCATAAACCTTGAGTAAAGTTTTTGATGAATCAAGTCCAAACATCTTTTTGTGTGGTAAGAAAACTCGTGATAGTGCTTGCTCTCTCAAAAGTTATTGCTCATTTAGAAGAATATCTAGGATGAAGCACTATTTTTCTTGCACAGAAAGTGTCCTACTCTACAGATACGTTAACAGAACTTATTCCCTATTATTTCTTTCCCCCCTATTCAGGAAAAAAAAGGAAAAGAAAAAAAAAGAAAAAAAAAAAGGATGGATTGCATTAAATATATTTATATATATATGGACTCCGAACACTGTTCTTCATCTGTGGACTTTTTACAACCAGAAAATACAGCTCAGAGTCATGGTTCAGCTACTGCTTTCTCACTTTTCTGCTGGGGAAAGTTAATCAAGTTTCCTGGCACAATTTCTTTCCCTGCTCTCCTCAGTTGTATTGACAACTGTTGTGGCACAGCAATGGAAATACTGGCTAGGCTGAATGTTTCATTTTTTTCATTATGGTCTTATATACACATATGCTTTGCAGTGCAAAAAGCATCTCCTACCTGTAAAATCTCTCCTGGGGACCTAATGGCCCCAGTCTATGTCATACAATAAAGGACAGTGCAGCCAGAGATTTTGGCATGGGCCTAGACTGAGCATGCAGACATACTTGTATCTTCTCTAGGTTAGCAGATCATTGTTACCTGGCCAGCACATCCACTGTTTCCCCTTGCTGGCTGAAAATCATAATGATATGTGAAACATACCAAATAGTTCAAAAAACCTCAAAGCAATGCGGCCAGCATCACCTCACCTGTGGCACCTGCTACAGAGTGCGTGTTCTCCTCCATCAAGAAATGTCACTACAGCCTGTGTTAGCAACCTGATGACAGCAGCAGACCCAAATCTTCTTTGCATCATGCATAGACAAGTGGCATTTAACTCATCTTGAGTTATAACTCACACACAAATTTCAGGGAGCTCATGTCTGAGCCCTCACCCGTTAAGAACCAATTACATAGACAAAAGCCCTCTTCAAAAAAGAGAACTAAATATTGCAGCAACCCAATTCCCCCTTTGAAAAGAGCAGAAAAGAATGTACATGTGTAATAGGTCTAGTTAGAAATTGCTATTCAGTTTAATATAATTATAAACAGGCAAATGATTCAGAAAAGAACTGTAATTCTAAATGCTGATGTGAATGGGCTTTTGGCAAATCCATGTGATATCTCTCCTTTACTGTCATGCTTGGTCTGACAGCTGCCATTGCCTGACAGTCATTTCAGTAAACACGATTATTATTTTTTTCTCCTACAGGTAACAATAATGTTTTACATTTGCAGTGTATATATTCCCTTTTCCATTTATAACAAGCAAAACATACATCCCTTGAAAAAATATCACCCATATTTTAAAAAGGAATTAGGGAAAAGGAATTTAAAACTCTAATATCTTCATGACCAAAGAAAAGATAAAAGAAACAAAACAGTGTTTATTATAAAATATGGGTGTTTGATTTTTCTTTTTTTACGAGAAATTCGAATTTTTTAGAATCACTCTAAATGCAGCAAATACTTAAATGTTTTTAACAGAGTGTAATCCATTCCAGCTAATTTTAACACCTATAATATACCTACATTGTTCCTCAAAATGAACAGCCCTCATGCTCAAGGTCTCTAGATCTGCAGTGGAAAGAGTCAGATGTCTCTAGAGGCCATGCTATGAGCCTAAATAAGATGGACTGGATTTCATCACTAGGTGCTTCATTGTATTATCCCATTAGCACATTTGCCCTTCTCTGATCTTGGAAGCAGTCTAGATCATGTTTCAGAAATTATTTGGGAGTTATAAAGCCACGATTTTTTTTTTTTTTAAATAAATAAAAGAAAAAAGATAAAAAAAAAAAAAAAAAAAAAAAAAAAAGAAAGTGGGGAAAATTTCCTTCAATCTAAATATCCTGCTTAGCTTGCATTTAGGAATGGGACAGCCAGTATATTTATATTAGGTGCTGATGTTTAGCCCAAATTTTTCAGTCTTTCACTGGGAAACGAGCAGGATAGAAAATGGCCACATACGTCCTGGAAAAGATACATTTTCCAAGGGAAGGTGCCATGGGATGCTTCCTGGATCAATGCTGGCCACCTTTTTTCTTGGGTTTCCAGGAGTCATTTAGAGGAATGAGTACAGCCACTATTCGCTTCCTCCTGATTCCTCCTATGGGAATCTGACCCACTTGATACCAAAAATGATAAAATGGTTCAACACGTGTTCTCACGCACTATTAAAGAAAGATGTGTGTGGTGCTGGGTTTTTTGTTTTGTTTTTATTTTTTTTTTTAATATTAAAATTATTATTGATTGATTGATTTTTTTATATTGTTCTTATTACATGAAAGGGCAACTGTAAATCACAATAATGTTGCCTGAGGAATGGACAGTATTTGAAGCCGAACAAATGAAAGCAAATGTATCCTGCCACACTGCACCAAGCAGCACATGTTCTTGACTCTAGGAAATCCTATTTCAGTGGATCAGAAATGTAAAAGACATGCATAAGCCCTATTAAGAGTTGGTTCCTCAGCTGATTAAAAGAAAGGAGACATTTCACTGAAGTCTGTGCAGCTGCAATAATTTATATTAGCTCAGAACCCAGCCCTAAGCTTCTTTAATGCATGTGGTTTTATTTCTTAATAATTTATTAAGCATGGTTTAAAAGACAAATCATTGATGGTGATTCCTGTCAGAGAGAAAGCTTTCATGCTAGCTGCATTGTGTCTGACAAGGCAACGCATACGGTGGTCCAGCCTCTGCTGTACACAAAGAATGGAATTCAATTGCTTTAACATTGGCATCTGTTGCCACTTGAGAAATCTCAGACTACCCCACCTGGTCTCCAGCTGCTTGCATAGGTGGACACAGGTCTCTTGTAAGTCCTGTGACATACCTGTCAGCCCCATGCAGATGCCTGGGGTGACCTGGGGCATATCAAACAGCACTAGACACTTATGCTCAAGCTACTGAATCCCTCCCATTGTCTACAACAATAGCCAAAATAGTATGCATTGCACAGACATCTTCATTTGTTCTCTGCCTTGTTTGCCATTTTAAAGCACTTTTTCTATCGGGTTTGAATTTGGTAGAGTATTTATTAAGTATTTATTTATTTTGTTTTGGGGACTTATTTCTGTTTCAGTTTGTTTATTTGCTTTTGTCTGTTTGTTTGTTTTGCTCCTACCTTTTGCTTTGTGTTTTATCTGTGCTGGGAGCTATGTGGAATATTAAATATTATACAACTCTGTATGCTAAATATAAATCAAACAGGTAGCCCAGCTTCCTAACCCTGTGACAGACTATCACCTGTAAAACCAAATGTGATGACAAATATTCTTATATATTTACCAGATGTGGAATTAATTCCAATTTTGGGGAAAGTATTCAGCACTAGACAGCAGATATTTAAGAATCAAATGTAGTAAAGAATGTCCAAATCTGAGAAAGATATGGCAGTTATGAGAGTAATGAATGGGATCACTCAGTATAAAGCAGCATATTCCATCTCCTGCCAAGGAATTCACATCTTCTGTAGACTCGCATTACATCTGATGGTCCATGTGTGCATCTTATGAACTTCAAGACATCCCTGATGGCAGTAGATACTCGTGTTAAAGCAATTGTAACTGCAGAGTATGGAGTCTAGAGAATGATGCATTCATCCTGAAGTAGATCCCTGAGGCTGGATTCACTCACAGGAAGTCAATAATACTTCATCTGTCTTATAGTTACTCAGATATCTAGGAGGGCTGGAAAACATAATACAAAACTTTCACATTGGTCCATATTTGGAGGTCATCTTGGTTACTTTTGATCAGCTTAAAAGTCATTAGACATCATGTTTAGTGAAAAAATGACTACACATAGGCTAGTCACTCTGGACTTTCTTTATAACCAGTAGACAAAAGTAAGGATTTTCAGGATTCAATTAATCAGATGTAAAAGACATATACATTACAGCAAAGGTAAATCATGACATTATAATGCACGCTGTACTATGAGACAAGTTGAAAGTGACAAATGAAGACAGAGACACTCAGTGCAAGTTGCCCATGATTAAAAGTAAATAATATAATTTTTGTATTTCAAAAAAATGCAGATCTAGAAAACCTTATTTTTTGTGTAATCTCGAAGTGCATACTGAGAAATAAATTTGCTAACAATTTTGTGACAGATCTGGCTAAATGTTTATTAGAATTTTAACTGTGAAGATTATAAATAGTTGTGTTTGTATTTATGGAAAAATTTTAAATATTCTTTTGATAACAGAATTTATTTTACAGGTTCAATGCTTCATTAATTTACAGTTTATCCCCTGATACACATTGCTCTTACTTGTTAGATTATATAAGTCAAAGCGAACTTCATACTGTGTGCTGTGAAGACCCAGTAATCCTTAACTCAAAAAAGCACTGGAAAAGCATTTGAAAGATCTGCTATAGTACAGTTAACTGTGCTACATTTTCTACTGGCATTTTATACATTTTATAAACCTAGATAGGCTATTATTCTGTCTTTCTGCTTTTCTTTTCTTGCTTGCCTTGTATGTATGACTTTCATAGCTCATTAAGTAGAAAAAAATTTTAAAATCAGTGAGCTCCATGCTCACCCTACACACCTAATCACAACTACAAAACTCTAGACAGTTAATGGTTTGGGTTTTTTCAGAATACTTAATTTCCAAATATTCACTTCCTGTGAAACTTTCTGTTGAGCCCAAACTTTGAATGGAGTCATCTGTATCTCTCAGCACAGCAAAATCAAGTTCAAGTTGTTGTCTTAATAAGCAAGTCAAGTTAAGTACAGTTCTGAAAAAAATTGAAGGAATTCCTGTGGGTTTGCTGTGGAAGTGGTTTTGGATTTAAATATTAAAGACTCAACAGTTTTAAGGGCTACAAAACAACAATATCATTGAATTGAATCGATTCTAGGGAGCATTTTGATATATAATTTATATATGTAAATTATTTATTACTTATGCAAATCAGTCTATTATGAAGAACCCCTGTGCTGAGAATGGCACTTCAGCCCATGAACCCATCAACTGGTAATAAAATAAATATTGAGTTTATCATTTAAATTTATCTATACTGATAACATAAAGCTGCAGATAAAGTTTGAGAATATGGTGCTTACTTTTGTACAGAAGATTTAAGAAAAAAAATCATCTATGCATTTATAATGCATAATAATGTGAATGTTCTGAAATACATCTCAGAATTAAAATTTATGTAACTATAAGTCTTAAAGGAACTCTGAGGATTTTTTTGCTGTTAGTGTTGTCCATATAATGTACTAGCTTTTGCCCTAAGAAATCTTGGCATCCAAGTGAATAAAATGAATAAGAAAATTCAAGCCTGCACTTAATCACAGGTAAAGGCTCTCAGAATTCTAGACATAATCAGAGGGAAAAAGTACCAAAAACATTCTATCCTTCTCTTTAAAACAGCAAGGAGCAATGTTAGTTTGCCTAATTAAAGGAGTGGAATAAAAGGTAGAACTTGTCAACACTAGGCTGTCATGATTACCACATGATTACCATAGATTTAGCTGTGCGCTCTCTTGGTTCACTGTTTTAAAACAGCACGACGTTAACAGTGTAACTTAAACTTCTTGATGGAAATTACCTCCTACTCATTAGGAGGATATTTCACGGAGCTGTGAACACCTGTGCCTGGACAAACAATTCAAGTACGTATAACTTTTTGAAAGAAACTCAAACATTCTATGTCTTGTCAGACACTGGTTTCTATTAAAAAAAAAAAAAAAAAAAAAAAAAAAAAGGATGGAACAAAACAGATTTTCCCCTTGGAATGATTTAGTTCATGTTTGATGTGTTGAAGATAATGTTATTAATCTGTACAAAAACATGATTTTACTACATATGGATGAAACAAAGGTCAAATATCATGTCTTAAGCCATTTCCTTCTGCTGGCACAAGGTGACTACTAGGTAAAATGACCCCCAAAATGCTCTTAGACTGCATCTATTTTAGATGTAATGCTTTCAGAAAGCACAAAAATGGTATGACAGAGGGTATTCCTACTCCCAAGCTAATTATGTTTTTTTCTGTCTTCTCTAGTGGAATAACCTTTCAAAGGTACCCAGAACATCACTTTTGTATCTGGACTTTCTTTTACTCCGTATTATTCATTAGCTTGTATACTTCTCTCTCTCTACGATATGTTTCCACATACATATTCATACATTTGTATTATCTGGAGTAATAAAACTTTCTTTATCTCTCCTCTCTGCCAAGCTCTGTAAGTTATAATTTTTCACTCCTAATCAAGCTCTTCATCTCTGACCATCTTAACTGACTCCAGTCAAGCTGAACTTATCACTTTTGAACACTGGGAAGATCACAAGTTCCTCACATCTCATCATCTTTCGTATCACATTTCTTTGTTTTACATTGTGATCAGTAAGATGATTTTCTCTTCTTCACAGATGACCTTGCAATTGTGCCCATAATCTTCTAACCTGAACTTAGGTTGGACCTTCCTTCTTACATAATTTCAGGAGCAATTATTCAAGTTGACAAAAGATGCAAGAAAATTAAAAAAAGGAAAAAAAGAAAACAAAGAAAAAGAAAAAGAAAAAGAAAAAGAAAAAAAAAAGGAAAAGGAAAAGGAAAAGGAAAAGGAAAAGGAAAAGGAAAAGGAAAAGGAAAAGGAAAAGGAAAAGGAAAAGGAAAAGGAAAAGGAAAAGAAAAAGAAAAAGAAAAAGGAAAAGAAAAAGGAAAAGAAAAAGGAAAAGAAAAAGGAAAGGATTTGTGGCAGTAGATGTATACAATAATTATTTAATCTAATTCTCAAAGCTGCTTACAGGACATAGCCCAGCGTGGAATCTGCTATACCAATAACAAAACAGTGTTATGATCCTTCTAGGTATCCATAAATTGTCTATTGGAGATTTTAATGCATGAGCACCCAGAATCATTGGCAAAGCAACACTAGACTCACATCTTTCTCTAAGATATCAAGAAAGTAGGGAGAAAAAAAAAAAAATCAGCTACCTGACTTTGCTGCCAGTTATGAATATAGACATGAAGAAACTGTATTAGAACACAGACTGTAGTTATCATTGTGGATGGAATTTGGTCCAACATACTTAGAGGAAAATACAGCTCATATTAAGTAAACACTGCTGGCTATGCAGCTGATGGCACTTCTGTTTCAAGACAGTTCAAAAGGAGGTACTTCCGTAGATAAACTTCATTAAAGAGATTATTCCAAACTTTATATATTTTTTTATTCCTTCTTTTACAAAATGAATATCCTAATTGTGTTTTTTTTTTTTTTTATTTCTTTTATTCAGAGTGTGCAGACAATAAGTGAAACAGAAGTGCTGATCTAAAATGAAAATCCCACTTTGACAAGCCAGAACAAAACAAGGAGCAGATGGAAATCCTGTTACAAAGACACTACTTTTGCATCTTTCAGTTTCTTTTAGATGATAACATTGTAGGTATGAGATGGAGAAGCATTCAAAAATTTGTCTAAAAGGAGAGAAAGTTCTAACAAAACAAGCAAGAATACCAATAGATTTGCACAGAGGGAAAACATCTTTCACTGTTTGATATTCAATGTGTTGCACATTAAAAATAAAAAAATGAAATTATTCCTGATTACAAAAACCTAAGAACTACTCAAGTTTAGAAGATGGCCAAACACAATTTCTAGGCGTAACTCTCATATAACACCATCTCAGTATGAAAGAAAAAATATCGTAGGCTGACTTTCTCTTCTGTACTGATCTCTGTTTAGAACTTTGATGTTTGTTACATTCACTCAGAAAAACGGTTTTTTCTCATAGCTTTAAAAGCGTCCCATTGTATGACAAACAATGCAGAAAATTAAATTCTGTTAAAAAAACTGAGGTCCCAGAAATCAATGATTGAATTTGGTGGAAGTGTGTTTGAAGTAAGAAAGGTAGAATTTCGCACTGCTTAGTGCTCAGGAAGAAGGTGATTTCCAGCCACTGTAATATTCACGGTAAAACTGATCTCAGAAAATCTCACCAAACTGTAGAGATTCAGCCAAGAGAAGAAATAACTCCTATATTACAAGGGAACATGAGGTTTTATTGCCATCATTTTCACTGTGTTATCTGTTCTTTCTTCAGACAGCCAGAGACTGGTAGCAGCTTTAGGAGTGAGAGTTCTTCCTTACAGCCAAATTTAATGCCCAGCTGCAAACTATTTTTCCTCCAAGAAAAATATTAGTTCTGAAGAACTGAAATAACACCCCATTTTATTAGGAGTTTATTGTTTTGTTATTAGAAAGAGAAGAGAGGAAGAGGGAAAGTGATGTGTCTTTAAGCTTGATATCTGAGCCAATACTTTTCCTGGCATGAACTTAAAGCCAAATTTAAAAGTTTGCTTGAGATCCAGAAGCTATAGAAAAATAACACCAGTCAGAAAATGCACTTAGAGCCAATTGGAAGTCTTTACAAACTCACTGTATACTTCAGCCTGTGTTTGTTCTTCTAAAATGATGGAACTAGTTGAAAGGCATGCAGGAATGAAAACAACTATAGCTTATAAATTTGAAGCCCTTAAGCCATAATATAATCTATTAAACATTCAACTAGGCATTGTTGTGCTCAGTATCACAAAGCTGCTCGCTCACTTCCCCCCATCACTGGGAGGACGGAGAGAATCAAAAACAAAATAGAACAAATGGGTTGAGATAAGAACTAATTACTAAGGCAGAAAAGGGGAAAAAAATGCAATTATGCACAAAAATGCAATTATAACTATATATACACTACACTTTTAAAACCTTCCATATGATGCCAAATGTTATACAACAGTGCTGGGCCTAATTCATACTAGATGCCCTGGCTCCACCCCTACCACTGTATCATCATTATGGCAGCAGCCCTTTCCCAAATGAGCAGCCTGGGTTGATCCCAGGAGTATTCACATCACCCAACAACAACCAAAGCTTTGGCGTGCTATTAGTACTCTCTCAACTGAAACCAGGACAGGAACTCAAGTAGAATGTGACTTAACTGCAGAAATTTTCAAGCGAAAATTTAGATGATTAGAGACTTTAAGTACTTTCCTAGTTAGGTGGGATGTCTGTAGATAAAACTACTGAATCCAGATACATACACTGTCTAAATTTTGTGTCAGATATTTAGTCATTTTTCTTTTAGTACTGCATCATTTATTATTTTATTCAATTATTTTTATATAACCACATCCTGCAACATACAAGACCTTTTCTCCATCATATGTGAAAGGTTGTGGCTGTCAAAGTTCCTACTGACTACAAAAAGGGAATCACTCTCACTATTAATAAAGGGAGAAAGGAAGACTTGTGGAACTACAGGCCAGTGAACCTCACTTCTGTGCCTGGGAAGCAAATCCTCCTGGAAGAGATGTTAAGGCACAGGAGGTGATTTGAGGCAGCCAATACAGATTCACCAAAGGCCTTCTATGATGGAATGACAATATCAGTGGACAAAGGAAGGGCAACTGAAGTTATTCTACCTAGACTTGTGCAAAGTCTTTGTCATAGTCCCCCATCATATCCTTATCTCTAAATTGGAGAGAGATGGATTCGAAGGCTGGACTATCCAACAGATAAGGAATTGGTTCAGTGGTCACAGCCAGAAGAATTGTGGTCAATGGCTCTATGTCTAGGTAGAGGCCAGTCATGGGTGATATCTCCTACAGATCTCTCTTGGGGCCACTACTCTTCAACATCTCTATCAGTGACATAGACAATGGGTTCAAGTGCACCCTCAGCAAGTTTGCTGATAACTTCAAGCTGAGTGATGCAATTGATACAATGTAAGGAGGGGATGCCATCCGGCCTGGAGAGGCTTGAAAAGCAGGCCCACATGAACTGAATGAGGTTCAACAAAAACCAGTGCAAGGTGTTGTGCCTGGATCAAGGCAACCACAGATAAGTGTATAGGCTGGGAGAAGAACTCATTGAGAGCAGTCCTGCAGAGAACTTGGGGGTCCAGGTGGACAAAAAGCTGGATATAAGCCAGCAATGTGTGCTTGCAGCCTGGAAAGCCAACAGTATCCTGAGCTGCATCAGAAGAGGGGTGGCCAGCAGGTTGAAGAAGGTGACTGCCCACTTTTGCTTTGCCCTTATGAGGTCCCATCTGGAGTATTGTGCCCAGGCCTGGGGCCTCCAGCACAAGAAGGACATGCAGCTGTTGGAATAGGTCCAGAGGGCCAGAAAAATGGTCAAAGGGCTAGAGTACTTGTCCTATCAATTAGAAGGAATTAAATTAGAATTTTATTTATTATTTATTATTATTTAATTAATAGGAATTAAATTAGAAATTAGGAATTAAAAAAGAATCTTAAAGAAAATGAAATCACTTTGGTCATTTTCTCCTTAAAATAATCTTGGACCTTGTCTGAAGCTCACTCGGTCTGTCAAAGCATGGGCAAGGATGAGATCCATTTGATCAAAAATACAATTCTACATTAGATTTCCGTGTAATAAAATCAATGGTTTTAAAGATTTACTTCAACTTCTTCACTGTGATTTTTTTTTAATACCACTTCTCTCCTTCTTGCAAAAATAATAGCAGTGCTAAATAAACCCAATGAAAATGACATTTTAGTTAAGAGAAAGGTTATTAAGAGAGCTAAAAGTGTTTATGGTAAACTCTGTGCTAGGTGTTCAGAAAATTCTCTATGAACAACATCTTATACAGACTATTATTGGAAAATACATAAACTGCTGAAGTGATGCCATCTGGTATATCTTATGCTCCAAATAACAATTCTCATTTAAATATATTGAAAGGTAGCTGCACTGTTGACTTTTTTTCCTGTGGGATTTTGTATAAATTATTCTTTTTATTAAAAAATAACATAAAACCCAACAGAATTTAACCTGTGGGATTTTTTTTTTTCTGACCCATGTTAAGGACAGTAAACTACTGACAGATTACCAGAAAATACTGTCAGACATTTCCCTTGCGTCTCCTCTTTCATTTCTCTCTGTATTTGCAATTACTTTCCTGGATGCCTATCTGCTTGGTTGCCCAGCAGTTGTATTTCATTCAAGCCTTACCTGCATATTTTTTAGATTGTTACGTAATGCTGAATTCCTGATTTGCAATGCATTATGCCCTGTCTCCTGTGATAACTCTGTCTGCTTAACAGGCCAGATGATGCCTATGGATGCCACGAGAAGCAAGGTAGAGCAACACTTCTTAGTTCTGCTTGTATTTTTCATAGTTTTTTTCAATGTTAGACTAGGGAGGGAGGAAACATGCTGTCGTTGTCACTCTGTTATATTGCAGACCATTACTTAAAACCTAGGAGACAGAAAATTGGGAATAGGTCTACAGAAGCTCATATTCTTCAAGAGAAAAATAGCTGAATAGAACGCTGGGTAAACATTTGTTTATACATCACACTCAGAGTGACTGGGGGAGGCCTGTAGTTATTTAGAGGCACAGAAAGATGTAACCAGTAGGAGATCTGAAAAAGTATAAGATGAAATGAGTGAGTAGTGAATATCTAAGGATAGGAAGTCAGAAAAGAGGCTTAAAGCTAAGGTTGAAGATTTTGAAGCAAAAGAAGGTATAGTCCATTAAAAGATTCCTAAAATGGATCAGTGTGTTATGAACACTGTGCTATACAATAAAAATCAAAATGTACTGATTTATATAAAGTTTTATATAAGTGTTTTTTTAGTTATAACTAATGGCACTTATGCCTCATGCACTCAAATAATATCACGGTTGTTGAGTAGTAACACTATGTCTTCTTGCTCAAACTCTGGTTGAAGCCAAAAACAAGAATTCAAAAACACTGAAATCAAAGTTTCCTCTTGCCAAAGAAGGACTGGAAGGATCAGAGTGTGGCAAACCATTTTCTGACAGTTATTTAGAATCTGCTCTGAAGTTCTGTCACTTCTGTGGGCTGTAGCTTCTGTTATCAAAATGATCTGTTAGCTCTGATGGAAAAAGATTTATTTAAGGATGAGATGTTTTTGGTTGCATGTTTTATCAGCCAGCATGCAAATTTCACGTGTACTTGGTTGACTGAATATATTTTACTTGACTATAATTTATCAACATTAGAGTACACATTTCTGAGCTTCCTTTCAGTTGCAACCTGATTTCCTATAACTATTTATGCATCATTGTTGGCTCATCTCCTTTTAATGCCTCTTGCATTTTTTAGTCAAATTCAGACAAATTCAACAATGGAGATCCCAAAACTGGCAAAATCTCATGAGAATTGGAGAATGAGTAAAGGAGAAAGAGATGAAGTAATGTACCACTACAGATCACAGAATCACAGAATCGTAGGATTTGGAAGAGACTTCTAGAGATTATCTTTTCCAGTCCCCTGCTAATGTAGGTTCTCTGCAATAGATTGCACAGGAAAGCATCCAGGTGGGTTTTGAATATCTCCAGAAAAGGACACTTCACAACCTTTCTGGACAGCCTGTTCCAGAGTTCTGTCACACTCACAGGACAGAAGATTTTCCCTGATGTTCATATGGTACTTCTTATGTCTCAGTTTGTGCCTCTTGCTCTTTGTTCTGTCACTCAGACCAAATGAAAAGATCTTGGACTCATCCACTTGACTCCTGCACTTTATGTACTAATAAGCATTAATGAAATCCCTGTCATGGTTTTGTGATTTTTGGTTATCAGTATATCACATCATAACATCATGCAGTGCACTGGGAGTTAAAGTGTTAATGCTCCAATTCTGGGTACCTATCGGATATTCCAGTATCATAGTAAAATAAGTTTTCCTCCACAGATTGCTGCTGCTGTTTTTTTTCCCTTCCTTGAGCCCAGCTCCCATCTCCCTACCCTTTTTCCCTTTTATTTCCCATTTTGTGGGGGTCTACTGCCCCCCTGTCACGGGCATAGACTGATCTAGTTAACTCTGTGACAATCCCCCTTCATTCTTCTACAGCCTGAACAGTCCCAGGTGTCTCCTTATTATTTCTGACGCCCTTCACTGGACTCTCTCCAGTATTTCCCTGTCTTTCTTGAACTGAAGAGCTCAGAATTGGACACAGTACACCAGATGTGGCCTCACCAGGACAGAATAGAGGAGGAAGATCACCTCCCTCAACCTGCTGACAGCACTCTTTAATGCACCCCAGGATACCATTGGCCTTCTTGGACACAAGGGGACATTGCTGGCTCATGGGCAACATGTTGTCCACCATGACAACCAGTTTCTTCTCTGCAAAGCTTCTCTCCAGTCAGTCAGACCCTAACCTGTTCTGATGATTGCAGTTGTTCCTCCCCAGGTGAAGAACTACATTTGCCCTTGATGAGCCTCATCATAATGCTCTCCACCCAACTCTTCAGCCTTCTCAGATCTTGCACTACCTTTTGGTGTGTCAGCCACTCCACCCAGCATCGTACGTCAGCAAACTTGCTGAGAGTGCACTCTATCTCTTCACCAAGGTCACTGATAAATATGCTGAACACAGCTGAGACCAGTACAGACCCCTACAGATGTCCAAATGGACTCTGTGCTGCTGATCTCAATCTTCCGTCAGAACTCTGCTAGTCAGCAAGTTTTCAATCCACCTCACTGTCCACTTGTCTATTCCACACTTCCTAAATTCCTAACTACAAGAGTTTTATGGGAGATAGTTCCAATAGCCTTGATGAAATCAAGGTACACAACATCCACTGCTCTCCCCTCACCTACCCAGCCACTGATGACATCATAGAAGGCTACCAGATTGGCCAAAGATAATTTTCCTTTGGTGAATACATACTGACTACTGATATTGATAACCTCTTTTTTTTCTTCCCCTTGTTTTCAGATAACATCCAAAATAAACTGCACCACCACCTTTCCAGGGGCTGTGGTAAGGCTGACCAGCGTGTAGTTACCCAGCTCCTCCATCTTGCCCTTTTTGTTGACTGGAATATCATTGGCTTTCTTTCAGTCTTCAGGCCCCTCTCCCATTGATCCTTGCCATTGATCCTTATCATGGATGATAAAGAGCCATTTGGCAATTGCTTCTTCCAGCTCCTTTAGCACTCATTGGTGCATCCCGTCATGGCCCACAGATTTCTGTGTGTCAAGTCTGCCTAGACTGTCTCTGAGGAGATCTTCCTTTCCTGGCCTGCATTAGAAATAGCGTGGCCAGCAGAAGCAGGGAGGTGATCATCCCCCTCTACTCAGCAATGGTGAGGCTGCACCTCGAGTTCTGTGCTCAGTTTTGGGCCCCTCACTACAGGAAAGATGTTGAGGTCCTGGAGCATGTCCAGAGAAGGGCAACAAAATTGGTGAGGGGTCTGGAGCACAAGTCTAATGAGGAGAGGTTGAGGGAGCTGGGATTGTTTAGTCTGGAGAAGAGGAGGCTCAGGGGAGACTCTACAACCTCAGAGAGTGGTCAGGCACTGGAATGGCTGCCCAGGGAGGTGGTGGAGTCGCCGTCCCTGGCAGTGTTCAAGAGGCATCTGGACGACATGCTGTGTGATATGGTTTAGTGCTTGTGGTGGCAATGGTGATGAGGAAACAGTTGGACTAGATGATCTTATAGGTCGTTTCCGACCTTGTGATTCTATGATTCTATGATTCTGTGATTCTATGATTCAAACTCTAATTTATCTTCAGGGATAAATTCTTCTGGGATCCACAAGGGCAGTAATTAAAAACTGAAGCAAAGGAATCAATCAATAACTCTGTCATCTTAGTGTCCTCCATTACTGGCTCTTGTCATTGGAGGCACTTAAACATTTGTCATTCTTTTGGTTGACTGGGCTTAATCTCCAATTGGTTGCATTAAAGCAGGGGAAGACTAGGGGCAATGGAGACAGATGAAAGGAAATGGGAAATGGAGGAGGAAGGGAGTGAAGATATAAGTGACTGAGGTGAGCTAGATATGGGTTATGGGCATGACTGCTGGATCAACATAGGCTTGCTATCTCATCCAGTAAGACAGAAGTAGCCTGGATGGCTGGTCCTGCACTAATACCCCAGGGCCACATACTCACCCCACCTCCCTTCTGCCCAGCCCAACCAGTCTACGTGATCTGCATTTCTCACTTTCATATAGCATGACAAAGCCATTACACTGATACCTGGGATAGTACATGCTACAAGGCATTTCTGAGTAGAGGTAGAGACCCAAAAGTGTGTCCAGGAGAGATGAGCAGACATCTCTGGGCATAGACCAAGGACCTCAGAGGTTTCCCCTGACCTTAGTTATGTAGACAGACCACCTTTTTCCTTATCCAGAAGATTTTCTTCTGCTAGAACAGTATTTTCTGCCCGTAGAGCTACACACATTAAGACAACAGCTAGTAATAAGTCTCGCTAACTATAAAATGACTGCAGTATCTGAAACTGGTAAGTGGAAAACCATCTCTTGCATTAACAGCCCTACTACTGTGAGAACTGTTATATCTAGGCTGGAACCATTAAGAAAGCCATGTGTGAAAAGCACAGGCAATATACTATTGCATAAGCCCACTTCATTCTGAGGCTAAAGCTGTCAGCTGTTGGCCGATGTTTACTTCACCACAACAAGACTACTGTAAATAATTAAAAAGCTTCTATTGTTTCCTTTCTAATTCATGTGTTGTATAGTTGGTTTATTGTTGTTGAGTACAACTTACAAGGATTTCCTAGGCCAGCTTATTTATTTTATTTGGCTGTTGAGCCCTGTTGCTATTTGGAAATTTCCTGATTTTGGTTGTATTTTCTGGTCTGCATTCAGAGGCCTTTGAGCTTGAGAAATATAAAGGGAGAAACTGTTATGGTTAATCAAACACAGAGGTGGTTAGCATGAACCTCATGCAGTAGCCCTACTCGCACCCTTGAGCTCCTGGAGTCTTTCATCACCATCCTCCTCACCCTTCTTCCTCCCAACATTACAGAGCAAATGTAAAACAAACTAATTGTGGAAAACCAGAAGATGAGAATGTTGAGACCTCACGGCTCCACAGAAACAGTCACATCATCTTCTATAAAATGCACAGGCAAAAAATGCTGAGAGAGTCCATCTGCTGGCTCATGGTCATCCTGCTGTCCACCAGGATCCCCATGTCCCTTTCCCCTATGCTGCTCTCCAACTGGTCTCAGTTGGAGACCAGTACCACCAGTACCTATACTGGTACCTGAGGTTGTACTTGTCCAGATACAAGACTCTACATGTGCCCTTGTTAGATTTCATCAAATTTCTCCCCACCCAACTCTCCAGCCTATCTAGATCTTTCTGGATGACAGCACAGCCTTCTAGTATGGCAGCCACTTCTTCCAGTTTTGTGTCATCAGCAAACTTGCTGACAGTGCACTCTATTCCCTTATTCAAGTTGTTGATGAATGTATTGTATTGTACAGTACTGACCTATGAGGGACTACACTAGATACAGGCCTCCATCTAGACTCTTTCCTATTGACTACAACTCTCTGGCTTCTTCCCTTCAGCAAGTTCACAATCTACCTCATTACCTGATCATTCAGACCGCACTTCTTCAGTTTAGCTTCCAGGATGCTGTGGGAGACAGTGGCAAATGCTTTACTAAAATCAAGGTAGACCACATCCATTGCTTTACTGTCACCTATCCACTTGGTTATGTCTTCATAAAAGGCTATGATGTTGGTCAAGCATGACTTCCCTTTTTTGGAGCCATGTTGACTGCCCCTAATGATCCTCTTATCCTTGATATGCCTAGAGACAGTGCCAAGTATAAGTTGTTCCATCACCATTCATCTCCAGATGGAGGTGAGGCTGACTGGCGTATAGTTATCTAGGTCCTCCTCACCTTTTTTGAAGACCAGCTGGCAAAACACAATCATGGAGGCAGCTCAAGCAGTTGTGGAGCCATATCCATCACTCAGCAAAAAACAAAAAATTAGCCCCAAATAAATTCATCTTTACGCAGTCCAAGCAAGCAAAAATGTTGGACATCCATGCCCTTGATGATGGGCTACTTGCAGCAGTATCATTATCATTATCATAACAGAATGAACAAAACAGCGGTCTGATTAGTTTCCTCATTCACCACAGTTAAAGTAATGATGTTTAATAACATGGTACAGAAGATTACTTTACTGTTCCATAGTGCTCCTCAGCAACACTGATCCCACTTCATGGGTTCAAATATGAACAAAATACTCCCTCCTACCATTGGATCCTGCTTTTGAAAATATGATCATTCAAGCAGAACAGATGAAACAGTTCAGAATAAACAAGACTAAAACTAGTCTGATTTTGTTCAGTTTGTGTCAGTTCAGCTGTGACAGCTGCCCAAGGTGCCAGTTAGTATTAACTATGCCACTGATACTGTGCTAGGACTCTATTTTGCAGACTGGAATTCTGAGCTGACAAACAGGTTTTGCTGTTTGCCATGTGCTCTTGCATTTGCTCATCCATCTGGACTGATATGCCTAGCAAGAGATTAGCTCTATGGGCCCTTGATCCTTTGCAAAGGCCTCTAGGCAGTTCCGTCTCGCACATGATAAATAATAAATAACATTAATGGAATGCCAAGAATGTCATTAATAATTTTCAGATATGTAATTCATATTTAGAAGCATTTCAGGCATTGTAAAAAGCTCAACTACCAATGACACCAAAATGTTTGTCTAACTGTGTGACAAAGAAGAATCTGTGGCCACTAAGAATGTGTCTGGTTTTTTTTTCTTTTTCTTTTTTTTTTTTTTTTAACTTGAGATTCTAATTATAATTGACTAAAAACTTGACAGCTGAACATTGGCAAGAACTGATCTTATAACTTAAAAGCTCATGGCCATCAACAGGGCTATTGGGGTTGTTCAAGGCTAATGATATTGATACAAGTAGCCCATGCAAAAAAGAATACTTTAGAGCTAATACATAAGTCATTACATATAGTCTGAATGTGAAATCAGTTGACAGCAAATGGGTACAGGGAAAAATGCATAAATGCTACAGAAAAATATGTATGGAGGACAGTCACTGACAAATGACCAGGGAAGGAAAAAAATCCCCGCAGAGGAAGCTGTTAATATTGTTACATGCCATCAGAGCATGAAATAAGACTGGAAAGACATGTATAAAGAGAAGAACAACTGAATGCTTCTCACTGTGATGAATGCAATTTAGTAAACTATTTCAGCTGCTGAAGTTGGAAAATAAGATTTCTCAAATCAAGACCCAACTCTTCTTAATCACTGAACCATCTCAGCTGATGCAAAAAAGATTTTCTTCTATTTCTTCTATGTGGTATCACAAATAAGCATGGCACTTTGCAAATGAAAGAAGACACAAAAAAAATTTACAGTATAATTCAACCAAAGTGATGAAAAATCCTAGCAATTTCAGACTCTTAAAGCTAAGTCCATAATTGAATTATCTTTGTGATCATGGCCAGAGTGCCAGTATTTTTCTGGACTGAACCTCATGACAAAACTTGTGCAACATGAACACCAGCAAATTGCTTTAGCTAGAAAGAACCTGCTGTTAGAGGGGAACGAGGGCAAAATTCTATTTGAAACAATAGGTAATTAATGCAGGCTTCATGAAGGAAGGTTGGTGTCTTGTTGTCATTGTTGTCAATCCCCTCTGACATGGTTGTTTTCAATGTATAGAGGGTGTCCCAGCTGATATACACACTAGTTGCCACTTCAGTAGCACCTGGGTCTGCTGGTGATCCTGTGCCACCTGTGTCTTATGTAGATGTTTTGAACACTAGAAGGCATTTTAGATGGCACAAGACATTGAAGCTTAGGTGCAAAGAAATTTAGGGGGCTTCTCAGCTGATGAAAAATAGAAGACTGCTTTCAGGTGAATCCTAGTACTGCACAAGAAAGTTTCAAAAGAAATTCCCTTCCAGAAGGGCAAACTTTATTTTTATTTTTATTTTTATTTTTAATAAATTTAACACCACTAATCTCAGGAGCATTTCCAGAGGACCAGATTTGGATGCTCAAATATTTTTGCTGGCCACCTTATGAGACACACTAGGATATTCAAGATATCTGCTTGGAACTTACAGATATGACACAGAGTTTTTGGAAGACTTCCACCCTTTCAAACTAGGTTTGTTTAAGTTGTAAAAATACAGATTTCTCTCTACTGTCCCTTGAAATGCCCTAGCTTACTACACCTGGCCTCCATTTGCCAGGTGTAGTAAGTGATATATCTGATGACCAGGTGGACTTTTTTGCACTTGAATATTTGAAAATAACACTGAACACTTATATTTAATCAACTGAACCAATGAAAGTAAAGGCACATTGCATGAAGCCTTAAGCAGCTGGAAAATTGGAGCTTGGAGCATTTGGACCAGTGACTAAATGCCTCACATTCATCCACAGCTGGGCAGTTCAGTTCACTTCAAATTATTATTGGGTGTGTTTTGAATCTTCTGTTGAATACTGTTTTAGAAGAAGTCATTTCAAGATGATGACTCAAAAGAAGATAGCACAAATATCATTCACAGTAGCTATCAACAGCTGAAAGTGTCTTTCTCAATTCTGCAGTGAGTGCTAATGCTTTTTCACGAAAAGCATTTGGCAAGACACAGTAATACATATCAGCAAGTAGGGAGTTTCAAATTACTTTAGCAGCTTTTTTAATTATCTTAACTGGTTCTTGGAATCTTGTGATTGTAAGAAGCCTCTATTTGTAAGATCAGATAGCAGATGCCTAGAGCTCTATAAGCAGTATAGATTCATCCAATTCTCCAAAGAAATTATCTTTTATTCCTATTCCATATAAGCATGAAAAGGAATTTCTCCTTTCCCCAATGTTTTCTATCAGCCCCCCAGTGCTTTTTTTTTTTTTCCTTCTTCACTGTTAGTGCATCACATCATAGAAAATTGTTGCTAGATTAATCAATATGGGAAAAAAATACATATATATCAGACATATATTTTGTAGAACACTGGAGAGGCAACAAATGGAAAATACATGATAAATTAGAATACACATATAACTTCCAACAAAAGTCATCAGTGTTCCTGTTATTTAAACATGCATCATGACACTAAGGATTGTGATACATTCTTGTGTTTTATAATTTGCACTGTGCCATGAAATACTTTAAAACATAACAGAAAAACAAAGTAATCTTACAATATTTTAAATGCATCTGCATAATATCACATGCACTTTAGCGTATGTGCAGCAGATGTTTTCTTATATTAAATATAGGGAAATATGTTTCTTTTAGAGTAGGAGAGTAGGTGGTGAACAAAAGGTTTTGCTGGATTCAGTGCCTGAAATACAACAAATATACCAAAATACTGCTAACTTACAATAGGTAGATCAGACCTTTAAAAATAAAATACTGGAGGGCCACTCATTCTTTATCACAAAAAAGAAAAGAAAAAAAAAAAAAGGATTCTGATAATTGTCATAATCTTCCACAAATAGATTTAGGATATCATATAAAAGAACACAAAGGTTTTTCAGTTGTGTCTCTGGCCCACCTTTCTTAGAAATAATTCGATGTACAGTCATGTAGGATAATGAAGAGGTTTTTGGTTTATACATTTGGGGAGGCATCTTCTAAGTTGCATGAATGCACTGGATGCCACGTTTTCAGTATTTAGTCATTGCAATCTGTCAGAGCTATTTATCAAAGCCCAGTACATTTTTCATAAATGCCCCTAATCTAAGGCCCACTTCCTTTCTTGTTTAAACACGGTCAGATTTAGTTAATTTCCAGGATACCACCTTGGTTCCTGTTCTAATGTTGATAGTGAGCTGTTCAAAACTGCTTAATAACCAGTGCAACACCAGCTGAGCATCTGACTTCATACATCTTCAGAAGCTTTTTCTTCAGCATGCTCATTCTGAGGCAGGGAAAATAACTCCTAGATCTAACTCTGATTCACACAAATTTCAGTGAGATTTATGCCACTTAGGTGAGGGGAATTATGTCCTTTTCAATGATTCAGTGCTGGCTGTAAGAAAAACATGGATAACTCTTTGGGGGTGTATGCTTAATTTTTTTCAGTTTTACACATGGAGGTTGGTATGGAAATGTAATTGAAAACATAAATAATAAATGTATTACTGGCACAGGAGGTAGATGTAGTTTCTTGAGTTGTTGGCTCATGCCTGTGGGAACAGCAGGGTGGCATATTTTTCATGTGGTTTAAAATCCAAGCTGTTTTAAATATTATTGAGCACCAAACAAATTAGTGACTGAAGTCTATTAAGCTTCCTAAGAATTTCCTTCTTGGATTTTACCTGGGACTAGCCAACTAAAACCACACTAGTTCACTCATCCTTCTGGAATTGCTTAGTACATTTCTAGGCTTTCTAATGTGCTCATTTCCATGCTATCTGACAAATAATAAGTATATTCTTTTAACATAGACATCTCTCTTTAGCAACCAAGGCACTGAGGTTCATAGGATCTTGTTTAAATTGCATAGGAAGTCAGTAGCAGGATTTGGAACAGCCTAGATCTTTTAAGGCCTGGACTTGTACTTGAGCCACAAAAACCTTCTAAACACCCTTCAATGACTAATTCATTGGCAACACTTTTCCCTTATATTGGCCAGTGAGACCCGAAAAACACGTTTATGACTTTTCTAACAGGATTCTACTAACTAGCTGGTAAATATTTTCAGTATCAAGGGCATGAGCAAGCAAATAGAGTCCAGCCTCACAGCAGCACAAAAGTGGCTAGCCATCTGTGAGCCTCAGAAGGTTCAGAGGTTCAATTTGGCGACCTACCAAAAAGTTCAGATACTTACAGAGCTTATCCAAACGATCTGAACCCTCAAGAATGCAGACTTAGGCCTCCTGAGAACAGACTTTTTAGTTAGATTTCCATTTCTTTCTGTTCCCTTTTATGCCAGAAATGCAACAAAAACAGCCTTTGTTTTAGTTTGAGGGTTGTTTTTTGTTGTTCTTGTTGTTTTTGTTTTTGTTTTTGTTTTGTTTTGTCTTTAATTTGAGAGTTCTAAGTGAAACCAGAAGCATCACACAGGAGCACAGATTTACACTGATGCAAAATGTAATAGAGGTCTAATCAAAACTCATGAAGGTTTAGTTTGAATTTGTGAGTGTGCACTTGTGTGTGTATGCGTGTGCCCACATATGCACATAACTTACTTTTCAGTCTATACTCACTGGCCCCTTCAGAGGGGATACTGTTGCAGTTAACTTGTCTCCATATAAAATAGGTGAGAAATTCACCACTTGTTGCCCCAGTGGATTGCTCTTTGAATATTTTTCATTGACCACCAAGAATCCAACCCACTTAGAAATTACATTCAAAATCTGTTTGCCTCTCCATATGAAGTTATCTAGGGTGAATTCAGTAAGGATTACTATGTCACTCACCCATATGCACGACTGGGAGGGAGCAAATGAACAAATGCTGATGTAGTTCTTATCATCGCTACTTCTAAGTCTTATCTTTTAGATACACGGTGAATTGGTATCATTTTTCCCTGTTTGTGTTTCAGGACAGCATATCATGGGTTGGTCTGCACTAGATGGTAGAAGTAGGATCAATCAATTTCCTTTCCACTGTATTTGGTGGCTTGAAAAATGTCATGTACTGCCCAGAACATTAAGTGACCTGTGACAATTGAATGCTTGAATGAAAAATAACAGGTTTTCTTTTTCTTTACTTGCTCTTTTATTTTTTGGTGTTTATTTTCTTCTGGTACGTCCTGAATAGTAATGGATACAGAAAACTATAGGATGAAATCCCAACTTTGAGTACTGAGACACTTGAGAATGCCACCTTGTCATTTGTCACAGATGAACTTTTCCTGGTCCATTTCAGCACAGATCCTAATCAGCAATAAAAGGGGAACCAAGATGTAGCATAATTTCTGTACTCCACAGAAAAAAAAAAAATGTAAATTATTTAGGCATTAGACCAAAGAAAGCCCAAGAGATTAGCTATAACTTTTGACAATATTGTCTGTGAACTCATGACCAGTAAATTGGCACTTTAAGTTGGTATTGCTTTCTTATTTTTTTCTCGTTTTCCATAAAATTGTTCAGTAACTGTAAATTAACTTTTAATTCTTTATACCTTTAAATGGTATAATATCATGAAAGTGAGAAAGAGAAATACAGAAAAAAAGTTTTAGAAATGCATATTAACATCCTTTGCTAGTACACAGTCTTTCTCAAATTTTCTAAATATAGCTGGTTTTATTCAAAATTTTGAACCTAATAGCCTTAACACATTGTGCAAAAATATTTTATCAGGTTCATTGTTCACAAGCATTTTCCTTTCACTCCTCATGCCCCACAATTTCTCTGTTTAACTAAACACATAGGAAATTAACAAAGTCTGTGACCTAACAAGTGGCAATTCATAAATTCATTAGATTAAAAAAGACTAGTAACATAGCAATTCCTTTAATAGGTTTCCTTCCAATCTCTAATTTACATTTCTGTCTGCCCTGGCAAAGATATTACTTCGTTAAGACTTTTTTTCCTAAATTAGAAAAGTTTTAATGACTTCTCTTATTTATTGCTTCCATATGAAAGTAGTTATCTTTCTTGCAAATGGAAATGAGACCCAAAATTGCAACAAATGGGGCCAAGCCGTTGAGTGCATATGTTCCTTTTTGGAGAAAGTACACATGCCTGATCGAATTAACTTTAACCTCTCTGTCCATTGAACAGACATCCTCTAATGTGGGGGCTTTTAAAACTGTTCTCATTAAATTTATTTTGAATCGCTGAGAGCACTCTATCACGGTTTCAGCAAATAACCTCTGATAATATTAAACACCTGGTAAGCACAGTACTCAGGGGACTTCGTGCTGCTGTGTTTGACCTATGACCTCCTACAGTGAAGTTCGGCCCTTGTGATCCACTCAGATGCAGACAAGAAAGCTATTCTGACGGAAAACACCTGCTTGCAAAGGCTAACCCCAAGCCAGTGCATGGCTGAAAAAAGTCAGCTGGGTAGAAAGAGAACAGAGCCCTGTGCAGGTGTTTCCTACAGCATGATGCAGTGAAAAAAAAAAAAATAATAAATAAAAAATAATAATAATTAAAAAAAAAATATATATATATATATATAAATAAGAGGGAAAATAAAGGATAATATGGGTAATAGTTAGGTCCTCCCTCAGTTGTTTATTTGGGTTTACGTAGCTCAAGTCTTTCCTGGTAGAAGTTGAGGAAATGAAAAAGAACCTACTGGTTCTCAAGTGTAGGCTTGATGGGTTTGGGCAGAGTCAGCTAAAGCAGATCTGAAACCCACTGGGCTCCAGTGGGACATACAGCAATGACAGAAGAAAAACAACTTGGAGGCTTTGTCCCTTCTTTCCTATCCACACAGCCCTCTCTGCTGCTGTGTGTATGTTCAGAAAAATTAAATAAATAAATAAATAAAAACAAAAATGAGGCAGGAATGGTTTCTTCCTCAGGAGAGTCCTTTTGTGTCTTATTTTCCTTTTACTGTGATGTCTTCTAATCAACTCTTACTTAAGAAATGCCTCATAAACAAGGAAGTAAAACCAACAACAATGAAACCTCCTGCTAGGGAAGAGAAAGAGGTAAATCCTATTTATTAAGAGAGTATAATGAAATAAAATGACAGGAATGGAAAACTAACCCTTTTGAAATTCTTCCATTGATTTCTTCATACACTTTTTTCCAAGGTCATTGTTGGTCTTGAATGTCACTCACTCAAACACTCTTGGATTGTCAACACACTTCTGTTCACCTGAAGAGAGTGCCTTCAGCTGTCCTCAATAAAACCTTTCCATTTCCAACAATCTCAGCTCTGGAGCTTTTAGATATTAAACAGCCAATTCTGGACCATTTAAAAAGAGAAGGGCAGCAGGGATAGAGGGAAAGGAGTGGCTGTTTTTGTGCAAGCAGACTTCAGCTACAACTTGTCAGAATTCATTTCTACTTTGCATTTTATAACCTTCCAGTCCGACTTGCTTTCCATCACTCTAGCAAAGAGGGGAAAGAGAGAAAGAGAGGAAGAGAGAAAAAAAGGGAGAAAGAAAGGAAGAGAGAAAGAGAGGAAGGAAAGAGGAAGAAAGGGAGGAAGAAAGAAAGAGTGACAGAAGGATAGTAAGAAAGAGAAGAAGACAGAGAGACAAAGAGAGGAAGGAAAGGGAGGGAGGGAGAGAAGGAAGGAAGGAAGGAAGGAAGGAAGGAAGGAAGGAAGGAAGGAAAAGAAAAGAAAAGAGGAAAAGAGGAAAAGAGGAAAAGAGGAAAAGAGGAAGAGAGGAAAGGAGGAAGGGAGAAAGGGAGGAAGGAAGGAAGGGAGGAAGGGAGGAAGGAAAGAATAATCAGCAAGCACAATCATACTAACAATTTGCCTTCATCTGCTGCCCAGCATCTTGGGCCAAAGATCAACATCTGAAAACGATCATTGGAACATATTAGTTGTTTTTTTATGTTTTTTTTTTTTTTTTTTCCAAGTCATATCAAACTACAGTGTAATAACAAGACATTTATTCCGTGGTATTTTAAGGTTTAAACAATTTGCAAACTACTTCCAAGATGACTAAGACAGAATCAGGAAGAACGCAAGTTCTTTAAGTAACTTCCTCACTGTTCCCTAGTCATACACTGGGAACACTTGACACCCAATTGCATTCATCCTGCTGGAAGTAAATGCAAGTCATCACTTCACATAAGGCTGTTGGTATGATTTCTGCCAGGACAGATAACAATGTCCTATTGTTGATGAGCCTCTGTCAGTTCCTGTTAGCAGTGAGAATGTCAAATTGTCAAGTGTTTTTAAGACCGGAAGGTGAGAGACAACCAGTACCAATTTCACTTGGAGCCAGAGGGTTGAAACTCCCCCCGATGTCTTCACTATACAGGGTAACACAATGTGATGGGAGGCTGTAGCCACTGGAAAAACAGTGAAGTTTTTTTTTAAGATTACTCTCTTGGGAGTGCAAAAAGGACAATATCTTTGCTTATTCTTTAGATAATCTCCAGAATGTCTCTAACAACAGCATAAAAATTACATTAAATCCAGACATTAGACCTGAAAATGTTTATCTGTAATTCCTTTGTTTTTGGAGGCTTCCCTCTACCCACCTACAGCAATGCTGTTCCTTAAATTTCACTACTGTTACTCAGATTGTGGTGCAGCCATTATTCCTGATAGAAGATAATCTAACTTGTAAAGAATTGTAACAGGTAATCAGGTTGCTTACTCTGTGGCCATGCATTAATGGACTGACAGTTCAAGGGTAGGTTCTAGCAAATGCCGATATTGCACTTCTGTCTCTACCAAGACTCCATTGGTGGAATGAGTGTAAAGGCACAGAGTTGAATTAATCTCACCTGGATTTCACCAAGGTCCACTGTGTTTTCTGCCAATGAAGGAAGCAAGGCGTCCCTAAGGAACCAGGTCATTTAAACAGAGAAAAGCTCCAAACAAGGTAGAGGTGTTTAGTGGAAATATTAGGAAAAAGGACTGGGACAGAACTTAGGACTGCTGAAAATAACATGCACCCTTTCTCATCCCTCATGGACATTCTATTGGGCTGAGCCCTGTAGCAGAGTCAGCTCAATGTAAGTTCCCATCTCATTGCTCTGCAGATAAAGGCACTTTGACTTTTAGGACTCTTGGCTTGACAGTTTCACTGGCACAATAATAAATATGAAGGAGAAAATTTAGAAAAATAGCACACTGAAGAAATATTTCATCCAAGCTTTATTAATCTTTCTCTTCTGGTTTAATCTCAAGTAATCAGCTTTCAACACTGACTGTTTAAATAGCCTACTATTATTCTCCCCAGTGTTAGCTGTCTCTTCCAAACCATTTCTGCATGAGCAGTAGTCAACTACAGCAAACAAGACAACAACATGCAGTCCTAGGGCTCTCCTGTTATTTCCTGCACTCAGGATACCTGTTTAGTTTCCCCACTGGTGCCTTCCTTATTCATCGTTATTATGCCCTGGTGTTCTCCACGTGGCAGTCCCAGTTTCTGGCTGAGCACTAATCCTACCAGGACCTTTTCCATAAACCTTTATTCACCATTTCACAGTATGAAATAATTGTTATTGTCTCCCAATTTTTAGGTGTTAATGAGATACATGAGGAAGGGAAAGGAGTCATAAAGAGATTGTGTTTTCCTCACAACATCTGTCTCAAGTGCTCTGCTCTGCCCATTCTGCTGAATTTTTTTAAATTAATGTTTTTCTTCTTGTTTTGGTGTTGTGAATTCACACAAAAAAAAAAAAAAAAAAAAAAAAGGAACATCAGCTTTAGATAAAATCATCCCCAACAGCTGGTAATGAGATTAGTCAAATTGTTAATGAGAAAGGTAAAAAGCCAATAACAGATTTAGAAAATACATCAGTTGTATCTGTTGTCTTGTTCTTGGGTATTTAGCACACTTAAAATATTAGAGGTTAACATTTTTTTCATTTGCACCAACGTCAAACTATTTCAAAGTTCTTAATGCAGTCTCTTGTGAATATCTCTTGTGAAGAAACAGATTCCCAAGACTGAACAGCAGAACATTGAGACACTTGATCTGGTGTGGTAAAGCTACTCTTACGTCACTAAGATTTTGTCCAAACCAAGTTTCAGTATTTAAAAATGTATAATGAGAATAATTTTCTTACCCTGCTGCTCTGTTTGGATCACAGAATTACAGAATAATCTAATTACAGAATAGCAGGAGTTGGAAGGCACCTCTAACAACCATCTAGTCTGACACCTTGCTAAAGCAGATTCTTTACAGTAGGTTACAGTAGGTTACATCCTGGTAGGTTTTGAATATCTCCAGAGAAGGAGACACCACAACTCCTCTGGGCAGACTGTTCCAGTGCTCTGTCACCCTCAGGGTAATGATGTTTTTTCATAGAACCATAGAATGGCCTGGTTTGAAAAGGACCTCAGATTTTTCTCATGTTCAGATGTAACTTTTTATATACCAGTTGATGCCCATTTCCCCTTGTTCTGTCACTGAGCACCACCAAAAAGAGCCTGGTCCCATCCACTTACACCCATCCCTCAGCCTTCTCTTTTCCAGACTGAACAGCCCCGGGTTGAAGAGCTCAGAACTGGACACAGTACACTAGATGTGGCCTCACCAGGGACAGAATAGAGGGGGAAGATCACCTGCTGACAACACTCTTTAATGCATCCCAGGAAACCATTGGCCTTCTTGGACACAAGGGCACATTGCTGGCTCACGGGCAACATGTTGTCCACCAGGACAACCAATTCCTTCCCTTCAGAGCTTCTCTCCAGCCAGTCAGCCCCTACCCTGTTCTGATAATTGTGGTTATTCCTCCCTAGGTGTAGGACTACATCTGCCCTTTTTGAATCTCATAATGATTTTTTCTGCCCAACCCAATAGCCTGTCCAGGTATAACTGAATGGCATTACAGCCTTCTAAGTGGAACAATCATTCCTTCCAGCTTAGTATCATCAGCAAACTTGTTGAGGGTGCACTTTATCCCATCATCCAACTCACTGATGAATACATCAAACAAGACTGGACAGACTTCTTGGGAACACCACTAGTTACAGATCTCCAGTCAGACTCTGTGCTGCTGATCACAACCCTCTGAGCTCTGCAAGCTAGCTAGTTTTCATCCACCTCATTATCTCATCTATTCCACACAGTCTAAGCTTCATCAAAGGAATTTCTGGGAGACAGTGACAACAGCTTTACTGAAGTCAAAGTAATAACATCCATTCCTCTCCCCTCACCTACCTAGCCAGTGATGACATCATAAAAGGCTATCAGACTGGTCAAGCATGATTTCCGCTTGGTGAATCCACACTGACTACTTATGATAACCTCTTTTTTTTTCACTTGCTTAAATATAACGTCCAGAATAAGTTGTTCCATCACCTTCCCAGGGATGGGGGCTGACTGCGCTTTAGTTTCCTTTGTAAATTCACTGGAAAAATAGAAAACAGAACACAAAATACCATTTCTATGATAAACTAAACAAAATGATTAAAAAAAAACTAACAAAAACAACACAAAATAAAACTACACAACAACAAAACAAGAAAAACTGTAAAACAAACTAATGAACTGTGATTTCCTACAGACCTCAAGGGATTCACAGAAAGATTTCCTTTTACTCATCATTCTGATTTTCCAACAACACTGAGCTTTTGTATCTCCTCCACTCAAAAGAAAGCTGCATTTTGTACAAATGAAGAATGAGTTGGAGCCAACCACAAATTAGATGGGATAGTTTAATCTCTATTGGTAAAACATGTTCACAATAACAACATAACAATAACTCACTGGTATAGACCTTGAAAAAAAAAGCAGCACCTCTGCAGTTGTTCTCTAATCAGTCACATGTACAGATTTGCTATAGGTTCAGAAGGGAAGCATAATTTCTTTTCCTACTGCCTGCCAAATGCATAACTGTCGCTGTTTAGGAAAGAATGTTCTCCTCTTTCCCAGCTTGTTTAAGTGGTAAATTGCTCTTTCCTTAGTTTTGTGGAAAAACACATTCTCTCTGGGAAGCAAACCTGATAGCATGCACACTTTGATTTTTATACTCTTTCTATTAAACAAGTTTGGCTGAGTAAAACGTGATGTCCTTTGGTACTACACTTGAGTAAAATCAAGTAGTAAAGGACTGCCACAGTTCTCCATATATCAACATGCAGTATTTTCCAATACTATATTACTCAAATAATTAGTGATGCATTCACAAAAGTTCTTAGTTGCCATGCTGAAAAACTTCACTGGAGGAACTCTGAAAAAGCAAAGAGAAAGGAAAAGAAAAAGAAGGTGTAAGAAGGTGCATAAATTATTGCAGCCCTGGGGCAGTGTGTGAGTTTTACGGGGCTATTTATTTTGCTTTCCAATAAAAATGTATAATAGACCCACTGGACCTATTACTTGCCCACTGGACCCATTACCTCGATTGAACAAGGGTAGCACAGCTTAAAGAAAGGGCTGATTGGCAGCCTAGCCTCCTCCAGCCCAGCCTGGCTGCACCAGGGCTTGCAGCCTGCTGCTCCTGCAGAGTCTGGTTCACACCTTTCCCAAAGTGAGAAAATGCAAAGGCAGATAGATAGGCTGCAGGAAGCCCTGGCGCCAGAGTGGCAGTGCAAAAGCACATTATGGCCATAAGGAAAAGCATGTGTGAGTTTTCTGTTGTTCAGCCAAGTATCTTCACAGCCAGGTTTGGCCAGGCAGAGTGTGCTGTATAGCCCTGGCTGGGACGTGGTATCCTCAAGTAGGAAGGGATTATGTGGTAATCTCTTCTGGTAAAGCCCTGATCTAGCAAGGTGCTGAGTACTGGCATCACAGTATGGTCAAACACAGAAGTCCAGGTTTACATACTTAAGGTTAGGTATATATGAAATTACTCTCCAGCTAGACTGTCCTCATTTTTCAAGCTCTGATTATATTCTTAGTACAGTGGTTAATGCTTTTTAAGGTTAAACCCATTTTACACAACCACCATAAACTTAAAATTTAGGAAAAATATTTTTAATATTTATAATTATAAATGCAATATTTCATATAAGTTAAATTTCATATCACTGATGGCTGGCTTGTGATGGCTTTTACTGATGCAAAGTGACAAAAATGCCTTTTCCTTTATACTCCCAGGAAGGGGAAAGAACCCAGCAGTTTTCCATGGTAGGTCTGTAAAACCTACAGAAGTAGAATAAATGAAAGCCTATGACATCACTGGAAAAAAATCTGCTAAAAATGATCTGGTCAAATGGCTCTGGATCCATGAAATCAAAAAATACAGGTGGGTTTCTTTTGGAAAAAAAATTGAGGATAATTTTTAATAATAATATTAATTCTTAACATAGAATGAATAAATAGGAGGAAGTGGGTTTTTTAATTATTTTTTTCTATGTATTTATTTACAATACTAGATCCAGTTTATCAAACGTTACGTATTATGTAAACATAATACCCAAATCTATCAGGGTATTCCAATGCCTTTCTATAGCCATAATCACAGTACTGAAATGAAGAAATGCCCACACTTAAGAAGCTTTTTTTCATTTGCAGACCTTAAAAACTCATGCAAGGAAGGTAAGTATCATTATTTGTCTTTCAAAGTTGTGGAACCTTGTGAGAAGTGGATTACCTGTATAAGGAGATACCAACAGATATAGGTAAGGAATGTGATTGAAAACACTCTTCCTTCAGCACATGGAGAATGAACTTCCATTGCTATTGAAAGCACCTTCAACAGAAATTTGCTTCAGTCTGCATTACTGAATCCTGCTTAGGTCTACTCATCCTTACTGCATCTCTCTTTAAAGTAAAGTTAATGGTACTGAAATACCAGAACTCAAGTATGAAGTCGCTTGGCTTCCTTCTCTGGCAACCAAGGTCATAGGAAACAAATTAGTCTTTCTACTGCTTTAATTCATGCTTTGATAAATATACATATTTGTTATTATTATTATTGCTTACTATTACTACATTGGAGTTCCTTCTGAAGTACATAACTTATAACAAAAAGCTCTTATTTGGCATGGAAGCAAGTTGGAGAAAAGAATAGTGTTTGCTCTTGCTCTTCGAGTGCTGGTGTATATTCATGTTGGGACTGACATTTGTATAATTTTCCACAGGAAAAAAAAATTCTACTGTTTTTGGAAACCCCTGAACAACAACTAGATGTCTGGAATTCACTTATAAACATTGTCTAATTTACTATTTGGTTTTTTAGTGTGTAAAACAATCAGTGTAGGGAGATCACTTTAAGTTAGTAGTTTACTAGTTAGTAAACCTAACTAGGCTACCAGTAGCAATTTGTACTTTAATCTTAAAAATTTCTGGATGTTTTTGTCTCTATAAAGGAGATTGCAAAGATTGAGCATAATGTAAGTATAAAGCAGAGGAGAAACTAGAATGAAATTCAGTCCTTGAGCCAGAGTCTGCAGCTGTAAAACAATCCTTCCTGGCCACCGTCTTGGCCCATAAATTGGGAAGGAAGCCACTGAACTTTGTATTCCTTCTTAGGGCAGAGAGAATTGTTCACATGCAGCTGCCAAACCAAAGCATTTTTTTAAAGAAAAGTTGGCTAAGCCTGAAGTAAATTAAACAGGTTTTGTTTCTTCTTGAAGAAATGAAATAAAAGAAAAGAAGTGTTTGGGCCAATTGAGAACAGAACACTTCATTTAGAGGCCCTGCATATAAAAGCAAATGAAGCAAAGAGCCAGGTCCCAGAAGGAGGGAGATCTTTCCCTTCCTTTATCCAAGAGACCAGTAGTTAAAGTGCCATATAGGACACAGGAGACTTTCATTACATACTGCTTGTGAGAATTTAATGTATAGCCTAATTCCCAATCCAAAACTACTTCTGCCATATGCTAGTCTCATTTTCTCAACTGAAGGATGTTGTATGGAACTGCATCTCCATCCAGTGACACAAGGCCATGATGTACATGGGGAAGATGGGTTACTGCATCAGGCCATCACACAACCATATGGCCTGCAAAGGATGTCAAGAGCTCTCTGAACTCTGCTCAAAGCTATTCTATTCAGATCAGGTTGTGCAAGGCTTTGTTCAGTTTAGCTTTGAACACCTCCCAGGATGGAGATTCCCTCACCTCTGTAGGTAACCCTTTCCAGTATTTGATCAACTTCATTTTTTTTTTAAAAAAAGCTCTCTTATATCAAGCCAAATTTACCTGTTTATCAGCCACCGTCTGCAGTTTTTTATCCTACCCCTGCACTCCTCTGGGAAGATTATGTCTCTGTCTTCTTAACATCCCTATTATCTAACTGTAGACAGCAATGAGATCCCACTGAATCATTCTCTTCTTCAAGGTAAACAGGCCCATCTCTCTCAGTCCCTCTTCAGCTAGTGTGCCCTTTGCCCCTAACCAGATTAGTGGCCACTCATGAGACTCCCCTGAGTACAGAGGGACCCTGGTTTGGGAACAGTATTTCAGGCATGGTCTCACAAGTGCTAGATAGAGAGGAAGGATTGCCCCTTTCACCAGGACCCTCAAAGTCCTTTTCTGTGGATATGCTGTAGTTCAAATAGGAAGTCAATCCCTTAGTCTCTTTGTACTATTTTTACTTTTACTTTTTCATGTGGTAAAATGTTATAAGTACTTAAGCAGGCAATGAACCTTACCCACCACCTTATTCCCCTGTGGTAATTTTTACCACTTAACATAATCATGTCAATAGACCAGTAAGAACAATAAGCAGCTAAAGGGGATATTTGACTGACGTGTAAGAGGAAAGGAGTGGTGTAATATCTTGTATTAATTGAGATCAACCAAAAATTAATACCTCTAAAATTAAAGAGAAGTATGTTATAATTTTTAAGAATATATTGTGAACTGTTATCAAAGAGTGAGCAAAAAGCCACCTGTGTGGCATCTAATGACATGCATTCAATGAGCATCCCCTGAGGAGTTGCTGACACCACTACAAATTGCTCCATCATTTCAATACAGTTACGAATGCAGCCATGCAAAGATGGCTGAAAATTTCCCTTTCATTCTCTCACATACCCATACATACCCACATACACATATCCTCCCCCCTTTTCACACTCACAGACATCTGATGCATGATTTCCATAATGTGCTTAAGGATATAAGGAATTGCTTTAAAAGGCTAATTACTATCACTGTCTTTTTATACTGTTTTACAGATTGCAGAGACTCCTTGAAAGCTGAGTTACCATTTTGCACTTTGTCTTCTGATAAAATACAGAATCATGACTTACAGACTTGCACCATGTTTTTGTCCTCATTTAAAAACATTGTGCAAAGTTAATGTTTTTGGAAAAGGATGGAAAAAAACAAATATTGTACCAGTATCAATGTGTTACATGATATATTACTATAAAGAGCGTATTAATGAAAAAAATTATGAGTGATCTTAGCTTGGAAATCTTCTCATTAAGAAGAATACAGTTCATATAAAGAAACACAACATATCAGATGGGCACAGAAAAATTTTTTTTTTTTTCACTGAAATCTATTCAAATCCTATTAAATTCAGAATGTAAGTGAAAGCATTAGAATAATGGTACCCCAAAACACAACACCTTCCTCTTTATGTGAGAATTTTCACTTCAATTGGATCTATGAATACGGTGCACATAAGCAATAATGCGTGTGTGAGTGGATGATATGCAGTAAATATATGGAAATATATATTTAGATGTTTATACACATAATGTATTAAAACTGCAATTGGAGAATATATTAAAAATTAAATTGGAGCATTGTAATTTAGATTAAGTGTTGAAATACCTCTGGATATAGGATCCAAAGTGTACAGGTCAGGTTTTCATAAAGCAAAGGCTAAAACAAAGTGCTAAAAATATATCTGTCTTCTGTGGAATTTCAGCAGCATCATTAGCCATAACAACACGGAACTTCAGCTTAACATTGCAGAGGTACAGTTTGTGAGGAATACGTGTGTGTAGGCAGTCCCAGCAGCTCCTCTTCACAAACTGGTTTCTGTGGGCGTGGACTTCACATTTACGCTTGTGAACAAAAGATCATATACACTATATTCAAGAAACTATTCTTCACAACTCAGGTTGTGCAGAGAGGAGGTGATGGACAAAGTCATGTTCCCAGAAAACCTCAAAAGGCCTCTTCTTTTCACTGCTCACATCTGGTATGCTAGATTTCCTGTTGCAGCCACCAGTATTGACTGTTGCATTATACAGAAGGTTGACACATACAACCCTTTAGGCTGTCTCTCTAGCCTGTGAGCAGCATCTTCTTTGGACATGTTTAAGAGACAAAGCACACTTTAGCATTATTACTTGTCTGAGCACACAGGAACTGACATACTCCAGGTCATGGATCATGGTCACCTGACTAAATGATTTCACCTTCTAAGTCCCTCAAAATGATTTCTAAGCCTAATTCTCATGACATATCATGACTCCCTCCTATCTAACAGGGAAAATGGTCTCAGAGTTTCCAAAGAAGAGCTTCCCATTCAAAGCTGGTTTGTTGTCTTTCCCACTGCCTGAAGAAATTTCTATTCCAGTTATTATTGCCTTGCCTCTATGCTACTATGGTGTACAGTAGAATTCTACATGCAGTAGAATGAAGATGTCCTACATAAGATGCGCAAATCATATACTAGTCCACATATTCTTATCAGTCTGTCTTTAAATGTTTTTAAAGGTTTCATGTCTAACTATTCACCGTTCTTGATGTTATAACACACTAGCAACATATTCAAGATTAGACTACTTCCTTATGGGTGTTCCATGACTGATTTTCATGTGAAGTACAAAAAATTAGGATCTGTTGGATGATCATTAACAAAATTCTTTGATTTAATGCAAATTGATATTTGATCTGTATAGTTTAATGGCTTTATGATGCTTATTTCTTTTCACTATGCTGTCCAGACATTTGCTTTTACTGATGTCACATAATTAACCTGAAAAACTGTCTGTGGAACTGAACCATTGCTCTCTGTGTGAGTTTGTGTTTATGAGTGAGTTTCTATTTGCGTGTCATAAGACAATATGTTCATGTGTATATGTATATGTATAATATACACCTTGGATCACCTCAAATTTCTTTTGTTAGTTTTGTATGACATCTGTCTCTCTTATCTAGGTGTGGTAACTTGCCACAAAATTAGAAGGACTAATTAAAAATCTTAGTTTTAACTTTGGACCTACAGGTCAAATTTTGCCCAATTACTTAACTGTAATGGGAAATGCAGAATCTGACCTTGCAGTTTTGTTCAGAGCTCTATATATTAAGCTGTCAATAGAATTCTTTCCCTTCTATAAATGCAACAAAGTGAAAGTTGGATTAATTTTATTTGCATTTAAGCATGCGATAATTGAGCATTCACTTACAGCTGACCAACAAGACTGCATATAATGTCACTGCAAAGAGCAACAAACCTGTAGAGGGCAACTGATCCTAATAATAAGCATCTGAAATAAGAGGAATGAATTCTTTAAAATCTATGCATGCCTCCCTCACTGCAGTGACTACAAATGGAGCCTACATAACCACTTGAATTTGGATGCCTCTCTGTTAGATAGCTAAAATTAGGCTGAGACATGCCCCACCTATCATATTGTGAAGACAAAATAATTCATTAATACCATAATGAATCTTTACACAATCCTGAAATCTCTCCCGAAACATCTGTGGTTCCACTGAGACTGGTTTTAAGTAACACAAAGACTGGGCAGTAAGAATAGGGAGTGTGGCTGGAAATACATTAAAAATGAACCTGTTAATGAGTTTTTCAGTCTCTCTAAGATAACCACAACAGGTACAGATAAACTAAATAATTAAAATGTTGAATTATAATAACTCATTTTCTGAACAACTTAAGAAAGACACAGATGGAAGGCAATGTTGCCATTTTGCAACTATTCCTTAACAAAATTTTAGTATTCCTATACTGCCAAAAGCTGAAACGCCAACTGGAAAGCAACATGCCAAATAAAGGCAAGGGCACTGTGGCACACAATGCTAATACAGACAGGTGAGCTGCAGGTTTCAAGAATCCTATCTCTAAAATTAAGAAAACACACACTTAAAAATCCAGAACTGCAAATGACTAATTGTATTTAGTATGGTCCTTTAACTTTGCTAAGAACTACATTCACTGGGCATTCAGTTTGACCTAACTTCAAAGTATTCATCAATGGACCCCAAACCATGAAAGTTACAGAGGGCAAAGGGAAAAAATTACAAAAGACAAATCAAGGGCATTGCAGATACCCTCAATGATAAATCCTGGAGGTCAGATACAATTAAACATCTTAAGAGTAATTAGGAGAGATAAAAGAAAAGATTATCCAGAAGCAGTATAGGCAACACTGTGCATATGTGTGTAAATATATATGTATTTAGATACACATGAGAGAAGGGATTCCAAGTTTATGTCTGACTTTAACCTGAACAGAAAAATCTGATTAACTGAAGATTCTGAAATACCTTGAAATGTTTTTGAGATAATTAATTAACACCATGCTTTATCATTTAATTTTGAGGACACGCGGATGTATTATGCCATGATTTGGCAAACCATAGCCAAGTCCAAAGAGGGTCTAGCTCAGCAGGGCTATGAGCCGAGAGGTGGATGCCTAATGATATAAAGTGAGTAGAGTCCAATTAGGTTCACAGCAGGAAATTTCTAACCAAAATGAAATATCATCACATTGTTTTCAAAGGCACTTTGTAAGCATAAGAGCAAGAATGTTCTAGAGCCCACCTCTTGGCTTGAACACAGCAAGAACTTCTGCTGACTGAATTTTGTACTCCGCGAGAAGTTCCTGTGACTTCAACATCACAGTCAATATGTCTGGTAAAGCAAGTGTGAAAAAACGTACAGGGCTTATATACTCAGCTAACGCTGTCTTAAAAATCAAACAGTCCTTACTGAGTTTGTTATAACTATGTTATTCATACTGCAGGAAATTAAGTCATTTACATTTAACTGCTTATATGCAAATATGTGACAAAAGTCAGAGTTCAAGCTTTTAGCCAATATCGTGTCTTCTGGAAATTGATCAAGGCCGTACAAGCATATACTACACCATACTTCAGGATCAGATACCCGAGCAACAATGTTTCTGGTGTTTATTTTAATCCATAATTCCCCCCAAGAATTTGGGCTCTGGAAAACCTACTTTTCATTGCTTCATTTCTACATTGTAAAAAGTGGACTATTAATTACAACTTTGGAAAAATACATCTTATGTCCACTGAATGAATACACTGTCATTCATGAGTTCAGTTTTTTCTTCTCGTTTTGGTAAAGAAAGACAAAATAATTGGCATGAAAGGTTATGAGGCATTAGATAAAGGTCAAATGCCAAATTATATTAATTTATACAGAAAGGTTTTTCCTGTGATTTAGCGAATCCCTAAGTAAGATATTCACATTTTACTATTCCTACTATATTCTGTACCAACACATCAAAAAAAAAAAAACAATAAACAAAGAAAAAAACAGGAAACTTGGCTTATTAACACAAGCTTGTCTTTTCACCAGGTTCATTCCAATTCCATCTGTTTTAGCAAACTACAGGGGCAATTGCCTAATTACAGGCAATTAAAGGTTTTTCTCTATCAGAAGAGGTGACATGTGATATCTGATTTTTAATTATGAATAAATCTTGGTCTATTCATACCTGTAGTTCCCTAATTAGCTTCTAAAATATTTATGAAGGGTTTAAGAAAATAGTCCTGAATTTAGTTTTATGTTTTTTGAGCCATTACAGCAGTGTCGTTAATATAATAATGGATATTATATGCAAAACTATAAGATATTTTAATTATCCAGTTGTTAGTTATAAAATAATGCCTAACTTCTCAGGAAAAAAAAGAAAAAGAAACATAAGCAGTTTTCATGTCTAAATAATATTTTTGTAGAAACTGTTAAAGGAAACTGAAACATAAATCAATGTTAGATTTTTAATTTTTTTATCACCAAAAGATTAGCAAAAAAAATGTCATAAATGAGAAAACATTAAATACTGTTAATTGTTATTATACATATATATAAAGTCCAGATAACAATAAGATAACAATTAGAAATACTTGCATGTGAGCTAACAAACAACATATTTTTACAGGTTTAAAAATTATTTCACAAATTCCAGTATGTTGCAGTTTATGAGATTATCATCAAACATTTTACTAGCTTAGAGTAAAACATTTTGTAATCAAAAAGAGAGGACATTTCCCAATCTACAACATGTCCGTACTGTAAACATACTTTTTCAAGTGGGAAAATGTGAGAATGGATGTGATGGCAGCACGTATTCATTATTTGTGCAGACATACCATTTTCAGCAAGCTAAGTAAAAACATTCAGCAGCAGCAATGTGTGGGAAAATATTTTACATACAAGAGCTCATTTTCATATGGGTTCATTTTTACGGTAATTTTTTTGGAGACTAAGAGAAAAAATGCCTGGATAAAGTTGATTTTAGCCTAGGTTACTTGTGGGGAAAATCGCATACACAGACACCAACTGCCCTGGAATAACATTGTTTGGTTTTGATCAACCAAATATTTGTGTTTAAAAAAAAAAAACATACCATAAATGTTATTTGGAGAAAAAAATCATCAAGCAGAATACAACTGCAGGTTTTTATTTTGTTCATAAAAACACTTTTCAGAAACTGCAGAGTTTTTTAATTTGACAGTGTGTACTTGTGCTCATAAAGCAAATGAAAGTCTGAAAGATGAATTCTCTCCCATTCAAAGACAATCTGAAGAGGAAGTAAGGAAAAAAGATTATACTGTTTAATATATTTGTATGTAGCTTTATAAGGGCTATGCAAGACTGTACTCTGGTTTTATAGGAACACATCAGAAAATGATACTGTATTCTCAGATGAATCCACCATCATAATAAAAAATGACTTTTTTTGATTTCAGGGAAATACACCTTCTACCAATTATGGAACATAAATTCATGTTACACTTTTGAAATGCATCCAAGCGAGCTGAATCACAGTAATTTTCAGTGGAAATACCAATAAACAACATGGTTTTACATGCATATATAAAAATTAAATACTTGTTTAAAGGCTAAAATTTGACTAAATTATTTTAAATGGCTTCTCCATTTCACAAAACGCAAGCACCTACACAAAATTAGTCAGTTAAGGTATCTAATGCTCTTAAAAGCACTGAAACAATAACTAACCATAAAACTTTCACTTCATTCTTAACCTCATCCTACCAGACACTTACTCTTGCTAGAGATTTACATATATTTACTATAAATATTTGTACTGACAGTACTCCATCGTTCTGATCCTATTTAACTACATCCTGTGTAGTTTTAGATTCCATTCTAAATCCCATTCACAACAGTAGTGTCAAACAGTGAACAATGTTCTACATCTGTACATCTACAAATTATGCACCAATATTCCTGAAATATACCTCCCATTCCTTGCACCATGGTTCCAGGTGCAAATTACTCCAAGCTTGACTTTACTTGATATGGCTGTTTCCATTGAACCATTGAGTTTATTCGCAGCAGGTACTTTTAGGGATGTTGTAGGTAAATGTCTGAAAGATTGAGACTTCATTTCCTAATAAAGGGGGCACATAGCAGTGGGGAGTGGGAACAGAGTGAAGAAGGGACAGTATCTCCTTATCACCTTCACAGTGAGTGCATGCTAGAGCTCACCTGGGAAATCTCATGAACAGTTTACCTTCTAGACACTGTTGCAACATCATAGCTTTAACCGAAAGTAGCAGAAGACCACTGGATCCAGCAGTGGTCTGCATAGGCATATGGGTCTTGCAAACATGCAAACACGATGTTTGTGTTCTTTAACAGACACCAGTATAGACTCATGGCCTACTGCCAAGCCACATCAACTCCTTTCACTCTCTACCAGTTTTGCTTTCCAGTGTAGATGAGCAAATGTTAATGGCATGCAGAAGAGCTGATGAGAACAGAATTTCTGCTTTCAAAACTTGTAGGGAACAGGATTATGGCTATATTCAAGAGCACTTAAATGAGGGAGGAACAGGCAGTTGGAAGTTCCAAGCACACTACTGGTGCCATTCGTGAATACCCACAGAACACAAAATGGAGATCCATTAAAAAGAAATGAGAATAGAGCACTAACTCAGCATCATTAATTGCAGGATAATGATGTCGAAATGCTCAGAGAAGCCTTGTAGTTCATGTGTAAGTAAATACAAATAGAAACTAATGCATTTTGACATGTTTTTTACAGATTATTAATATATTACTGGTAATAATTTTAAAGTTAAATTTCACAGATGAAAAGGAATAGCCATGTGAATGAATGCATGTACATGCACATCTGCATGTGCATTTATTTTTAAAAAAGGGAAATCGTGTCTGTCTCCATATGTGTGTATACACATTCAAAGCAAAGAAAAAAGTCTTTCAAATATTTGTCTGGGTGTGCATGTATAGTTTTTGGTCACCGGTAGCTGCAGGTAAATTCAAAATATTCCTAAGACTGTTATATTTCTAAGGACCACAAGTCTTTTTAGGACTCATGCTATGTGAGTAGCAAAAATGTCAATCACACTGCAAAAGGTAAACCAACCGTAAATGTAAACTCTAAAGTCTTGCTGCTTCTCTTCAAAGGAACTTTAATCTGTGTTTTGCCACTCCATATGCTTACTTCTAGCCACTGAGTAACATAGATGCATTTTTTTTTCAAGGGTTTAGCCAACACTTGCAACCTAAAAATCAATTACAAGACAAACAATAATAATAAAAAAAAACTTATTGCATGCCATACCCAAAAAAAAAAAAAAAAAAAAAAAAGATACAAAAGGTTAAGCAGAGCAGCCGGCATCTGCACACTAATGACATGATTGTTATGATAGGTGTTTGCTTTACCCTGGAGTGGTAACATTATAATTCATCCACCGCTGAATGAACGGGGACAATTAATGCAGTCAATGCGTCCCACGTGTTCCCTGCAGCATTAACAAGACAGCTCCAGGCCCCTTGGCAGACACGGGGCTGAAAATTGAGCCGGTTCCCCGGCCGAACGCAATCCTGATTGCCTCCATGGGGGCCACCTGCTGCTCCGTGCCGGCTGCCTTTGCGCCTGGGCCCACTCCCTTAGCGGCACCCCAGGGGAGCAAGGCCTGTGACCGCAGGCAGCTGAGGCCTTTCTGCCCATTGATGTGCCTGGAAGGCTGGGCATTGCTGCTGCCCCAGCTGTGGGAGACACAGCTGCTCCTGCAGGCACCGGGCTCCTCAAACAGCTGGTTTTTTTCTGGCACTCAAGGTGATAGGATGAAAGTTGATGGCGCTTCACCATGCTTAGCTCTGCAGTCTGTCATTATCCTCATGATAATGGAAGTGCAGTTATCTTGCCATTGCTCCACACATTACTTGGACCTGTCTGACGGTGATGGGTGCTCACCGCTTGGCATGCTTAGCTGTGGGCAGGTGAAAATAGCTCACAGAAGCAGCAGAAACTTGGTGCTTCTCACCATCCCAGTGTGTGCCTGGGGAAAACAGGCTTCCAAAATGATCTGTTATCGAAGGGTAGTGTATGGCAGCACTGGGGATCCATGCTTAAAAATAGGAGTCAAAAGAGAAGAAAGAGGTGAAAGAGGTGAGCAGTATCAGGTTCGAACTGTGCTGCAGGGGGACAGACACAGGATTTGTTATTCTACAGTTCAGGCTTCTCACAGAGGAAGTGTGAGGGGGTTTGTAATCTGCTTTCCCTTGTCCTCCACTAAGTGAAGAGCATTTGCTTCATGCATATTCCATTACCCTGCTGTTGCCTGCAAGCCCTCAACCAACTTAGTGGAAAACAAAGAAGCATACATACTTCTAGACAGTATCATGCAATGATTTTTTCTTTTTTTTTCTCTTAAGTAGTAAAAAATGTTAGTTGGTATTTGCATATAATTCATAACATCTTAGATAGATCTCACATTTATCACCAGAACACTTTGCTTTTCATCAAGATGGGCACAAAATCCCTGCAAAGTAACAATCAGAAAAAAAAAAAAAAAAAAAAAAAAAAAAAAAAGAACCAATGTTTCAGGGTTTTCTTCCCACTCTGTATGCCTAAGAACACTTTAAAATCTGGCATTTAATATATAGATGATTCAGTCATTCTTCCCATGAGTTACAGAGTCTAAGTGAGTTTGAGATCCTAGACTTCTGTGTCTCATCTTGACTTCAAGAAAATAAAGATAAGAGAGCTTGCTTGCCTCAGAGAGATTCAGAAGATAGAAATGATGCTACCATGAGAAGTACAGATAATGGCATGTCTATGTATTGCTATGTAAATAAAAGAATACATGGTGGAAATTTTTCAACAGAAATAATAATATGACATTATTCAAAATCTGGAAAACAAGAGGAACAGGTAGGGAAAGATGATTCCTCTGAATGTAGTATGTGGAAACTGATAAGTGAAATACCAGCTTTCAAAGAGGAAACCTTTTTTTTTCCCCTTTGCTAAGATTGAAATGATATTTTTTCATGGGATGAAAAAAATAAGACTTTAAAGGAAACAAAATTGTACTCTGAGAATTGTCACTCATTAAAAGTATTTCTCTAATGGTTCCACAAGGAAGAAAACTCAAATGCCCTAACTCCCAGACCAGAGCCCACCCACCGAGTCATCTGCATCCCCAGTGGAAACAGATCATTTTGATGTCATGAAAATAATATTAGTGCAAGAAATTCAGATTCCTAAGGATATTAGAGTCTTTTCACTCTTGAATTAATGATCAAATTTAGTACAGTGAGCAAATTTTTTACTGTGCTGCTCAAAAACCAACTAAAAATGAATGTATTGGCTTTAGTCTGGTTGCCATTAGATATGGCACATATCATCCTCAATATAATTAGACATTTTAGTGGAGAAACCTGAAAGCAGGAAACACAGTACTTTGAGCTATAAACAGGAGGAGGACAGCTGTTTATGAGGGTGGATAGTGATAGGACAAGGGGGAATGGTTTTAAACTAAGGCAGGGGAAATTTAGGTTAGACATTAGAAGGAAGTTTTTCACACAGAGGGAGGTGACACACTGGAACAGGTTGCCCAAGGAGGCTGTGGATGCCCCATCCCTGGAGGCATTCAGGGCCAGGCTGGATGTGGCTCTGGGCAGCCTGGTCTGGTGGTTGGTGACCCTGCACATAGCAGGGGGGTTGAAACTACGTGATCATTGCGATCCTTTTCAACCCAGGCCATTCTATGATTCTATGATTCTACTCTCAAAGGTTCAACAAGTAAAAAAGAATTAAAGAATTAAAATATGATGTACTACTAATAGGAAATAATCAATTTTACGCTATACAGCTGAAAGTTATTGTGCTTTTTAAGTCCTTGGGCTTACTAAAAGGCAATATTAATCTATTGAGATATCTGTTTTATTCTCTTAAAGTTTACACGAACAGAAATAGCAATGGCTTCAGAAAGATGTTCATTGATCTATTAAGTGCTATCTTGGGATGAGGGGAAAATGTTAGCACATTTTCTTTAATTGCTCTTAATTTGAATAGAGTTTGAATATCTAGCATATTTTTGCTGAATCTAACTCAAAACCTGGCTTTACAAACCACTTCCCACTTAAAAAAATTCCTACAGTTTTTTCAGTGTGTTAAAAACCTGTATCTGATGTTTGTGAAGAGTACAAAATTGGAGTCTAAACATTAAATGTCAGAAGCTGTTTCCATGCTCTTCAGTTTCACTTCTTGGAATGATGAGATTGTAGAGTAAAATCTTTGTTATAACTCGGAGAATGTTGGCTATTTAATTTAATTCTTTTCTGTGTGGTTATACTAAATGCTCGTACAGAGGTAACCTCTGTCTTTCAGGATTAGTTGCGTCCATAATGCACATACGATAAATTATACATGTGAACCTAATGTACTCTCATAAATTATTATAGGCTATTATAGCCTTGTGTTTTATGGTTATGTATAATGGCATAGAAGTAAACAATATATTGCCCAAGAAGATGACACAGACTCTAAGATGGCATTACAAATTCTGCCACTATGAAACAACAAATTAAAAGCTCTAGAGAGAAGAATGCTTGATGACGATTCCATTCATTCATAGAATCATAGAATTGTTAGGTTGGAAGGGATCTTAAAGATTGCCATGGCCATCCATTAGATCAGGCTGCCAAGGATCCGATCAAATCTGGCCTTAAATGCCTCCAGGGATGTGGTATCCACCTCTCTGGGCCACCTGTTACAGCACCTCACCATCCTCCAAGTTAAAAAAAAAAAATCCTAACATCTAACTTAAATCTCCACTCTTTTAGTTTTAAGACATTCCCCCTTGTCCTGTCAATATCAGACCAAGTAAAAAGTCAGTCCCACTCCTGCTTATAATATTCCTTCAAGTACTGGAAGACTGCACTGAGATCTCCCCGAAGCTCCTGGAAAAGATGTTAAGGCATATATGAGATATGAAGATGACCCAAGATAGCCAGTAAGGCTTCACCAAGAACAGACTGTGCCTCACCAGTCTTGTGGCTTTCTATAATGGAGCAGTGGCATCAGAGGACAAGGGAGTGGAACCTGATGTTGTCTACCTGGATTTGTACACAGCCTTTCATGTGGTCCTGCATTTTCATTGAAGAAAACAGTAGTAGTAGTAGACATTGCAGCAGTCTGTGCATCCATGAATGAGAGATGATTTGATTTAAGATCCTCTCTGGCTCTCTTGTTCCTCAAGCAATCAGGAACTTTGAATGCACAGTCCCTTGGGGGAAGGAGTGCCTTATATTGCTTACCATTCACACTTCATATGATTAAAGGAGGAGGTAGCAGAATTTCAAAAAATTTTTGCCCAGTCCTTCTCACTAGGAGAAAGCTAAATAATAACTTACAACTGTGGTTTGAAAAGGGCTAGAAATGTGGGACAAAGAAGGAGTAGGATGTCAAAGAACTGCAAGATGAAATAGCTATATGTTGTCCCAGGGTTAAAATGTGATGTGAAAACTGAGGGGAACTTTAAGTGAATTTTCTTTTTACCTCAACATCAATATACATCATTTAGGATGCTGCTCTCCAACATGTATCTATCCCAAGAAGAGACTGGAATGACATTCAGTAAAAAGTATTATGCAGTGTCAGAAGGGCTCCCAGAACTCAGACCAGGAAATCTGCAGTTGTGTATCTCCATTCAAGTGCAAAAACAATACAACTCAAAAGGGCACAAGGAGTTACTTGTTAATTTAATTTTAACAAGTTAATTAATTTTAACAAGTTAATTTAATTTTATCTTAAATTATGTAAAGTTCCAAGGACTATGGAAATAACTATTCAAAATGTTGGCATACCTTAGGATTTAGAACTTTTTTGCTTAATAAATTTTTAAAAATTTAAGGCAAAAGTACATTGATCTTCATTCAATTTTTCTCAAACACAATTTAAGCTATGCAGCAGAACTATACTGTGAACTGATGTGGCTTGAGTTTAGGAAATGGAAAACAATAAAGTACCTTCCTATATATTTTAGTGAATAAGTGGACAGGTCTATCTCTCTTCCCACCTCCCCCCACCCACACACACAAAAAAAACCAACAACAACAAAAAAAAACTTGCACTTCTAGTGACATTTTAGATCTTTTCCTTAGGGGAAAAAAAGAAAAATCAAAGTATTTTGTTTACAGAAGAAATTTGGAAGTTTGGGGGGGGGGGGGGAGATCTGCTTTTTTGAGGCTAAAATGGAAAAAAAAAGAAGGTATTTTTTTACAGCCTACGTAAATCTCACTCTGCCAAGTCAACTGTAGGAAAAATAGGTCACCACTCTAGCCTAAATATTCATTGCTGTGGATCTAGAACTACAGTGTAAATGACACTGTGTGTCGTCAGGAAAAGGTTTGTGATAAAACCAGACATGCCATACATCAGAGAGGCTAGAAAAATTTTTACTGCCAGACATTGAAAATCATCTATCCTTATTTATTAGGTTGTTGCAGAGTTTTGGGGACTTTTTAATACACTGTTTTAATTGAATGCTATCTGACTGCATATTGTCATCTAAAAAAAGAGTAATTTTCTTGAAAGTTTGTGGATGGACTGTAGTCTTTCTTTAAGAAACATTGTGCTTTAAAACATGGCAGCAGATCCTACCTTATGTTCTGCCAATGGAGTTCAGACTTGCATAATATGAACTTGCATATTATTTGAGTTGCTTATATGTTACAATGCTGCAGCAGTTAGCACTATAATCAACTAATGGCATGTTTTAGTAGGAGCAGATGTAAAAAGGAAGGTTGTTTATTAAAGATTCGATGGTTACCAAGTGAAGGTCATGTGGTAAATGTAGAAAATAATAAAGTAACAGATAATGATGATAGATGGCTTGTTGGGAAATATTATATCAGAAGATTTTTGTTATTTAAGAAATAAGCAGTGATCAACTATTTCTATTGTAAATGAAAAAACAGAGTCAGGGAATAGTGACTTGCAGGGGTGACAAACACAATGACATTTCTTGGCTGTGGTCTTTGGATTACCCAACTAGCTAACAGTTGCTGATCTGGAAAAAAAAAAAAAAAAAAAAAAAGGTCAGATTGGAAGAATCACATGATCTAAATAAGTGCACTGGTGATGCATGTTACAACATGCTTAACAGCATGTAAAGAGCAGTGCCTCATGTGCTGAGGCAACTTCAAAGAGCAGGTAAGTAGTCAGGGTGCTCAGCCTATCTGGTACTCCACCACCAGTCAAGGGAAGAGTCCTAATGTAGGGATGTTCAAAACAGTGTATTTTTTCCCAAAAGTGGTCAGCTCCCACTGACTTTGTCACAAGCTGCTTCAAGCCAAAGAATTTGAGAGGTAGTTTGCAGAAAAAAAATCAATTTATTGCAATAGCACATATCATGACTGTCCACTATGGAACCAGAGACTAACAGCAAGAAAAGCTTGTTTGGCTTTCCTTTTAAATATGGCGCATGAAGAACAGGTTCCCTCACTATTTAGAAATACCCCTCATTTTATCTTAAAAAGGCCTAAAGAGAGACTTCAAAGAGATAGGGTTCCTTCTAAGCAAGAACAAGAAGAGCATTATAGGAGAGTTAGACAAATTAAATCAAGTTACAAAGAGCTGACCCACAGTACCTGTAGGGCAGTTGCTTTATGTGACTGCAGTCCCTCTGCTGCCTGCTTTATCTACTTACACATGACAGCTGATATTTCATTCTCTAGAATGTTTATATTTAGAAACAGCAATAGCTTGTCATTCAAGCATCAGTAGCTTGCTCCAACTGCGTACTTGTTTCTGTCCATGTTAACATTATGTTTATCATTTGTTTCATAATTTCTTACTAAAAACTCTGATTTGCTGCTTACTTGTCTTTTGTGAGTGATCTCTCCTTGCAGTGCTATCTCATCATCTTTTGAAGGTGGAACACCTTTTACACCTTGAGGGAACTGAAACTCATGTAACTCCATCAGACCAGCAACACATAAAGGAGCATCACCATGGCAGAATTTACAGTTTCTTCTGACCACTTTTGAGTACCAGTTCAAAAAAATCTAAGTCAGTGCTGCAGGTGGGAGGCAGCTAGAAGGGTTGGAAGCTGCTTGGGAAAGGCCCCACATCGCCTTTTGCTGTCATGATGCTGTACTGATTCTGTAAAGATGCTGTACAGAAGCATATGGGTGCAATAGAAAACAGGATGAACCAATAGGAAATTCAGAATAAATTGCTTGAGAACTGAAACAAACCTGTACCAAACTTTCTGCTACTTGCTTGCAGCTTTCTAGTATTTAACTTTCTGAAATTTTTCAGAATTCAGTTATTTTATTCCTTAAATATGGTTCAGAGCCTTAACACATCCAATAACAGTGGATCAATAGGCTTATTGCCCTACAGTGTATTACAACACTGGCAAATACCTACGTTATGAAACTAAGTGAATTTACTGGAACATAAACCCCCAGTGATTGTCTATAATCAGCCAGCAGGCCTTCAGGGCAAGAAAATTAATGTATTTTAATATTTTAGGTTACCTTCCATATGGCATAATGCTATACCCCATCTGTATGTTTGAGTAGGAGTATTCCCTCCCAGAAATGTTCCCTAGTAGAAACTCACCTGCCTTCTAAGGTCTTTTATTATCTACTTCTTTGAACAAACTCAGAGCAAAACTTAGTCAGAATGTGATTCTTGCAATAGCATTAGTATCTGCAGAGTCAAATTAGATTGCATATCTCAATCTTTTTCTCCTTACACTGTTGGAATACGTTTTCTTCTATTTTAAAGGACTCAGTCACTTAAAAAGCAAAGCATCCTTAAAAAGAACTTTCACATTTTGGTGGAATCTCTCACTGAATCACAAAACAACCAACTATGCTGAGCATGTTCAGGACTCCATATAATCATTATTGTATAACTGTGCTGAGGAAGTTTACCTCTAAATTATCCCTTTGTGGAAATAATGGCACCGCAGCCACCAGCCGCAAGGTCTCTAGTTGGCTTAACATACTCAGGAACATAGCTCTTAGTAGGAGCAGGTGAAGGGTGATGCCAAAAGAGAAAAGTGTGTACACATTCATATTTATATAGGTATTATACTGTTACCCACGGAGCATTACAGAGAATTTTTAATAACTCTTCCAGCCCAGAGGAATAGTTGTAGGGAGGCAGCAGAGGGGAGCAAGCATCCTGTGTTGCATCCTCATCTCCTGATCAATGGTTGGGATTTCACCTACTTCACCTCCTTGTGTGCCCTGCTTTTAGCTTATGTAGACTCAATGCACAGTGAGCTCAGAAGTAGAGGTGCCAGTGACAGCTCTGGCAGGGGATCACACGGGTTTTACACACTCGGCTGCATCAGGTTGAGTGACTTTCAAGTCAGAAAATCAGAAGTTGTTTTTTTGACATCAAAATTAGATAATGCCCACAACTAAAAGAGGTGGATTGTTAGTGATTTAAATACAGGCTTACCTCATGCCTCATACAGCTAGGACAGCTATACCCTACTTTTGCTCTCTTTAAGTGAAAGGAGACGCTGCAATGCTATCAGCACTACCATTGATTCTGCAAGATGAACTGCATCCTGAACATTACAAATCAGCTGTCATGCACCATAAATAATAGAGGTATTATTTACTACTTCAGGAAAAATAAATAGCACTATGTGTTTGATCTGTGTCTCAGAGAAGAAAAAAGCTACAGTAAGTTAAAGAATGGTTCCCAGTATGCCTTACTAGGGGCGTTGGGGCATAAATTCACTTATGAAGGAAAAAAAACCTTTTAAAAATAGTTATAGAATAGAAAGCCTTTAGCAGTGTTTTTTTTCTTCTGAATTCTGGAATTCATATTGCTTTGCTTGAATTGTAATTGGCTGATTAAAGCACGGACTTTGTGAATAGAAATATGAAATTTACGAAAGAAGATTCCCCTTCCGAAGACATTAGGTCTATGTAAAAATATAATTTGTCTTGATAGAGCCAGTGAAAAGTCTCTTTTAAAAATTTTCATGCTTACAAATTTTGGTAGCCAGGTAAGAAATTGAACATGAAAAGCACAAGGAAGAATCAAAACTGCAACACTTGCAGTAACATTTGCAGATTTAACTATGAAGTTCCTGACACATTTGAATTTGAGCAGCTTTTAAATGTAGAAACCATAGAAAAAATCCTTGCCAAATCTAGTGATGCAGATGACAGTTTTGACATTTACATCTTCACATCTTGAGAAATTTAACTTTTTATTATTATTTGATCTGAAAAATTGCTTTAAATTTTGCCTATTTCTTAGACTTTTTCTGTTGAGCTCTTTTTCTGGTACAGAAGTCAGGTAATAATCGGACTCTGATCAATCTTGCAAACTGAGGATCATCGCATTCTTAACAATACAAAGCATTCTAAGACGTCTGTCTTGGAGCATTCGTATTAACCTCAGTGCTGTAAGTCTTACTTTGAACTTATGATTATATGTATTTAGGCAGCAATTTAAATATAATCTTTCATAAGAAATGCACACAACTACACCTACACCTACACCTACACCTACACCTACACCTACACCTACACCTACACATACACATATACATATACATATACATATACATATGCATATACATATACATAATACATATACATAACTGCTTTTCATACATAACTTCCTCTCCTTTGGAATTTCATCTCTATGGATTCATCATGAAACAAAATGTTGAAACCACAATATTCTATTTTTCTCTAAAGAAAATTTGAATTTATTGCAGGTTTGCAAACATACAATGTCATAATAATTGACATTGAATATGTATATGTAAAAATATGGTGGGAACTTAGAAAACAAGCTATTCTTCCAGAGAATCTAAAATAAACTGGGATTGAAAATTGAGAGAGATCCATAAAGTAAAACTGAGCAATAAAATACTAATTAATAAGGATCTCTTCTTCATTGTGTGTTAATTGGTGTTCATTAATTTGTATTCACTACTTCTCTACAGGGTGTGTACTTTATTACTAGAGAACGGGAAGCAGCAGAAGGGGAGAAGTTCACAAGATTTAACCCAGAAAAAAAGAGATGAAAGCAAAGCTCAAGTACAAATTTTAGTTCAGGAGTTCCTGGCATGATAACCACAGTTTCTAGGTCAGTGCAAATGAAATGAAACTGTGTTTCTGTAACACGAAAGCCATAACAGAAGTGCTACTACCTATACAGGTTGCTGACTTTACCAGAACGATATATTGTCCTGACTACTGCCAACTGAAATGTAGAATTGGAATGGAAGTAATGTGTACGGCTTTCATTTCAGTCCTGTTTGCATCTCTCTCCTACACAAATACGATATTCTTTCCTTTTTATTACTGTAAAATTAAGAACCACAATTTTATTTATTTATTTATTTTGTTAAGACTGTAGGCTTTTGAATTGTGTTTCTTTGGCTCCAACACCAACTTCCTCAGTGACCTAAAACAAGGTAGCCGAACTGCCTCAGCTAGATTTTCAAGCATATTAGAGCCATATTTTATAAAGTTATTTAAAAACCTAAAGATGCAAAGAGACATAGAATTCAACAAAACACACAAACTTTGCCAGCCCAGCTACTTATCAAAATCCTTCTAGGATGATCCTCCTAGATCCTTGAGGACCTAAGTGATAGAGTTAGATACTTCAGGTAGAACAGTTTACCTTCTAAAAAGGCAATTTTTTGTCAAATTCAAAGCATTCAAGTTGATATGCCAATTAAAAGCCAAACAAATTGGCTGGATGTTCTTATCTCATTATAATAGCCCATATTTCAGTAAAATAAAGTGAAAAGTATAGCCTTACTGTTTTCTTATGCTTTCTTTTGACTTTTTTTTTACGTACTCAATAATATAAAATGATAGATCAAAAGTGTATTTACATTATAATACTAACAAAACTAAGAGAAAATTTAATTTCCTGGTGTTTCCAAACTGATATTTCAGTTTGAGGGAAAATTTTACATCTATTTCCCAATTTGATGTGAAAAACTCCAGAGTTTCCTAAGCAAAGGAAAATCTTTTCTTTTTTTAACCAGTTCTACTAAGATCTCTGAAAATCTAGCACTTAAAGTTAGCTTAACTCTGTTGGCTTTCATGCTCCTTGTAATATTCCTACTGACTTCAAAGGAATCAATTAGCCTAATGCTAAGTATTTTTAAAAATCTCATTCTCTTTCTGTTCACAATCTGTATAATAGGGAAAGTGATTAAAATACTACAGAGATGTTCTGAAGTTTTAATTAAGTTCTAGAAATTAATTTGTGATTCTGTGATGGGAGAAATGAAAAGAAATAACATCCTCCTGTGTGCTAGAGGCTCTCACTGTAGACAGTGAAGTTCTGGCTACTTCTACCATTATAAAATCTAGAATGTTTGACTCCTGACTACACTGGAGCTGTACGTGTCTCTTAAGTCATGAAATGTGGAAAATTCCTTGTGTATTTTAATGTCTCTTTGCTCATATTCCATAATGTGATGTCCTCTAACCTCCATCTTCAGTCTTTAATGCTGTTCTTTACAAGGATTCCTTCTGTCTGTCCCAATAAAAGTAATCCTTTCTATTTATTTCCATGGAAACTACAACCGTTACAAAGAGCACAATAATACTACTTGATAGAGCAAATTCTCACTACTAAATACTGTTTTTCATCACAGCTGCCACCACCACCAGCTATACATCTTTGCCAGTGATGAACAAGAGCCTGCACGCCACCCTTATAAAAATCTGCATGGTCACCTGGAATATGGCTTAACTTTCACGTCACTGTCACCATTGCTGAAACACTCCACCCACTGCCTCACTGTGCTCACATCCACTATCTGGTCTCCAAAAGTATTCAACAAGCATCAGTGAACGTCAATTGCTGCAATTTTTTCCTCCATGGAGGAATTCAGTGACACACCTTTACTTCATTCGTACTTCCACATCAGATGCCATTGTGTCAGACTGCCCCTCTGCTGCCATCATAACAGTGTAACAACAAAACATAAAGGAATGTTGTCATGAAAGTTCAGTCTCTATCACCACACTGCTAACATCTACTTCTGACATCATGGGCTAAGATAATAAAATAGAAGGCATTACTTTTGGAGCAGCCCTCATACATTTATTCTTCTAATTGATCATCATTCTTTCCAACTTAGCAGACTATACTGTTTTATTGTTAACATACCGTACACTTCTATGGTTAGTATTTCCATGGTTTCCACTGATGCTTTCAGAAATACTGTTCTATTCCAAGTATGGTCACAACTGACCTAAATATGCATTCAGGGAATGCATATACACTTTGGGACACTCATGTCTAGAGGAAAAAGGATTAAAATATCTCCCTCAAACTACTCAAAATAAGAAGACTACAAAGCCTGTGATCCTGTCAGCCTCCTTCTCTGATCCTTCTGTGAGACACACAACAAGCAGAATGCATACTTCTGTTTTTGTGAAGACATTGCTCTCATGTGTTCCCCATGGGTCACAGGGGTGTGATAGGAAAAGCTAGCATATAGCAATAGCCATGCCACAAAGCATTGGAGTGTGTGCCACTTCAGCATGTGTTAATAGCCTATGTAGGGGCTATAACTTCTGTTAAAACCCTCCCTAGCTGCTTTGATAACTCTGTACTTCTAGCATTTTTGTGATCAAGCAAGGTAGAATATGGATTGACTAAACAGATTTTACCAGTCTGGGTGGAAAGTGCAAGCAAGGCACAGCACCACAATCCTATAGCTGAGTTTTTATCTTATTCTTCCATAACATTTTACTCCTGTGAAAATAAGACAGTATGGTTATAAACAACAGAAGATGTGGTATCATTCTAGAAACGCAACAAATCTCAAGCTTCTTATACTTCAGACTACAAAATATCTAATACAAATGGCATTCATATGTTCTGGGTTTCCTTGGGATGGCATAAGTTCAGCTTTGCAAGTGAATTCTTATTTAGTGGTCCCTCTGTTTATGTTTCAAATATCTTTTTATTAGAACGAAATACTTTCTTCACCTCTTTTTCTAAACCATTATGTGTAAGTTTGACATGCAAAGTGGCTGCAGAGAAGGGATGGATATAATAGCTTCTACCTGCATAGCTTCTGCAGTGCTATTTATTTTACAGGGAGATAGTGTAACTTTTGTCACTAAGGCAACAGTATGTCACAAATAGCAGATACATACATGACTTATGATTTTTTTCTCCTAAAATGAGATCTTTGCATGATTCAGGCATACCATATAATGTAAAAAGATGCTAAGAGGGAGCAACAAGTTTCTTTGAGCTATATTTTTGGTCTGTGATATAAGACATGAGTTCAGCATTGAACAGTCCTTAATCCACAGGCACCCTTTTTCTTTTCCATGCAGCACTTAGATACCGTCTCCAGGCTAGAAAAATAATCAAAACTTTCACCTTAGAAAATTTAAGCAACGATTCAGAATGCAAAGAGTAGACCTCTTGTCTGTGCAACATGCCTGGGAAAACTCTGAAGTTTCTTCTGTCTGTTGCCTCCCTTCTTTCTTTTCCCAATCAAACATTTATATTTATTCAGTTGACAGCCAATAAATAGCAAAGTGTTTGGGGGAAATCTGTAGTTTTTTTGGAAATAAACCTATAAAGGAAAGAGACAGAGAGAGAGAGAGAAGGAGAGAGAGAGTAATCTGTACACCATCTGTTGCCTAGTGCAATTCATGCTGACACAGGGCTTTTTGACATTTTATACCCTGAATCCAAGCACATAGATCATTTCTACCTTGTACTTTTCCCGTCTCATTATCGGAATTTATTCCCTCGCTTTGTTGTTGGTGGAGTCCCTATTCTAATTGTTTCTTACATGTGCTGTAAATCTGTCCTCCAATCAGTAAAGCCCTGGAACATGAAACTGAGACCTAGCAATTTCCTTTGCTTACCAGTGCATCTGCTGGAGCATAGTGTTGAAATAAAATGAAACATGTTTGCACTCTTTTTCTATCGTACTGTAATGTGCCTTTCATTTTGCTCAAGGAATTTTTAATATTCAAGCCATACCCTGCACATGAAGTCATTTCCCTTCGATATAATTGTAATGGTAATATGCATGGCCTAACTGGCAGTGGCACAGCTGGCTGCTTGCCACAGCTGAGCCTCTGACTCAAAGACTTTAATTCTGTCATGCCTCATCTGGTTTTATGTACTCTTTTGTAGTTAATTCACAAATTTATTCTAGGGTGTCCATTGAGATGGGCAGGCCATTGACTTTCCTCTAAAGATAGCACACTAAACTAATGAAGAGTATCAAATACGTGCATCGATAACCTGTATGCATACTGAAGAGAAGTCAGGCTGTAAGTCAATGTTCCTGTGTGGTCAGGACATATTGACAGATGTTTAGGCCCTGATTGTGCACAGATTTAGCAGTGGTGCAAAAAGGTAAGCTTGGGGAGAAAGGTTGCCTCATCACTGCCTGCAGTATCTGCTGATCTGTGACAAGTGGCACTAGCTCAGGGTCTACACATGCTGTGTTAGGAGCCTGTCAGCCTTCAGTGCTATTTAATAAGTTAATAAAGCTATTTTCTTTTGCAGATTTCAAGTGAACCTTTCATCATAGATTATTATCACAGGTCATAAAATGATTTGAGTTGGAAGGGACCTGAAAGGTCATGTAGTTCCAACCCCTTGCCATGGGCAGGATTGCTAACTACAAGATCATACTGTCCAGGAGCCTGTAAAATCTGGCCTTGAACACCTCCAGCGGTGAGGAATCCACAACTTCTCTGGGCAGCCCGTGCCAGTACCTCACCACTATCTGAGTAAAGAATTTCTTCCCAATATCTAACCCAAAAGCTTTCTGTAAAATTATGGTGTGACTTCAGCCACAAGACTTTAAGAAGTCTCTCTTCAGATTTGTTGTCACTTACAGGATCTGAATAGAGCACCTCAGTCTTTTCTACATTGCCATGCTTTTTTATACACATACATCTGTCACCTAGTCAACATGTATGCCCAGAAAGCTAGGTTCTCTGTTTATCTTTCTGCTTTCATTCATTCGTGCTTTCACTAAGATCCTCCATCTTTCTCCCCTAACTCTCCTAAAAAAGTGATTGTTTCAAGAAACCAGAATATCTGACCCCTGCTTCCAATTATTCACTGGGAATATACTTCAACTGATGGTTACTATCTTCATCCATCCTCCCTTTTCAAGTCAGCTGTTTGTCTCCTCTCTGCCCATAATAACTTAGAGAGATTTGCTTTTGTCTATAAAGCTCAATGCACATCTACTGAGTTACAAGAGCAAAAAAGGTTTATTTACTAGGCTTATGGATCACTCATTTTCAGTCCATCGTTTAAATGTAAGCCCACTCTGAAACTTAAAATCAGTTGGTGTGAATCGATTTGGACTTTGTTTTATGCTAGCTGAAATCAATGACCAAGCTTGTTTCTGTCTGTGGGGGAAAGCTCATACTAGCTGCACACACTGCACTTCAGATCATTTCATGATCAAGCCATAATGCTGAAAAAATGTTATTTGAACAAAACTTAATTCAAACTGACATTAAGATTCTTGCTTAGCTTTCAGATTATTATAATGATTCTAAAGCCATGAAGTGAAATTTAGAAGGAAATAATGAATCAAACTGGAAAAAAAAAAAAAAAAAAACTTTTAGGATTCTTTTCCGTTTCCTAGTTTATATATGTATATATCCCAGGTTGTTTTAGTAGGACTAAGGAAACTGCTGAACACTGGAGACAATGTGTTCTCTCTACCTTTCATTTATTACCATCTTCAAGTAGTTGTTGAGCTAATCTCCTGTATGTGTGAGCTTTGATCTGTACTTTATGAGGAAATGAGTCAATAGGAGTGAATAATGGTGTTAGTCAGTTTTTGCCCTGATAAAAAGCCAAACACAGCCATACACCTAAACCAAACTTCATCATTGCTTTTGATTTAGGTGAAGCATAAGAGCTGTAAAAAACAGACCTAGGAACACTCCCAATATATGAGCATTTAAATTCTGAAACAAAATGAATGACAAATTTAATTTGTAAGATCTGTTTGCTTATCCATTTGAAAAAAATCAGACAACTTTTTTCACATGCTCCAACTAATAAGAACTTTAAACATACAGTTTGTAAACTTTTACTCCTCCTCTCTACTGTGTCAATCTTTTTCCCTTCCTTCATCTTAAAAGAATCTAAATTTGGAGTGCATGCCAAATAGATTTCCTAATCTTTTTGATAATTCATACAACTGACTGATATGATAATGAGGTACAGGGGTAAAGTATATTTGGTGGAAGCACAAAAAAAGTCATTTCATGCCTCCCCCATGACTGAAATACTATCCTGGCTCATGTTGATCACACCCGTGTCAAAGGTAGCCTAAGGAAAAAAACACTTGTGCCTTCAGTATGTGCTTGAGTTTAGAATTTTCCAGCCTCTGTTTCTCTGTTCACAAGTTATTTTCTTCATATCAGCTTTAAATATAAAGTAGGTTCCCAATGTTTACTTAAATTTTTCAGTTTTTAAAAATAGTACTGCAAGCATATGATTCTCATAAAGCATCTTGTGCAGGGGGAAAAGTAAGCCTAGAGGCAAATCCTGTAACTCTCCAGACTGTAAAGACAGAATGATGACAAATTGTATAAATATGTGCAAATTGTCCAAATGATGTCATGTATCCAGGCTTGCAAAAGTCAGGAAGAATACTTGAGCCTAAGGTCAGCACATACTCTTGCTTTGAATAAAATTGAGCAATTACATTCAATTTGCTTAAATTTATCACCAAGAAAAATGTTTTCTTTAATCTTAATTTTCGTTTTATTTTTCAAGCATTTTAGAACCTACCGTATTATTACATCAGTGAAGGTCTTCAGTAAATTCAGCAAACTCTGATAGGTAGCAGCATGCATTTAGCACACTGCCTGTTGGAAAGGATTGGTAAAGTAGGGTAGCATATCTGTAACCTACTGAATGAAACTCCTCAATGCAATTTAAATAGCAAATTTCAGAGCCTTGTAAAGTGTGTTTTTTTTGTGGATTTTTTTTTTTCCTTGAAACAAGCAGCACATTTGATTGTTATAGAAAATTGCATATTGAAACATTCTGTGGCTAGAGGACAGGTTTATGTTCTGCAGGCTACAACTGGTCTGTAAATGCTTATACTGAAGTCTTTTTAATTCACATTACACAGATCTTCATTCTTCTCTTCCTCTTTCTCTCTCTCTCCCTCCCTTCCCCTTTCAGTGCCAGGGTCAACCTTCTCCAATTATTCGTCTGCAAACTATTTCTCTCTTCAAGTTTTCCCATTTACATTACACAGATCGGTGTCTCCTTGGGTCAAGCTGCTTTTACTTCCACTGCATCTTTTTCTCACCTTTCAGTGCTTTGCTTCTTCCGTGCTCTCACCTCTTGCCCCAGCACTTCCAGGTTTGGAGACAACAAATTAGTGTAAAATGCAGGGGGAAAAAAAAGTATTATTTTTGCTTTCCTGCTAAACTTCCAGCCACAACCACAAAAAGTCCAGCTGAAAGTGCAGGTGTTTTTTTACCAGTGTAATGAGCTGTTTGTTCTCCTTGCATATCATCAGCTGGTTTTTTGGTTGCACGCTTTTGGGGTAGCTGTGAATGCCCTTCTGGCTACTTTTAGACCTGCTGATGTCTGGACTTTATGGAGAACCCCATCAACTTGATGAATTGGTCATTTGAAATGAGAATTATGACCACTGTGAAATGGTCATTCCTGGCCGACATCTATACCCAACATCAACTAGACTAAAAGAAATAAAATTATGCATACTTGCTTTTACAGGTATATAAATCAAAGGACAAAGAGAAAAGTGGACAAGACTGCTTGTGAGATATACCAGGTTTAATACAGTAACAGTAATGCCCACTGGCATAAGATGTCAATGAGATCTGTTGCAAATATATACCATGCACTTGTCTCTGTCTCAGGCCCAGACTGCCTGCACACTTTTGTGAGCTGTAAGTAAAGTATTTTCTTTCTAGCCTGTCTATTGAGTCAAGAAATTAAGAACAGATGGAAACTGTTACAAAAGAATTTCTAAAGTAGGAGCTTTAAAAATGGTGGTGTTTTTTGATTTGTGTTTGAGGAAAAGAAAAGCTCTTACAATGTTAGCGGGATGAGACGTGGTGTATGGCTAATTTGGCATCATGCAATCTGATCTAACATCAAGTTAACACTAAGGCAGCTGAATGAGCCATTCTCCAAACATGTTTCAGCTGCAAATGTTAAAGCCCCTGTAATTGTTACTTTTAAGAGTGCATTAAAAAGGTTGTGAAAACTGCTCGTTGTAATGATTTCTACAACAGGATCCCAGCAAACACGCAGCTGGAGGCTGTCAAACACACACCTCTCTAATAGACAGCACTGTGTGTACAATTAACACGTTAATTTATGGAGTAAACTGATCGGGGGAGACTAGAGCTTCAAAGCTGAATGCACGCCATTAAGGAAGAAGTGTGGTTGGCTGCAGGAGTCGACTTGCTCACCACAGCCCTGCCCGGCACAAAGGCTGTGCCTGTGCTGAGAGCCAGTTCTTGGGCCCAATTGCATGCCCGGAGTGCTCTGAAACTGGATGAGGACAGGAGCCAGGTGTGATCCTCCCATCCCCTTCCCCTCTTTCTCATCCAGCCCCAGCATTAGAGGAAACATCAAGACAAAGCAGGCAGGATGAGCAACATGCCCTTCCAGACTGACTGGATTGGGAGGAGGTGGGTAATGCTTACCTTACCTTCATGTCTGTGTGGTGTTTCCAGCACTTAAACCCAAATCAACCAAAGACACCATGAGACATGTAGCCACAATAATTAACATTAGAAACACCTAGCACATAGGCATGTGTATGTCAGAGCAGAGAGCAATTTCCTCACTGGGGTTATAGCCCTCATTTACATTAAAGAGGAGAGAGTTTGTTATAGAATGGAATCCAAGACACTGTGTTAGTTGTGAAGACACCGAAATTCAGTTTCATTTGTCATGCTAGAACAAGAATTAGCCAGCAGAGAAGAAACTTGGACAGGCTAACTGCTATCACTTCTCAGTGCTAGAGATCCAGGTCTGAATTTAAGACCCTGAACCCAGAAACTCCTCATAGAGATTGATGTCTAGGCTTCCTCTTTTGAAAATGTCCTCTCTCCTTTCTTTAAAATATGATATTTTAGGTTCCCTTCATATTATTCATTTTAGAGCACTCATGAAGAAATGGGTAAGCCATGCTGAAATCTCAAACAAAAGCATTCAAATTCATCTAAGCAGCAAAATGTGCTCTACTCACCTCACTATAACTTTATCTTTTTCCTACTCTTGATCTTGTCAGCTCCACATAATTTTCCCTGTCCTCCCCATGATGCTCTCTTCAGGCATGCTTCTGTGTATATACAATTACCCCTACTCTTGCAATTGGAGACTCCTCTGGATTCTCCTTGAGGGGATCTTCCATCAGAGGACAACAGCCATAATTTTCAAGCCCAACATGAGGATTTTTAACATTCTGCTTTCTTGCTTCAATGACCGATCTCCCATTTTCCTTTCTGCTGTTTACAGCTCTAGTCACTCAGAAAAATAAGTTCGATAATTCTTGGTTCTCAGAAGGATCCTATGCTTTCTCCTCACTTCATTACAGGTAAATGCAGTGCATATGGGCAAGGTATAAAGAGCACCAAGGGCTAACAAGATCAGTGAGGCAGTGGATAAAAAACTCAACCTGCCAGAAAGAAGATGAGCTCATCTTTTGGTAACCAGAGACACAATTTTCAATGTTACTGCCACTAATGAGAGTGTTAGCTGACTGGTCTGCTGTCACACTTTTCTGGGTGTGTGATTAGTCATTAGATTTATTTTTTGAGATCAAAATAGGAGTAATGCTGAGGGTAATTCATGTATTGGAGGTTAGGAATTTGGGAGCTCTGTTTTCCTATTACCTTTCTTCTGAAACAGCCACAGTAGACAATAGCATCCATTAGTCCCTTTTTTTTTCTTTTCTTTTTTTTCCTGAGTACAATGTATGCCTGCCAACTTTGACACTCCTAGCCATAGATTTTCACTTCTGTGAGTCACATACCACCCCTCTGTTTTACCATGTTACTGTTGACTTTGTGGCAGAAAGAAGGAATTTGGCCATTTGCTCAGGGTTGCTGATTCTACTGAGTTTCTGGGTACTTGCAAATCTCAGAAAATTTGCGTGCCTGTGGAAACCTGCTTAACATCTCACATTCATGCTGGGTGCACTGAATTTATTGAGTATGCAGAGATACATTTAATATGCAAAAATAGGAAATCAGGTGCATTCTGGATGTGCTTGGATTCTTTATGTATTAAATCACATATAATATATAGTTAGTTGGGCACAGTGAACAAGCCTGCTAGTTTTGTGTTTCATACAAAACCTATAGAGCATCAAGAATCTCTATTCATTAGAGAAAAAACCTTCTACTTAAAGCAGGACATTTTTATGTAACCTTCCTTCAGCTGAGATCTGAAATCAATTCCATCTTCTGACCTATCTTGTTTCATATCTACAAAACTTTTTCTTGCAAAGGCTAGCACATTTGCCACTCCCCTTTGCTAAATAACTTAATAGCAGATAATAATTCCTCTTATAAACCATCTTCCCACTGCTTTGGCTGGTGTTTCTCTAAAGCGTACCTCATGGTGCCTGCAAAATGTGCCTGCCAGCTCCAGACCTTTGGATCTATGTTGCAAACATGCTCCGTGACATTTGCAGAATTTTTAGGGTTGCTAAAATGACAGGCGCACAGTCATTGAAGAAAGGCACCTGACTCAGAGATCAGTGATACCTTGCCTCTGTGAACAACAGCAGCAGGAGGATCTCAGTGCAGGGTGGCTGACTACCAGTCTGGATCTGGAGGAGGAGGGAGGGAGAAAAACCAGCTTGCTGAGAGGCCTAACCAACCTTCTGGCCCTGTTGAGAGGGCATGGAGAGAGGGGGCAGGAGGCTCTGGAGAAGCAGGCAGCCATAGGAACCAGACAGCCTATTTGCCAAGTCTACCACTTTGAACATTTGAAATGTTGGCAGGTATGCAGCCAGAGCATGGTTTCAAGAGCACTTGTAAAACCCTAGTCTTCTCTCACACCTCCGATGTTCACTGACAGCTCCCATTAAATTAATCCCTATAAAGCAGTGGGGATTTGAACAATTTTGCCACTCTCTCAGAAGGTGTTACACCACTACTTCACCACCATTGAGAAGTCTGGCCACCCACTCTCTTGTCCTAGAAAAAGCATGTATTTCAAAAAATCCCATGAACAGAATTCTAGGAAAAATAGAGGTGCCCTGGGAAGTCTAACCAACAGTTAACTCATGTGGACTCAAAATAAACACTGAGACCTACAAGAAGCCATCATAAAATTAACATTTTGATTGAATCTGAAGGAGACAATTTCATATAAAATTCAAGAGTTGCAGTTGTGTACACCAATGTCTTTAGAAAGAAAGATTTCAACATAATGATCTAAAGCTCAGTAGTTCAGTTCTTGACTTTAAATTTCTCACAGGTGATGTTTGAATATGCTCAGCCAGACGGTCTTTGGACTGGTCCCTTAGGTTACTGATGGGCATAAATGATGAACCATTTCTGTCTGTAGATGGAAATAAAAATCTGTTCATTACCATTTTCAAGCTAAAAATGTTTAGACTCTGCTTTGACTCCAAAAATTACTTCATAACAGTATTTTCTGCCAGGAGATCATGAGGTAATATTAATGACACTAAATTCTTTGCCTGTCTTCTCCTCTTGCCTCTGTAATGCCAAATTGTCCTTTCCTATAATGTACATCATCAAAAAGAAGCTAGAGGCAAACCAGTGAGAGACCTTCTGTGATAGACTGACGAGACACATGGGATTCTGGAGAGCATGATTCATTTGTAGTGATGGCAGAAGGATTCTCTGTTCACCTTGCCAGCATCTATTGCTGGAATTACTAACCATTTTATTTTACAGTGAGGTTCAGTCACATATGAGAAGTTGTATTAGCCACCAGGAACAAATCAAATTTAGTCTAAAAGTGTAATATCCTCTGTCCAAGAACATTGCCCCTTCAGACAGGTTGTCATGGAACATGGAACATGGACAATTCACCAAATAAACTTCTGTACTGCTGACCTCTGGAAAGCCAGAGGTAATAGAGAACATATGTGATCCCTTCTCATGGGTACTGAAGATAATTTCCATAACTAACCAAAGAATAAAAGTCTCATTTCCAAGGATGCCTTCTACTGAGACTAAGTTCTAAGTAAAGACTTAACAAATTTACTTAGGGGCTTTCTTAGATATTTGGTTTAGGTTTGATGCTTAACACAGCATGAAACATTTAGATATCTTACCTTTTAGCTTTTACCTGATCTATACCCAGAATTTGGATTCATCACTTAAATAGATAAAAATCACCCAACTTCACTGATTTTATAACTTAGAATGGAACTTTTCCACTTGTCAACTTCTAAAAAGTTTTCAAAACCTGAAATAACTCAGTAGTCAAATCTTCCTTCCTCAGCGTTGAAAGTAAAGGATAAACATTGTTATTTGAGGTCATTTTTAACTATTTCAAGATCTGAAGACCTTGAATGTAAAATAATATAGATTGGGAAGTTAACTTCCTTAGACTACACTTAAGCTGATACTGGGTTTAGGGGTTTGAGTCTTGAATCACAGAATCAGAGAATCACAGAATCGAAGGGGTTGGAAGGGACCTCCAGAGATCATTGAGTCAAACCCCCCTGCCAAAGCACCAGGTCGCACAGGTAGGTGTCCAGGCAGGTCTTGAATATCTCAAGAGAAAAATGTTTCACACAGTCTGGGTAGAGGTACTCATTAAGCCTATTTCAAACAAAAACATACTGTGCTGCTGCTAAAATTCAGACTGGAGAATTTTCATTCATTACAGTAATTTAATTTTGCTCCAAAAAAACAGTAAAACCAAAACACTTTAGGAGAAATATATTAAAACTGTCTCAGCCAAACATCTAAAGCTGCTGGTGATATATAAGCAGAAATTCCAAAATCCATAATCCAAGGATTGTACATAATAGAAAGTAATTTTTATAATTGCCCATAATCAACCAAAAGCTTCTTAAGGTCAGTATGATTCTAAATTTTTTTTTATTTTGAACCTCATTGTTTCTGCATGGAATAGCGTGTACTGAAACATATGACAGACATTAATCATGTTAACAGTGATTTCCATTTAGCTAGAAGAAAGAATGTAAAAAATTTGGTAATCTTGATTATCTGAGTACCAAGCTATGATAAAATCTTTACTGGCTTCAGTAAGTGCAAAAACACTTTTGAAATGTAAAGGGACAAAGGCATTTGTTTTGGAATAAGCGTACACAACACCAAGGTGTTCAACAAACACATGAACACACAGGTTCTGTTTCAAATGAAAAGCCTGGACTTTAAGCCTTAATCACAAAATCACTTTCATATTCATATCAGAAACTGATAAAATGCCCCTCTAACTGTGTGCTTAATTGAAACTTCTCAACCTAGTATCTGAATAAAAAGTGAAAAAATTGTGCTCTATCCAATGTAGATGATGGCTTTCTAGACAGGCTGAAATCACTGGTAGCAATTCTGAGGTACTTTCTCATTCTTTAGACATCCCTACTCCAGAATGTATGACATTTCCCTTTCTTTTTCTTTTTCCTTTCTTTTTTTTCTTTTTTTAATTTGGAAAATATCACTCTGATAGAAGGCCTTCTATTCTCTGTTTGCTTTGCAGTATTGGTATGACGTTTCAGCTGCACGTAGCTCTTCAATCTTAATATGATCACAACTGGGAATGAAAAACTGAGCAAGGCTTTTTACGTTCCCATAGAGGCAACCAGAGGAAAAATACATTTGCTATTAAGAAGAAATGGTAGTAGTCTTTTAGCAGTCACCTGATACAGAGTAAGTTCCTCCTCTCAAATTGTTCCAGAGACAACTGTGCCTTCATGCACGAGGAATTTACCGTGACGTACCACAGGGTTCACAGTGGGAAAGCTGGCTAAAGTAGGTCTTTCTCGTATCCAATTTATTATTGTCTTGCCAACCTGGTACCAAAGAGGTTCTTATTTTTTTTTTCATTGCTGGCACCATCAGAGCAATCAGTACAATCACAATTACTTTGACAAGCATGCTGGAATTGGAGTAGGCAGAAAATGGACTTAATGGGAATCTTTTACAAAGCAGCTGTTAGAGTGTGGTAACAAGACTCTGAATAAATGGCAGCTACATAACTTCCCCTAATCAGATTGGAGCAATCAGCTTGAAAAATTTTCCCATATGTTGAAGAGTGGAGCTTAGGCCTAGGGTTATGGCAAGGACACAGGCCATGTTAAGGTTACAAAGTCTGGCTACAATTAAACACTCACTGCAGAAATTGTGATGATGCTTCAGGGAGCTATTGCACTTTAGCCATTTGTAATTGCACATTCGGAAATTACTCACTCCAAAATTACTCGGGGCCCAGTTACGTGGTTTACAAACACATGTTCTCAGAGAGAGGGAAAAACATTATCCTTCCAATGGGCACCATTTACAGATTTTTTTATGGTTATTCATGAAATGTAACTTTGTAAGATAGTTGTGTGTGATTTGGGGGGGTTCTATTTTTCATTAATGTAAAGATTAAGGTACATTTCTGCCCAGCAAGGGCAAATCTGCAATGTTTGCAGTCTGTTAATGCCCAGGGTTAATGCCTCTCCTGTCAGTACTCATTGAGTAATCCAGCCAGAGCATCTCTTCTTAGTCGAGGTATTCCTTCTTAATTCTTTACAGACCAGGTTGTGCTTCTGTGGGTCATATAAGCTGTGGCAGGATATGCCGACTGGCACCTGATCTGTGCATCAGTGCTGCCACTTCAGATATATTTTAGGGCTGATAAAGTGTGAAAGTTATGTAGAAAATTAGCATTGCACAAGCTTTGTAATTATACAGCTTTTTATGAATTTAATGAAAAAAGACAAGGCCTTCAGGGTGTCTCTTTTTTTCCAGTAGCTAGTGCAAGGAAATTGTCCATTGTATTCCAAAACCTATCCTTCCTGAATCTCCCTAGCCTGGGAAGCGGACAGCAAGCCCAATGTGTTTCACACGGCTAGAGAACAAGATGTATTGCTGACTGACAGCACTAATGACCTTTCAGTTTATTGCACGTGAAAGGAGAAGTGTTGGGTGCCAAGTATATTCATGTGTGTAAGGGGGGATTATCAGTGAACCAACAAGATGAGGTAAGCATCTTTTTAGAATACAACACACATACTTTTCAAATGCACCTGGTTTGCACACGGTTTCAGCCAGGCAGAGAGGTGTAGCAATTAATATGCTATATGTAGTCTATTCTCTGTGCAGTAACCTCCACTAGCTTCCAAATAACAAATTTTGCACAAATAATCCAGCTTGATACTCTATATCTGATACGATCCTCTTTTAGAAAGAGATTTTTTTACCAGTGCAGGGCTACTGCTAGAATGTGCAATACTTATCTCACTATCTCATGACAGAATGCAAATGCAAAAACGCTAAAAGGAAAGGAACAGCAGCATCACTTTCTTTCTTCTTTTTCTCTTCTCTTTTTTTTTTTTTTTTTTTTTTTTTGAGATTTGTTCAAAATGATTTCAGGATTCTTTTATTCAAAAGGGAGAAGTTCTAGTTTTCTGAGTGTTTCCTAGCATGGGACTTTTTACTTAGAAGGGCAGGACACTGTTAACAAGTTCTTCTGTTAATAAGGTGCTGATACCTATCACTAGACTTTTATTGGAGGCCAATGCAACTAGCTTTGCATTTCAGCTTCATTTGGAAGAACATACTGGGTAGCAGAGGATTATTCATGCTGCTTCCTGTGGAAATAATGTTAAAGTACACTGAACGTTAAAGTACGCTGCATCTTTCCTTTCATAGGTGCACACCAATGTAATGTTAAAAAGTTGATTTCTTTTGAGAAAAATTAAGAAGAATTCTGTCGAGGAAAGTTTTTAATTGAAAACCAATTCTTAATTAAAAATCTTAAAATAGTAAAATATTGTTTTTGTCATCTTTTCAGTCACTCTTCCTTTCCTTCATGAAAAGAATATGAGGAAAAATGTAAATCACTGAATAATTTTGTCAAAAATTGTGAGCATCTCCAGTGAGCAAAACCAAAAAAAACCAAAATATTTATATTTTTCAACTGCACTTCTTTGCCCAGTTCTGACACTGACACAAGAAGGGGTAGCGTAAATAGTGAGCATTTAGCGCAGACAGTTTTCTGGCTCAGAAGCCATTTTCAGGACACGTCAAGCGCACAGAGCACTGACGATGGCTTTTGGAGCCAGGCAGCTGTCTGCACTAGGGCTCACTCTGCTGTTAATACCAGGCTTGTGGAATCAGTGCCTCTTCTGATTTTAATCAAACTACCTGAAATGTTGCTGAATACTGTGCGAGCTGGGGGACAGAAGGACTTAAAATGTTTTCAGCACTGTTCAGCTGCAGTCATTGTTGACACCAATCATCAGCAGCAAGTACGTTTCCTAGGGTACATGAGGCCGTAATGTCCTTACAGCTTGAAAATCATTCGTTCTTACAACACCCACGCATTCTTCTTCATGTGGTGCACTTCCTTGGGGGAAAAAGAAAGAGGAATAGTCCAAATAAAACATATTCTTGCGTTTAAAAAAAAAAACAACAAAAAACAACAACCAAAAACAAAACATAGCTATTCACGGAGGTTACGGAAATGTACTCATTTGTAAATTGGTTATAAAGATTTGAAAACTTAAAGAGACAGCCACTGCCTGTGGTTGTTAGACATATGGACTTCTCTCTTCCTCCAAGAGAAAAGAAAACATTTATTTTCAGCTTTAGAATTGCTTTTGGAACTAAGCCGCAATTGTGCATATTCATTGAAAGAGTGCTGAAGTAGAGGTGGAACACTAGCATGTCATTTGAGAGCCCCAAACGTAAATGAACATCTCTTAAAAGAAAGTGTAGCTATCCATCCGATTATCCATCACTGAAGTGTAAAGGTTAAAAAATGAATCCCCCTTGGTATTGTGTCTCATATTTGTGTAATGTGATGACAGTGCAGAGCTACACCAGAGTCTGATTCTCTGGTACCCACAAAAAGCTTTTCAACACCCTGGCTAAATGTCAACAGTAGAAAATTGGGCTATTGCTAGCTGATCAAGGCATAATGAGTGACATAGCAGAGCCACATATATGGGTGCATGGACTGTTCTCATCTTGGTGTCATACCTCCTATCTAACTATCTTACCTTCTGCTTTTGCCCAGCTGCTGAGATCTCAAACCATCTGCCATATATCTCCCAAATCCACTTCTGCCC
>NW_024962262.1:50749594-50758691 GCF_019238085.1 Lagopus leucura | reverse complement strand
AGGGAGGGAGGGAAAAGCTGAACAGATTAATAGGGGTAAGGAAAATATGACTCATACAGACAGAATCAAGGCAGAAACATATCGTAAGAAGAAAACGTACCTATTAATAATTAAGCCCTTATTGGAACTGATTTCCAATACTTCCTTTGTTATTGGAGCTGATTGCCAGTGCCTCCCTAAGGGAGGGCAAAGATGCCAGACTCTGCAGGAAGAAGGAAGAGGGAATGGCATTATACCCTTGCTTAGGTTTTACACTGACATTCTATCAGGCAATCACTTCATTTTCAGGTTTCATTGAAAAGCGTTTTAAGGAAGGCTGTAGAGATACAGGATCAGGATAGCTGCTCTTTTGAACCTATTCCTTATCAACAGATCACTCCCTGCTTAGTACAGATAATAAATATTTTCATTGAAATTTCATAGCTGCTGCGAAGCTAGTACTGTAGTAATTGCTGTCAAAATATAAGAGTGTTATCAGATCCTCATATCTTTTAATTCCAAATTGAAGATATTTTGCCAGGGTATCAAAGCTGACAACAACTTAAGATCAAATACCCATGCTATGTTTTGGATTTGATGCCAAAATAATGTTAATAGTATACTGTTTTTCAGAGTGTTTGTATAGTGTTGAAGATTTCTCTTTTTCTCAACAAGTAGATTGGGTATATGCAAGAGGTTGAGAGGAGACACAGCCAAGACAGACAACCCCAACTGACCAAATGGATATTTCATAACATATGACATGAAGTTCAGCATTAAAATCTCAGGAAAAGGAGAGGAGTTGGGAATGTTTGTGGTTGTGGCATTTGTCTACTCGTGTAACTGTGAATATGTGATGAAGCCCTGCTTTCCAGAAAGTGGCTTGACAGCTGCCTGCCAATTGGTACTAGTGAATTAATTCCTTATTTTGCTCTGCTGCACACGCAGTTTTGCTTCATGTATTAAACTGTCTTTACCTCTGCCAATGATTTTTCTCATTTTTGCTCTCCTATTTCTCTCCTCTATCCCACTGCAGGGGAGAGAGTAAGTAACTGAACGGTCAATAAATTGCTGGCAAAAGGTCAACCTACCACAACAGGCTTGAAGAACTTAATTAACAGTGTGATTAAATATTTGAAGGTACCTTGCACTGATATGTTGGATTTTTTTTCAAATGTACCTGTTGAGGAATATGCTTCTTTACAGGAGGGAGTGAAAGTGTCCTGTAGAGAAGGTGCTTGAAGATACGCATGCATATACACACATCTTCATGTACCAAGAGAAGTGACGAACTGGCTGAGGAAATCAAATGTGCAATGAGGAGGACCATAGGCATAGACCTGAACCCATACACAAGTCCTCAGGATGCTATGCCCTGTTGCTTCAAAATCATAAGTCTGCTGAAGAGCTGGGCTGTAATCCAGCATATATTTCCACTGCAGATTAGTTAAGCCATGGATTTCAACAAAATATGATCATGCTGAAGAGGCAAAATGTGTTATGTTGATAAAATAATATAAAAAGTGCTGATTAGAGGTCAGCCACATAAACTGCCACTAATTTAAACTCCAGCTCAGGAACACCGAAGATGTTTTCCTGTTTCACACAGTTATTAGTATTTCAGTGATATCTGCATTCCTCCTGCATCTGTTGTTAGATGCATAGCACAAATTCTTATATGACGGGACACATTATGCAGAAAGCTGCATTTGGCAGAAAGGGGACAAAATGTCCATCTGTTTTTCACGAGTTTCTGACTTCATCAGATGGTGTCCTTTTCTGCAAACTTTGGGTAATTCATTTGTTACTTATTTTTTTCCAACTGTTAGCAAAATCTTACAAAAAAGGTATTCTATTAGCTCATCCCTCGAACAAGCCAGGATTGCAAGGTGTCATTAAGGGAGTTTTAAAACAAGTGCTGTGGATAATGTTCCTCTGAATTCTTAAGGAACTGGATCTGGCTTCATTTGAGCATTTCATCTTTTTGCAAGGGCAATTGACGAAATGCTATCTACTAGCTCTTCTCTTAGCTCTTACTTGTACTTCAGTTTTTGTATTTGATATAAACAAGATTTCTTAAAGCAAGAATAAGCAGAATTATCCATACCACTAGGGGCCAAATCCTGAGCCCACAGTTCACAAAAACAGATTTCTCATTAAAAAAAAAAATTGCTAATCAGCATAGGAAAAAAGAATCTCCTAATCTCAGACACCAGTTCTTGTATTGTAGAGTGCAACGAATTATCCTCTGGACCCAGCTCTCCTTTCCAGTTACATATACACAAACTGGACACTGTCCTATTCCCTTAAGTTTTGTATCACTAATGTTACATGAAATAAACTTTGGATTTTGTGCTGTGTGTTCGTTGGGACCTGCAATCCCAGAGGGATAGAGGAAGCTTAAACTGGAGCTGCCCTGATGGGCTAAAAAAGTGTGTCCTCTTTCTTTGGGAGAAGGCACTATCTATCCTCTGTACATGAAAAACAAGGAGCTTCATTTGGTGATTTGGGACATCTTGTTGGGTCTTATGTTCCTCACTGATTAAGGTCAAAAAGAATCGAGCAGCTCAAAACAGTGTTTCAGATGCGTTTACAGTCCTGTCAGATGTCAACATTCTATCTCAATATCTAATGTTCTTAATGTTCTTAAATCGCTTCTGTTCTCCAGAGAATTAAAACCAGGACAAACTCTGAGAGCAAATCTCAAGAGACACATATATTTCTGTGAGTAGGACCAAACATACCAAAAATAAAAAAGCACAAACATTTCATAACTAGTCATTTTCTCTCTAAGAGCAATTCTTTCTTAGTTGTTTAAAAATTGCCCAAAAGTAGTAAGATCTTATGAATGTTTGCAATTCAGTGTGTTAAGCACACTTGTGCAAACAAATTCCAGCCTCCTTTTTGCAAATAGTTTTCTGCAAATTCTTATTTAGAGAATTCTTTATTCTCCAGTCATGTTTTGGTGTTTGTAGTCATTCACCTATTTACTTACTCAGATGCCTCAACGATAATTAGAAAGATATTATTTTTTCTTTTCCCAGAGTGGATGATCTAACATGCTGAGGCAGTGCCTCAGCAAATCGCTGAGCCTCACAATTCTCATAAAGAAAAAAAAATGTCCTTAGTAATAGCATATTTTTCTACATTCTCAAAAGAAAAAAGTATATTCAAGCTGTAAAATATTTCTGTTTCATGAAAGATGTAGTCACAATACAGTTTATTTTCAAGCCTGGAGAAGACAAGGCTCTGGGAAGACCTGAGAGCAACCTTTCAGTATCTAATGGGGGCTGTAAGAAAGAAGGGGAAAGTCTCCTTAGCAGGGTATGTTGGGATAGGACAAGGGGAAATGATTTCAAACTAAAATAGGATAAATTTACACTTGATATAAGGAAAAAGTTTTTTTTTTTAACAGTAAGGGTAAAGAAGCACTGGAACAGGTTGCCCAGAGAGGTGGTGGATGCCCCATCCTTGGAGACACTCAAGGTCAGATTGTTTGGGGCTCTGAGCCATCTGAGGGGATTTGGACCAGATAACATTTAAAGGTCTTTTTTAGCTCAAATAATACTATAATGCTATAATTTTCAACTACTAAGTTGTTTTTTTTTTCCCCCTCATAGTCTAATTATGAAACTATTAATTTAATGGCTTTCTGTACATGTACAGCCTTTCAAAGGATAGAGTCACTTGATTTAGACTGCTGAAATCTGGCCAGTGAACAAGAATATGTGGTGTGCATTCTTTCTTTATCCCATCAGGAGCATTCCTTAATATATTCATCCAGAAAATACTTAATATCTTGTTTTAAAGAAAATAACTTCTAGATTTTTTATATATTGAGATGTTATTTAAATGAAATGAATACCTGAGAAGTTATTCAAGTTCTTAATATTTTTGCCCCAGTTTATGATTTGAAAATTCTTTGAAACCATTAATATTTTTGCAGGCAAAAGAAACCTTGAAAAGAAAATGTGATTGTTGATATCAATATTTGTACTATAATCTTTACAACCTGTACTGGCAAATTTTTGCAAGTTAGGCTACTTTTTTCAGGATCTTTGCAGAATCCTGAAAGGTAAATTCTTGTCCTGCTGTATATGATGTACTAGATGAAGAAGAGATTATGATAACATAGCTAAAGCTAGCCTTGAAAATATTTCTGAGGTTTACCATCTACATGAAAAAGACAGTTGAAGTACACTGTGTATGCGTTAGACACTCTGCATGTTCTGAATATTTGAGACAAACCCAGGAAAGTGGTGAGCCAGAAAAAGTATAAGAGAGAAAGTATCCCTATCAAATCCAGACAAGTCTGAGGGAAGTATGCATTCCTCCTTCTATGAAATCATAAAGCCTGACTGTAGGAAAATCTCCTAACCGAGCAAGCAGTGCTTTCTGATCCTGTCTTAGGACTGAGTCTTTGTATTATGAACAGTTCCATCTACTTATTCTTCAGGTAAGCAACTGTTAGACATCTCAGAAGGGAAGTGATGAACAGGGGGATAACCAACTGTCTATTTCAGCAATGCTTCTGCAGCAAAAGGATAGGACTAAAATGCTTACACAAGGAAAATGAAGTCATGAATTTTGGTAAGAAATCTAATGTATTTATTTTTCTTTGACATATTTTAGTGGACAACAGCAATAATGAAATTTAAAATTCTTACAGTACTTGTTTAGTACCAGATTGTTTATATAATGTGTTCATTAGGACATAGTACACACTAAGGATTGGCAACAGGAACATGGTGGAATTTCATTTTGATGTTAGATTCTTATATACACCTGAATGTCCACCTAAGGGTAAATATAGGTGGATTTCTCAGCACTTAGTAGGGCAAAGGCCTACAGCATCATGTTGGAATATATCCTCCGGCTGTCTTATGCAATGTTACCAAAAGTGTGCCTCTTTTATAGATAAATAAAAATTATGCTGAATTTTGAAAGTCTTTCTATTACTTTAATAAGCTTTCCTTTTGTTTGCAGCCTGGATCTACACTTTTAGAATGACTATTCTGAAATATTTAGTGTACTATGCACTGACATCTCACAGATATAGTCCATGAACCACGGATTTAGAAACATCAAACTAAACAATGGCCAGATTCCCAAGTGAGCTTATATGAAGCTTATCTCTACATGAAACGGCAGTCTAAAGGGGAGTGGGGTAGGGGGGCAAAATAAAATAAAATTATGCAAGGACCATTGAGTTACGCCTGCTATTCTGAAGAGATGGTAACTGGTCATCAGCTGCATTATTTTGCCTAGCTATAATTGATTCAGATATCTGATGAAGTGAAAGCTCTCTACAGTTACTCACAGACTGCTGTATGAAGATGGTTATTATATTCTGCTCCAGAGAAATATTGTATTTAATACGTAGCATTTACTTCATGTAAGTGAGCAGATGTTTGGTGGGTTTTTTTGGTTCTTTTTTTTTTTTTTTTTTTTTTTTTGTCCTTCCTCTCTTTCTTACTCCTATATAAAGAGATGTAAATTCATTCAGATCCCTAATTATTTTGGGTCGGACACATTAAAACAAACAGATGTCAGAAAAGATAAAGCTAAAGTTTAGGTGATGCTATGACAGATGAATGATGATGAAGGATGAGAGATTCAAAACTTCTCAAGGAAAGAAAAAACAGAAAGTAAACAAAAACTAGTGTTTCTTCAATTTTCCACGACAAAGACATACAAATATAGCCAACTGAATGTTAAGATGGCTGTATTTAGGAAACCAAAGCTGAGTTCAACAAGAAGCTGAGTAAAAGCAAGGTGGTAGGAACCTTTGAACAAGTGACAGAAATCCTCCTTCTCTTGCATTTATGTAGAAGCTGAGAAAGAGAGGTCAAAACTAATAGATCACTTTTCCAATGTATACTGTTTTTCTACTCCATTTCATTTAACTTGCCAATAAATCAAGATATCCTGTATAATTGAAATGGTCTGGGATGTTGCCTATTATTACTACCCATTCACCTACATCTGCTAGTGTAATAAAAGGATAAAATAAAAGGATAAAAGGAGATACCCAAAGTTCAGCTGTAAGCAGAAGACATTGATGATTAGGAAACTCCAAGTATTGAAACAGGGAGTGAGCTAGAGCCAGTAGATAGAAAACACTAAGCATGGTAGGGTTGATAAATATGGGGGAGATGAGATGTAACTGAATTTCCACTCCACAGAATCACAGAATAGGAGTTAGAAGGGACACCTGTAGATCAGCTAATCCTTACACATCCAACCCATGGCCCATGGACCACATGTGACCCAGCTCAGCACATCTCGTGGCCTTCCCCTGCCCCAGCGAGCAGCCCGGCACAGCCTTGGGCACACACCCATCACTCAGCAACAACCACACATCAATGTGTGACTGGCACTGTCTGAGCTGTAACCAGGGCACACGGAGGGAGCAGTGCAGTGCTAACTCAAGTGATGGCGAATAATGGTATACGTTTTGATACGCAGTTCTGAGAACAACAAAAAATATGCAGCTGTGCTTTCCATTTTGATAAAGGAATTTGAGAATAGGTTTCAAGACTGATAAAAATATCTTCAATATATTTATATATTTGCAACCCCATTTTCAGTTGACATAAATATAGCACCTACAAATTTTCAAGCATAACATGTAGCATTGCAATCAGATATTCAACTCAAACATTTTATCATGTCTTTTTACCAGACTACTATGAGATGTATTGTGCCAGAGGAAGATAACCCTAACTTCACAATAACACTTTATTCATGCCATTGCTTTCTGGCAGTACATACATTTGTGAACAACTATTTCTAAGGATGAAGAACAGGAAGAGTAAAATTTCGTCAAAAGTTTCCGACAAACACCTTGAGAACTCAGTATGAATTGCAGCCACTGCCATCTAAACAGACTGATAGATTAATTTCACAAAAGTAAGGTCAAATATCCTGCTAGTTTTCAGTTTTTGTTGCTTTCATTTTTAATGTTCTAATAAATATGTATGTATATAAATAAAATAAGTTTTGTTACTTAGATGCATTAACTGTAGTATGTATTTTGTGTGTGGCTCAATATAATTTCTCTTCACTTTTGGCTTCGCACAAACCAAAAAGTCTGGACATCCGTGACCTAGTTCAACTCCCTGAAAAAGCAGGTTTCTTACAGTAGGTCAGCTTCTCTGAGCAGCTTGTTCCAGTTCTCTTCAGAGCTCCTGTTGTGAAGCAAGAGTGAAACAAAAAGCTTTCACCACTAAAATCCCAACCTCAGAATCCTTATGCAAGCAGAAGTACCTGCCATTATTCATTAACAAAAGAGAGAAAAGCTCTTTTTTAAAAAATCTTTTCTGAATGAAGCTAATCACCTTATGAAAGGCTCAGCTTTCTTTCTCAGTTAAGCAGATTCATGCATTCGTGTATTTTATTCATTCTTATCTCCGCTTCTAGAAATTTCCCTAGGTGAGACTCTGGGTTACCCGCCTCAAGTTTATCCTTATCAGTCCTTGGAAACAGGTAACAAGCAAAATCATGTGGCATAAGACAAGTGGAAAGACTAAGCTGTGGACTGTGCTTCCACGTGTTTGACAAGATTCTCACAGTCTCAAAGCTTGGCTGGGTGTGTGACAGGCCTGTCCATTCTCATAGTCTAAACCACATTGAATTCACACCTAAAAGTCTCTGGTACCTTTAAAGCTTGAGTCTGCTGAGGACTGTCTCCCCAGAAATATCTGGTGACACCTGAGACAGGCAACCCTGCATTTAAAGTAGTACTACGTGGAAGGGAGAAGTAATCAGGGCTTGTGTGGTGAGTAGGAATATCTGGAACATCTTTGTTCACATGAAAGTAATTCAAGCAAATAGCTGCTGCTGTTCTATTATTCACATGCACTGAGTTAGACTGGTGTTGGGCCAGTGCTGTGAAAATAGCTGTAGTCTTCAGTGTGCTGTCTATAATATGTATATATATATATATACACCAAGTGAATTTATTTGATTGGACTCCATTTTTAGTCATTGGTATCACCATTTCATGACAGTCATTTGTCACAAATAATTTAGTAGATACGTATGTGTTCTCTAAGCCCTAACTGTAAAGGACACATTAAGATCTTTGTAATAACCTATATGCCACAATTTTTGGGAGCAAATCCATCCTTATGTCATATTATATTAAACAGTGTTCCATTAATACTGTTATATAATTGGTCATACCAGCTCACATAATAAGTTACTACAGTTGTTAGAGCAGAAATTGAGATAGAAAGGAGTCTTACCTGACTTAAGACATATTTTGATTGCAGACAAAACGGATAACTCTCGAGTTGGACACCAGAAGCATAGATTTGTTCTTATAAGCTGTCACATCTGGGAATGGTAAGCACAGATGAACTGCCCTAATTTAGAAAATCTGAAGCTTGGAAAATTTTGAGAAAGATGTGAAATAACTTACCTACCCAGTGAAAATTTAAAATATTTCAGAAATTGACATTTTCCACTATGGGACTGAAAGCAGAAGAATTTTAAAACCTATAACCAAACAAAAGAAGAAATGAAATGGAGAATTTTCAGTAAAAGAAGATGCCATTTCAGAGCATTTTAAACTTTCTTCTTACCCATGGCATATAAAGTCTCTTAAAATCTATTGTGAGAATCTATTGTGAGTCTATAGAGTTTCTGAAGCTGAGAAACATTTCCTGAAAAAAGTTCAACTGAAATAGAAATACATCCATTAAAAAAAAAAATTGACTGTACTGCTCAGGACTTCCTTACAAAAATGGCTTCACTTGAAATTCAGAGTATGTTGAGATGACTCTGCTGAGCCTGAATCCATGAGTAATGAGAAAAGTAATGGTTATTCCTCAGGTGCAAAAATCATGTCAAGGTCTCAATACTTTATCTTGATGAAGAAGGCAGCATTAGCAGAGAAGGACACTCTATGTTATATGCCATTGTCATCTCATTCTTCAGGAGTGCCCACAAAGACAGGAAAAAGGTCTCTAACACTGATCAGACAAAGGAATCATGTGTGGTCCATGGTTGCAAACATTTTTTTTTTCTTCCAGTGTTTATATCATAGGGGAGTAGGACAATAGAGGAGGGAAGGGAAGGGAAGGGAAGGGAAGGGAAGGGAAGGGAAGGGAAG
>NW_024962262.1:50729848-50749584 GCF_019238085.1 Lagopus leucura | reverse complement strand
GGAAGGGAAGGGAAGGGAAGGGAAGGGAAGGGAAGGGAAGGGAAGGGGACCTCCTATTTTACAGCATCATTCATAGACTCAGAGAAAATTGCAGATTTGCCTTGGAGTGCAACAGTATATATTCTAGTACCTAAAAGAGGCCAAGAATATTCTCAAAGGAATTGGTGAACCAAGATGAAGAAAATGAGAAATGAATCACAGCAAATTCCAGACTTCTGTCATATATATTTGTGTCACAGTGCACACCAGTTATCCTTCTATTTCAAGTCCAAAAATGATCTCCCCCAGATTTTCTCAGAAAATGTTTAGACAAAATATACTGGTTTTTATTATACATTCCTGTTTCTATTTAACTAAATAATGATAAATTCAGGAAATGTATAGAAACTTTACAGAAATGTTATTTTTTCCATAATTGCAACAGTGGAAGAATGCTATCCAGAGGGAGAGGTTAATCCTGAGTTACTGGTGAACATCATTCTCTATATCAAGGACAATACAGTAAATAAAATCAAAGGTAAATATTTTTTCTTGTCATTTTGATTTTTAAAAGGTTACTGGGAACCATATTTAGCAACTTTTGCTTAATTTCAGCAAGAATTAATCATAGCAAAGCTACTCAGACAAAAGAATTTGACTAAAAATGAAAGGATATAAACCTGTATCCAAATTAGTTTAGAAGCTTACTGTGTTTAAAGGTAACTACTCAATTATTTATTTCTTCTTATGGATCTTCCAGAAAAAAAAGGAGGAAGAAAAGAAAAAAAAAAAATTGAAATAGACTTGATAATGTTACATTACACTAGAAGTGCAATGGGCCGTTGAGCTTTTCAATTCAAGAAGGACAGGAAAATTTTGGAGAGAGTCTAAGAGAAAGGTCACAAAGATGGTTGGGGACCTAGAGCAACTCCTATATGTGGGAATGCTGAGGGTCCTGGGACTGTCCATCCTGGAGAAAAGAACACTGAGAGGGAATCCTATCGAATGCATGGGTGACACATGGATAGGGCCAGGCTCTTTTCACATAATCACAGAATCACAGAATCACAGAATCACAGAATTGTAGGGGTTGGAAGGGACCTCCAGAGATCATCGAGTCCAACCCCCCTTCCAAAGCAGGTTCCCTACCGTAGGTCGCACAGGTAGGCATCCAGGCAGGTCTTGAACATCTCCAGAGAAGGAGACTCCACCACCTCCCTGGGCAGCCTGTTCCAGTGCTCCGTCACCTCACTGTAAAGAAGTTCTTGTGCACATTTGTGCAGAACTTCCTATGCTGCAGTTTCTGGCCATTTCCCCTTGTCCTGTCTCCACTCACCACTGAAAAGAGTCCGGCCTCGCCATTCTGCCCCCCACACCTTAGATATTTATAGACCTGGATCAGGTCCCCTCTCAGTCTTCTTTTCTCAAGACTGAACAGACCCAGATCACTCAGCCTTTCCTCATAGGAGAGATGCTCCAGGCCCTTCACCATCTTTGTGGCCCTCCGCTGGACTCTTTCCAAGAGATCCCTGTCTTTTCTGTACTGGGGAGCCCAGAGCTGGAACTTTTCAACAGTGCCCAGTGACAAAGCAAGGAGCAATTGGCACAAATAACATAGGAAGTCTCATACAAATATGAGGAAAAACTCTTTACTTTGTGGTTACAGAGCATTGGAACAGGCTGCCCAGAGAGACTGTGAAGTCTCTTTCTCTGGAGGTATTCAATATCTGCCTGTATGCTTTCCTGTATAATCTACTGCAGGAAACTTGTTCTAGCAGAGGGGTTGAACTCAGTGATCTCCAGAGGTTCCTTCCAACCCCTACAACTCTGTGATTCCATGATTCTGAGTCTGAATTGCCAGATATGCTACTATATCATGGTGATATTTTTTTTTTCTGTAAAGAAAGTATCTTTATTAATGTAAAATCCTTATTTTCTTAAAGGTATGACTGTGGCACAGAGTGAAAAGAAGGGACATGCCCAGGTGAGAACAAGAGGCTTGTTATATCATAGAATTATACAGAATCACTGAACTGTGGGATTGGAAGGGACCTCTGGAGATCATCTAATCATATCCCTGTGCTAAAGCAGATTCCCTACAGTAAGTTGCATATCTCTCTATTTGTTAATATCCCTATATTCTCATTGGTATCTTCTTACAATACCTGTTTTTTAAAAAGGGTGCTTTTCTCATTCCGTTTTCACTTTTAAATGTTCAATATTTAGGGACAATTGAAAGAACATCATACATTATAGAGAGCATAGACATGTATGCAGCTAGAAAACTTGGCTAGGGCTCATTCCTTGAGGACTTCAACTGGACACTCTCCTAGTATTAAGAAATTGTGGGATGTTTTTTTGATTTGGATTTATAACCTTGTGGGGCTGGTCTGAGACTAGCAAACTCATTTTTAGCAAATCACCTAAATTGCATTTGAATTCAGTCCTCCAAAAAATTAAATACTAGAGTGTTAAACAACTGCACTGTAAGGCAGGTGCTTATAGACTGACCAGTGATCAAAATCTGATTAGTCTGTTTAGTGAGGCTAGCATGTTCTATTGTATTTACTAAGTCAAGAAATTATATCTCAGAAATTACACACTCCTGTAGTATGCCTTATGAACACAGCATTACTGTAGTTTTGGTAACCATTCTCTCTAGACTTTGCTTAATAGATCTTATATTTTATGTTTTCAATGAACAACTCATACAGGGTTGAGCCAAGGGCTTAATCACTCTTAATACAATAAAGCAGCACTTTAAAATATTATTAACCTCATCTGTCTAGATTTGGAACTAATAGACCATTGTGTGTGTATTGTCTTTATCCCTGCCAGTTATGTACATATTTATTAATCCACTCTTCCAGAGGAAAAATTTCTAAAGGAAAACCAACAGTAACCTTCAAGTGAGCGGGCACAGGTTAGAAGGGCACTAATTAAATGTCAGACTTGACAGATTAAAATTATGAAATTTAAAATCACTGTGGAGCTCTTTGTCATTGTCAAATTAGGAGTCAGTGTGATGAGGAGCACGGAAGTGAATGGTTTAATGGATTGAATGGGAATGTGGCTTAGCAGCAGGCTTTTCTTGAATTCAGATCAGCCTGTAGTTCAGATCAAAGGCTGCTAGTTCAATTTCACATTCAAAAAGAGTTGTAGCTTACCTGCATCAGTAATAGATGTGTGTATATGTATGTAAGCCTTAAAGAAATAAATTAAAAAAAGAGGAAAAAAGTAAGACAAATATGCTTCATGAGAAATAATTTTTGTACAGATGATTTATGGATTTTGATTAGAGTAGTAACATCATTTTTTCTATTATTTGGCTCTGGGGTATTTAATGAGATTTTAAAGTCAAAGTGTCTACGCATTGCTTTTGAAAGCAACTTTTCTATTTAGTAAAGTGGAAGATAAGGAATAGTTAGTGTTCGATATCAATGTTATATTGAAGTGAGTGGACCATATTCTGACATCATGGGTTCTCATATACATTTTGAACAATGCTGTTGGCTTCAACAGAATTTACACCAATAGATATGAACGACCTTGAATAAAAGGGAAATTATGATTACATGTACTAAAATCATGTAAGTTCATTTTATGAAGAAATGAACTTAAATGATGGATATTGTTAAAATTTTAATTTGTGTGCACATATATACACACGTATGTATATACACATATTTGCATACCTAAATATTTACATATCTATAATGAGTTTGCAATTTCTTTCCAACATCTAGATCTAGCTCTTGTTAACTGGGCCTGTAAAGCATGGAAATAATTTCCCTTCCTTAAGTGATTACTTGCATGTTGGCAGAATTTTCAAAACCTCTGTTTCCTTTCCTGAGCACGTCAGTAAATTATTACATTACCGTTCAGAAAAATCTCTAATAAAGGACCTCTTCAATCAAACACAGTTTTGAACAGCATAGAAAATACTATACAACAGTGACTGAAATCAATAGGATCAGATTCTAAACAGGATTTGGTAGTTATTTAAACCTGCGAGAAGTCTTCTGAGCCATTGGGAATATTTCTATTGAATTCAAAAGATGTTGGATCAAAGCTGAATTCTTTAATCAATATATCTAAATTTACATTACAAAAAGTATCAATAAAAATGTCAAGCCATTAATTACATTCATAATATTTTGCGGGTTTCCTGAGACAAGTGATATGTTATTAGAAAATTATGCCAAGTAACTCTTGTCCCACGCTCCAGTCTCACCCAGGCTCTGCTTAAAACATTTGGTAGAACTGGCATAGTCAATTCAAACATTGATTTGCAGGGAGATGTCTTTAGCATACTGTAAACCAAGGCATCCACCTGGAACCTCAATTCACACATGCACTGAACAAGAAGGGAAGATTTAATGTGAGTCTACAATGTTTCTGGGGAATACTCCTCAGTACCTTCATCTGAGATGACTCAAAAACACAATCCCAGGAGATCTCAGATAAGTCACTAATCTGTCATGATCACTGACCCCTCAGCCAGCCATCAGTAGAATATTTTTAAGTAACACCACCTTAATTCCCAAACTGTAACTAGGTTAGTAACCTTTCCTGACCACATTTTTAAGAGTGGAGAGTCACATCAAAACCACATTTCAGCCACCAAAGGACTGTAGAAAAAATAACACAGCACCAGGAAATGATTTCTTGAAAAAAGAGAGGCACCAGCTAGTGTCATTAGCAACAAGTTGAAATGCTGTACGTACTTCACAAAATCAATGGTCCTTACTCTAAATCTTCTGGACCTCTAATATTTCTAATAACTCATCAAGCATAAGAAGATTAAAATTTTTGTGTATGCAACCTCTTTTTCCCATCCAGCATTTAACTGAAGATACGTGAAGCAAATGCACTGATTTCTAACTGTATAGGTTGCTCCAAAAGTAATGCCTCCAATTATTTCCATGTAAACTACAGCAGATATAAATAGCACAATAACACTCTTACACAGAGTAAATACTCAGCTACAAAACACTCAACAGAGTCACTGCTATTAGCTACGCACTTTCACCAGCAGTGAACAAGAGCCTGCATGTCATGCTCATAATAATCTACACCAGTGGAGGTGACCCACTGTCACTGCTGAAACACACCACCCACTGCCTCACTGTGTTCACATCCACTGTTTGCTCTCCATAGACTTTCAGCAAGCATCAGTGAATTCCAGTTGCTGACATTTTTTCCTCATGGAGGAATTCAGTGACACACCTTTGCTTCACTAGCACTTCCACGTCAGACACCACTTTGTCAGAGTGCCACTCTGCTGCCATCTGTCACGTAGCAACAAAATGTAACAGGATATTGGTAGGAAGGTTCAACCTGAACTGCCATGCCACCGCCATCTGCCTCTGATGTCGTGGGATCAACATCATAAAATAAGAGGAATTACTTTCACAGCAGCCCTCATGCTATTTAATCAGAAATTTGCAGAAAAATGAAAGAATTTCCAGTCAGGTAAAAATGATTTAGGTTAATGTGAATCAGGCAGTCTGGAGAGCTATTATCTCATTTTGTAGATGATAAGATATAGATCAGAAATACTGCTATGGTTTAATAATCAAAACTAAACTTCAGTAAGAATTTTTTCTCTTGTAATAATTACTATAAAGTTTTGCAAAAAAAAAAAAAAAAGTACATATTTCTGCTTTTAAATACATTGAAATTCATGAGAAAGCAATAAAAAACACTAGTAATTCTAGAAAGATTATGATGCCAAATAGGCAACATTTATTAACACCTATTCCTCAATTTTATCTTTTGTGAACACTTCCTAAATTATTTAAAAAAATGCCAGTGATTGCTCTTGAATTCAAAACTTTCATTTGCCAGAGTCATACATTATTTATCCTTCTGAAATACCATAGTGATATGCATTTCCAGTATATTATCTTATCAAGGGGTGCACGTCACATAGAAGACAAAACTTTTAGTCTTGCTGCATTTTAGACTTGTTTTAAGGTGGGCTGATGAATCTCTCCCTGAGAAAAGTCATCCATTTGGTAAAGCCATATGAGAACAGCCCCATGCTGGCGCACCTCAGCAGGGACTCCAGAGAAGATGCAAGTGGCCTCAGCCAGAGCAGAAGGCAACTGCACAGCAGCTGCCCTTCTGGAATGGTCCATTAAACTGTCTGTCTGGAGTTTCCCTATAAGAGCCAGGACATTGCATTGCTCTTTACTCAGGCCCACAACTGAAGAATTACACGTTTGCCTTGGAGTTTGTGTCAGCTGCTACATCGGTTCTGTACTGAGCTTTGCAGGTCCACTCAGGTAGATCCTGTTGTCTACCACATTCAGCACCTTCATTTTGAAAGTATTGGCATTTCCGTGTAGCACTAAACTTTCTTTTTCCTTAAGGATTTCCTCCTTACACCTCAGACGCCCTTTAGTGAAGGGATGTATGTTTCTCTTTATTGTAAGGTTCATCTGGTCATGTGAGAGTAACATAGACCTCTCTCTCCATATGCTCATCATTTGTTAATATTACATGAACAGTTAGGCTAAGGAAGCATCTCAGAAGACCTGTGAAATGATTCCAAATATCTGACCATCAGGTTATTAAGCCAACCAAAGTTTTTTATGTGGTAAAAGTGAACAAATAAATAAATAAATAAACAAACATTATTTTTTAAAGAAAGTGGGTACCCACTCACAAAAATATATACTTCCATCATCTGTAAATGCCATGCCACATAAGTTTCTTCTGTGGCGGTGAAGGATGATGCAGAAAGTCATACTTTGGTGAAGAGAATATCTAAACAAGTCTGTGTTCCTGTGAGTCTGTGAGTCTCTAACACAACTGATGTATCTGTATACAACTGTAAAAGGCAAAAGCTGAGTGAAGGCTTCCTACAGCTGGTATATTCAGAGTATTTATCTCTTGCACAAAGTCTCTGGTGTCCAAGAAGAATAGATCTTTTCCTTCAGTAGAAAGGGTCCTCTTCTGCATATGGCTATTTTAATTAAATATGTAGGAAATTAATACCTCTGAGATCTTTTCCATCCTGCCAGCCACATCTGAAATTGTCTGGGGCATTCCAAAACTATCAGAGAAAGACAGAGAGGCACAAACATGGTAATTCAAGCTTCTGCGTGTAGAAAAACAAGCATAACAATCATGGCCCAGAATGGGTGGATGGTTTCCTATCCCAGTGGATACAGGATAATGTTTAAGGAATACATTTGTCATGCAAAATTGTCCTTTTCAGACATACTCATATGCAGCGAAGAACCAGCTGGGATCCACGTATCCACCAGCAACAGAGATACAACATTGCAGGGTACTTAGTTCTTTTGCCAATGCAGCCAGCACATGCTGCCAGTTACATTTGGCAGCTGTCACTGAGTTCATTCTATAAAAAGAATAACAGACAACTTAGCTAGGGAAATTGCTGATGAGATATAATGGCTTTTGCACTTAGATGACCCAAACAAAACAGGTCTACACTTTAGTTTCTCGTTGGCTTACGCAAGAGGGGAACAACCTATGGAACTTGAATAACATGCAACTCATGAGCGATTCAAGTGCAGTTTTCACCCTTGATGATTTTACACTTCCAGCAATAGGGTTGTACTGCCATCAAGACTACTAAGAACATGCCACATGGAACTGTGGCAGTACTTGCATGAATGAGAGCTCACCAATTTAATTCAAAAGTTCTTTTCATGACTGAAATGTACTTTGTGATGACCCATTTCTGCCCATCCTGAAGATGGCTACAGTTACAGCAACCTGCCTGCTTTCTCTCATTCACTGTAGACAAGGTCAGATAGACTAGCTCAAATAGTATAATTGCCTGTTCAAGTGATCTCAGCTTGCAGCAAAATGGGGGTGTTCATATGTTCACATGTTCTTCGGTAAAAGTTAGGAGTTGTTCTACAGAAAAGCAGTTACAAGGGCTGACAGATAGTAACATGCATCCAAAAGAGGATGCTTGGCCTAATAGAAGCATAAGGCTAGATAAAAACACCTGGATCACCAAGATTATCTTCAGGCAGTGAATTGTACTATCTCTTGCATAAATACATTGAGCTCCACCTACTCCCAACATCAGGCCATTCCTGAAACTGTGTGCTTCATGATAACATGTGTAAGTGCTGAAAAAAACAGATACTAAAAATATTCTTTTAAGAGTCTGTACTGAATGATGATGATGAAGAGGTTAAGATTGGTTATTGTGATTTTTTTTTTTTTTTTTTTTTTTTTTTCTGTCATTCAAATGATTTCTGATTTAGGACAGAAGTGATCAAATTGGAGACATCCATAAATTAAAAAGAATTACTCTCACTAGGATATAAAAATTTAGCACCAGATTGCTGTAACCCTCAAAGACCAGCGCTAAACATAAGACCACACACACACAAAAAAAAACAATCTGTAAATTTGTAATCATATATCTTTAAAGAGACATATATTGTTAGAGAGAAAAATAAAGACATTGCTCACTAAAATGGGCAAATTAGTCAGACAGCATTAATTTCAGTACTGATGCTAATGCAGTTTAATAGCCATATTTCTGGTTACAGAGCACAGCATTTTTTCCTTTGTTAGCTAGTTTGGTAGCATTGTATTTGATGCAGGCTGCCTGTTAAGCCATAAGCGTAATAGGAAAAGAGCACTGGGGAAAAGAAAACTAAGAGGGGATTCTATGAGTCTCATGTCCTACACCAAACAGAAGAACCATCATTTCCATCTATCGTTCTTACAAATTGAGAACTGATATTTCATCTGCAAAATGAATTAGAATCTCAGAGTAGATCCAAAGATACAAATATGTTTGCTTTTTTTAAAAAAAGGAATAGCCAGATTTATTAGCAGACCTGTCTACAGCCCGGTGTTGTAAGATATCATCTATTACTTTTATCCATCTATTCATTTGCTCTGCATACAAATCATGTAGTGTTATAAGAAATAGATCTTTGTAGTTTATTACTTTCCAGAGGCTCTAAAAAAAAGTAAAAAAGATAAATGTGAAAATAATATTATATTTGCTTATGGATTTTCCTAGTAGAATTATAAAACATTATAAACATCCATAGAGCAACAATTTGTTCTGAGTTCTTTGCAATTAATGGGATGTTTTGTCACTATTTTCAGTGACAGCAAGCCAAGACATTTTCTTATAGCAAGTTTCATTCCTGGTATTAGCTTATGGAATGGGGAGGTATATTTCTACCTTGATCTAACTGGGCTATTCCGATCTGATAGAAATGTTGTGGCTATATTAAATATATTAAAAAAAAATTTTAAAAGATAAAAATAAAAGCAACACGGATGGTACAGGACTGATTTCACATTAGATCCAAGTTAGACGCCTAAAGTTTAGATGAATGCTACAAACTACACTTCCATCTTCCAGATACAGTGAATGGAAAAGTCACATTTTCCAGAGATAGTACGTGCCACCTATTTCAGAAAGGATGTGTTGTACCTGCACCTTCACATGCCTCCCTCAGATCTCATATCCTAAAGCAGACTTACATGGGGATAGGAAGAGCATTTCCTCCTTGGCAAGCCATGACAAGCTGGTATGAGACATCTCCCCTTGGGAAAAATAATAACAGATTTAAGACCGGTACTTATGTTAGGCCATTCCAGATGAGCAGGTAGAGGTCAAGTGGAGTAAGCAAGGGCATCTCAGCTGGCATGTAGACATCAGTGTGTGAGGTCATGTATTCATCCATCCACTGAATCTCAGCTTAAGGGCACCAGCTCCACCAGTCTAGGATATATTACATATGTATACGTATACATATATACCACCAGGTATATTCAATAGCTCTGGCACATTTCTGGAACTGAAGAGGTTATAAACATTGTGACTGCACTGGCATAACTCTCCTGTTTGAGATATTTGTATTGCCAGCACTTCAAAAAATGTAATTACATCATCTCCATCTGCTTTTGCACAGGGTGAGGGGACCACTAGCTGTGCTATGAAGGGCAGTCTCACATCTTTAATCATTCTGTGATATCAGCACTAAGTGACCTGTCTTCTAATCAAGGATGCAACGATATTGCATTTCACACATAAAACCTGAGTGTACAAATTCATTCAACTGACTTTAATTTGAAATATGAGCATTAGCAGCTGTACAATTTGTGACAGACTGATCGTTTTTATGATGTGTCTGTTGGTACGGCCAATATTTCCTCTCTTCATCACCTGCACTTAAATCTTCCTTGCCTTTAGATGCTGTGCATGTGCAACGTGTAATAAAGAAACTGAATTACTGCTCTCCCCCAGAGAAGGTGATCCTCCCAAATCAGCATGGTGGCTATTGGCAGCCTGAACACATCATTTGCATTGCGGCTGCCTGCACCCTCTTGACCTACGTATGAATACTGCACTTCACCTGATCCCTATTGCTTGACCAAACAACCCAGGTATAAAAAAGTATGATAATGGCCATAGCAAACTGTCATGGACATACCACACTATAGCATTCATGAAAGCTCATGCAAAATGGTTCTCAACTGGCAAGAAAATTAAAGAGTTAATAAATTCAGACCCATTATTTTTCCCTAACTGAACACGTAGGTAATAAAGAAAAGGTTTTCTTTTGGCAATAAATTAGCTCCCACCCTCCCCTTTTTTTGTTATTACAGTCATGGTTCAAAGCCCTCTACTAAAACAAGGTCCCACTTTATTATAGGACAGTCAGGTTCAGCGCACAGCTTGCAATAAAGAAATTAGCAAACCAGAAGCTGCAATTCTGTAGAAACACTCAAAAACGAAGAGGATTTAAAGTGACAAGATCCAATTAAATTTAATTACCCAAGCTGTATTTTCATTTTAACTGACACTTTTTATTAAGGAGCCACATGCACTAAAGCTAGAAACCTGGGCCAAATTGCATCCCAGTAATACAGTTATCTTATGCAAAATTCTGAGTATCTAATTTTCTAAAATGAAATTAGAGACATGGGGTTTGTAAAAGGTTCTCTTTGTCTGATACCATAAGATGCTGTTTGCAATGTACCTACACTACTGTATATCTATGCAACAGTAACACCTGATGTACCTAATAAAACTTACCATTGGGGAAGTGTCTTAGCACACTTTTATTACTTTTAATATGGATACATCCAACATGGGTCAGGGAAATTTAACACCTGCAAATCTAAAATGCTAGAAAACCAAAATATGATGCTTTAACTACTTCGACATCAAAAAGTTATCTATGTGTTTTTTAATTTTCAGATTAAACAACCACATGAAGCAGGGCCAACTACTTTTGTTCTCTTACCCTTATTTGTCCCTGGGGCATCAAAGAGAGGATGTAGAGAGCAGCCCACTATGAGAGATACACTTGGGAGTTCTTTCCAAACATTTTGCTTTTAAACAATATATAGCTAAAACTTTGAAGAAGAAAAATTTGAAAGGCAATAAATAGACAAAGGGGAGATATGAGAACGGCAGGAGAATCATACTTAACCAAGCTCAAGCCAGAGATATTGCCAGTGAGCTCTGAAGAAATATGCAAGACTGCATGGTGGTCCTTCCCTCCCGAAGATTCGGAAGAGTGTGCCATTGCCCTTGGTTTCCTAGATTGGAACTATCACCAGCACCTGGACACACACACTATGTTCACTGGCTGCCCTTCTCAACAGCAAAAACATCCCTCAAGAAGCAGGGAAAAAATTGGGGTATGCCATGCTTCCTGCATGGCAGGATCAATTCCACCCATGGGAATGGCAGCACCCCTGCTCAGCTCTTCAGGTGATCAGCTCTGCTGTGCCTCCAGAGCCATCCCAAGCAGTTGGTGGGGGCACGGGTGAAAGGCATGAGCTCCTCATGTTCTGACAATATCATGAGGCTCAAGGGAGTCCCGGGGCAGGAGGTCACCATCAGGACCACCTTGTTTTTTCCTCTTGGAAGGAAGAAGGATGCTGGGGTGCCAGAAATTTCTTGCCCACATGGTCTGTCTCCCTCACAGTTAGGCACAACAACATTACCACAAATTGCACTCACTGACAGCAAAGTTGGTCTCCTGATCTGTTAATCACTTCTCCCAAGCTTCTCAGGTTTCTAAACAGATGAGGGCTGTGGCTGTACAGACTCTGTTTTTGTATGGGAGAAGGGAGAGGACGAGGCTGGAAAATAGTCCCAGACTCCTTTATTTGCAAAGTGTGAAATTAAAGAAGCAATTACCTTGTGGGAGTGAATTTGGAGCCAAAAAAATGATCTGTAAAGTATTTTGACCACAGTCAGATGGTTCCCTGTGTAAAGTTTCAGTCTACATCATTCCTCTCTGTAAATTTTCAGCTCAATTTCCTGTGAAAACAGCAATGGGTGTGGATATTAACACCTACCAGAGAAACAGGAAGATATGCAATTCCTCAGCATGCTATCCTACCTACCTTAGCACCAGGAGGCTACAGCTACCACAAGAAGTAGCTCATTTAGTTACTTTTTATTTAATAACACATACGAGAAACAAAAATATTGTCATGCATACCCTCCACAAACTGAATAGCTTCTTTGAGGTCGTACCTCTGAGTGCACTGCAGGGATTAAAAATGCTCCATACTACCATCACTTTCCTCTGGGAGATGCTCCCTGACTAACTGCATGCCCTAGTTTATGATGGTCGCAGAGCCCTGCTCTGAAGACGTGAAGAAATTTATGATCTGTTACAGGTGATATTCTTCAGTGATGGAACTGGGCTAAGCAAATAAATTGGGCCAGCATATAAGAAAATCACAATATTTGTGAGATACTTTGCTGGTATTCCCATACCAAAATTTCAAATTTTCTGACACAGGTTTGGTTTTCCTTGGAGAAAAAAATCCAGATGTTGATATCCAACCTAGGGGTATTTGCAAGCTAACTTAATGAATACTTTCTCTCTGAAGCAGAAACATGTTGGTGGCACAGTCAGAAAGTATCTGTTAAAGAGCTGCTGTGCTATCACATCCCAGTTAGGCCAGCTCCTGCAGCTAATAGCACCCAAGGGAATCATCCATCTGGTTAGCAAGCATTCTGGCTATCTCTGACCTCCTATCCTGAACAGTTGTTATATACTCCCTAGGGCAGCTTACACCAAGAGACGAGAGAAAGTCTCAGACTTGCCTCAAGATCCATAGCATGACTCCTTGCTGGATCTGCCAGCAGACCCCAAAAATACTACAGATACACATCAAAGGTTCTTTGTCACGCACATTCTTTTCATTTCTCCTTTCACATGAAAGTTAATGAGGTAAGAAACCATTCTAAGCAGACGGCAAGCAGACCACTATAAAACAAACTTTTATTAAAGAACAAGTTGACAGAACAGAGAATCTATATATGCAAAATGGATCGAGCTACTTTATCCCAAGAATCTCCCTATCAAGGCTAACCACAGTTCATACATGGTCATGAGCTGACTGTGGAGGCACTCCCTTCTGCTTGATAGCCCACCTTTTTGTGGTGTCCAGATTCTCTGAGACACACCTCTGCAGCACAACACAAGTCAGTTAAGCAACAGAGCAGAAGTCTCCATCTTCCTGATATAATTGATCTGTCATCACTAAGCCATGTCCTAGTGCCAACAGAAGGAGGGAGGATGCCTCTAAAATATGGTTAGCCCTCATGCAAAAGAGCCAAAGAATGGGGGATGGGATGCTCACCCTCTGACTACGCTGGATGGGGCTGTGAGCAATCTGGTCCAGAGGGAGGTGTCCTTGCCTATAGCAGGGTGTTAGAACTAGACCTTAAAGGTCACTTCCAACCCAAACCATTCTATGATTCTATGATATCCTGGGAATTGACTGAAATACAGACTGCTAGATGGTGATTTGCCTCCTGTGTTTTGCCTCTCTTTGTCTGAACAATGCAGAAATTCACACACAGAGTACACCAATTCAGTTTTTGATTATAAAAATGATACAAACATAAGTAACACATAAGCATATCATTCCTTCTAAAGGTACTGCATGTCTTATAAACTTGCTGTGAATAACATCATCTAACTCAGATCCTGTGAAACCCAATCCTGCTCACAGGAAGAGCAGAGGGAACTGCTCATAACAGCATGAATGGAAGTTTGTTCAGGTGTCTGGGGTGTCAGTTCCGTATTCAAAAATCCATGAAGATGAGTAGAATTTGATAAGCATAGCATCCTGATGACTAACTGAAAGATACCTTCAGCTTTTCTACCAGTCTTCCATAAATAGCAGCACCAACGTAAAAAAAATAAAAATAAAAATAAAAAAATAAATAAAATAAAATTAAAAAAAAAAAAATGGCAGTAATCATGCTACACTTTTCTAATTATTCCAATATTTCTATCACCTGTAATATTTTCCACTCTCAAATACTCATTAAACAGGAACACTGTGGGGCATGCAGAGTAACCAAAGGGCTCCTTACTCTTCCCACTGTGGGATATTTAATGATAAATCAGCTTAATCGATACATCAAACATCAAGCAAACTGTCAGAAATAAAAAGCTACTTTACAATTCACACATATTAATTTTCTAACTTCCAATTACTTACTCAAAAACCACTTCTTTATTACCTTGCAAAGCCCATTCAAAAAAAAAAAAAAAAAAAAAATCAATTAAGAATCACACATTTTACAGGAATACCTCAAGAAGAAAAGAATCCAAATTCAGGTCATAACCACATACTTGTTTAAAAGAATGAATGACTGAAGAGGAAAAGCCCACCCAGCATCCAGTCGCACACACACAGTGAATGATCCTAAAACACCTTTCAGGTAAGCAAACAAATCATGTAACACTATCATGTGCTGATTCAAAAATAAGTGCTGAGCAAACTGAGTTGGCTCTGCCTGGCTGGAGAGGGTGTCTCGTTTCCAGCATCATGGAGACATAACAGATTTCGTTTCCATATTAGTCTGTAGAAACAACTACACAAGTCTATAGAAGGTATTCATTGAGATTGGAAACGGGAGAACAGTTTCCCTTAGCTGAACAAAAATATGCCAAAAAAATATGATGGTCATTGAGTCCTGCTCACAGGCCCTCAGTTATATCAGTCTTTGACTTGAGACCACAGGAAGATTTCCCCAAATTTCAGACCAGCTGTGCTTGCTCGGAGGCTTTTCCTTCTTCGTAGGATCAGTTAGGGTAGTTTGTTACTTTGTACTAAGTTATCACAGACTCTTGATCATAGAATCATAGAATTGTTTCATTTGGAAGGGACCTTGAAAGGCTATCTAGCCCAACTCCCCTGCAATGAACAGGGACACATGCAACTCAACTGGGTAGCTCGGAGCCCTGTCCAGTCTGACCTTGAATGTCTCCAAGGACGGAGCAACAACCACCTCTCTGGGCAACATGTACCAGTGCCTCACCACCATTATTGTAGAATAAGCCCTGTACAGAGGACTCCATGTCTAGACACAGAGCCCAGATGAGGTCTCACTAGCATAGAGCATAGAGGCAGGATTACCTTCCTTAACCTGCTGGCCATGTTGTTTTTGATGTAGCCCAGGATACAGTTGGCTTTCTGGGATGCAAGGGCACACTGTTGGCTCAAGTTTAGATTGCTATCCACCAGTGTCTCCAGGTCCTTTTTGGCAGGACTGTGCTCCATCCTTACATCCATCATCTTGTATTGATAGTGGGGGCTGCCATGACCTAGCTGCAAGACCTTGCGCTTGGCTTTCTTGAACCTCAGGAGGTTCCCCTGAGCCCACTACTCAAGCCTGTCTACGTCTCTCTGGATGGTATCCCATCCCTTGGATGTCTTTCCTCTCTTCCTGAGGCACAGCATTTTATAAGTCTTAGTCTTTTCTCATAACCTAGTTTTACTCTGATGTACTGAGAGTGGCCACAAACCCAAAACAGCCATTCACGCTTCAGACTGGGTCTAATGTTTTAGAAACTGAAGATGTTTATTTTTTGGGTTGTTTTTTGTTTGTTTTTTTTTGTTGTTGTTGTTGTTTTTTTGTTTGTTTTTTTTTTTAAGATTGGTTTACATTTGTTTTCTACATATTCTATGGATACAAAAGGATTTAGTCCCTGTTACAGTCACCTGGTATTCTAGTAATTTGATTAAATATGAACATACATGTATATATACATACAAAATCAATGTGAATATAAAATGCATTCATAATTAAAATTGTGACCAAAAAATGCTAGAAGTAAATCTAAATAAATGCCAGCACTTTCCAGTAAGCAAAGCAGGACTGGGAGAAAATCCAGAGATCCAATTTGTTTGCCTGGTTAAGCTGTATTGTTATGCTGTGTCCTCCTTTAGAGCACACCCCCCTTTGTACTAATCTTCCTACATCTGCTGCCAGCTAGGCCAAGCTCAAACAGCAGTGTCAATTCGAGGGTCAGAAAGGTCAGCGGTGACACCCGATTTAAGTGTTATTCACTCTGATGCCATGACAAGACAGATACAGCGTGGCCTGACTAAAGTGATGTATGTTAAATTTGTTGCAAATTACTGGCATGATGGATCTATTGATGACCCATTGCAGCTGTCAGGATGTCTCTATCAGTCTCTCAGTTATGCTTTCCCTGCTGCTCAGCCCCATCCCCCTTTGCCTGTTCCCACTGAGCACACAGTGGCTGTATAGTCCCCAATGACCTCAGGGTGCACAGGGAAACAAAGCAGGGAAACATCTGCCGTGAGCCTGAGGAGCACAGGAAGTCACCTCCAAAAGTACAAATGCTTGAGGGTTTACAGACTTGAGTCTTTATCCAGACCTTTACTAAAGGTCTGGTTACCTAAACTAACCTTTAATAATAGGTGTTCAAATTAATTCCTGTCTTAACCCAAAAGATGGGATGCACTTTTTACTTGAGTCTTGTTTGAAGTATCTTACTCGTGTGAGAAAACCTTTGAAAAGGGGCAATGTGTCTTTCCAGCTTTTACTCCTAAGTAGGGTGAAGAGATATCTGTCCTATGTTTCTGATAGAAGAAAAAGAGGACAGAGACTATTCACGACATTGCCTTTCTACTGCCCCCACTCCAGAGCAAAGCATCATCCAGCTTCTCCAACAGCTGGCTTCACAGCCGTGGGAGGGAAGGGCAGCAACTATTTCAGAGTAGGTATCTCAAAGCATTGCAGCTTGCAGGCTGCCCTCAGGAGCTGAGACTCTCCCATTTGTGACCAAATAGAGACCATAGAGACCAAATTATTTCAAGTACCATTGATTGTTTCTATTTTCAAACCAGCATTCTTCCTAAGAATGTTTGCTCTGAGGCAGGTGCAGCAGTAATCACAGAAGTACAGTCCTTCCCACATTTAAGCATAGGTGGACTAACTCCTAGTCATAATGATAAATTGCAGCCCATTCCATAATTACACTTAAGGAGCATCTCATGCAAATTTCTTCTGTTTAAACCATTTGATTTGCATGGGTTTGTTGTGTTTTGGTTTTCTGGGAAGAGGTTTCAGGGGGTGTTCTGCTTTAATTTTTTAATTTTTTTTTTTTTTTTTTTTTTTTCCCTGTGGAGTTGGTTTTCTTTTTTTTTTTTTCTTCATTAACTCCAGTGTGGCTTTGAGGCATCTTTAGTTAGTTTTATTCCTCCTTCTAATTATCATTACTTCCTGCTGCTGATGAACCTTTTATTCTTTCATTCTGATTCACAGATTGTCTCTAGATGATTTATTTGGGCTAGTGTTGTTTTCAATAACAGCTGATGAAGCGAAGGAGGAGCACAATCAGAGGATGGCAACAAAATTGGCAAAAAGGCTGGAGGGCATGGCTTATGAAGAACACCTGAGGATACTTGGTTTGTTCAACTTAGAGAGGAGGGCATACTGGGAGGTGACCTCGTTGCTGTCTCCAACCTCCTCATTTAGGCAAAATGTTCTCCCTGGTGGTCAGTGACAGGGCATGAGAAAATGCCTTACAGCTGCATCAGGAGAAGTTCAGATTGGCTATGAGAAAAAAATTCTTCACTGAAGAAGTGGTTAGGCACTCAAACAGGCACCCTTGGGGATCTGTTATAGCCCCAAACTTGTCTGTGTTCAACAAGCATTTGTACAATGCCATCAGATTCACTGTGCAACTCTTAGGTTTCCTTGTGCTGAGTCAGAAGTTAAATTAAATTATCCCTATGGGTCTCTTCCAACTCAGGATATTCTATGATTCATTTGCAGTCCATGTATTCTCAACAGTTTGCATTGGCACCAGCCTAGGTGGTCCTGCTCTCCTATTTTCCCTTGGATTATGCAAAGTACCAAAAAGTGAACAGGAACATGCCAAGATGTGAAGTACAATGTCCTAACTGGACAGACAGTGTGCAGAAGAGTGGTCAGGAATCTGAAGCTATTCTCAGGAACGCACATCTTTGTGTCACGGAAAAGGACAAGTGAATACAACAGTTTTATTATTCTCATTTGGGCTTGTGGTTGGAAGACTAATATGGTTTTCGGAATTCCATTTTCATCTTTCACGATGACACAAATTTGAACCTTCAGAGAAGGTTTTCTTGAAGACCATGATTGTTTCCTCAATATCCATCCTGGTCTGACGTTTCCATACTGGATTTCAAACTCTTTTCCAGCCTTCATATCCTTCACAGCCACTATTGTAGCACTGCAAACAGTATAGTTGCAACTTCCTTTTTCACCATGAGCGTGGTGAGGCACTGGAACAGGTAAATTGTGGATGCCCCATCCCTGGAACTATTCAAGGCTAGGTTGGATGGGGCTTTGTGAAGCCTGATCTAATTGAAGGTGTTCTTGTCCATGACTTGTGGTGTGAAAGTGTATGATCTTTAAGGTCTCTTTCCAACCCAAACCAATGTATGAGTCTATGATTCCATAATTCCTCTGAATATGCAAATAAAATATAAGAACTACTAATAATAAATTTATAAGTTATAAATAGAAGCAGATAATTAGATGCTAAAATAAATGACCGTCTCATTGATAAATCTTACACTATAATGTAAGAAGCTATCTAGAAGTGCTGGACAAACACACATAAACTGGCGTTAAATGTGAAAACAGAAGATCAAACTAATGGAACTAGTACATAGAACAGAAATGCTTATCATGCACAGGAACACCCTTCTCATTACCCACTTGCCTGTTTCCACTCTAGCTAGAAATATTCCAGTTTGCACTCTCTTGTCTAGAAGATGCATTCAGCGTGTGTAGGAACGCCAGCAGAGAGCAGACAGTATTCTTCTGAAAAGGTGAGAATTTGGGATTAAATTTCTTCAGGGAGAGGCAGAAATCAAGCTGGAAATCTCACTTCCTGACCACTAAGTAATTGCTTTAAAAAGCTATATTTCAAAAGAAATTGTGAAAGAAATATCAACATATTTAAGAGCTGAATCTTGTAACATATACTTCAAGGGGGCTAAACGAGAGAGAATACCACTTGCTTTCTGTTTTGGTTGGGCTTGGACACCAAAATGTTCACTGATCTTGAGATCAAGCCACAGAAGTTCAACACCCACGTAAATACATGGTGCAAGACCACAGTGTGTCTGCTACAGAGGCACTTATAGTCCCAGGACAACAATACAGTGAAGGCTTTGAGGACAGACAGTTTAAAAGCGCATACATAAAATCTGTTTGAATCTATTTGTATTTAACCTCTGTTTCTAAAAACGAACAAAATTCCTTCCTTCCTTCCTACCTTCCTTCCTTCCTTCCTTTTCTTTCCCTCTTTCTCTCAGGATTTCATTCTTTCATATTCAAGCTCTTTCTTGCTTTCTTCTTGACTTTTTATGGTTTTTTTTTTCCTTTTTTCTTCCTTTCTTCTCCTTCTCCTTCTCCTTCTCCTTCTCCTTCTCCTTCTCCTTCT
>NW_024962262.1:50688548-50729838 GCF_019238085.1 Lagopus leucura | reverse complement strand
CCTTCTCCTTCTCCTTCTCCTTCTCCTTCTCCTTCTCCTTCTCCTTCCCTCTCTCTTTCTTTACCCTCAAAACTCCCTTTGTTGAGGAAGAGAAGATAGTGGCTAAAGCTTTCCAGCCCAGCATGGGACTGTAACTTAGTAAAACAAATCCTCTAATTTGCCTTGGAATGGATAGTTCTTTGAGAACACTTGTAGGATATTAAAAGAAACCATTTATTCTCTGGAGTAAAAGCAATCCTTTTTTTTTCTTCCTAAGACACTAAGGCATAGAAAACTATAACACACCAAGATTTATTGCTCACCATTCAGAAAGGAAGAAGAATTCCTTTCCTAGACACTGTAACTTGGCCTATAAATCATATAAGGGTATCCTGTAGTATTACTAAGTTTTTATTATGTTAATATGTTTCTCATTGTATTGGAGAGCTCTATTTCTCTAATACGGTACAGAAGGTATCCTAATGTGAAAGCAAATGCTGACTAACATGATTCAAATTCCTTTAAGCTTATTATATTAGTGACATTCCCGTCATGTTAGCACCCTTTTGAATCACATTGGTGAAAACAACCCAAGAAAATGAGATAAGAGAATTGCAGAGGTGGTATGCACATTAATAAGAGTCATCAGATTACTAGTATGAAGGAAAACTTTTCCAGCTATTTAATGTATAAATGCCACCATATCATTTCTAACAGTATGACCTCTTGCAGTACTGTCACATATCCTCTGCAGAAGAAAATCCACAGGTAAACTCCTGAGACCAAATAGCATGCCTATAGGAATCTGAAGTACTCTGGGATGTAAAAGTGCTGACAACAATTGTCATTTGCCATCAGTAATTACAGGGAATGTGGTGTTCAGATGGAGACAGCTTTCAGCATAGTATTTCTTCCAAGTTGTTTGATTACATCTTGAGAGCTCCAGGTTAGATTGCATGTAGATCACACCTGTATCTGTCTGACCATTAAATGCAACCTCTTGATGTCTCTGTACTGGGGAATGTCATTACTGTGATATGTACTTGTGTCTACTAAACAGAGATGCAAAAATAACTTTATTACCATTAAACCTTTGGAAAATCTTTCCAAATAGCATTGTAATGACAATCAGACTAAAACCTATCATGTAATAATAATAGGTAATGAATAATATATCTTGATTATAGCTCATCTCAGAGCAATTATCACTAAAACTGATACGAACAAAACAAGCCAGATGGTCTAGTAAAGGATGTCCATAAATATCTCAGCCACGCAGCCTCTGTCATACAGCATCAAGATCTGTTTCTCCTGCTCAATGGCAGAGAGAACCTTCCTCAAATAATCTCTCTAAACACGGAGATTATTATTTGCTGAAATAAGAGTTCTTACTTGGTTGGTAAAATATAGCATAAAGGGAGTTCTTAAGGAATAAAGCTGGAATAAGATAAAAATGGAAATACAGGTAAGTCCTGTGGTATAGTGTCTTTTGGACATGTAAAGATCTGTACAAAGCGTTCCATATTTGTGACTTCGATGCTAAGCAACCAAGATAAAATAAACTTCCCACAAGATGGCTCAGCAACAAACAAAAAATGACTGCGTATGAAACCACTCGAGCTATAATGGGACTAATCCAATGAGCAGTGCTTGAAATCACTGAGAACTTTGGAATCTTTTTCTTCGTCTTTCCTTGGGGCTTCTCCATGAGCTGTAGCTTCTCTATGCATGGAGAGTATAGTTAGTATTTTCATTTGCTGCCTAAGTAGCAAATTACCCTGTAAACAGCCCACGAGATCTGGTCTGTAATTGAATTGTAACTGTTGACTTTAGACATTTGGTATATTTGCTGCAAGAAGTAAATTTTCAAAACTTCATCTTGATGCAGTCAGACAAAATGAAAGGTAATATTCTTTATCTGCCACAGATTGCTGCAGATGAACTGCTTTCATATGAGCTTAAATAAGATTTAGTGTATTCCATCCTTCAGCTGGCCACAATTGAAAGTGATCAGGATCAATATAGCTGCCCCTGAATGCAGCCCTGTATTGTGCATTACAATAAAGGAAACGGCTGTATTCAAAATTTTCCTGTGTCAAATTAATTTCCATGTTATCCCCAAATTCAATTAGATGGGAACCCCGTGTAACTAAAAAAGTGTCCAACATCCCTTAGTGACAAATTACGGTGCTTAGTGTGCATATCAAGGTGAAGTGTTGAGCCTTGCTAATCTTCTCACTAATTCTCAATTACCGTAAAATGAAGCCATAAATCACACAGACAGGGGATCGATGGAAATGTTGTTTTCAGGGTGATTGGCAGCCTCCCCAAAGGTTTTCTGTAAGTTGGTTTAAGGTTACCATTCTCAAAGGGGAGGGATGAGGTAGTCTTGCTCAATCTCTATGATATAGGCCCACAGGCCTTTTGGGGATAGTGGGGAGGGACAGCACCAATTTCAGCCCATCAGACATCCAATTTTTCTCCTTTTCATACCTGCTGTAGTAAATGAGAAACAAATTAAATTTCACTCCACTATCTCCACAGAAACCATTTAAATTTTTCATGGAAACTAAATTGTCCCTAGACAAATAGCCCCCTGATTCTATGAAAATATACTGGAGCGCTGGGGACAGAAATAAATTTGTGTCACTCTGGATATGCCATTCTCTGTAATGTCATTCACCATCGGCCAATAAATGAGTCCCTCCCGGAACACAATGGTAAAGCCTTGTGCTCTGGTGGATTTGCATTGTTCCCCCACTCTTGAGCGGTCTAATATTCTTCCTGTTATTAATTTGCAGCCTAGGTTTTACATTCATGAGGCCAAGATTGAAATGTAAATGAGGCACAAAATAAGTAGTCAGCAGTAGCCCTGGCCGAGCAGTCTGTGTCATAGACTCATGGACTTACATGAAAATAGTTATCACTCAGAGAGATTAGCAGCTCAGAACATCAATCACTGCTGCAAGGAAACAATGAATAAAATCGCCCCAACATGAGGAAGGAAATTACAAGAGCTTTAAAGTGGAAAGGGAATATGTAATAGTGCTACCTGTTGTTGAAGTGCTAAGATGGCTGTAATAAAAGAAGCCAGGTTCCTTCTCTCTCTCTCTCTCCCTCTCCCCCCTGTTCCCGTCGATCGCCAATATTTAAATTGTGCCATTTTTGTCATCTCAATTTATCTGTTAAATGAGCTGCAGTTCCTTAGCTGGAGGTATATGATGCTTCACACTGCACTCAAATGAAGCCCACATCTTTGAGTTTGAACCCACTTTAAAACGATGACACCCTGTAGATCACCCAATCTCTTGGCAAAGAAATAGATGTGTAAAGCCTGGGTCCCCAGGTGTCACCAAGCCTCAGAGGATTTAGAACTTCAAAAAAGGAGACAAAAGTGGCTTTATTTCATGTTTCTCAGGTGGTGCGGAACTGATGATGCAAATGGGGCGGTGTAAGGCCGGTTCTTCCTCATCAACCTCTGAGCAAGACTAAGGAGCTTTCCTAGCAGCTGTAAATAACAAGAGCTTGAAGAAGATCCAGCTAATTCCTCTTTTCTTCATCAGGTCTGACCACTGCCATCAGAAATGGAAGGGCCATGGAACCACCTGTTCATAGCAATCCCAAATTTCTTCTCGTGCCTGGAGAAGTCCCAGATGGACTTTTCCACAGATCAGAGTGATCATGCTGGTCCTGGCCCATCACTTATGCTCAGATTAGTATTTTCTCAAAAAGAACTACCTCACACCTCATGCTAGTACAGCATGATCTCTGCATTACTGTTATGTATAAGGCTTGGTGCTCCAATGTAGTATATTTTATTGGCTGACTCCTTAGGTTACTAAAATCTGTTGCATTATGTGCTGGATTCTTTTCTCTTCTGTGTTCCCATATATAATAAATGCAAAATACCATTCCATCCACTGTGATTCTTCAGACTGAGAGTGACAGAACATTGGAAAAGGCTGCCAAGAGATGTTGTGATGTCTCCTTCTCTGGAGCTATTCAAAACCTGTTTGCACGTGTTCCTGTGTGATCTGATCTAGGTGCTCTTGCTAAGGCATGGGATTGGATTAGATGACCTTTTGAGGTCCCTTCCAATCCCTGATATTCTGTGATTCCGTTATTCTGTGATTAGTTTTGGCTTTAGTAAAATATACGCTTAATGAACGCAGATGGACAACAAGAACACTTTATTACCATCTTGTTCCTCAGACCTATAGACAAGATTTTTAGTAAAAAAAATGCTAATTTCTAATCTACTTTTTCACTCACATAAATCAAGATTTTTGACCGCACAAGTGGCTTTAAACAGTCTCTCACAGTATTCTCCTGGGGAAACCAGCTGCCTCTGGACTGGATAGGTATACTCTTCTTTGGGTAAGGAACTGGCTAGAGGCTGTGCCCAACAGGTTAATGGAGTTAAGTCCAGCTGGCAACCTGTTTCAAGTGGTGTCCCCCAGGGGTCAGTACTGGGGCCCATCTTGTTTAGTATCTTTATTGATGACCTAGATGAAAAGATTAAGCGTACCCTCAGTAAGTTTGCAAATGACATCAAATTGGGAGGTGGTGTTGATCTGCCTGAGGGTAGGGAGGCCCTTCAGAGAGATCTAGATAAGCTGGATTGCTGGGCTGAGGTGAATGGGATAAGGTTCAACAAGACCAAGTGCCGGGTTCTGCACTTTGGCCACAATAGCCCCATGCAGTGCTAGAGGCTTGGGGATGAGTGTCTGGATGACTTTGAAGAGGAAAGGGACCTGGGGGTGTTTGTTGATGCTCGGCTGAACATGAGCCAACTGTGTGCTCAGGTGGCCAAGAGGACCAATGGCAACCTGGCCTGCATTAGGAATAGTGTGGCCATTAGGAACAGGGAGGTAATCATCCCTCAGCACTGGTCAGGCCATACCTTAAACATTTTGTTCAGTTTTCGGCCCTGCACTACAAGAAAGATATTGAGGCCTTGGAACATGTCCAGAGAAGGGCAACGAAACTGGTGAGGGGTCTGGAGCACAAGTCTTATAAGGAGCAGCTGAGGGAGCTGGGATTGTTCAGTCTAGAGAAGAGGAGGCTCAGGGGAGACCTCATTGCACTCTGCAACTTCCTGCAGGGAGGTTGTATTGAAGAGGGATTCGGCCTCTTCTCCCAGGCAACGAGCAGGACACGGGGTAATGGCCGCAAGTTGTATCAGAGGAGGTTTAGATTAGCCATAAGGAAGAACTTTTTCTCTCAGAGAGTGGTCAGGCACTGGAATGGCTGCCCAGGGAGTTGGTGGAGTCACCATTCATGGCAGTGTTTAAGAGGCATCTGGACGAGGAGCTGCGAGATATGGTTTACTGCTTGTGGTGGCAATGGTGATGGGAGGACAGTTGGACTAGATGATCTTGTAGGTCCTTTCCAACCTTGTGATTCTATGATTAAAAGCATCTCTTAGAAAGGCAAGTGCAAACCAAATGCCAAAAAACGAAAAACCAACATTCCAGTCCTTTTCATTCTGTGATAGCTTGTAACTATCACAGAATAGTTTATAACTGATTAGTCATGAGAATGATACATGCACATGCCCCTGCAGTGGACAGGAGCATCTCTCGGACCTTCTTTCCCAGTGATGCTAGACTTCCTTTAATGTGTCTACCTCCAGAAAATTTGCTTGCAGAAAGGATTATATATCAGGAAATCTTTCAATATGTGTATTCACTTATCTTACAACTCTTGTGACAATTCAACAAAGTATGAAAGTTGAAAAAGTTAAAATTATTTATTAGTAATTTAATTATTTAATAATTTGCCTTAGATAGCACATTGGATATAATGCCTTTCTTAAAGTTATAAATTATTTTTATACAGTAATGTCAGATGACTTAAAAACTTGATATTTTGATATCCATATTTTAGAAAGGGTAACTGAGTCTTGGGTAAGTGGTGAATTTTCATGACTACACATTCTGGTTATAATAGTAATAGCAAAAACAAAATCTCCACATTCAGATCATGCTGTCTTTGGAAATCAGTCTTGCATTCATTCTTCCGGAGGAAGAATTAATTGATGGCGGTAACACATTAGGGTACACCAGTAGAAATATTCTGAGTGAGTTCACGGTATCATGAATATTTTCTGTGATATGGACAATGGCCATTTTGGTCAAACAATCTCTGGAGAATCAGAGCTGAACAGAAGTATTAGCATATCAGAGCTATTTCATGTTGGAAAAAGCAACACCTTGAGAAGCTACTTTTTTCACTCAAAATATGCTACTCTTTTCTTTGCAGGTTCATTTTTAAAAGCATTGTACAACCACATTATACAGGAAGAGTTTTGAACAACAGTGTGTGATAATGTGTCCAGTAACCTTTATTCTGTTTCTCTCTACAGAAGTTCACTGAAGAACACATACAGCTAAGAAAATGAATTTGAAATTTAAGAGAAGTAAAAAGTAAAATCAGCTGTCTATTAAAATGCTCTTTTGAGAGGTTGAGAAATCGATCATGGGTGAGCTAGCAGCAGATATCAAGCCTTAACCTGTTTTTTTTCCTTCCTTCAAAAGACAAAGTCAGACCCAACTTGTTACTTGGCACCTCAGAGTGCTGCATTTGTGTGCAATTTGGGATGAAGGAGCAGAGATTCGCTGGCACAAATCCTGCACCAAGCAGCAGCTTCTGCTCCCAAACCCCTCCTCTTTTTTTCTTGTGTTTGCCATTGTCTTCACTCTTGATGTCTCGGAGTATATTTTTAATTGCTTATCAAATGGATAGTTATTGTATCATAAAATCTTCAAAGCCATTTCCCAGTCCCATTCAGTTGTGCAGCTGAACTTTTATACAATGATATATCACAATGGATTATGCTAATCAGCTTGTTAATAGCTCGAGCAGTGTTAACTGAGCGCATTAAAACAAACTGGTCCTTGCAATGGATTGAGAAATGTTTTATAGGGCATGTGATCTAAGAGCAGCCATGACAAGACTAGTAAATAATAGCAGAAACTGGCATGACTAAAGAAATACTCACTTAAATTATTTATATGTTAATCAAAAATACGGTTGTTAAGCAATATCATTAGTTCATTACCAATTTGTTTATGGATTTGTGATGAATTACTTATTTGCATGCAAAAAAACCCTCAGCCTTTTGTTCAGCATTTCTATCCTTCCAATCTTATCAGGTTTCCCCTCTGCAGCCCTCTTCCTTCGCTAAAATAATTGCATCAGCATGTCAGAGAAACTAGATTTTCAAGGTAAAGACATAATTTTCTTCCACAACATATGCAATATATTATTGTCATATATTTTTTTAAAGTCGTAATATATCAGTGTTCTGTGCTTGAGAGACATGCAATTAATGCTATACAGTGAATATTTCTTCTTAACCCCCACCAAAAATCCTACAGTTTGAACATTTATTAATATCAGAGACAGTGATATTGTTTCCTTCAAATATATCAAGTTGGGCTGTTAGGCATGTTAATGTAGAAAATATTAAATTCTACTTTAGTTATGGTTATGAGGATGGATGTAATCTAAGGACTAAGCACACCTCTGGATTTGCCAGGAGAGATTCTAGACATAGAAGAGTGTTCTGCCCAAAGGTGAAGAAAGGCCTTCCATGTGGTGCCCAAGTTGTCAGTAAATTTCTTCATTCTCAGTTTTCCAAAACCAGTTTCTCATCAAGAACATCCCTTGCTGTTCTCTGTTTTCCTCCCTTCCTCATCTTACTGCAGCTCCCTCCTGTCCCTTCCTCTGATCTTCTGTTCCCATTTTCTCCTTTGGAAAAGGTTTCCTTCCCAGCTGCCTCCCAACACACTGTGCGGTTACTTGTGTTCTCCTTTCTTTTCTCTTTTTCCTCTCATTTTTTTTTTTCAAATCTTTAGTGCTATAGTCATGTAAACCATGAATATAATTAAATGGAATTAATACTGTTCATCAATTTGGCACACTTTCTTTGCAGCAAATTTAACGTTTCTCTCTCTCGGAATGCAAATAATGAGGATAAATATTTCATATTTAGAAAAGATATTCTTCAATGAGATGGGGATCAGCATAATATTCCCAGAGATTTTTCACCTGTTATTGTTAAGAAGGAGTTCCAGATGTATTAAAGAAAATAAGTCAAGAAAGGACCAACAGTTAAGAATATCAAAGCAAGATTCTTTTAGCAATATTTATTCTGAACTTAGAAGAACTACCCTCCAAGTGGTCTCTTTATGTAGTGAACTAACCAAATCTTACCTTCCAAACCTATCCCACACTTGAATTGCAATTCCCTTTCACAAATCTATCCTCAGAATATCTTGAAATAATTTTCATCACATAAACTTCTAGGGTTTTCCCTTTATAAGCACAAAGATTGTAAGGCATTTTCCACCAGCTGCAAGTTGTTTTTCTTTAATATTTATCATCCACAATCTACCTCAGCCCAGTAAGATGAGTATCACAGTCTAATCCAGGCGACATTCACAAGTCCAATAGAGCCAAAATAAAACAGAAAATTAGACCAAAAAAAAACCAAAAAAACGATCTAAGACAATGAGCAAATCTGAATGGTGTAACAAAACAACTTGTTTAAATTATTATTATTGTTGTTATTATAGCTGCCATATATAATTGTAATCATACAATATGTAATATGCAATTATTAATATCATGTATTTGATCCTCTAAAAAGGGATAATAAGAAATGACACTGGCTCCTAAAAGAATTATTATCCAAATAGATGAATGTAGACATAGTAGCAGAAGGACAAAATTCACATTCGCATCGCCTGGCATAATGGAAACCTAAATCCTGGCCTTTGGCCCAGATGTGTGCCTGTCCATTGCCATCTGCAGGGTACCTGCAAAAGGTATCCTAGCCGAGCTTAGACCACTCAGTGTCCCAACCAATGCCCAAGGTAATCAAGTTTAGGTTTCATCTTCTTTACTATAACCATGGACTGGATTAGGGATGAGCTCCAGCATGGACCTTTACAAAAGCCTGCATTCAAACACAAGATGCAAGGTAAGTTCAGGATGGAGCCCTGTGTTCTAATCCACAGCTGGTTGTAGCCAGAGGCTACATACAGCCTGAGCCTGCACAGGATGCCAGTGACAGAAATAGGAAATAGCATCGACTTCTTCCTTGCTTTGTTTCAGTACCACATACAGTAAATATTGAAAATAATTTTATACAGTTCTCTGGTACTCTGGAATGTAGGCCTTATGTAAAAAAAAAAAATCCATGTCCAGAGGTCTGCTTTAATTAATCTTGGATGAATGCAGAAATTCATATGGTATTCAACTTCTTTCACATTGATGGAGATACAGAGAAAGGAAAGTAGGGCTATATAAATGTAATAACTGACTATGAAAATTGAAAATTGAAATCTTCCACCAATCTCTTACAGAATAAGAAAGGCCACATGTATGAATCAATGTCCTCATGTTCCTGCTGTTGTTCACCTTGCGACCCCTAACTACTTTCAGGCCCAGCAAGTTCACTAGGATGTAGACGGCGTTTGCTTCACCAGCAGAGCTCTTAAGGGGGGGGGGCTTCCACAAAATCTCCAGGCTTTGAAGCCCTGGGGGAGTTTTGGATAGTCACAGAATTAGATCTTTCCTTTCTGGAGAAGATTGAGTGATGGGAACTGTCCTCACCCTCTGAAGTTGCCTTTTCCTTGGCTCCTTCAGAGAACTGTGCCCTCAAAGAAAATGGTAAAGGTGAGAACACATTCACTGTGTGTAAAAGGGCCTGCCTGTGCGAAATGAGGCTTCAAATTGGAACTAGTTCATAAGGACCCTGACATACTCAGATTAGGGGTAAAAATAACAGGCTCCAGTGGATGTCTGCTTATGAAGGAAGTAAAGTACAAGAAATCTGACTTTTTGTTAGGCTGATTGTCAAAAAATAAAATAAAATAAAAGCTCACATAAAGAATCAACTATCTACGAGAAATGAAGTAAGTGATCTCTTCCCATTATAATCAGAACACAGAGCCTGCAATAACTCTGGGAGCTCAATCTAAATAAGGCCCTATCCTCCCGTCTCTTTCACATTATGAATAAAAACATGAAATTAGTTTTATGTCAGAAGAACAACCCTTAAGACACTTGTAACTTATAATTATAATTTCTAAGCTGTTTGGCTTGTCAGTATCAAGGAATTCACAGCCCAGGACTTCCAGGACTTTATAGGCTGAGACATGCTGTGCTAGCTACTGAAAATTAACTATGAATCTCTCATCTGCATTCTGATTTATTAACTACAGTGAGAAACAGAAAGTTAAAAAATGTACTGTGTATGCATAACAGGCTAGCATGGAAGAAATCATTACATGTGTTCTGCTACCAGTCAATAAACTGCCAGCAATGGGTAAAGGCAGGGTACTTCTTCGAACAAAGGCATTTGGTTTTCTCTTGCAAATAAATTTGGCAATATATTCATCTTTGTGCAAGAGCAGAGCTGGCCAGAGACAATTTCAGGATTCTGCTGAATTTACTGGTAGAACAAAAATAAATAAATAAATAAAATTAAGACAAGTTTGCAGACTATCTTTGCTACACAAAATACCATTCCCCTGTTAGGTCTGGCTGAAAAAATGGTAGCATTGCCTGTGATGTATTTTAAAATAAACAATATTTTTACATACTTTGAATAAGAATTCTGTGGCGCTGACAAGAAAAGGATTTAGGAACTGAAATCTATTTCAGCTTTCACCATAAAATGGAAAAATAAACTTTGAAAATGAAATACTACTTGGGGAGGAGGGGGGAGGAATGTCATATCCAAGATATTTGAAGGCCAGCCTTAAAAAAAATTTCTTTCCTCCAAAAGAATATTTAACTTATCAGGAGTACTATTTCCTGATTTTGCAGTTTTTCCAGGTTCTGCTTTTCTTCCAGATTTGATTTTTTATGTTTTTATTTTATTACAATAGCACCACTAAAATTCAATCCTTTCTTATTGTTTTGAGGCTATAAGGGGCTTTTCTGTATTCCATATTCTGTTCAGTTGGAGAGATGGTGGAGGTTTTTGATGTCAAACTTATCTAGTTTAATTTTGTAAGTGGAACACTTGGCAGCTGTAGCATAGCTTGGCTCTTTACTTAATTCTAGAACCTAATTCCATAAAACAAAGGCACATAACTGTCAGTCTCACCATTTTTTGGTTGGAGACATGAGGGCCAGTGGAGCTGAAATGTCTTGCCCAGTTTCTCACAGCTCTGGGTCAAGTGAATTACACACGTTTCTTGTTCAGTCCTTATCCCCTACTTGCAACGGAAGCTCCGTGACAGGTAGTACTTTAATGAGGTTCCCAAATATTCATGTTTTTTATAGTTTTTTCCTGTTCAGAAATACCATTTCTCTCTCTCCCAGACCTGTGGCTTTTCATGATGGACTCCTTTGCTGCTTGAAATTTTAAAAATTTGAATTGACTGAAAATTGGCAAAATCCAGAAAGTGTTCTGTCCAGAATATCAGGAGTTCCAATTACTTCATGTCATTTCCTACATTACTCCCAATTTTTATTTTGCAAGATCAAAATCCAGTGAAAATCATTTGCATAATTGAACTACTTCTTGGTACAAAGCTATAATTAGACTTGGGACCATGACCTTAATTTTCCATTTTGTGAGCAGAGCATTCTGAACTTTTAATAGAACTAGTATTCGGCCAAACACAAAACAAAATGTGAAATGAAATTTTATAGGGTGAAAAATCACAAGCAGAAAGTATGTTCTGGTGGAATTAAAAAAGGCCTTTCAGTGTTTATACACGCTGGCTATGACAGAGTTACGTTTCTGATCACAGATTTGTGATATATATTGACTGTACCAGATTAAAAGTTAGATTTTATTTGTAACATAAATCTGGTAGATGAATATGTAATATACATTCTTATTTTATTGCAGTCGTAGAATACTCTGAAACATTAACCCCCAGAATACAATCTACATATTTCTCTCCGTATTTTATATTCAGAGAAATAATCACATTAGTTGTTGGATACCTTTTAGTAACACGCTTTTCTTTTTAGAAAATAAAAAAGACTGCCACTTTCCATCATTTCACAGCACCTAGAAAGACAGTAAAATCTTCAGAGCAACTGCAGCTTTTTGTTGCTCACTCCCGCACACGTTCCCTCTAGAGAAACAGATGTTTGACTTGTCTCGTGTAAAAGGCAAAAATTGAGTTACAGCTTCAGAGTGCAAGATTTGCAATGTTTGCTACAGTTTATTAATGTTAACCAAATAAAAATGACATTAGTGAAAAAGATCTACATGATATCTCAGAACTCCCAAGATTAGGCCAGATGGTCACTTCTAACTGATATAATCTAGTAAGCGCTGTTGAGAGACAAGCTATTGATTGAATTTCTGACTTTAAATGCAAGCCCCATATCTGCACATGTCCACAGTGATATCAGTTGCCTGAAATCCAATACAGAGGTGTAGATTGGGAGATGATGTTGGTTGCTACCTATTAAAACTGTCAATTCCATCTGTTGTCTAACACTTTAAAATACTGTGTGTAGTTTTTAATAGATCAGTATTAGATTAAGAGGCCGTATATTAAGGCTCTTACTAGCTGAGAAGTGTGGGTAAATGTGTAATTAAATGACACAATGGAAAAAGAACTTGTTTGGCTGGAACCAGCTCAAATTAGCATCAAGTGAGAAAAAAAAAACAACACTGTGATTTAAGATTTCTGCATCAGCCAGGCTTTCCTAAAAATGAGTAATGTGCGGCACTATAGAAACTCCCTTTACAAGCAGGTATGTCATGATTCAAATGTGGAAGCATCATGAGCATTACGATTACCCAGCTCCTCACACTGCATTTCCTCAGATGCTTCAGCAACTGCTCAGCTGTCAAGCTGATGACATTCCCAGAAGGACTGTTTCAGATGGCTGGTGACAACACAGTCAAAGTCATCTTTCTGGAAAGCCATAGTTCTGAATGTCCTTTCCTGCCAGCTCTGTCCCAGAGTATGATTGAAAACCAGTATTGGGAGGCCTGGGGTATGTGTAGGGTAGTTATCCAAGCTGCCCCTTCCTACGGGTATGAGCTACGAAGAGCTGATGGAGAAGGAGGGCGAGGGGTGGCCACTTACAGCATTCCAGCCTGACATCCATCAATTGTTGCTGCTTCAGTTTAAATGGGGAGGGAAACTGCCTTCCTGGAGCCAAGGATATCAATAGGACTAGAAGGGAAGGAAGGAAAAAATGTTGGAATGGATCTTAAATTCAAACACATGGAGAGAGAGATTTGATCCTTTAAGCTCCTATATTTGCAAGTAGAAACAACGGGAACATGCTCAGTATTCTGGAAGAAAAGCAGTAAGAGTGCTTACTCGTCTGGAAGGGGCCTAGAAGTAGGATTCTCATTAAAATGGATGGCTTATTTTTCTTATAACTTTTCTCTGGAATTAACAGGTAATCTCATAGTTGCTGATTCTATCTGGGCCAGTACCTCCTGATGAAGAAGGGAGTCTTTGCCCAGATAAAACACTGCTCTGGTGTTAGGCATGATTTTGTTTGTTGGTTGTTGTGTTGTTTGGTTTTTTTTTTCTGCATTAATTTACAGAGGACAATTCAGCTTAATTACAAATTTTGAGAGAAGCAATGTGACAGAAGTAGAAGAGGTTTTCAAGAGAGAAAAATTTCAAGGAGACCTGAAAAACTGTGTTTGTTTGCATACTATCAGTGGGCTGAGGTCAAAACAGCTTTGTAAGTTCCTATAATACACCACAAGAAAAGTTTTGGAAACCTAAGTCTCTTCATGTTATTAACCAGAACAAGGTACATGAAACATTCATGGAAAATGAATGTTAAGCAAATACTACAGTATACTCATAGCATACAAATTGTGAATTCAAAAACACCATTCCCAGCAGATATACCATTTGAAGAATTTTGCTCATCTCAGATAGAAACAGAGACAATATTGCATGATGTAGCTGATAAATTAACAAGCATAGGTCCAGTTTTATGCATCAAATACTAAATCAAATCTGTAGAACCAGAAGTATTGGAGTAGCATTAGACTGCTTAGAATAACAAGTATCTTCAAGAAAATCAAAAGCTGCTTACAGGTTATCCATAAAAACAATGTAAGATCAGTGAATGGACTATTTAGTAAGCTGTGATTGCTGCTTACTATGATAAGAGGAGCAAGTGTCTTTCATGAAAGAAAGCTGTCATGTTCTCTTTCTAGTTCTTATGAAACACACTGTATGGTATCATACAGTAGTAGAGATATAAGTATTTCAAGTACGGGAGAGCAGCAATTGCATTGTCACTGTGGTTCTCTTTTCAGCTATCACAATTCTTCATCTTTGCTTCTTTGGTGGTGGGCTATCCTTAATATAATAATGCTACCAAAATCTTATCTAATGATCATCTAATCATTTATAATGGATTTCATAAGAGCCAGTAGTCTGGTGACAAAAATATTTGATCACTAAAGCTTTATAACACACGAATGGATAAAGAGAGAACATGCATATTGCAAAGTTTTCAGCATGCCTTAAACTAGATGTGCTAACTTTATTTACCTCAGTGGGAAATACCTTGCTTCATAACTCAGACTTTCTCAACCTAGAGGTTAAATATCTCACAATCATTTTAAGCCTTTCTTGTGATCCAAATGGAAAGAGAAAAATAATTATGGTTCTTTTGAATAGATAATAAGCTTTCTGACTGATGTCCGATGAGACCTAGTAAACCAGAAGAGCTAAATATAAAAATATATAAATTTTGTATAATTTCTCTCCCTCCCATCTCCAGCAGAAATGGCAATTCATGTAAAGAACCAGCACAGCAGCTGAATCTCAGTCATTGCAAAATGTTTGCTAGAGCTGCAAAAAACTAATTAGTTATTTTGTATGATGTAGGAGGGATTTAGCCAAAGCAGAAATGAGAGGATTGAACAAGAAACTCAAGTTGTCCCTTACCATGCAGAAGAGGGGGATTCAAAGCTCACAGAGAACAGAGGCTCCTCTGCAGTTGAATTCTTGGCTACTCCTTTTCTTTAAAACCACTTCTAAGGACTCAGAACTTTCATTCCCTTCAGGAGTTGTTCTGGTTATCACAGAATCACAGAATCACAGAATCACCCGGGTTGGAAGGGACCTCAAGGATCATGTAGCTCCAACCCCCCTGCCTAGCAGGGCCACCAAACATACACATTCAGATCAGGTTGCCCAGGACCCCGTCCAACCTGGCCTTAAACACGTCCAAGGACGGGGCATCCACAACCTCCCTGGGCAGCCTGTTCCAGGGCCTAACCACTCTCCTAGTAAAGAACTTCCCCCTAACATCCAACCTAAATCTTCCCTCCTTCAACTTAAAACCATTTCCCCTAGTCCTGCTATTGTCAGCCCTGAGTGGACTTTCGTTTCTGTCTTTTTAGGAATCAAAAAGAAATTTAAAATAGAAAGAAAACTGGTAGTTGAATTTCCAAAATACGATATTAGAGGAATGATAATGATGGGAACCATGAATTCAGACAGAAAAAAAAAAAAAAAAGAAAAAAAAAACTGATTATAGTATAAACTGATTATATGAAACCACACACACGAGTGCTTGTGCACATACAGCTAGCAACAAGAACAAAAAAAAAAGACAGTATTTCTGTATTTCAATGGATCAAGGAAAAGCAAAATCCTGAATGTTGCATAAGATGGGATGCTTAAGTTGCTTAAGGGGATAACATCAAACATATTGAATGTTCTCATGCTAAAATACACAAAGGATTCCACTGCTATTGAATTTTCACCAGCTGCCAACTTTGCTAATACTGTTATGAGCACACACGGATGGGACTTGCTCCAACACCAGCATCGAGGAGGATCGACACTGCTGACTACAGGAAGTCTTTATCCACCTCTGCTCAAAGCTATATCTATCCCGTACTCTTCTGCCATTTTCCACTCCCAGCTCAGAGTTGCTATTTATTTCAAGATGAAGCTATGCCAGAGATGCAGGTGTTGTGTCAGGGGAGGAAGAGACAGGGACTGAGGGAATGATGGAGATGAAAAAGAAGAGCAAGAGGAAGCTGAAGGCTTTTTCCTACTTTCCTCCTCAGGCAATGTGCACTTGGTAGGAAACAGACTGGTAATGGAGGCATCGCCCAATGGAATCCACAAAGCACAGTTTGCCTGGTTAAAGCTAGTGAGTACTGAGCGTGGTTGAAAATCTGTTGTATTCTGAAGATGTTTTCTTGAGTGCTGAGCTCTTTTGAAAACTCTGACCTGAATTGCCACTGAGCATTTGTGAAAATAGGTTCTTTATGAATCAGAACTTCTTAGTGTTCACCAGTCCCAAAGTGCAAGTCCATAAAGGAAGTATTGAGTTGTTGTTTTCTTGCATAGTAAGTATCATCAGGTCAATTATGCAACTATCTTGGCCCATCCTTGCACTTGCTTACATAAGTACCCTTTACTGAATCATGTGCATTTTTTACCATGTTTTTTTCAACTTCAGGTGAGGGAGAGAGTGACCTGCCTGATATGGTCATACCGAGTAATACTGTCTATTTTTACAAGTTACTGAAACCATTATTCTTTTCGTAAGCTGTTTAGGTTTACTTATTCTTAATATCACTTAGCAGATTTTTTTTCTCCACTTATTATTGTAACAAGTGTCACCGGTGTAGCAGCAAGAACAAACCAGAAAAAAGATTGCAACTCATTATCATTCATTACTGTAGTGAAGAGAGATTACAAACATAATGGAAACTGAGAGAAGATGTACTTTTGTGTCACTTACCTTGTACTTCTCTCAAAGCCAGAATCTTCCATGGGCTCTGGTAGTGCCTTGGTCACTGACTGCTGTTCTTTGACCTTGGGTAGACCACTTGACCTTCCTAAGACTTCATTACCCCAGCATAACCTCTGATAAAAAGTAGAATCACACAGAAAACTGATGCTGTATTTGAGGAGAGTTTTCCTGCCCTTACAGCTATATTTTTGAGCTTATGTAGATAGACGTGGTTATTGTTATTTAATACTTCCCATCATAAAATCTCATTTTCAGATCTTGTAACTCTGCCAAGTGTTAATAATCTGAGCAAAATAATTATTTCACGTTGTGTGACTGCCACAGTGTGACAAAAGAAATAGTAGTAATATTTGAAATTTCGGGAATAGTTTCCAAAGATGAATAGTCCCTAAAGAAAAATGAGGGTTGACTGTGTTAAAATAACTGTTACAACAATCTTAAAGCCAAACCCTCTGTTCTGAAAGAAAAATATGCCATCTAAGCTGGAAACTTGTCTTTTCCCATTCCCTTAAAATCTACATTTATTTAGTCACATCTTTCAATTTTGTAAACTTTTAAAAATTAACAAATTGCTAATTGCTAATGTTCACTGGAAATTCAATTTGATGTAGAGGCTGAGGTAACTGAAAAAATTTCCTCAGCATATAGAAAATCATATTGTCTCATTAGTCTGAACAGTCTGAGCCAGTGTGCAGGACTCACAGTAGGACAAAGCACACTTCATTTGCTCACAGTTCCCGTGTGTGACATGAGTGCCTCCATGCTTTGGATCAGAGGAAGATTTAATACTTCAGTATCCCTGTCCAATGGTGATGTTGTTTTGTTTTGTTTTGTTTTTTTTAATTTGTATTATTTCGGTAGTAACCTGAGCCATGAGAAGAGGGAGAAATTAGTGAAAGTTCAAGTACTTTCCATTATCTTGTTCAATATTAGCTCATATTACAGAGAGGAAGAGAGGTTAGTCCAGACCCCAGTGACAAATTCTTACACTTAGTGTGCAAAAACAGAGAGATCTCACTTGAAGTTATTAAAGCATAAAGTTATTCTAGGGATGAAATGAAAACATGTCCATATTGTAGCTGAATGGTGCAACAACTGAATGTGGAAACAATATGTGATCTATTTTTATTTTATACAAATATGTTACATTTTTTGTCTATCTACCAAGGGGAGGACTGAAGATGGGCATTGGCTATGTATGTACTGACTGTTGCTTTGCTCATACTAGTACATCACCACCTTACTCCTCCAACATACGTCAAAGCTGGGTAAGGCAACATCTGCATGCCAAAATTCTGCTTCTTGATTGCTATGCATCTTCACCCTCATGCTCTGTCTGCACAGTCACAGATTGGTATGACAGCACACAGCATGCTCAGTATACAATGCTAGATGGAAATATCTAAGTTATCTTCAATATACAAAGCTAGTTGGAAATGTTCAAGTGGCCTCTGTATGAGCTAGATCAAGTAGAAGTCTATGAATGCAGGTTGCACATGCTCTACTGTGTCTACACTGTTTCAGTTAGGCTACTTAGATTAGTTTTAACTCCAATGAACACTTCTGCTTTACATTATGCCATGTAATTGTTACATGTCAGGAGAAATACAGTCCCCTCAATACAAACTACTAGAGATGGGCTGAATGAGTGAAATGTAGCACATCTTTTCCTTCTCCAGACAGTGGCACCACGAAATAACCTGTAGTTAGGTCTCCCAAGTATATGGGTATGCAGACGGCAGGGAAAAAGACTTTTATGAAATAAGTTCCTGTAAAGCCCTGAAACTGGGAAATCAAAGTTCCAGTGTCACTAAACACAGACATGTACTCAACATTCAGGATTTTTTGAAGAAGAAGAGTTGCAGACTGGGCTTGCAAAGAGGTGAACGTGACCAAGTTTTTTAAAAACCCTCTGCATGTAAATGGGTGGTAATTCAGAGAGCACAACTAGACAGGTGGCAAGGATGTTAGATCCCACTCCCGACATAAACACCTATCTGAAGATAGTCCAAGATGCTCTGACAAAACCTTTAATTTGAAAATGACAACTTACTGAAAGCTTCTTGTGGGAGCTTCTTCATACAAGCATGCCATAGTGGGTCATTGAATTCAGCCCCTCATTATCACAGACAACTACATAATATGATTTATAAATTTGCATCCATCGTGCAATTAATCAAGGTGATTCAATTTGGATTATTTTCCTCTATTTATCCTATTAGTCTTTGAGTTATCATGCTTGTTTCAGTGAAACTTTCATTAGGAAAATCTTCACAGATCTGTATTATAATTTCTCATCATATCTCTGCCAGTATAGTAATTATTTTACTGATAAATAAGTTCAGATGGGGAATGTGAAGGCTCTTGGTGTATAATTTTGATGAAGGAGTCATGTTCTTGATCTAAACAAGGAGAAGCGCTATGTCTGAGACTCCTTCATTTCAGAGACGATGATCCAACCACTAAACCTTCATCTAGGAGAGTCTGACAATCATTCATCAGAAAGGAACTTGGTTTTCCAAAGACCTGTTTGTTCTTTCTCATATGAAGACTCTGAAAATATGTTATTTCAAATTTTTCAGAGGACTGTTTTGTAGGTCTTTATTCACATTTATGAATAGCAACTCTGAAAGAATATTGCCAGTCCCAAGTTTTCAAAAATAATGAGCTGGGCTTTCGATATCACGAGCAGTTTAAACATACTGGTCTTTCAAAATAATAGAATTGAGATTCTTGTCTCATAGATTTAACTTCGCACATTGAGGGCTTGAAGGTTTGGTTTATTAAATGACAAATAATCTTTTTGCTTGAGTCAGTGAATTTAGAGTTTAAGTTTTATACAAGCAAAGGTTAAGAAAGTGATTCAGCCTACATTGCAGTGATTTCTGGAAGCAGATACAATGAGCAGGTTGAGTAATTTAGTGCTGTATTGGGAGCCTTGTTGAAGGCATTGTATTTGAGGAGCTAGTGATCTTATGCAAGCCCTATCTGCTTTAATGAGCCTAGTACCTGTGGCTTGTGAAGCTCATCCACTAGCAGGAGCACCCACTGTGAAGGAATCTGCTACAGTGCTCTGTGCTGGCCTCTGTTGTATGCCTGTATGTGCTATAACATACAGCATTTCTAACTCTCAGGAGAAGGCATAGGGTTTAATTTGTTACACAAACATCACGGTATGGGAGGAAGGAGGAACTTCTCTATGAATGGGATCTACACAGCTTGCCATGGGACAATCCACCCACGATCCACTGATGCTGCATGAACACAGGATTACCAGCATCTGAAGGGACATGAGATTTACTCACTATCTATAATCCCTTTTTATAAATTATTATATCTTAAGAAAATAGCTTTTATTACATCATTTGTTTTCAGACTTTTCTTACAGCGATGCAGAAAGAGCCCTCCGCTTTATATCTCTCTCTGTCCAGTGCAAAGCAAGTACAAGCTACAGAATTCAGAAAAAAGCCTGGAGTCCTCCATGCATCATCACCAGCTTACTTTCCTTTAAATGCAGCATAGACATGGCAAACAGTCTTCAGTCAGGTAAGCAGTGTCCATGTGGACATGAAGACCATGAATCAGTGTTCCTGAAGATACACATCTATTTCAAAACCTCTTCACTGAACAATACAGATGCAGCCAGTACCTTCAAATTTAGTAGGTATTAATTAAACAAGGTATTAGAAGTTATTTCTACTAACAGAAAGAAATTAATATTAAAAAGTTGCTCAGGTCACTATTAGTTCCTAGTGGTCTCTGTTTTGTTTAGTTTTGTTTCTAAGCAGTGTTTGTTAGAGGAAAAACACTGTTACTGTCTTTTTCAAAATAAAGTACTGCAGCTGCTAATGCAAGCTCTAATTAAGTGCACAAGTCTGAATTTGATATTTTCTAGTGTCTCATGTCATTTCTCAACTCAAACTGTAAGACAGACTCCAACCTGACATGATCTTTCATATAGTATTCTTCCCACAGCGCAGGCTTCTCTGTCATCAAAAACATGGCTCATACACAGAGGGGCTGTGGTGTATGCGGGTAGGCAATGTAATGGATGGAAATATAACAAGCTTTTATTAACCACTGTTAGCATTAGCCTGAATCTTTTGTTAGTTGGGAGTTAATTGCCAAAAGGTTTTATGGTTTATCTAATTGGCTCAGTCGTCCTTCTACGCCGTGAACCCTACCAGACTGCCAGGGTGCCCTGAACTCAAACAGAGGGTAAGAGCCCATCAGTTATTTAGTATGTGTTAGAAGCATGCATTTTCTTTTCACTCCATGTGAAAATAGTTAACCACAAGGAAAGAGTCCCACCCCTCCACTTTGCGAAATGGTGAAATTAAGTTTTCCGTACAGCTACCATGGGACTGCAGTAAATTACCCTGGTAACAGAGTTTACATTGATTCTGAAAAAAGCACTTGTCCATATGTAACAACGATAACCTTTTAGAAGGTTTGGAAAACAAATCTGACACCCCATTAAAAGGCAAATGATTTTTTCTCCACACAAGAAAAAGAAACTTTTAAGACATAGAAGGCTATTAATAAATAATGGGGCTTTTTTATAGGAAAGGCTGACATGAAAGCTTAAGCTATAAACTGTATCAGAGGCAGTATTTTGACTTGTGTGGTTTATTTGTCAAAGCAGTGAGATGGATCTCATTTTTATTAGCTGCACAAAAGATATTTTATTGAATGTCACATTGTAATTTGATTTTAAAAGGAATAGAAAAAATTACATTTTCTCGGATACGTAATACTGCAAAAACATGATAGTCATACTAACCACTAACCACAATGAGAAGTAATATAAGCCCTCCAAAATATACACTAGTGCCTTACCAATGCAAATGTATGTTTTCAGATTTCATGTACCAGCATATTTTTCCTGAATCCAGTTTCATTTACAACTGTCAGAATATCACATAAAAAAGCAAGTTATTAAATTATGTATGTAATCAACTAACATAAGAGTTAGATTTGAGGTGAAGGACAGCTTTTAATATTTTAAAATTTGTCTTCCAGCTCATTCACTTAGTTCATCTCTTTATGAGGAAAAGATCATAGCTGAATGCAGTAGAGAGCAGTGATCACCACCTACATAAAATGAAGAACAGGAATAAAGAAGCCTAACAATTTTAAAATGACCTATATAGATTATGTTCTTTTTCACTTTTCTCTTGACTTCCTGAAAGTTTTTTACTCACTCCTTGCTTTACTTCCACGTCCATGCTTATGAACAACTGGCCAAGGTGGCAAGGGATTTGGATATCTGAAGAAGAAAAGATGCACCGCTTCTGGTGCCAGACTTGTCAAAGACAGTATTATCATAGAATGGTTTGGGTTGGAAGGGATCTTGAAAACTGTCAGGTTTCAAATATTGTCTGTGTGGGCAACCTGGCCTCAGTCTCAGGATAAAAGTGTTACAGTGGTGTGCTCGGCTCCTCTTTCCCTCCAAAGTCACTCCACTATCCACTCAGACATGGATGGTTATACTGTGCTGAATATGTGCCAATTAAATGTGTTATTAGAATTCACAGGCAACCCATAATCCATCGCCACTTAAACTGATCAACCTTATGCAGTTTTCCAAAAAGAAACACACCATCCAAGGGCAGAGTCCTAACAGCAGGGATGCATATTTTAATTGCTTATATTTGCATTAGCACTAAGCTATTGAACTCTTGTATTTACCTCAGTTAGATCCTCACTTTCTGTTATAATTTGGCAGCACCCAGAGAGCAGTTTCACAGCTTCTTGATTTCTATAAGACAAATAGAAGGAAAACAGGGAAAAAGGATAGCACTTGAAAAAGATCACCTTGAAAAATACAGGGTGATCTTTTTCAAGAAGATGCAAACCCTGAAAACTCGCTGTTTATGCCACTAAAGTTGTCACAACCACCTGAACCATAAGCAACCCTACTTATCTTGCAAGAATCTCTAACTTTTCTCAGCTAGGAGGAGGCTGCAATTCATCAGCCAGTCCTTCAAGATTCAGTACCCAATAGTGCCAATCCTTGGGTAATCAACATCCTAAGCACTTCAGAAACATTTATCAATTCATAGTCCTCAGCAGGAGCAGGTCAAAACCCGGTGGGAAACATGCAAGGAATATAAATATTACTCCACCCCATTGGTGGGTATTTTAAAACAGCCGAGGAAATTTCAGAGTAAAAATCCTATCCACTTGCAACAGATACTTTGCTATTAAAATATATGAGATCAAAAACAGTTAGGGCTTTTTTTTTTTTTTTTTTTTTTTTTTTTTTTGTCATCACAGTATTTAATTTTTAGGCCCCAGCTCCAGGGATGAGATGTGGAACATACGAGTGCAACCACAGGTCCTATAGGTAGTCTGCTGTAAAGGTCACACATGGATATTGTAGCACACACTGGTGTTTTTTAATCTCCAGAGAAGCTAATACTTCAGTACGAACATATTCCCTCTCACAAGTTTTCTCAGGTCATGGATGGTGATTATTTTCCTCAGCTACATGGTTTGGTGATGGGTGTATTTTTCTGGGAAGTGGATGCTCCCAGAGGCAGAGGACAAGGTTAATCCAGCGCTGTTGGTTCTCACTTAAACACCATTTCAAAATCAGCTCACTTCCATTTCCTCTTCCAGGTGGTTTTGGAAATAAACTTAGAGCTCCCACTGACTTGTGTCAGCTAACTCCAGAATAGCTAAAAGACAGCTAACAGATAGGTCAGTGCTACAAAGAACTCGGGAGAGTGGGAAATGCCAGTTTCTGCCTGCTAATCAGGGTGAAATGGAAGCGTGATATTAAATGATAAACCTGACAAGGGCATGAAAGGTCTGAACACGCAAAGAGACACAATCCTGGGCTCTGGGGACCTCTCCAGTCAAACAGGCAAGTTTGCAGATGGTTCTGAAACTAGGCAGAATTATGTGTGTGTGTTCTGAAAAATCTTTATGTTCTGCCTGAATTGTCTATTCAAGCTCTTTATGTTTTGCTAAAACCCTATAAATTTCTGGAGGTGAAATCAGAAACCATGAATGGAAATTCAGTAAAGTGCAACATGCAGATGCCTTTATAAGGGGTGGGAGAGATTTAGAACATGAACCTCAATGTCAGCTTCCTGCACCCTCAATAACTAAGAAATATTCTCATTTCGTAGGTTCTGTGGTAAATGCATTTACCTATACGTACCTATGTATACATACTATGAATACCTAATGTATACATACCTATACATTTAATTTTAAAAATGTATAAATATAGTGAAGGACATCCTTTTTTTCTTTGCTGGGAGAGCTTAGTCCCTGCAGATGCCTTCATGCCTCCATCACACACATACGCTAACATGAAGGGCTGGAATAAGGTGCATGGCATTTTTATTTCCTGAATGGTTTTGTGGTAATACCAAATACTCCTACAGCTACCACATGTCTTTTCCTAGTCAGTCACACTGTTCAGATGACAGAACTACATCTCCATTAGAGACAAAGTATTCTGCAGGCAGACTCCAGATCAGGTTCAGGTTACCATAGAGAGCAACACAAGCATATCTCACACTACAATCTTTTGTGAGCAGAGCCCTTCAGAAGAGTCAGCTTGGCACCTCCCTATACCCTCATCTTCTTAATGTTTTTTGGTCAAAATATTATTTTGCTATTCAGCTTCCAAGGTAGCTTTACTCCTGCCAATCTTGTTAGCATCTGCTTCATGTGATCATTAGCATACTCCATTCAGCAATTAGCATATACTAATGGTACTGGGCATCAGTCCCCCCAGCAAATTGTGCCAGGAAAAGAATAAATGTGTCCAATGGCCTGGATTACTCCACTGGAGCGTGCAGTGATGCTTCCTGCCTCCTCATTATCTCTTCCTGATCCATTCCTAGAGCAGATTGTGCATATTCAGTCTTACTTCAGATGCAGCACAGGTTGCGTGTGCTTGTCCTTGAGGTTGGGCTGACAAGCTAGAGACTGGCAAAACCAAATGACTGAGAAACCAGAGAAGCTGTGGATGTTCCATCCCTGGAAGTGTTCGAGGTTAGGTTGAATGGGGCCCAGGGTAGCCTGATACAGTGGATGGCAACTCTGCTTATGGTAGGGGTTTGGAACTGGATGATCTTTGAGATCCCATCCAACCCAAGCCATTCTACAGATATCAATCTGTAGATTCAATAGCCATCAACAATAGAATGTTTCTTAGCACACAACCAAGTTTCAGGGTTTGGCCTATCCTTCTCAGTAATTTTTTCCTTTTCTGTGCTGAATGGTAATAAAGAAATTTTCCTCTTACTTATGGCATTGTACTGAGGTTAAGGACCATTTAAAAGCAATTTAATATACTTTTAGAGATAGCATCATAAAAATATAGTGAAGGCTAATGATATCTTTGACATTTTTAAGTCTAAGTACTTCTGTTTATTAATATAAGAGTAAAATAAGCTTCAGATTTTAAAATACTGCCAATGATTACTAGTAAATCAACATCCAAGTATTTATTAGATTTACAAGGATGTTGACTTTAAAGAATTCAACCCAGATTTCATCTATTAATATTACATTGTGCCAATCTTGCAGTAGTCAGTATGTTATGAAGAAATCATCAGAAGGGTGTTGTAGTTCTCTGCCAAAGCTGAAAATAACATCACAGATACAAACAAGATATTGCCTATTGCTCACCCTGCTCTCATTTCTCCATCCTTTTCTTGACCCCGGATTCATGTTCAACAAAAGGAAAACACGAGGACGGAAATGCCTGCCATAGAGACATTTACAGTGGAACAGCATTTGTCAACTTCCTTCAAGGTATTTGTGTGGTGTAGTTAATTTGAATTATTTTACAGATCTTCTCAAAAATGAGACAAACTCTTTTTAGAAAATCTGACCAGCTCAGATGCAGACCCCTTATTTAGCCAGATGGATCCTGTCTTTTGTCTGTTCGTCGTAAATTCAGCTCTTAAGAGGCCACACCTGAAGTACTGTGTTCAGTTTTGGACCCCTAACTATGATTCCAGGGCTCTGAGGCCCTGGAACATGTCCAGAGAAGGCCAGCAAAGCCAGGAGGGTACTGGAGCACAGGTCTTATTGGGAGTGGCTGAGGGAACTGGGATCGTTCAGTTCGAATAAGAGGAGGCTCAGGGGAGAATTTATTGCTCTCTACAGCGACCAGAAAGGAGGCTGTGTCAAGGTAAGAGTTCTCCTAGGTAACACCAATAGGACGAGACAGAATGGCTTCTAGTTGCACCAAAGGAGATTCAAGTTGAATGCTAGGAATAATTTATTCTCTGAAAGAGTGGTGAGGCAGTGTCACAGGCTGCTGAGGGAGGTCATGGAGTTGCCATCCCTGGACATATTCAAGTAGTCTGTGGATGTGGCACTGAGGAACGTGGTCAGTGGGCATGACGGGAATGGATTGATGGGTTGACTAGATGATCAGAAAGTTCTTAACAAATCTGTGATTCTATGTCTCTTTGTCTATAAAACCAGTACAGGGAGAGAGAAAGAAGAAAGTTACTCCTCCACATTTGTAAAGGGAGATATAGGGTCTCAACAGGAAAAGGTGATCACCATTAGGATGGTGCAGGTAGATGATTCCCTGTCCTCAACCACCAAAGGCATACTGTCTGAGAAAGGAGGCCATGGCCCTGCCCATGCTACCAGGGCCAGAACAGGCACTGACTTCCCACCAACTCTTCCTTAAGGGCATGGAGTGGAGCTGCATGTGGTTCACAGCACTGGGGAATCACATCTCCCCACTCATGCAGGGCACTGCTGCCTTCTCTCGCCTGCCTCTGTAAAAGCTCACTTTGTTATTAATTTCCTCACACTTTTTGAAGTAAGAACTGCCTCACCACATTATCCGTGATACTGAAATTCAAACTATCAGAATTGTGTTGTTTATTATTCCTTTACCCCACTAAGTACATACAGATTATATTTTTACTAATTACCAGAGATTTGATGGGAATTTAGCTGATTTTCTGAAAGTTACCTTTCATTAAGCTGGAGCATATCACTTTCAGAAATGAAGTAGTATTCTTCTGTCATGTGAGCGCTGTTAAAAATGTCCCCTTTTGATGTGCAAACCCTTTAAATCTCCCCATATATGAAAGCCGTCTGGCTCTAAGGCAGGGGTTCATATTTGTTTTTTTTTACAACCTAGCAGAGAATAAAACTAATAAGTATTTCTCGTTCTTTAAATACTGATTTATTATCAGTTCCAAAAACATACCTTTTCATTTGGAAAGTCATTTGCTCACTTATGATTGCATATAAAGAGCTGCTAACGGCCAGCATGGGCCTTCATGCTTGTTATTGCTTGCACTCCTTATGATTTTAGCTCAGCATAACTAGCAGTGGTGTCCTGGGATTCCAGAGTCTGTACTGATTACCAACAAAAGCCTCTTTAAGATCAGCAGAAGTAGTCTGGGGACTAATGGTGCCAAGGCAGACTGAGGCACTGGAGCAATGCCCGAGGTCATAAAATGAGCAATGACAATTGCCCTGTCCTTGCTGATTTTATCAGTCTGAGAGTTTTTTAGCATCACACAGAAGACAAAAGGAAGCTTTAGTCCTGAATGATATTATCAGCTCACAAGAGCAGTTCAGGGCTTGGTTTTGGATTTTGTTTTCTGTTTTGCTTTGTTGCTGGTTGCTTATTGTGTTTAAAAAGGTAATTTATCTGAGTTATCATAAATATAACAGCTTTACACTGGGGACAGATTCTTTCTCCATATAATTTCTTAATATGTTTATTTTGGAGAAAAAAAAAAGGAAGTACTACTATCCTGTATGTATTTATATATGTTGTAAAGTGTATATTATTCTTACGTATTTATAGTTAAGCTGCATGTCAGGTTCACTTCATCACGAGAGTCTTCTTTCTGGATAAGGTTAAAATGAAAATGATCTGTGACTACCTCATCTCTCACTCCATATGAACACATCAGAAAACCAATGTCTGACTGGCACTCAGTGTAAAATGCACAGGGATCAAACTGAAGGAGTATTCAGGCTCCTTGAGCTGTGATCATCTGAATGAGGAAGATTTCAAAGCATCGTGGGAATTCCCCAGAAGTTACACCAGAGACGAATTTGGCCTTTAGAAAGAGATTTTATACATCTCATTCACACACAGCAAAATGTTTCATCACAAGCAGAGGCACTTTTTTAAAGAGTCTTAAAATTAATCCCAAATGAGGAAGCCTCTCTCCAAATGAGTGAAACTTGGCAGATCTACAAATTCAAACTGAGATGCATTAGCAAATCTTGTGTAGGGAAATTTGTATAATATCTGCCCATGCTGTACCTGGTTCAAATAATGGCTAGCAGTCATATTTCTAGTGATTTAAATACATCACGGAAATAAAGTATGCCAGTGAGCCATAAAGGCTCACAGTGCTCTGAAGCTTCCAGTGAGAGCCATATTCCAAGTGCACTCAGCTTCTGGAGGGAATTTTCAGGTTCCTTCAGGTCTGGTTTTGCTAAGGTTCTGGGACACTAAAGTTACGTTGCTTCTAGATAAGACATGAGTGCCAAAATCTCTTGACCATTAAAAAAAAAAAAAGAAATAAAAGAAAATAAACAAAATCCCAAAAGCAGCTTTAAGGTCCTACAACAGCTTTTCTTTCTTTCTTTTTTTCTTTTTTCTGTATATTAAGCTTTCATTTAAAGATTGAGAGCTTAAGATGACCAAAATAAAGGCCCGTGCCTGTAAGTCTGTAATTGCTTTGCAGATTGTTTATATTTTTCATGCATAATTTTAATGATATCTTGCACAAATCATCACTAATGGCATTCCAGAGTTCAAATGGGAAGAATACAAATGCTGTGGTATTATTCATTTCTGGCAGTAAGCAAATCTTAAATAAAGATCCAGACAATTACATAAGCAGAGTGGAAAATGGCATGTGTACTATTTCACCCATCTCCGTTGCTTATCTCTAAGTATCCATGCAAGGTTCTGTTCTGATTTTCCCTGGCAGCAGCTCAGCACCACAGAGTTGTCCACCCACTCCTCCCTCACAGTGGGATGGGGAAGAGCATCAGAAAAAAAGAAAAAAATAAAGTAGAACTTGTGGGTAGATAAAAACTAGTTACTAAGATAGAGAAAAGGAAAAGGAAAATAATATTAGTAATGATCATAATATATATATATAAATACACAAAGCAAAGTAATGTACAACATAACTGTTCACCATCCACCAACCAATGCCCAACCAGTTCCCAAGCAATGACTTCCAGCCAGCTTAATCCTCACAGTTTTTAAAGTTTTCTCGCATGCTGTCATACGGTATGGAATATCCCTTTGGCCAGTTTAGGCCTGCTGTCCTAATTCTGTCCCTTCCCAGCTTTTTGTGCTCCCACAGTCCCCCTCACTGGCCACAGCAGTATGAGAAGCAGAGAAACAGAAACACCCTTGATTCTGTGCAGAACTGCTCAGCAATAACTAAAACACGGATATGTTATCAATCTTGTTTTTATCCTAAATCAAAAACATAGCATCATACCAGATGCTATGAAGAAAATAAACTCTGTTCCAGCTGAAAAGCAGGACAGGTGTCTAAGAGGGTGCTACTGTGGAGTCTCATTCCAGGTGATGAAGTAGACAGAGGTAGTTAGCACCTTACTCAGCAAGGCCACTATGGCAGAAGTAAAATGGCAAAAGAATGGAAGAATAAAAGTAGTACAAGAGGAAGACTAGAATAAAAAGATAATTTCCACTACATGCATATCCCTGCTCACTAAGAAAGAAAAATAAATGTACTTTGCAGCCAGATGTCCAACTGCTTGCACAGATCTCCACATAGAAGACAAAGTCTCCCTTCAAACTTCACATGTTTAGGAAGAAATGAGTAACAAATTCACCACTTTGAGGGTGGTGAGTCACTGGAACAGATTGCCCAGAGATGTTGTGGATGCCCCCACCCTGGGGGCATTTAAGGCCAGGATAGATGGGGATTTGAGCAACCTGGACCAGTGGGAGATGTCCATACCTATAGCAGGGAAATTGGATCCTCAAGGTTCCTTCCAACCCTAACCATTCTATGATTCTCTGTTTAAGTAGGCAGATTGATAAGTCTTTTATACTATAAAAACACCAGCAACTTATGAAAGAATTTTAAATTAGAAGAGAGGAATCTCTGACCATGAAGAAAGTTTGGAGAATGGGAGTTACAAAATTTGATCTGAGTGCCAAGCTTACGGCCTTCCTATCTTTCCTACTTCCAGTCTATCATGCATCAATACCCTCTGCACTTTGTAGATAGACAGTGAGTAGCATTAGTCAGATAAATGAAAGAAGGTTTCTTTCTCCCCATCTATCCACTACCATCTTTGTTATCTTTAAGAAACCAATCTACTCCTATTGCTTGACTTAAAGAACAATAATGTTTCTGGCAGAATTGGGATGAGAGGAGAGTGCATAAACCAGAACAGGGAGTTTCACTGTCCCCAGAGCACACCTATTACATGTTTGCAGCTTGCTCTCTGCAGCAGGTAACACCACTGAAAAGACCACAATACTGAAACATACTCTTCAAGGGAGAAATTTTTGCTGGACAGTTCCCTAATGATATTTCCAGAGTGCCTAGAGGATGATCAGTCCATTATCTGTGACAACTTTTGAGGTTCACTGTGATTCAAACAGAATCCTTTAAACAAATGTACAAAGTACAACTGTGCTGCATGTGGATGCTGAAAGATAGCACAGCTCAGATTTCCATACCCTCTGAACAAAAAGCAGTGATAACAACCAAGGAAAACTTGAGAACCCATGAGTTCTGTTTGTTGCTCAGGGCTAAAACACATCTATGTCCCATAGACTCTGTGATACTACACTTGCATCACTCTGCTGGGAATTAACTGGCTAATGCTAAATGATTAAGTGTTAGTAAATTCTGAGACTTGCTATGCAGACATTACACCACACTGACATTACAACTCCCATTATATTAGCAGTAAGTAGAGGGCTAAGGAGAATCTTCCTTTACTGGATGTGACAGGGAACATGACCACTGAGGATAAGAAAAAGGCTGCAGTTCTCTTCTTTACTTCTGTCTTTAATAGTCAAACCAGTTATTCTCAGGGTACTCTACCCCCTGAGCTGGAAGTCTCAGATGGGGAGCAGAATAACCCAACACAATTCAGGTGGAAACTGTTAAGAGACCTACTACTCCACCTAGACTACCACAAGCACAGATGGAATCCACCCGAGGGGTTAAGGAAGCTGGCAGAGGTGATTGCTAAACCACTTTCCATCATCTATCAACATTCCTGGTTAACTGGAAAGGTTCCAAAGAATTGGAGGCTTTCCAATGTAACTCCCATCTATAGGAAGGGTCATAAGAAGAATTCAGGGAATTATAGGCCCATCAGCCTGACCTCAGTGCCAGGAAAGGTCACAGAGCAGATCATTTTGAGGGAAATCACACAACATGTGCAGGGGAATCAGGCCAGAATGGGTTTGTGAAAGGCACTCTGTGATTGAGTGACTTGCCTGGTGGACAAGGAAAAGGCTGTTGACAGTTTATGTAGGTTTCAGCAAAGCCTTTGATACTGTCTCTTACAGTACTCTCCTGGAGAAGCTTGCATCCCGTGGCTTGGACAGGTACACTCTTTGGATAAAGTTCTGGCTGCATGAAGGCCCAGAGAGTGGTGGTGAATGAAGTTAAATCCACCTGGCAATTGGTCACAAGTGGTGCTTCCCAAGGATCAGTACTGGGGTCTGTCCTGTTCACTATCTTTATTGATGAAATGGATGATATTGAGTGCACCTGCAACAAGTCTGCAGATGACATCAAGTTGGCAGGAAGTGTTGATCTGCCTGGGAGTAGAAAGGCCCTACAGAGGGATCTGGACAGGCTGAATAGTTGGGCTGAGGCCAGTGGGGTGCAGTTCAGCAAGACCAAGTGCTGCGTCCTGCACTTTGGCCACAACAACCCCAGAAAATGCTACAGGCTTGGAACAGAGTGGCTGAATTGTGTATTGTGTAGAAGAAACAGACCTGGGGGCATAGCTAGATGCTTGACTGAACATGAGCCAGGAGCATGCCCAGAAGGCCAAGAAGGACAATTGGCATCCTGGCTTGTGTCAGAAATAGTGTTGCCAGCTGAAGCAGGGAAGTGATCATTCCCCTCTACTCAGCACTGTTGAGGCCATCCCTTAAGTGCTGTGTTCAGTTTTGGGCCCCTCAGTACAAGAAAGACATTGAGGTCCTGGAACATGTTCAAAGAAGGGCAACAAAGCTGCTGAGGGTCTGGAACACAGGCCTTATGGGGGTGACTGAGGGAATTGGGATTGTTCACTCTGGAGGAGGCTCAGAGGACAATTTATCACTCTCTATAACAATCTGAAGGGAGGATGTGGTGAGGTGGGTGTTGGTCTAGAAATAGGTCTCTCTTCTCCCATGTAATTAACGACAGGATGAGAGAATGGCATCAAGCCACCATGGGAATCTCCCACCAGGGGAGATCAGGTTGGGCATTAGGAAAATCTTCTCTGAAGGAATAGTCAGGTGCTGGAATGGGCAGCCTAGAGAGGTGGTGGAGTCACTAACCCTAGAGGTATTCAAGAAACATTTGAATATTGTGCTGAGGGACATGATTTAGTGGGAAATATTGGTGAAAGTGGACAGTTGGACTGGATGATCTTGGAGGTCTTTTCCAAAACTGGTGATTCTATGATTCTATCATTATCTATATTTCAGCTTTCTAAACAAGTGTTCTATAGGTTGAATGCCTCATTTTTTCTTCCTTCAAAAAGACACTGCTAGAGATATGTGGGGAGGAATTGGTGAGCACCTGGTTTGATTTTGTGTGGAGTCAGGGCAGTGCACACAGGGACTTCCAGTTTGGTAAGACGTATCCCTAGACACTTTTGTATATGTGCCCATGTCACAATCCCAGACAAAATCAGTCTACTTATCAACATGAGAAGTTATATATATATATATCTGAATACGTCTTCTGGATATGTCTCTTTACTTACATGTAATTTCATTTATTTCTTCTTTAAAAATACAAACTATGGAAAATTTAAACATAAGATACATCTTGATTATTTTGAGAAAAAGCATAAGCTGAATATAAAAATGTCTGTTTTACTTGGAGTTCCTAATAATCCAGAATCTTCAACCTATTTCCAAAGCTATTCAGACTACCTTTATTTTTTGCTTTCTTTTTTTTTTTTTTAACCCAGAAACAACAAGGACATATTTTCAGATGTAGTTTGTTTTATAATATCCCTCTTTTTAACACTTAGTGCTAAATGAAAGTTGTGTCTAAATATGACAACATGCTGACCTACTTCTCTGTAAACAACGATAAACAATAAATTCTGGTTAATGAAAAGGAAAATATTAACTACTTCAGTCATATGCAAGATTTCCATCATGTTTTTTTGCAGGAAACAGAAAACTGGAAATGCCATGAAAGTGTTTCAGCCTTGGAAACACTTCTGTAAGAATTTGAAGAGTAACTATTGGTTTCAGCCACATGTGCAAGCCCTAAAGGATAATGTTTGTAAATACTACCACTATCAGTTCACACTGCCAACATCAAGGGAAGAGATGTCTTTCAGAAACAAAGCAACATACTAGCAAAAACATGTTGTGCCTAGTGCAGTTATGCAAAAGCAGTGAAGGATCTTAGGGCATGAAACAGCAAGAAGCTGATTGATGAATTAGTTAAGGTTAATGGCAAGCAGTATAGATTTGTCCAAAATAGGTGGCATCTTATTTCTAGGAGTCTAGATGGATCAGATTATTTTTCTAATTCTACCTTCTCTAACTGAACTCTTAATAATGAACTGGCTAATATAACCCAACATAAAGTACCTGTACTAATACTTTAATTAATTAGAAATTAAAATGCAAAGTGCACACTTCATATCAGTTAAAACAATCATCTCACTCTGCCCTCAGACAGAAACATTTTGGCGAAATGTCATAGGAAACAGGATGAAGTCTATATGTTCATGAGTAGCTCACTAAATTACAAAAATTTCAGCAGATCTGTAGTTCACATTTTTTGCAGTTTGTAAAATCTCAGTGATCACAAAGGAAGCTGTCAATTTCTTATGTGTAGGTCTCTGAAAGTAATGCTTCCTTTTTATTTTCATGGAAACTAGTACAGAAACAAGCTGCACAATAACACTATTTGATAGAGAAAATTCTCAGCTATAAAACAGTATCTTTCAATATAGTCACTACCATTAGCTGTTCATTTTCACCCATGATGATTAAGACTCTGCATGCTGCACCTGCCAAAATCTGCATGGCTGTCTGGAATGTCATTTATATTTCACATTGTTGTTGCCACTGCCAAAATTCACCCACTGTCTCACTGTGCTCACATCCACTGTTTGGTCTCTGTAAGTTTTCAGCAAGTATTGCTGAATGGATGTGATGTTTTCCACATGGAGGAATTCAATCACACAGCTTTGCTTCATTCTGACATTTTCATGTCAGACACCATTTTGTTAGACTGCCCCTCTGCTGTCATCTGTTACAAGGCAACAAAATGTAATGAGATTTTGGTGGGTTGGTGGGAAGGTTCAGCCTCTACTGCCATGCCATCAACATCTGCCTCTGATGGCATGGGCCAACATAATGAAATAGAAGGTATTAGTTTCGGAGCAGCCTTCATATTCACCCAGTGATAATTCCTAACAGAAATACAGAAGAGATTGAAAGATTCTATATATACTGTGTATGAATATTCGAATGTTCCTGTTGCCATTTAGGCAGCAGTTAGTGTACATAGCTGTGACTAGCTGTATCTACCTGTACAAGATAAAAGAATATAAATAAAAGTATTCCCTACACAGATAGATCATGGCCTTGACATTTGGCCCATATGTCATGTGTAAGGGAAGTCTCTCACATGGTGCTGTTTGACTTCTGCTTTCCAGAGAGTTTAATCCTACAAGAGGGACCTTATATTTAACAAGTGTTATCTTGGAATTGGAGTTCTCATGAGATTCAAGCTCTAATTTGATAGTCAAAAGAGTTTTTAAAAGTATTTCTGCTTTTCCTAGTGCAAATGTAAGAGAGGGATAAGTGAGCTGCTTACAGGAATCTGAAGCCACATGATGTTTATGGTAGGAAGTTGAACTGGGTAATGACAGTGAAATGGGTGAACAGAAGCAAAGAGCAGAGCAGCCTACTGGCTGTGGAGATGTTTAGTAGACAAAGACATGATGCAGCAATAAAGCCTCTAAGTCCAAACTCTCTTCTCTGTTAGTGACACTTTGGGGAAATCAGCAGGGAACACTGAAGTTTTTGACACCATGTCAAATAACTTCTTGCAATGCCTGTTTTAAAATAGAAACTCATCTGAAAAACATATGACAGGCAATTCAGCCAAACAAGATGATCTCCACAGTTTACAGCATGATGAGCTCATTTTAGGTCACAAGTTAATCTTCAAATAATAACATAGGCCAGAAATCCTTAATCAATAAACAATAATTGGTGGGATACTAATAAAGTGATGCCTGACCTATGGGGCTGTTTCAGGTGTATGTAAAATGTTTATAATGTAGAATGACTGTTAACAGAAAAGCTGAGTTATTCAATCTGAAAGACAGGGTAGAGTGATCTACAATATCAGGTAATAAGTGTGAGAAAGACACTATGGGTCCTCACTCTCCTTCTTCTGTCTGAACACGTGTGCCACTCCACTTTCTCTCCCATCCTCTGTCCAGTCTGTCTGGTCAGACAGTGAAGTCTCTAGCACAGGAATGCTGGGTCTGTGCAATATAGTCTGTTGAAAAAATTCTGTTTTTCAAAAGATAAATGCCCTGAAAATTTCTATTACCAGATGGGCACTAAATATTCATAAAACTCATTGTGAACATACTGCCTTTTTTCTCTGTATTTAATGGACTTTGTTACTGGACCAACACACAAAGAGAAGATCTGTCACCAAATTTGGGTCTACCTATATTTTAAGTACACACATTCCTTTACTGATAACCTGGTCACTATGCAGTGCGTTACTGGATTCAGAGTTGGCACCAACCCATTGCAAACCAAGCAATGTGAGGCATGTGAGTAATTCATTAGAATAATCCCTATGAATTGCAGCAAAGACTGCCTCTGTTTACCTCTCCTGGAACAGCTGTAGTATACACAACGCTCTGTTGACATTTCTCAAAACCAATTATTCATTTGTTAACAATTCAACTATTTTGTCCCTCATGCCACCTTTTTAAGGTCATACCTTTCATGTAGATACTTAAAAGCACTGCAGTAAGACCTACACATAAACCTTATTACTGTAAAATGCATTAAATAGTATGTGCATCTAATCACATCATAAAAAGAAGATTTGATTGAATATTACCACTGAAGAAAGTTCAGCTTTAACTCTTTTTTGAGTATTTGCATATGAAACCCTCTCTCGAATTACTGTTTATTTTAGTCTTCATTTTGGTCATATCAATGTCATATGTTTTAGTATCTTTAATTTAAAGAAATGCTATGGTTGCAGGACTTCTCTTCGAGGATACTGTGAAGTGTAAGCTGAAAGTTCAATATTTTTACAAATTACAAATGCATGCCAGAAGTTAAGGAATTTCAACCAAAATATTAGAGATAGTTATTTTCTGTTAGGTCATCTGATGCATCTATGCTGCCAAAACCAAAAAGATGTTCCTTACAATGTGGTTCCCAGTGTTTTATCTTGGCAGTGATTCCAATTACTCAAGTCAGAAATGTTTTTATATAATTTTGCAGAGTTTTTTTTTTTGTACGAAAAGTTGATGAATCTGATGGGGAGAAATATCTCAGAGTTGGCATAGGTGTCACAACAAAAGCTATTCCAAATATGACGGAAGTCTATGACCACATGTAAAACATGGACCAATAAGTACTTTCTTACTACTTGAATTTTATCACAGGATGTAGATTGGAGCTGGCATGGGACAGGCTGTGAGTGTCTTACTTTTGTATGACTTCTCTAATCCAAATTGTTATAAAATAATTCTAACATTTGTTGGGCATTATACAGTAAGTGTCCAAAAAAAGTCAGATGAGTGAGATAATGTAGTAGCATCTTCCTAACCATCACCTGTACAGAGAATGAAAGTTTTCTAATTTTACTACAGACAAACACCTGAGTTCCTGTGGAATAAATCCTACACAAGTCCACTTGCTGGAATATAGCAATGGATAACAGAAACTAGAATGGAACAAAACAGAATAGCTAGATGTAGCTGTAACACAGAAGTCTGCAACTCAATTCAGAATTATTTGGTGTAAGACTATGTGTTATTAAGTGAGCCCTGCAATGTGTATCTCAGCAACAGCAACACTAAAGCAGTAATCAATTTAGACGTAAATAAGGAGATGTCACTACTATTAAAACACAGTAGATCTTCTTAGAATTAAAATTAAATCACATGTGAGGTTTGACTAAGTTCTAAGTTCTGGTTTTATTTTTCTTTTTGTAGACTTTACTGAACCAAAAGTGCGATGAAAGTTAAAGGCTGGCTGTTCTTATTTTATTTCTGGTTGAGAGCAGGAGAAGAAGAGAGTTTATTCTCAGGAAGTATCTAGTGGACTACGTAGTCAAAGAGGTTAGAATGGTTTAAATAAATTCCACATAAACATGTGGAGCCAGATTCATGGGATATTCTAGCTGCCTTGGAGCAACCAAGTGACACAAAGCAGCAGTAAAACCCACTTTACTGGCTAGTTAAGTCAAGTTTACGGTTGTTTTGCATCCTCAGAACAGCTCGAAGCAGTTAGTATGTACCAGTGGGACTCACCTCGAATTTGTAGGCTTTGAGCTAAATGACAATCTAACTCCAAAATATTTTTTTTTAATCTGGTAGGATCGTTCCTACCAGACATAACATCATCACTCAGCACATGTCTGTTCATTGTCACCTCTGTGTACAGTGCTGTTGTGATTATATAATTAGGAACTAAAGGTACTTTCAGAGCATTAACTATCTTTGAATCCTAAGGTTTTAAAAAAAATAGCCTTCAATCCTTCAGTAGATTCAGGTAAGCATTGTGTAAAGAAATGCTGCATTTTCTTTCTAATTAATCTGTTTTCCAGGATGTGCACTGTATTGTGTCACATGTAATTTGGTATTGACAATGCTAATAACAGGCTATATGTTTTTAGTGAGTTTTGCAAAGCCTCAGGCTAAATGCTTGCCCAGCCTGCTCTCTCTAATCTTTTCTTGACAAACCTACAATTTTGTTTTCCTTGGTTCAGTTGTAACACCAATTTTTCTAATTTACCAGTTATCTTATGACTAAATAGTTTTACGTCTGTTTATCTTTTTATGGTAACATCTCAATGTTATGACTCTAACACATAATGATGCAGTGCAGAGGAATTCAGGCCTAGTACAGTAATGGAGAGACAGGACATGGTATAGAGGAATACTTGCATAGGATGATAAGAGATGAGGTACAGATATGACACTGGAGACTTAAAGCTATAAGCAAATCACCAACAACCAGTTAAAGAAATGCAGACTCAAGGCTGGACAAAACTAATTTTAGGCATAACAGAATAAAGACAAAGAATTTAGCATAGAAAAAATGCATCATAGGTAGTGAATCCAGACGTAATCTTCCTATGGAGATATGGATCCGTAAGGAGAGAGTGAAGTTGTACATGCATGTTAGCAGGCATAAAAAAGAACATCAAGAGCAAGGGTTATTAAGAAGAAATCATGAACAGATTGTATTCCTCTCTGTGAAAGATTCCAAGCGCTGATAACTCCACATTGCATCAGCACCAGAATAAAGCCTCTCAGCTTAGAACCCAGGTGAGCAGACAAATTTCAAGCACTAAGAAAAGGGATAGAAAAATGTGTGCATAAAAATTTTTATAATGCTATTTCTTTAATGAGGCTTTCAGAAAAGCTTTTTTTTTTTCCAGATTAATTATATTTGTATAACAAATAGCACCCATGCCAACACCTACCACCTCCCAGGATTTTGCAGAAATGCATTTTAGAATGTTCGTGAAGACACTGAATATTATAATGAAGAGTGCCGTGAGTGCCATTAACAGAATGCGATGGGGGGAGATAGGAAGGATCAAATGAAAAATTGTGATAAAATTAATAACTCTGTACTTAGAGAAGGGCTTCTATTTTGTACAATAAATAAGGCTTGGGTATCCATAATATGTGTGAAAAGTAGAGAGGTCATGAAGGATCTGTCAGTTGTTCATTAGGTGAAGTAGGACTCGCTGGAAGTGTATCATAATGCTGTGTCATAATGCTGTACAATATTTCCTGAATTTTCTGTGCTCCACTTAGCAACCTTAATATTCTTTTAACCCCAGGTATTTAGTATAAAGTATACACAATATCTGTTTTCTCATTAGAATTTTCTCCCTTTCTGCCTGTCCATTAATAGGGATGGATGGAGCAATTAAAACACAACTTCACTTCAGAGCATACTGCAAAACCCAAGAGAAGCTTCTGCCTCTCAGAGTGCCAGAGGGCATAGCTGGCAGCATCTGTGCCATTTCTTCCAAAAGTGTTATATATATTTATGTATATACTTTTCTGCAACTGAACATTTCAGATGGATACTCAAAATGAAGCAGAAGCAATGACCTGATTTCTTCTCAATCACCTTTAGTGTTTGTTAGTACATTTAGGATGTAGCCAAAATAGAATTTGCAAAGGAAAGTGGAGATAAAAGGAGACAGATTCCTTAATCTCCACAACCCTAATTTATCTATAAGAAAATATCCCACTATGTTGCCCACATTAAATCTGCACTTGAGTTTTATCCAATGCTATGTTCCCATCTCTCAGACAATTTTCACTATTTCTTTTCTTCTCTCTCATTGCCATTTTAAACAGGACATAAATATGCTAGAAGCAGATTTCCTTCCTGACGCTCATCTTCAGTAATTTCAAGAATAACAGAGACACATTTTCATATTCCATTGTATATATATTGCAATGGGATAAATGTATACTATACATTATACATTAACAAAGTCAAAACATCTGGGATTGAATTTAGGACGTTTGAAATTGAAGTTCATTCTGTTTTCCACTGGAAAGTATACTTCCTCTAAATCAAAAATAAGAAGTTCTAGGCTGAACTATGGACTAACTTACCCTATGTTTTAACCAAATATACTGCTTATTCAGTGGCAGAAAACATCTTTATGTTACAGAAAACTCATCCAGGAAAAAAAAAAAAAAAAAAAAAAAAAAAAAAAAAAAAAGAACAACTAGAAGAGTATAAGAGTGTGAGCTATCCAAAAAAGCAGCTTCTTTGTTTCCACCAAGTATCTTAGATAGACATAGGTTTATGTACAGCTAATGTGTAAAATAATGCCTTGCGTCTCTCAAGCAAATAAAATGTTTTGATTTGTGGCCCAGTTAAATACTTCATGTCATTTTTTACTTAAAGCATACAGAACAATCCCAGGTATTTTTTGTAAATTATATTTTGATTGTTAAATGTATGTATGTTCATTCAAAAAAAAAAAAAAAATCATACTGGAAATTCACAGCAAGAACTATATTTGATCTATAACCAATATCATATCAGACTTAGTTCTACATCAGTAAAAAACAGCTGAATAGACTGTTGTCTTTTGTGAAAATTCACTATCATTTGGTTTATTAATTAATTAAGATGAATGAAATTTTCCCACCTTACTTCCATTATCTATCTCATTCCTTACTCATTTATTACATTTTGCCATGCTACAACACCAAATTTTCTATGTAAGCAAATAAGGTTTGGGGTTGGCTAGGAGGAGGGGGAAATTATTTTATTTTGCAGTACTTAGTTCTCTGTAGCCCAGTTGTCTGAGTTATTCTACAGTCGTGATTCCTCTAGTTGTTTCTATGGTTCCAAGAACAATGCAATGAAAGGAAATACACAATCAGTCTTATTTGCTTATTTAAAAATGTTTTTTTTTTTTGTAGTACACTAAAAAGAACAATGCACCTCATGAGTACAACGTAGAAGACAGCAATTTACTACATTTCAGCCTCTGTTATGCTGTTTTATTTAGCCCATACGTCAAATTTAAAAATTAATGTAACAATACCATTTACTTAAATAAGCAATGCCTCAAATACAGGAAAAAGCCATTGAAAAGAATTAGCAAGAAGACAGCTTTTAGGATGTCTGTGTTAGCACAGTATATTACATTTTAAAATACACAAAATTAAGGACATCATGTTAGCTTTTTTATTGTTTGCTGCCTGATAGGCTATTTATTTCAGAAAATAGTGATTGAATACAGGCTGACAGGTAATAAGCTTTCTCTAGTCTGTTATAGGAATTAAATTATCAGCAATCAGAAGTGTTCCTGGTAGCCATGTATTATGTCTACTACATACTAGCTGTTATTTACATCAAAATGTAGTTTTTAATCAGAATTATCTTCTATCCATAAAGAAATCAAAGTTGGTGCAACTCCAAGCTGAGCTGGAAATGAAGACAAAGTCCAATGCTTTCACAAGTTGGTATGAGTGGCATTGTTACCATTTTTTTCCATTCATCTCAGAAAAGCACTTAGCAGATGGGGTGTGGGGCAGGAGCCCAGATAGATTCATTGCACATTGAGGCAATCAT
>NW_024962262.1:50680919-50686719 GCF_019238085.1 Lagopus leucura | reverse complement strand
AGGAGAGGAGAGGAGAGGAGAGGAGAGGAGAATGACTGAAAGAGATCTTCAAATACCATCAAATCCAATGTCTGATTAGTTCAAGGCCAACCAAAAGTCAGAGCATATTATTGAGGGCATTATCCAAATGTTTCTTGAACACTGGCAGGCATTAGGCATCAACTAGCCCTCTACAAAGCCTGTTACACTCTTTGACCACCCTCATGGTGAAGAAATATTTCCTAATGCCCAGCCTGATTCTTCCCTGTAGGTTTGTGCCTTTCCCAAGCACTCTACTCTTGGTTCTCAGGAGGAAGAGATTGGCACATCCTTCTGCTTCCCCTCCTCAGGGTGCTGCAGGGAGCAATGAGGTCGCCTCTTTTCCTGCTCTCCATTACTGGGCAGCTTAGTTCCCTCAGCCTCTCCTCATGGAACATGCCTTCAGCCCTGCTTCCAGGCTTGATGATCTGTTCTGGGTGCTTTCAACTATTTTAATGTTCGTTAGGTTGTGGAGCACAGAACTGCACAAAATATTCAAGAAGAGATTGCATCAGTGCTAAATATAGTGGGAGAACCACCTTTTTGACCAGCTGGCCATGCTGTGTTTAATGCACCCTACAATGTAGTTTGCCTTCTTGGCTGCCGAGCATGCTGTTGGCTCATGCTGAGATGCTGTCACCAGCACCTACTCAGGTGCCTCCGTACTCAGCTCCTCTCCTCATCTCCTAGTCTGTGCCTGTGTTCAGCATTGCTCTATCCCACTATGTGGATGTGGTCTAATGAGTGCTGAGTGCAGAGGAACAATATCTAGCATGTTTCAAAGCTGGGATTCTTAGTTTTCAAATCAACCTATGCACCCTGACACAATTCCAGATAGTTTGCAAGAGTGGATGCTAAACAGAGACGCAGCAAGATATCTCATGACTCAGACACCAAAAAGTTGCCCAAGATGCACATTTCTCTTTCTGGTGATCTGGAAAACACTGTGTAGTTGTCTCTCATCACATCTCCCATGGAGCCTCAGAGCTATCTATCTTGCTGTATTCTTAAAAAACTTCAAGAGGTGCCTAGCTTGTTCATAGTCAGCCCGCAGTTGTTGCGTGTAATTCTGAGGCAGCACCTTCAATTTATATATATATCAATTTATACTTCTCTCATGCCATAATGAGAACAGCAATACGTCTCTGATTCATGAAATGCTAAGAGAAGTCTAAGAACACTCCTAAGAATATGCTATTATTGACATTATCTCAGAACACAATAAAAGACTTTGGACAGAATTAGAAAATGGGAGGAGAAGAAAGATTTTCCTTGCAGGTGTTACTACAAATGCACATTTTTTTCATTTTAATACTGTAAAGTCAGTATAGGATTAAAACCTTCATATACACATTCTTTTTCTACAACATTTCGCCTGAAATCAGCTGAAGCAGACAAAAGTTTAAGATGTTGATCACTCATCTTCCAGCCTCCTCTTTGGAATAGTCTATTTCATTCTTTCCCTGTTAAGTCAGTGCCTCCCACACAACTTGTACTGACTTCTTCCTGAAGGACAGCAAGACAGATGTCAAGAAGGGTCACTCACAACCATTTGCTAACCCCAGGAATTTCCACTCCTATTCACTGGAAGCCAACACACCAAAAGAAATCCCAGATCACCTAGCGAAAAAGACAAGGTGTCAAAACACCTAGTTCTACCTTTCCTCAGCTTCGAAAACTCTTCCAGTTTTCAGAGCAGCCATAAGAGAGCAACTGACTTCCATGCTGTGCACCCCTGTCACCCCCTCTGAGAATCCCCCTGCACGACATTTACTTTAATAGGTCTAATTATAAAGAAATGCACTTTTCAATCAGACCCAAAGAACCAGTAGGTTTTCTTCTTTAACATGCCAACCAGCTGTTTTGAAAGGTACATCTCTAATCTCTTTCCTTCCACATGTTCAAACAGATGAAAGTAATTTTGTGCTCAACTGTCTATAAGTAATTAGACTGGGATGTAAAGGAGTCTTTATGTATCAGTTCAGAAAGAGCTACACTCTTAGCATACAGAATAATTATTAGCAATCTTCTTCATCTGTAAGGTATACCTTATGCATTTTACATGAGTCCCCATTATTAACATAACCTGACTATCAAAGCTCCATTGAAACTGGTGTCTTCTTTTTCATGTAACTGACTGAAATTCCCCAGAAATATAGTAATTTGAAAACAGCAATGCTGATGATTTGTTTCAGCTGTAATTTGTTATTTTTTTTTCTCTTCTTTGTTGTTTTCCTAGTAAAGACCTAAACCAGTGGGGCTCCAATATACACAAACAAGTGTTCTGCTTTTGCTACAAGATGGATATTAATATTCAGTGAGGGTCCTAGAATGATGTCTTTTGTCAGATTCCCAGGCTAAATTCCCTTAATCTTATTAATTAGGAGGTCACAAAAAGAATACTTTATTGGGAAACAAAATGTGTGTTCTAAAGATAGCTTAAATCACATCCATGAATTTACTAGGAACGATGATGGCAGAATACTTCTTTAGAATCCGCCTCAGGACTGTGCTTGACATCTCTGCAAATGGGGTAGGGCAATTACTGGTAAGTCAGAGGGGCAGAGGCATCTTTTGAAGTCTAGCTATTAAAAAAAGTTGGATCATCTTTCACAAGACAAAGGAGTGGTTCATGATTGTGGTGGTACCAGTATAAAAGAAAGCTGGAGAGGAAGCATAGAATATTTTAGGGTTTGCATTCTCACACATAGGAATAAACAAAACTGATCAAGGTTGGAAAGAATGTACTTTCAGGAATGATATTTTCTTTCCATCTTGTGTGGCAGGCATTTTTTGAAAACAAATTTCTTCCTCAAAATAAATCTCTCACTCTACAGCTCCATATCATGGCCACATCTTTTGAGGAAATAGAGTCACTATTTTCATGGACGTAATGTGTAGCCTCAGTTAATCTAGAATCACGAGAGTGCTTTGAAAGGGGAGGTTTTTTACTCACAAAAATGGAGATGATTATTTGCCAACAGGCGAGAGATCTGAATCATGATACCAGAAACAGAAAGGCCAAAACCACTAATTCTTTCTGTTGCTGCTTACTGTACTGACCAAAAAGGAAGCAATGGTTTGTCCAAGTGCACATTAGAGTGACTTGACCTAACCTTCATGGAGTGTCATTGCAAGTGATTCAGATACACCGTATCTATCCCTAGAATAAAGCAGCATCTATGAGTACAATGAGGAAAAAAAAAAAAAAAAAAAAAAAAAAAAAAAAGCTTCCTATTTATTTCCATGGAAAATGTAAGTGATACAAGGATAAAAACAGCACTCTATTTGATAGAGCAAATTCTCAGCTACAAAACAGTATTTTTAAACTTAGTTACTATCATTAGCTACACTTTTCACCAGCAAGATATGAGCCTGTGTGTCATTCTTGAAAAAAATCTGCACCAGTGGAGGTGACCCACTGCCACTGTCACCACTGCTGAAAAGCATCACCCACCACCTCATTGTGCTCACATCTGCTGTTTGGTCACCATCAGTGTTAAGAAAGCATCGATGGATGTCAATGGGTGCCATTTTTTCCACATGGAGGAATTCAATGACACCTCTTTTCCCTATCCACACTGCCTCTCTGCTTCTTCTGAGTGTTGAACAGCAACAACATGTAATGCAATGTTGGTGGGAAGGTTCAACCCCTGTTGTGATACCACCAAAATCTGCCTCTGATATTGTGAGCAAACGTAATAAAATAGGAGTAGTCCTTACATATAGCATTGCCAGGAGCTTTACTCTACCAGTGTGTAAGAACACCAAGCTCCTACCCTCAAGAGATGATTGTCAAACAGACAAGAAGTAAAAGACCAAAATGAAACAGAAGAGCAAAGGGAAGATAGAACTTTCTGTTACACAGCTTTTTACATTTATGAGAAGTGATCTAGCAGGTCAAACTCAGGACATTCATTTGCCAAACCTACATGACAAAGGTTTTCCAGTGAAACACTGTCATGTTGCATGAAATTATCTCACTGCATTCAGTTCAGTCTGGCCAGTTCTACATTAGCAGTAGGAATAGAAATAGATCAGGCGTACACATCTTAAATGTATGGGGAAGGCTTGAGAAAAGCCAGAAGTGGACTCAGCCCTTGAGTAGCTGCAAGGAAGGAAGGATATGCACAGCTTCAGTGGGGTAAGCAGAGGGCTGACTACGTTGCACACTCACTACCAGCCCCTGAAACAAAAGCACACACTACTCTAACTAGTCACACTGATACATTCAAAGAAGTTGTACTCAGTTGCACAAGTGAAATCAAGGGAAATGGAAATATTACTCTACTATTCAGGTGAGAAGGCTGCTTTGTATTTGTGCTGTTTGTATTAGTGAGGGTAAAAAAATGCTCTAGATTTAACTTTCAGATAGATAATGATTACTATACACTACCCAGGAAAGGAAATGTTGCAATGAAAATAGTATCAAGCAAGCATGTTTCCATTAGAAATCAATTAATCTTTGCCTCTCCCAGAGTTCAAATCACATGGCTTCATGTGTACGCTTAATGTATTCAAGACTGCAACATAAGTATCCCAGGGAGACACAAAAAAATATGGAAACAGAACAAGGCTGGAGCTGTGATTATGTCACGTGTTCTTATCCTTCACGTTATTAGTTTTCTTGGAGAGCAAAGGTGTGTATGATGCACTACAAATGTTCTCTCTGCAAATATCCAAAATAATAAGTTCCACATTATTTATTAGAGATGTTCTTGGATATTAGAAGCACTTAGGAAAGAATCCTTTCCCATTTGCTCTGCAATTTCCTTGCTAGCTGATTCTTCACCTCACATGGACTCCTGAAGATTATGGGCAGTATAACAGAAAACATCTGAATAAATAGAAAAGGTCTAAGTAAAAAAAAAAAAAAAAAAAAACCACCTATGTTTTTATGGGCAGAATTTCTCATCTCCTTCACTTATCAACCTATTTGATTCAGTAAGTCCCCCTCACTTGTTCTAGGAAGAAATGTTACTGTTTGTGTTCACTAATACTTGACACATTTGCTAAAAGAATGATTATGTGGTGTCTAAGCACATACTAAAAATTAAGTGAAATTTACTCTACTGGAAGAGAATTGGCCACGGGGTCCATTCATGTACAGTTTCTGAGCCACACCTCCCCTCAGTCATTCATTCTCACATTCTCACATGTTTCAGGGCTGTTATAAACCTTTATAGACCAAAGCAATGATGCAGAATCCTGCTCCTCCTCACACACACTCTGTGAATCACGAACTCAGACATATCTGAAAGACTTTGGGAGAGGGAAAATTTTATCTGGGGAGATAAATGCATTGCAAATGCTTTTTAGAACAGGTGAAAAGGGGTTAAGAGCAGTCCCCAAAAAGGGCATAAATGTTTTGAAATGAGAGACTGTGGCTCTGGATTTCCTCTCTCCTCTGTAACAATGGGCTTTACCAGATGATGACTCCTGATCTAAGAAGGAACCAGGACTGCCCAGCACATCTGGAGGAAAAAATGCTGTTTAACATTCAGAAGTAGCATGACAGTCATTCCCCTCCCTGAGATGGAAACACAGCATTGCCAGCACAAACAGATGAAAAATAAAAAGATAAATACAATCCTGAACTGAGCTCTACTGGCTCAAGCCAACTTTGGGCTAGTCCAGCTGGCCCTTTAGCATGCTCTATCTTTGTGAGGCCTATGTAGCACATAATATCCAAGACCATTTACCCTGAATGAATAATAGAATAATATCTAATAAGAAAGGAAGGAAGGAAGGAAGGAAGGAAGGAAGGAAGGAAGGAAGGAAG
>NW_024962262.1:50677191-50680909 GCF_019238085.1 Lagopus leucura | reverse complement strand
AAGGAAGGAAGGAAGGAAGGAAGGAAGGAAGGAAGGAAGGAAGGAAGATCTTCAATGTTTTTGATTAATTTTCTGCCCATGGTAGAATTCAAACTGTAAATAAAATGTCAACTAGGGTTGCAAAGCCAGTAACAGTCACTGCTTCATTGCTTGGGTGCTAAAAGGGATGACTGCTACATGGGAAGGAGAGAGACCTCCACAACAAGGACCTGTCTCTTAGCACCTGAAGAGGGACTGGAATGGGATGGGAATAGTGACTGATGACTAAGGCCAGCCCAGAAATCCTGGTTGCCCAAGCAGTGCTGAGGGGACACTGGAGCCCATAGGCAGGGATCTGAGCCCAGATGAGTGAGCACACATAGAAAAAAGGAGATACTGAGCTGTACAACCTTTTGAAAGTGTGTTTACTTTAAATGGCAAAACCACTACCTTTTGAGAAAGATCTTTTACCTGACTGATCACAGCCTATCCCAGCAGGTGGCATAGCTCTGCAGCCTGCACCAATTGACTTGGTAGGATTTTTCCACCTTTGGTCACAGCAGTATCACTAGATATCTGGCATTTTGTCTCACTGTACCTTCTTAAAGAGCAATTAAATACATTTGTGGTTATTTCCCAAGCAAGGGAAGATCATCATGGAAGTCCCCAAGAACCTGTTATCATGAATTGTCTAACAGAGTTGCTCAGTAATGTCAGAGGGAATATATCACAAGCCTCTAAACCAACAGAAATAATTTCCCTGGTGGAAACTCACAACCACAGGGATGTCCAAGAATCATCAGAATCCTCTGAGGCAAGAGGTGCTTAGAGAGGAAACCTGAAGAAACAATGGACGAATAAATGAAAAGTAACCTCTACCACAAGCATGTCCCAGTGTCCCTGCTTCTTGAGCCCAACAGACACAAGCTTCCAAGCACAGAATTAGATGGTCATTTGGGTCCTTTCAGTTTTAGGTCAGGAAATAAACAATATTCTGCACAAAGAAACTGCTAACCCCAAGAAGTAAAACAATGTAGAATATACAAAATGTAAACAAGACTTCCTATTAGCATCCTATCTCTTGTCAGTAAAACTCGCTGTATGATCCAACTGAACTTCCTTGCCTTTCAATGGCCCTCAGATATAATTCACCCCACTGAGATCACACAAACTGAAGTCCTGTCCAGAGACATCTCAGAGTGGGATTAATGGGACCCATTCTGAGGAAGGTAGAGCAGAAGCTGTTGCCTGGGAGTTTACAGCCTCTGTAATAGGCAGTGCAGGAAAGTTCCACAGCAGGCAGATGGGTTTCTCCATTCTGCAGGAGAGAACTGCAGACAAGGAGAGAAAAGATTACTGTAATGTTATTGGCTCAACTGAGTTAGGTGTAGGCATATTTTAGTCTGGCCCATTTTTGATTCTGCTGAGGAACTCATCTCAGCTACTGGTGGTGATAGTAGAATTATGGAAATTAAACAATCAGGTACCAGCCTTAGTTCTTTGTTCTCAGTGGCATAATAAATACAAGTACCTTCACTGGTGAATAAACAGCCACTGAAGCAATTCTTTTGATCTCTGACAAATCTTCAAGCATTTGCTCTTGATCGGTCCATTATGGGTTCAAGCTCTTTCCAGGACAAATCGTTGATGTCCTCTTTGAGTTTTCACTAGGACTATACTTAATCGTGAGGAACAGTCGGAAAGAAAATATTGCCAGTTCATTCTGAACTCTGAGTTCAAAGAAGGGACGTGTTTCCTCCTGGTTTTTAAATGTTCACTCTTCATTTCAGGTTGTCTTTGAAAATCACTTTGCTTCATAGTGTTTGTTTTGTTTTCGGCATTTTTCCCCTCTAGAACATGGCCCATAAAGAATTCAGACAAAACCAAATTGAAGCGAAGAAAAAAAAATAGAGCAAAACCATAGCATTTTATCCATATTGAATTCTTTGCTGTCTACTGTGTTCTCTCTCTGTCACCTGAAATATTGTTCCTCCCTGAGAAAAAAATATTCAACACAATTTTTAAGCAGCTTGGTTTTATTGGGAAAGGTGATGATGAGTTAGTGGTAATATGAGTCAGACTGAATGCTTTCATGTGTCATGTCTCATCCAGAACTCTAGTTTCCTTTTCCCTGTGAGAACACATTTACAAGGAATGCATTTTTCTCATCTTCATTTGTGTGCACTACTAAAAACACCTCATTATTTGATACAGTTGGCAACTGCCTGTGCCTAGGACTGAAAAACAGACTTTTGGGGAGAAATAGGTGTTTCTGGCAAAATTGTTCAACAAAAGAGTAAAGATAAGTGCTAGCAGCCTTCCTGCATTCAATTTACTCACACTTCTTAAGCATTTCTCTTTCTCAACTTCTTCTAGAATGCATCATGACTCTGCAAGATATCAAGGTTTTGTCTTGCTATCAAGACAATAAGCTTATATGCATCCAACTTTAGACACTTAATTAAAGCCCCAACACTGAGACCTTGGATTTCTGTCTATCAAAAGAGAGAGAGTAATTTCTCCATGTAAACAGAACTTAGGAGGGCTGAATCATTTTCCAGAGACACCTGTGGACCTCAGGGGGCCAAGCTACCTTGTACTTCAGATATGTACCTGAAGTTAAAAATGAAGAACCTGGGGCACAGAATCTTCCCAAATCACAGCCTGACAAAACAAAGAAATAGCAGATGGTGTGTGCCTAGTAATGTCTGTGTTGGCAAGAGGATGAAAATCATCAACAAGTGGATATCAGAGAACATTAAGATAACAATCATGTTTCTACTAAATGTGCAGATAAATGATGGAAGCCATTTATCTTGGACTCCTTAATCCACCACAGCCTGGTTCTAAAACCTTTGGTTTTCTCTTTCTTGGGTCCTCACTATAGTAAAGCGTGAACTAAAGCCCTTCACTGACCATAAGGACATTACTGATCACAATATGAAATACATAGAAATCCTACAGTAAAAGGTCTGAATTGAAGATGCATATATATTTCCTTAAGTAGGTGGATAATATAGAGTCATAGCTCTGCAAAACTGGCTTATTGCATCATTTCAGGAGCACATGAATCTTCTAAAAGCAATAAAGGGCATATTATGCCTCCAACTGCGCCCACTTTTCAAAGCAGGTACCTGCAACACCATACCATAATCAGAGTTAAACGCAAAGACATGAGCTGTTCCTTAGTGTATATGAACCTGTGTAAATTACATGTCATGGACTTTGTATAGTAGAAAGAACAGAAGAGGGGGGAGGTGGTAAAGGGAGAGGGAAGTTCCATCTTCATATTTATTTTGCTTCATAAATATGCATTTTCCCTATGACCCTCTTGTATCCTGACACAGAACTGTGCTGTTTTTCATTTTACCATTAAAGAATGTCACATCATAAAAAACCAGCTCCAACAGACATGCATAAAATCTCACACTCAGCTGAGCCTATAGCTTTCCTTAAATAATCAAATGCTTCATGTAATAAGTTTTAAACTGATAATTATGCACTATTTGATCAGCTTGTATGCTCATAATGGACTCCTGATTAACAAACACTACATTGTATACCTATTTTTCCTTCTGGGGCCATCTACCTATCTTCTGCTTATACAGTTCCCTATTATTACTGTTTTTGAGTGTAATTTTTAATATGTTTAGTAAACAGAAATAGCATTATCTTTCCTTCTTTTCCCTTTCCCTCTCCTCTCCTCTCCTCTCCTCTCCTCTCCTCTCCTCTCCTCTCC